>NC_136860.1:18805794-19555015 GCF_951799975.1 Gobius niger
CAAGTACATATATAAGTGTGCTTTTTCCCTAAGCAGTCCCACAGCGAGTGACGTCCGCACTGTGGCCACACCAGGGCAACATAATAGGATAGGAATAAATGAAGGGGTAGGAATTCTCGCTGAGGCTGCTGTGAGGTAATTTGAAATGAACAAGAAAGCATAAATAACTGTTCCAGGGTCAGATTAATCACAGCATTCAAAAATAGAAACCTAGTCGTTCCAGAGTAGACAGCCATTTGTCTGGATCACATCCACAAATAGATCTTTGTATTGGTGCACGAGACAACATTTGAACTGCAGGAGAGACGTCTGAACGGATAAAACAATGGCGCTTCGAACCGTCGACAAATCAAAGCATCAGAAGAAATGCAATTAAGTGAAGAAATCATGAATGGGACCTGCACTTATGGTGGTGATATGAAGAATATGGAGAGTCTGTGGAGGAGAAAGGTTCTGCTGCTGCGGTGGAGATGGGGCAGGGGCTGACATGGGGAGATGATGGAGGGGTGAGAGAGTATATTGATATGAGAAAGTAGGGAGCTGAGAGTGGTTTATATCTAACAAACCCAGATATTCAAGAATTATCAGTCTCCCTCTGCACATGCTGTTTTGTTATCGTTCTGTGTCGTCCTTTGTTAACCTATACAGTGTTACTTTTTAGTGCAGTCAATCGTCAATCCGTCTCAGCAGTCTCAGCAGAGATGCCCAGACGTCCCGATCCACGCACACCTCCTCCAGCTGTTCTGGGGGGAACCCGAGACGACACCAGGCCAGCTCGGAGACATAGTCCCACCACCGTGTCCTGGGTCTTCCATGAGGCCTCCTCCCAATAGGACATGCCTGGAACACCTCCCGAGGGAGGCGACCAGGAGGCATCCGCAATAGATGCCCTAGCCACCTCAGCTGGCTCCTTTCGACATGAAGGAGCAGCGACTCTACTCCGAGCTCCTCCTGGGTAACTGAGCTCCCCACCCTGCGAAGAAAGCTCATTTCGGACGCTTATATCCGCGATCTTGTCCTTTAAACAAATCAAAAATATTTATAATTTAATCAACTCCGTTTAATTGCAGTTCATTTTAATGTACGCAAGGCCATATATTTTCATACAAAACGGCAGCTCACTGTGACAATATTGTTAGAAAATTGCAAAAAAAAAAAAAAATGGTTGAAAACAGTACAACAAAGTGCATAATTATTGGAAAGTTAAGACGAATGGTACAGATTAACTAAACGTAAATCAAAAATGCCGTGATCATGGTCAGTACCTACATTTTCAAGCATTTGGGCACATTTTAAAACAAATTTGGCCTGGAAATTATTTCCCAATTCTAAAGAAAAAAAAACCTGCAGGCTTAAGGCAAATTTACACAACAAAGAACACTTTATTTTGGGCAGGACCCTTGATTGTCGCTTGCTGTTGTAATTAGTTCTTATGGTTTGTGCGTGGAAAACAGATTTGGTGTAAACATGCATGTTTGTGTTAACGCATTAATCAAATCCAATTTATTTAGCTAGCACATTTAAAAGCAACTGTCATGGATTTTCGCAAATTAGTCTCATCACATCACTTTGACCGCACACGCTTTTATCTTGAGCCCACATTTAACGGAAAGTAGGGAGACGTTGGGCTGTAATCAACACAGTCCACTCAGCGATGTTTGAACCTCTCTACTACAGTGGAAGAGTCCTAGACGACTGAGAGGCAACACAAACATTATCTGCATGTGGTAGAATTGATAATAAAGCTTACATAAACCAAACTACAGCGCTACATGGCTTGGTGATATGGCAACAAAAGAACAGAAAAAAAATTCTAACAAAGACATTAGTTATGAAAAAATAAAATAAATCTCAGCATCTGTTCATTTACATTTTATATAATTTCCCAATGTTTGTTCTTTGGGGGTTCAAGTTCTGATTCACTCCCACCTGAATTAACACCTCTTTTGTTGACCCCTTCTTGATATGAAAACTTCGGCGAGCGTTGGCGTGCTTGTTAAAAAAACATGTCACTTATGGCGTTCTCCGCTGGGACGGGTTCAAATGTTGCTCCTATCTGCCAATCAAACTCCTTCATATGTGACTCTGAAACAAGAGATGATAGAATTGGCAAAGAGACAAAAAAAAAAAAAAAAGTGGGGGAGTGATCCGGCAGGACTTCACACAGGTTTTTTTTTCTGCGACATGTTACTGGGTCATGACACACTTTTCTTCCTCTTTTGAATCTGGCAAAAATAGTCCTACGTTTTTTTTCTTCTCTCTATTTCTTTTTTTTTTTTCTTTTTATAAGCGACAAAGTGGGCCAATAGCTGCATAAAGTGGCAAAGCTAATGCGCTCTGTCATGTGCTCTGAAAAGTCTCGGGGTTTTAAAAAGAGCTTCACCCTTTAAGTGCTTTTGTCTGCCGTCGCAAATAAGATGGAAAATTTGAAGGTGAGACGGAGCATAAAAGGGAGCAGGGGGGGGGAGACGGTCGGGAGGGAGAGAATGGCGGTATAAAAAAAAAAACATAACCGGCCTTTTAGGATCGATACGGAGTTTATTGAATCAATGCACAGTTTGGCACGAGCACAAAGACAGGGCTCGTTTATGAAATAGCACATGTTGAACAGGACGGGCCTATTATGTGTCATGTATGCGAACGTGCTATCCCTTCGCCTTTCAAACGCTCTCCCAGACAGTTCACTTGTCTGACTGTCTGAAGGTTATATGCTAACACCATTACAAAGCTTCAAGTGAATGTTACGCTTCGGGTTTGCACCTTGACTGAAGGATATCTGGCGCTTTTTTCTTTTTCTTTTTTTTTTTTTATGCAACTAGTAGGACCTTTGATTTCTTCTTTCTTCAGGCTCCAATCCATATCAATTCATTCTTCTAATCACTTTGCAAAGAGGCTCTTAGAAGATGAGCGGCAGAATTTCATTGTCATTGTCTGCAAGAGAACAACCCTCTGTTTTCTGTGTCTCTGAACACTTGATCTACAGAGGATGTACAGGAATCAGGCAAAACAATATGATGATTACAGACGGCATTATGAATTTTAATCTAATACGATCCCATGTGTAACAAACACCACGTTAGGAGCAGCATAGTTTTCAGAAGGAAGCCCTCTTTAAAGGGGATTGAAGGATGTTTGGCCTCTCATCCAAGGAACTTCTTCAGTAAATTGGAGTAACTTTACTTTTGAGAGCAACAAGTCAAAGCTAATAGAGAAATTGCAGTTCCCACACCAGGGCAGTACCTGACGGCAGCGCAGGGCCTGATCTGGTGTTTCTAAACACAGACTATGGTGTAGCCTTTTCAGCTTAGGAGGGACGCATTGTGAGATCTTCCAGCTCCAGATCTGGCGGCTTGAGTGGGCTGGACAAACACCCATGGCCCAGACTCTCTCTGCGGTGGTGGGGGAGTGGGGCTGAACAAGTGCTTTTATTTACTGTTGTGTTCCGGCCGAGTGCAGAACATAGACCCGTGCCACAGCGGGACCGACTGTACACCTCTTTCTCTTGGGACACCGGACACAAACAGTGTTTAACTCACAGTGGGATAAATCAGGTTTTTAGTTTGACCTGTGAGAGCTTATAAAAGCTTATGAAGCTAAAGGAACATGAGGCAACACGATGTAAACGAGGGAAAGAATGTGAGGCTGCTATAGGAGAGCAGCGCTCAGGGCTGCTTGTAATGAACCAGTCGACGTCTCTTTTTTAATAAGCAACGCCCTCTTGCTGGTGGGGCAGGCACAGGCAAGATCCTAATGATAATATCTAATGTATTTAGACTGTATTCTTGTCAACTTTATGATACTAGTACACCAGAAGGCTATGTACACTAATTTTCATAGTTTGAGCATGGTTGTGTGAGAATAATTGCTGTATCTTAAACTATACCATAATGAGTTGGTTTAGTGTAAACAAACCGGATTGTAAACGGTAGCTACAAAGTTTGTAAAGGATGAGGGGAAGCACTGTTTGCTTCAGCCTACTCCCTTTTGGGCATTATTATTTTTTCTTTTTTTTCTCTAATAACTGTTATGGCTTGCTTGAAAAAACAAAACAAATAAAACCCCAAAACAATTGCTCAAATAAACTACTTCTAAATATCAGTACTGAAAAGATGAGAGGCAAAACAATTACTGCAACTCCTTTTGTTTTAGTCACAATGCAGGGTAAAATGCTACTCGGTAAAAGCATCTCCAATGGAGATGTCAGACACAGTCAGTAGTGTCTATTAAGTCCAATCAGAAAATGCACGATCTGACTCAACAGACAGAAGACATTATACTGTATATGCATCACAGTGTCTTACCATGTTACACAGGTGGTCAAAATGAAAACATATAAACAACATTATGGCCATCAATAGCAGTAGTTTGCCCTCGTAGACGTATCCCGCCCTCACACAGCACTTACCCACAAACGCAGGTGTTATTTTCGTTGATTAAAGCACTTTTGTGAGGACTGCGTGGGATGTGTACAATCCATTGCTCAACTGACATCTCATCTTCACTCTCCCGTTTAGTTTTATTACACCTGTTTGGGTCAGTCGATTTACACCTTGATGGTTATTAGTAGAGCTTAGGGACCTGAAAATCGCCCATCGCAGAGAGGCTCCGAAGTGTAAATACAAGCCAAGCAAACACGAGAAACTTGAGGGGAGTGCTGAAACCTTTTTAAATATGAACATCAGTGGAGGCTCAGTTGCGCATAGGGAAGTGTAGGGCACGCGTTCTCTTGAATTGCATCAGTGAGCACACGGTGTTTCCTTACCTGCTGCTTCTAATGAACTGAATGCAAAAGCCCGGGAACAGCTTTAATGCCTTGTTGAGAATGGAGGCAGGGGGTGGCTCTCTTTTCTGATATCACTCAGGAACATTGCCTGTTGCCTGGGTCCCATATCTCAAAGGGAAGTAATATACATGTTTGGTTTACTGCCGTTCTGGTTCAGTGACTCATATAATGAGTAAGCCTACTGGAAATAACAGAGCTGTTTATTTGAACAAACAAAGAAATAATTACCTGGTGGGCTGTGTACAAAAACAACAACTACCAACCGACTGTTTTAACATGAACCGCTTCCCACAGTTTCTGATGGCTGACAATTTAGGCTGAGCTTTAGTTAATCCTTTTCCATTCCAAGCCTCACAGCGGAACTTTCCAGGTAATATCTGTCCATTGTCACATAAGCAACTGCAGTGTCACAAACGCTAATTTTGGGTTTTCCAAACACCGGGACGAGGACTTCTAAGCCTAATATCTCCCAGTATCAAGGAAAAAAAATCAGTTCAGCTTTACCCAATTCTAAAAGCCTCTCGACGAAAGGGTTCAGACTATGGGCCACAGTAACGCCTCATTTCAAAGCTAAGACCTACAAAACCGATCGTAACTTTTTTGTAGTGTCGTTGCCGTGTTTATGTCACATTTTTGAAGCGTCTGTTTCTTTGTCTCTTTTTTGTCATGTTTTCATAGTTTTGTTGTTGTCTTTTATTTTATTGGAATCACAAAGAAGAAGCTAACAGGCTAGCGGGCCAAGCTAACTGTGGACTAGCATAACTTAAACAGCATTTACAGCCAAGTTTGAGTGAAAAAAAATATCCTCATTGTGTAATTGGATGTACAATATCCCTCTGTCCCATTGTCTTTTCTGTCAGCGTAATATTTACTGTCACAGACAATTAATGAGTAAAAAACATACACGCTACGACACATACAGTGGCTCTTATGGCATGAGATACTTAGTTCTGCTTCAAGATGTTAAACTAGATTATAACTACATTAAAGTCATAGTCTAAACTAAATCAAAATTAAAATGCATGTAATAGAATCAATATAACTCACCTTCTGGGCCGGCATTTTAATGTAAAGTGAGCAACTAATCAGAGTCCAATGAGATGAGTTTCCCTGTGCACAGAGAATGAGGAGTGGCTTTCATGCCCAATCAGGGGGATATATTTATTCAGTTTTAGTTTTCTGTCCCTCCCCAAACACAACAAAGAAACAGAAGAAAAAAAAGGGAAGTACATAGAGTATTTGATCATTCACAACATTACTGCAAACAGATGAACACATCATCTGTGTCCCGTAGCAGTCTCACTACATTGCTATATTTAGGGCGATGAATTATCTTGTTATCTTGTTATCTTCACTCTGCATTAATTTGCATCAGACAATCTCAGTAGTTCCTCCGATATGAAACCTCAAATTTCGGATGCAGTCTCCTTACTCTGTCATAACCATCACAAGGCGGAGTTATAATTTGTGTAAGTGGCAGAAAGGTAACCCCGGTGTACAGCGGTGCATATTGTCTCACACTGCGGCTGCTTTCTGTGCTCATATAATCTGTCTATTAGAGATACGCTGCCTTGGGTACTCAGGTTAAGCTGTTTTCACGCAACTTTGATATCCCCCCCAAATGAGCCGCGCTGTCGCATCATACATAAATGAAGCCGTAATAACCGTATCCACCTATGGTTGTGCTCCCGCAGATAGAAACAGCCCCTTTGGCATGTGTGGAATATGAAAAGCAGCTGCCAGCTAAAGCTTCCCCCCCTTTACTCTACCCACCCTCCTTTGTAGAGGCGAAAAGTAGGTTAACATACATAACGCTATGCAAGTCGGGTAAAAAAAAAAAAAAAGTCAAACAAATCAAGCCCGTTAACCTCATAATGAGATAATTTATCTATGTAAATGATTATAGCCCAGTTATAGCTGTCACTAGAAGTCAGGTTGCTCGAAAAACATAGGGAGAAGTGAAACTGCACTGGCGCTGGCCCACATTTAAATATATGGCCGTTGCTATTAAAGTAGATCATTTTTAATGGGCTGAGCCTGGTCTCTTGGCGGCTCAGCTTGTCCCAGTCTCAGGGCACTCGGGAGCATAAACCTGACAGCACAACAACTGTTTAAAGTCCACACATCAATATTGTTGATTAGAAAGAAAGAACATCAGGCAGAAGGAACAGTGTTCATTTCTGCTCTTGGTTTTGTTCTTAGCTTTTGGCTTTTGGCAGCCGGTCACAAGGAGAAGAAATATTACCAAAAAAAATAAATATGCACTGTCAGAGAGAATCATTTGAAATTGTATTTTGTCACAGAACAATGAATACTTGCCTTTCAATGTATTTTTTTTCTGAATACTTGGAGTGCTTTCACATTGAATCACTGAATATAATATGTAAATGAGGCGTATGATTAAAAACTTGTTACTTGTTACACCACCTGTTAACAGCTTATTTGCCACTGATTAGAAAATGAAAAAAAGCACTTTGCCGCACATCATGGCACATGGCTTAAATTGGGTGTTTTACATCTTTCTTTTTAGTTGGGGAGAAGCAGATTATTGGTTATGGGGGAAACAAAGCAGCTTTTGAATGTGCTGCAGCATATACTGTGAGTGTGAGGCTGACCCTGAACAGAACAGAGCTATTCACCCTTTTAGGTATAGTTTACATTCTTTATAGGCCTATTGCTGTTGTGCAATATGAAGCTAGTATTTATTTCTGCTTTTAGGAAGGCAACTGGATCAAATACTCGCAAATGAAAGAGCAACTGTAATGGAAAATACAGTTACTCAAAATGAGTATTCTAAATGAGCTCTAAATATATGTATTCTGTTACTCCCCAACACTGTAAATGTGTATGCTGCTTAAGTTAAAGAAGCTGTTGCTTATCACACCAATAAATACGCACAAGATTCAACAGTGAGAAGTGGTACGAGTGGTACAGTCAGCAGTTCAAACACGGTTCTTTGTGTGTCTAGGCCCGGTGTATTGATGATACTGAAGGAGACAGGACTCGTATGTTCTGCTGTTCACCTGTTCCTTCCATCCCGGGGCGTCTCCGATGTGCGTGTTCCTGCCGCGCCGTTTCCCTTTTCGATCAAAACCTCATCATTTTCGGACGCACATTCAGGAGTGCTGGTTACTGTGTTTGCTGCTACTTTCCATCCCTGATTTAAGAGATGCTGCTCTACCTATAGCAATAGAGGAGCACACGGAGGGCAGGAATGTTTGTTTATTTTCATCTTCCCTGCACCTACATGTATGATTAAACATTTGAAGGCAACAAACAAATCACAGGCATAGGCTATTTCTTCAAAGTCTAAGATTTAGATCCGACTGATTTGGTATAATAATAATAATTATTCGTTCTATAATTTAAGTAATAATTAATGTGTCACTTATGCATCAGAACTTTTAAAATGTTCCCTCAAAGTGGCTTAGTCATGTTTCAAGCTGTAAATTCATTTGCATATCAGATTTGCGGCGCTAAAAAAACACATAGTTTCTTATGGTAAATCAGGTGCAACACGGCCACAAAATAACACTTGCTCATTCTGAGTACTATTCACAATTTAGCCCTTGGCTAGTAAATGAGGCCCTTGGACATGTTTTGAATATGCATTGAGAACTAAATCTTGATTTTCAAACATAAACATTTGATCAATTTTGCTATTTTTTTTTCCAAAATTGTGCGACTCTAGCAAGATAATTCACTCCAATTGATTACAGTGTTAGAGTTATTGCACGCAACAGGAAAAACTCGTCAATTCATTGTGTGGTGTGGACCTTTGTGTAGTGACTACACAACACTTACTAATGTTCAAAATGTTTGTCTGTAGTGAAGGACCTACTTCAACTCTATCCTTGAAGTTCTCAATGGCTGTTAAAGGCTCTCCTCTTTGTTTCCTACTCTTTTAACTAATGTGTTCTCACCAATCAACATTTTGTATGGCCACGAGAGCACGTGTAATTACGTCCTCCTGTTGTCCATCATACGCTTGTGTTTTTGTCATGTCCGTAGCAGACAGGAATTGATGTGCATGTATTGATGGATGCGTTCATTGACCACGCTTTTTTTTCCCTCTTCATTTTTAAACAGCTCCTTAATTACAACCTCTTGCAAAATACATTCATCAACTTCCCCCAGTCTTCTTTACTGAGCCTGGCCAGCCTTAATAATATCCCATGCTCGTGTTGTTGTTTCGCAAACATTTAGATGCAGATTGATTACAAACTCTTTGTGAGTGATTGTGGCCTGGCTTCTAAGCGGTATGCCGATGATCCGGGCTACAAAGCTGCTATTGCAAACAGAAAGAGTGACCTTAGAAAACAATATTTGTTTTAAGAATTTTGTGACAAGGTGCTATGCTCCTTGAGTGTATTAGTGCGCTCCTCCTGGGAAATCAGCCATTTTCAGCTCTTGTATTGGTCCCTGTCTAATTGCTATCTATTACTCCTTTGTCATCCTATCATCAGCCCGAAAAGCGTTGAGGACAGATTTTGTATTTATTTTTTGCTATAAAATATGACTGCCCTTGAAAACTTCCCTCGCAGGGTTTCTCTTTATTACAATATTTTCACTCCAAGCCCAATATCTAATTGCAGGCAGACAATGTAAGGTGAGGCGATGGGAAAGATGTATTGAGTAAATTCTTCTTGGATATAAAAAGAGACAGGCCAATGAAGATGAATTGCGTGGGGGCCAGAGATTCGATGACCTTAGTGTTTATCTCAAATGGTAATAATAGCTCATAATTAAACTCAGAGACCAGAGTGCTACATTTATTCAGATTGGGGGTTAAAAAGGTCTCATTTGTGACCTGCATATTACATGAGTTAGCAGCTGAGAGAATAAAATTACAGTATTGACAGGAATGCTTAATAAATGCTACGTGATCAATAACATGATGTCGCAGTGGCTCCTCTCAGCTGGTGGGTGGTTGGGCCCATCTTCAGGAAGTGAATGTGGTTAAGTAAATGTTTGGATCTGTGGGACAGTGGGAGTGCCGAGATCAAAATTGTTTGTGTTTCCGAGTAGATGCCTTGTTTGCATTATTGACTTCTGGAGCCGCGGCTATAGCAAGAGGCAGCGCAGACTCTTGCTCGGGCCTCAGCAGATCACACACAAGTACAGTTATAACAGCAAAACCCAATTTCATTATCATTCACAATTGACTCTATTGTATTTTTTTTTCTTTTCACTATGTTATACCATTATTTTTCTGCCATATTCCATACCTAGAATTAAGTATTATATTTCAGTCTTCTTCTACTGCTGAGGCGCTTCGATCAGAATTGCCCAATACCCAAAACGACAAGATGCAAACCAAGTTCTTTCCATACACACAAAATATTGATGCTGAGGTTTATTAAATTCTTTAACTTTTAGTCAATCATTTTGAGAAAAACTTTGCATTCATAACATTCTTTATTATATATATATATATATATATATATATATATATATATATATATATATATATATATATATATATATATATATATATATATATATTTACTTAACCACATTCACTTTCTGAGAAGATGGGCCCAACCACCCACCAGCTGAGAGGAGCCACTGCGACATCATGTTATTGATCACGTAGCATTTATTATATATATATATATAAAATGTATTATATATATATATATATATAAAATATATACATATACAGTATATATATGTATATACTAAAAACAACAATTGAGGCCGAAAACATGTTGATGATGAAGGAATAACAGGAAATCAGCAGAGGGCATCACAGTAGATCGTGTAGAAGGGTTGTTCAAGGAGTCATCTGTACTGGGTTGTTTAAAGTAAGTAAGTAAGTGCATTATATATATATATATATATATATATATATATATATATATATATATATATATATATATATATATATATATATATATATATATATATATATTTGTCATTGTAGAACCTGACCCACATGTTTAGGCACAAAAAAGAGAAAAATCCGAAGCACTGTTTAAAAGCGACGTGTTTTGGTCGCATTCGACCTTCTTCAGGTTTTTGGAGGTCGCGGAAACTGCAGCACCCGGAGGAAACCTGGCTGGCTGCCTTCAGTCTCCTGTGATCCTCTGAAACAGTGCAGAGCCTCCTGGGTTTGTCCCTGTTTCAGAGCGTGGTGTCCTGCACTGGTCAGCTCCACCTCCTCCTTCCTCTTCCTCCCTCCGCTCCACAACAGTCTTTCACTATCTTCTGGGAAGAGCTTAGCAGTCAATCTGTTTTATTCTCCAGTGAACGTCCACTGGACAGAACAATAGTAGGGACAGAAGGCATGTGTGGCTTAGCTGTGAGTCTTGCCCGGATACCTCCTTATTTGTCCCTTTTTTGTTTCCTGTAGCACCTCTTGTGACGCCTCCACTGTGCTGCAGGTTTGGGGGCTCTTGTTGCCTCTTCAGGGTTTCAGAAGAAGGAATTTGTAGGTCTCAAACGCTAGCTGTTGTTTACATTTAAAAGTTGTTTACTTCAGGACCATTATGGACTCTCTGCAGTTGAAAAAAATCCACCGAACCCCACAACAACACGGCAAAGACATATAAAAGGATCCAGAAAAAAACAATGTGGAGCGCAGAAACCACAAATGCAGTTCACAGAAAAAAGGCAAAAAACGCAGCTGTACCAAGAGAGAGGGAGGGTTGCAGCGTTGTTTTCACCTTTCACCACGGACGCTTTGTCAAACACCGAAGTAAAAGTAGCGGGCTGGCTCATATAATACAGATTTAGGGGTTTAAACTTTTTATTGGCACTGCCTTGTTTACTCTAAAGTACTACTTGCCTACATTTCTGTATGTGGGTACAAACATTAGTATTTCTATTATGCTATTTGTGCTAAATTTTCTAAATAAAAAATAAATAAATAAAAACATTAGGGACGAAATTGCTGTATACCATCTGCAATTCAGGAATCCATGGGACAGGCAGGTTTGTGAAAGCATGGCCAGACCTCGGAAAGGCATTGTCAGAGAATAAAGGGTTACTCAAACAGCCGTGAGAGTAACTCCATGTAAAGAAAAAAAAAACAACAGTATTAAGATTGAACTCCTGTGATGAGAAAAGCCCATCAACAAGCAGGAACAGACTTCCATTTCAACTCCAATTCCATATGACCGAAGTTCCGGTGAGGGAAATGGATGGAGAGGCTGAACAATTTTGCGGTTGGGGGAAAGAGAGCAGTTTGAGTCTAAGTTTGATGTATGGCACATCATTTTGAAGGCACATTTGGACACATATCTAAAATAGTCAGCAAAACCATTCTACGGTCTCAAAATTTTAGACTTTTCACACTTTTACTTTTAGTGACTGATCCCTTTGCTTCTATAAAAAACTGTGGAGAGGAGAAAAAAAAACTGTTGAGCAGGAAAAGTTGTACGCAATCAATGAATGTCAAAGGATTATCTCCAGGCAAGTGCTTGGTGGCGGGCAGATTTTTTTTTTCACCAAGCCAAAGATCGCAGGCTGAGCCTCCCCCGCTGTGGCCCAAAGTCAAACACCACAACAACATTTGTATATGTAGACTTCATTGTCCCCGCAGGGAAATTTACCCTCTGCATTTGATCCATCCTTCAACCAGTGCCTCGGGGCGACCTGTTTCGGAGCAGCAGGCAACCGCAATGCAGCGCGTGGGGACCCATCTCCAGAGTTTGAGCCAGGATCTTGATCTGGAATATCAAGCTATAGTTTGTTTTTAGGTTCAAGGTTCAACTTTATTACTGTCCCAAAGGAAATTATTATGCACACATGATACAATAAAACAAAAACACAGAAAGACAGCAACCAAGCTCCTGCTGCGGTCATACAGGGACAGGACAGCCCTTGAATTGACAATGTTTTCTGATAATTTTTTGTAGAACTATAACTAGGTATAATGAAGCCTAAAGGTGTAAATTCAACCTGGGAGACTAATATCTGCCTCACCTACCTCCAGCCAATGATCGCCTCCATGAGGGTCACACCTCCACCTCAGCCCATCAGCGTAAGAGTCAATCATCACCCTTGGTCCTGCTTTTAAACCTTCAGCAATCATGGTTCGTTCGCTTCCCTGCTGTGCTGCGACCCACCTCCACCCCTTCGCCGCCTCTTCTATCCACGGCTTCACCCTGCTTCATCCTTCGCCGGTCTCCCATACCACCACCAATGTCCAGGCTCTGGGGGAAGACATCCCTAACTCCAACCTGCCCATCCATACTGGCTTTAAAGCAATACTAAGTGACTTGTTTACCTTAATAAATCCTTTCCGTAGTCCCTCTGGGGGTAATACAAGTGTTAATCGGATGATTGGACGGTTCTTTCATCTCCTCCTGGTGTCTCTGGCCAGAAAATCACAACTGCAACTTGACTGCCATCAGACCGGAGCAACCAATACACACTAATAGAATGACAAAGAAGAAGCTAACAGGCTCACGGGCAAAGCTAACTGCGTGCTAGCGCCACTTTAAACAGTATTTAAAAAAAATATCTCCATTGTGTAATTGGATGTACAATATGCCTCTCTCCCTTCGCCTTTTCTGTCAGCGTAGCATTTACTCCCACGGACAATTAATAGGTTGAAAAATCGCAACTTGCTACGACACCTGCAGTTGCGCCTATGGCCTCTAGGGGCAAGAGTTACTTAGTACTGCTTTAGTTCATACATCGATGTCTACTGCTGGGGTCTGATCGCTAAAAATAATATAGTCCTTGTATCTTCCTAATCGCTACTTTTGTCTGAGTCGATCCAGGTTGAAATATCTCCAATGTAATGTTTGGTGTAATATATTTTTAGATCCACCTTTCTTATGCACCAACAAATAAGACAGTGACCCGTTTTGTTGATGAACCTTTGTTCTTTGCATAACAGTGAGCATTCATTGTATGTGTTATCCGAGCTGAGAGAATTCAATTCATTTGGATTGTAAAATACCTATCACACTTCCTCTACCTTGGAACAGCTGACTGTTTTCATTATATTTGAGAATTGTTAGCATTCACCTTGCAAATCAGTGCTATAACAACTCGACAGTGTTAGAACAAATAAAGAACCGCGCTAACTAATCAGTTAATCTGTTAAAAGAGAAGTGATCAGTTGCACTTTGGGAACAAAATACGCACACAGAGAATATTTCCCAGCTCTTCCGCGGCAGCTATGTGAGAAAGATTAAAAGTGAGCTATTTACTTAAAGTCTCAACAAAGCCTTTCACAAAAATCACCGTCAAACCTGCGTGCTCAAACCACCACTGACTGGAGACTCCACCTAAGTCCGTGATGCAAGACTCCTCCTGCCCGTTCCTCTTCTCATTTCAATTCTCATCGCAGCCTGTCTCTGCAACAAGGACGCAGCCACTAACCCACAAAAAAACAGCACCTCCCCAGCTCTCCCCACTCGGACCGCTACTACGACTGATAATTAGACAACTGCCATTTCAAGGTCACTTATTTTGACAGAATCTGACCAAAAGAAAGCCTCTCGAAATCCGTATCGCCTGCATCAAAATGGCGGGATTTCACGCAATTGCTTTCTACCAGCTCCCCACCCATTTCCCTCTGTATCAAGCTCCACATGCGCTGGTGAAAATTGCAGCCAAAGTGGAGTTTCATTCTGGCTTAGAGGAGGTAAGGGAGCATTTACATTCCCTTGATCCCTATATTTTTTTTTCCCCCTCCCTGTGAGCGAGGGGTATCCGTGCTGCATGACGTGGTTCGAAATCCCACATCCAAACAGTTCTGGCCGGTGATCTCTGCAAACAAATGGTCCCGCTGATTAAAGCCAAATGGAAAGATATTAATACAGCACAAATTAAAAACTATAATTATTCCAGGTTTAATTACATGGGAAGGCCCTGGTAGGTAAAGGGGCGGCAATTATAGCGAGCCAAGGCGTCATGCTGCAAACCTGTTTCCCGGTAGATGATTGGTGTTGGAAGTGCACCCAAGGTACAATAAATGAGAACGCGGACAGCCTTGAACAAATTGAATGTTTATGAGTGAGTTTCCTTTGGGGAGTTAGTTCTTGCACCAGAGGGTGGAGTGATTGCGTGGGCTTGCGTGATCGTATTTATTTATTTTTTTCCCCCTCAAATTCGATATAAAGACTTCTCTGTCATATGTGATCCGTCGTCCGCCCGGTCATCTCGAAACAGGGGGAGATTAGAGTCAGGATCTACATTTCCAAAGTGGCTCTGTCCTTGTTGTTGTTTCATAGCAAGGAGAATGTTCTTTTTGACCTTGACGGAAATGACACTTGGGAGGTCAAGAAATGCGGAAAGACATGACAACAGGCGAGCAGAAATTACCAAGATAAATGAAGGCTATACGCGTAATGTGACATTGTGTGTGCCGACACTTGAATGTCATACCTGCATAGATTTTAAAAAACAGACATGGAAGGACGGATATGCCTTCAGTCTTGACAGATGTTCTTTTTTATAAGGACATAAAAGTGTGCTTTGACAATAAGATCAAGGAAAACATGGTCACTACCAGACGGAAAGAATAACAGTTTTGATTATCATCCTGCCTGTTTGTGATCTAAATATTTTAACAAAAAGTGAACATTTTACCTGAAAATTCGCATTACAATCAAATGACAGCAGCATGGCTATCGGAGTGTGTTTGGTGAAGGTAAAGGTTTTGTGAGAGGACCAATAGTTCTCAAACTTTTCACACCAACTTCAACCTGATAAAAAATATTTGACCTTCTAAGCACCAACTCATAAAATGTTTGACCATACAAATACCACCAGGCCTGGATCAAGATGACATCGGGACTAAACCGGGCCTACAATAGACCTAAAATTCATTAATGTGTTGTGTAAACTGGGTGCACACTGCGAATCCAGAAAAATTTGAATACATTACTAAAACACTGACTAAATTATCTCAGGTACCACACTTTGAGAACCGCTAGTCTAGATGACCTGATGAGAGCAGAGTGTGCTTCCGCAGTGGTCAGAATATTGAAAATGGTCCAAGGAAGTAACAGGGGTGAACTGCCGTCAGATGATGCATGCAGGGATCAAAGGCTGGCCTTTGTTCAAGATGGGAATTCAAAAGACATGCTACTGCAGCTTAAAAAGCTCAAGTTAATGCCAGTTCTGCCAGAAGGCTGTCAGAATGCACAGCGCATTGCAGTTTATTGTGTGTGCAGCTGCTTATTAAGCAGGTGTTCATATCACTCGATATTACAACCTGTAACAGACTGCTGGTCATAATGTATTGCCTCGTCAATATTGAGGGCTGCAATGACGTGCTGGTTTTACTTCAATAGAGCTTCAAAAAGCCACCTTAAGAACTTTATCTTAAGGCAGTTTAGCATAAAGTACAGAAGTCCCAGCCTTGCCTCAGCCCCATAAATCCATTTTCTTTTATCGTTTTTCAGAAAAAATAAAAAAAGGCGCAATGTGATACCTCTGTTTCTCTGTCAAATATTCCGCACTGGATTTAGTCTTAGCCCAGATTGCATCACCTCATCTCGGTAACTCAACAATAAAGCAGTGATTATTTTGTCAGTATTCAACAAATGGTTCTCCCATGAGGCTTTGATAGCAGAGCAGTCCTTGATGCGTGCAGCTCTCCTCCCTCCCTACAGACCACAAACCTATCAACAATACACTTAAATTGCCATTTCAGTGGATAGAAATATCATTTATTTGTGTCACTAGATTCACTCTAACCAGATCTGTCAATCTATGCCAATACTATACTGTTGTAACCCCCACATTGTTGGGTGGCTGCTCAGAGAATTCCATTTTTAAGCATGAGCGGTTGTGTCGGAATAAGAGGCATGAAAAAGAAAAGAAATAAAACTAGCCAAAAGAATAAAAAAAGACATTCAAATGTCAAATGAAATACCATCTGAAAAAAAGACAGGTGTACATGGCATTCCAGTGTCAAAGTGCTCTTCATGCAGCTCTTTGATTCAGATTGACATAGTATTGAATCAGCACCGATGGACACAGTGTACATTTATTTCAAAACGAGTTGGAGTGGGTCCATGAAACGAGGCTGCAGATGGACATTGTGTTTCGGACAAGACAGGTTGTTCCACTGAAGTTAAACTTTTTTTTTTCTATGTATGCACACCTCAGAGTTAACGTGTCCTTGGATAACACCGTTTGCTGTAGCACTCATGTGAAAGGGTGAATTCTCTTGAGCGTGAACTCTTGGATAGGTCTGTCATTTAAATTCAAAGCGCTTAGTGAACCTGTGCCACTTGTTGGACTAAAATAAATGTTTTAGATTGAATGTATAGTTTCTGTGTTGTAGAAGATAAATACAAATAGTAAGTTATTAAGTAAGCGCTTTGTTTGTCATGTTGGGTTAGTCCTGAGCCGCTGTGCTTAAGTCATCATGACTTAAAGGTGCATTACGCGACTTTTTGTGTGGAAATAAAGGCTGATATTTGTGCGTATTTGACCTTGTAGTGACCCAGTGGCTGTATGAGTGGTCAGCATGGCCCCTTTACTTTCCATCACAGTGATCTCTAGGATGCTCCAGAATCATTTGTTTGGAAGGTTTTAACTCCTGACGGACCCTTTCACAAGAAAACCTACAAAACAAGTTATCCTGGAGCATTGTAGAGGAAACCACCATTAAAAGTAAAGGTACCACGCTGACCCCTCATACAGGCACTGGATCACTACAGGGTCAAATACACACAAGTGTCAACATGTTTTTTCCGCATAAAAAAGTTGCATAATGCACCTTTAAGCTTAAGTGATATTTTGGGTCATTTTGTCCTCAGCACAGAAAATTGAAAATTATTTTGTCTGTTTTATTTATGAGCTACTCAATCAACCAAACTTAGACTTTTGCGAGATATTACGATTTAAACCAGATTCAGTTGAATCTGGTTTAAATCGTAACCAGAGAAAACAAGAATCACATGCATTTCAGAACATGTTTGTTGAGGTTTTATTAATGACAAGTTCCCATGGAGAGAGAGAGAATATTTGGTAGTGTGCAAAGGACATCATACTGCCTAAAAACTGCCATTGCGATTTGCTCATTGTGGACAATAGAATTTGCAATTTATATTCAATAGCCTTCACCCACTCATGAGCACATCACGAGTGAATTAGCTTCTCATGTGGTTTGGATGGCCAACGGCATCTTGAATATTAGGCACCATTTTAAAAACATTATTTTTGTAGGCAAACACAAAATTAGTAATTTTTCCAAATAAACCTCAGAATCAAAATTCATCACTGGGGACGGCATTATTTCTAACCAAACATTTTGACTGTGTTTTACCCATTTCCTCTACAAAAGTACATTTGGCTAAAAATGCAAAAAATAAATAAATAAGATAAATAAATATTCAATACTCAACCAAATCCACAAAGTAAAATGAAAAAAAAGACAGTGTAATTAAAAAGTTGCTGTTTAGCGCTCATGCCAAAACTCTGGTATTCTCTTGCCAGTGCGTTCTACATGGACACGCGACAGAATATTAACATTTTTACCACATAAATCCCGCAACATCCCCTTTTCATTAAGACCATCCAAACCACCCATTACACTTGTACTACACTGGTCGATTAGAGATATTAAAAGATTACACATGCGAGCGGGAGCATCTTTTTAATTCCGCATAAAACGAACATGAATGGCATGCAACGTTGATCTTCTTTGATTGGACTGTCGTGTGATGGATGAGCCGGCTCTCCACTCGGGCTGTTTGCGTTTCCTTTTCCCTCGTGGAGTGGAGGAAACAACAGAGAATAAATTAACTGCAGTTCGGAGACAAGATCTTTGCTGAATTGTACTCTATTTATCTGTCATGCTTCGTGTGAGAATTCCTGAGCTCCTCTTTGCAAACACAGTCGCAAAATAAAGGCATAAAGGAGAACTTCAAACCGGGCCTTATATGTCAAAGTTATTGTGTTTGACAGTGGTTAATGGACCAACATGCGGCATAAGTCAGCAGCAGTTTCAACGACAATTTTATGTGCTTTGGAAATCTTTACGTGCCCCAAAGTCAAAATGATTAAAAGGTATGGCTCTGGAGAAGTCTGTGTGCTCCCGCTACTGTCTCCCTGAGCCACACAAAATATGCCTAAGCCGGCAGTGCACCGCCTGAATTGAGCAGAAAGTTCAGCAGCGATCCGATCTCCCTGATGTGTGACCTTGGCCCATCGGAACGATCTTTGCTGACAAACCCGATATGACATTTTGAGTGTCTTGGCTTATTCTGTGAATTAGAGTTCAATCATCACATCATTAATAGCTTTGGAGTGGGGCCAGTCATTCATGACACTGTGCTTTATAGCTCGGCCAGAGAATTCCTCCGTTGAAATGAGAAGGTTGTAGATATTTTTCTATGGAGCTATTTCCTGACCAGAGGGGGCTTTGATTAATGGCTTTTTCTCGCCAAAGCCATTTAAGTAATCCAGAAGAATAATCTTCTCATGTCGAAGCGAGTGGAAATGGAGCAGGTTGACCAGGGCTGGCCGTCCCCTCCTGGTCAATTACCGGGCTAATTAGCAGTTTTTGTCATTTCCAGTTAATTATTTAGTCTTTTGAGTCCCTTGAAGCTCATTCCAATACAAGCCACATATGAAGAGATAACCGCTGAAGCCAGAGATGAACTTGTTCTGGGGGTGTATTTTGCCGCATAGCAATTTGCAAGCGATGCCACAAATGGTTATGGAAAGTATAAAACTGTACAGGTTATATTGCACAAAATATAACAAACACTTGCCTTCAGTCTTTTCTAAAGTGGTGATTGAGTCAAGTTGTGCGTTAAAAAGCCCAAAAACCAGACGATAGTTGGGTGGGGATGATTCAAGCAACTGAAGCTGTGACTGAGCAGCAATGTGTCTGACCATTTGTAGGCACAAGGTGATACTGTTTTTTAATATGCAAAGCAGATACATGTTGGACTTTAAAGACCACACAAACACTCTCATATTGTATTGAAAGGATGGTGTGAAGTGTAAAGTGTAAAGTAACAAAAGGGGTAGATATTGTAAGACTTGTTCTTCTCCTCTGCTCCATTTCATTCATACTGTGTTGGCTTGGCGTTTTTATGGTGATTGTATGACATCACTTTTGAATGAAATAAATAAATAAAATGAAAAAAAATAAAATGAAATGAAATGAAAACTCAACCAACTTTGACCCTTCAATAAAATGTTTTTCTCAGCACGAGGATTCTAGGTCTAGTTAAAAATGTATTCAGCCCCAAAGGCACATAAAAGTTTCAGAAGAGAACAGTCCATGTTTGTCACATTCCCATACTTTTGCAGTCGACATCGGCAGTTACCAAATGGAGAACCAAGAACTCAAAAAAAAAAATGCCTGTGGTTGGGATAGAAATGGGTTCCACAATCAGATGAGGTGTACTCCAGTTGTCTATAGTATGAGCCACAAATTAGAATAGTTTAGAATGTTGTGTGATAGCACCGCTTGATAACCCTCTCATTATATAAGGTAATAAACTGAACTCACAGACTCTAGATGTGTTTCCAGGAATGGTGTTGACTCTTGAGTACATATATACATGTGTTATTTCTTGTTTCTCTAATTGGTCTATTCATATAGTGCTTTTTCAAGGATTTTCAGCAACATATGGTGAACTACTTAAATGTACGCTATAAATGATCAAATTAAGACTGCGCAGGCTGTTGGTAAGGCGTTCTTATTAGTCATCTTAAAGACTAAATTCTCATATAGATAAGAGATGATAAAATGTAGGTTATACGCTATGCTGGACAAATAAATGCACCTGAATCTGAATCACAATTTTAATGGTCGCAAATAGCAAATCGCCAAGAAATACAATTCTTTTTCATGGCAATGTCCTCTGAAAACAACAAAAACCTGTTTCCATAAGGATTTATTACATATCAAACATGTTGCTAACTCAGAGTCTAGACCCGACTAACACATGCATGTGATTCTTGTCTTCAATTCATTTTTTAAAGGTCCTATAATTTTTTTTTCTTTCTATTCTAAGTGGAATTCAATATGTTTGTCCTTCAGTTTATTGTAAAAGCAGATATTTGTGTCGTTGTTCGTCTGTAAAGCATTGTTATCAATAGTGAATCAGCAGGGCAGTTGTAATTAGCTTTATAGAAGTAACTTATTTATTCACTTAATAAATCCTTTCCGTAGTCTCTCTGGGGGTAATACAAGTGTTAATGGGATAATTGGGGGGGTCTTTCATCTCCCCCGGTGTCTCAGGCAAGAAAACCACAGTTGCAACTTTCCCTGCCTCCGGGTCGGCGCACCAATACACACTAATAGAATCCCGAAGGAGACGCTAACAGGCTAACAGGCAAAGCTAACTGCGGGCACTTAAACAGTATTTACAGCCAAGTTTGAGTGGAAAAAATTATCTCCATTGTGTCATAGGATGTACAATATCTCTCTCTCCATTTGTCTTTTCTGACAGCGTAGTATTTACTCTCACGGACAATAAATGTGTAAAAAAAACGACAACGCACTTTTGGCCTCTAGGAGCATGAGTTACTTAGTTCTGCTTTAAGTCATCCCTGTGAAGAAGATGTAAGAGACAATTTAAAATGCAAAAACAACAACAACAAAGAAATCAGGTGTTGGGCCTTTAAGACTTTCTCTCAAGTGTATTGATTCGGGAGCTATAAATACACATCATAAACTGAATCTTTTGCAGAAATAAATTGTAAATCCGATACCAATTGCAATGGTTGTCAAACAAAACTTACAGAAGGGTTTTCTCCCCAAATCGCGCAGCCCCAGTATACGCCCCAAATGTACTGCTTTTATGTGTCTCAACTCGGCTATTCCTCCTATAATCCAAGGCTGCTATCACTCTCCAGACTGCTGTTAGGCCTTTATCAGACACGGACCACCCCTCCCCCCCCCTAAAACCCCATCTGGATAAGTAAACACAACTGCATCCCTTCAAAGCCTGTTGAGTGGGTTCTTCTCGACTCGCATTGACTGGACCGTTTGCCTGTGAGATTCACCCACAGCGGACCACTGTTAACGCCAATTAAACCCACCGGCGCTGGGGCCCTTCTGTCATCCCGCGCTCACTGTCTGACATGAGTGATGCCACGATCGAGGCGCACACACACGCACACACACGCACAAACGCACACACACACACACACACACACACACGCACACACGCACACACCTTCAGCCTCTTGTCTGACGCACATTAAATGGCACTGGACCCTTACGTTTCCTGACATTTTGCACCAATCGATTGCAATTTAATCAGTGCTGAGCGCGTGCTGCGTCGAGCCGGGGCGCACACCAGCTGCTTTTTTTTGCACCGGACAGTTTTTTTTTTTGTTTTTTTTTTGTTTATTTCAAGATTGATCAAATTCACCCAAAATGAATTTTTCATTAAGTAAAAACCCCGGAAAGACATCAAGATCGCTGCGCCAAACTTGATCATAGTAATCCCACATTTGATGTTCTTGTGAGAGCGCATTTCCATTCATTTTGCACGCTATTAGATTTATTGTCTACTTTGAGTGCTCATTACTCCGCTCTCTTTGCCTCTATTTTCTCAGTTCACTGTCTCTTCCCCTCTGGTGGTAAGTGCAATAATTATCCTATTATTCTTTGAAGACACAGTATAAAATGCACACCCCAACCCCTCCCACCCCACCCCTCATGCAACAATCCCTAAACATTTGAATCCAAGGTGCTTTTTTTAAGCGTAGCAGGTCTGCTCGGTAGCCCACAGCGGCAGCAGGCAGTCTTTGATATCACCGGGTCAAAAAGAATAAAACGGAGCAACAAGGAGCTCTCTCGCACAGCTAATGATACACACCTCGTTATAGACCAAAAGATGTTTTTAAAGGCGCTCATTTGAACAAGGCAAAGCTTTTCTTTTGTATGCGACACACACACACAACAGCCCAACATAGCCCTGTACGTGTCAAGTGCAAACAGATGCCTAAAGCTAAGCATGAGGTACACAGACAAGAAACCGGTCGGGTATGGAGTTCAAGATGAGGAGGTTTGCATTTTCTAAACGACTTAATGGGCTCATAAAGTGCTCAAATTATTAAAAATCTCTGTCTCTATTTTTGGAAGGCCTTGACGAGGAAGATTACACGCACGCACGCACGCACGCACACAAGCGTTCTCCCCTCTCGCGCGTTTTGGCAATTAGACATGCGGCACAGATTCAAAATGTTGTTTGTTTTTCTGCCATCGCATCCAAATGCATGCGCCGCGGCTATATCTGCTCAGGTGTACTGCTATGAATATCCAAATGAAGTATTGATTATAAAGTGCAGCGAGAAAAAAACCCAGAGTTATCAAGTTAAATAACGCTCGGGCAAAATGCACTCTGGTCCTAATTGAGCGGGGCCCATTAGTACTGCGGTGATGTACGTGCGTGGGTCCTGTCTGCCACTAGGTATTACTCGGAGTTAGCGCCGAAGGCTATACAAATATGAGCTGAAAATGAATAGCTGAACAGTTTGGACGGAGGATGGACTGGTAAACGTGATGGAAATGCAGTACTACCAGCGATGCGGACCGTAGACAAGACTGGAGCAGACCGAAGCCAAAACTAGATGAGACCCACAGAGGGATGGACAATGTTATGCAGCTCAGGTGGAAGAAATGAGGTGCACAAAGTGGTGAGGCAAGACGAGGAAAGTTTGTTTGTAGACTGATGGAGGCGCGCCGACAAAGATTGTAAAAATACATAAGAAATGTGTAACTTTTTCAGTTTCAACAATGGCACAATGTCCTTTTTCTGGTCTTGAAGCAATAGCTCAAGTAACTGTGACACTTTCAAGGTCATTTTGTCCAGAGACGAAATTAAAATACATAGTGAAGAAAGCATGTTGCACTGAATGGTTAAAATATAAAGCTGCAGACAAGCATGTTAAATCACCGGTCTCTTTTTAGACAATTCAATTCAGCAAACTTTATTTATCCTTCAGGGGCAATTCGATATTTTCAACAGCATTGTTTGTGTGTGTCATTGGCCAATATGGACCAAGGCCAAAACTGAACCGAGGGGCCCCAATTCAAAAGACACCATATATAAAAAAGGGATCATGTTGTTGGGTCGTTTACAATGGTTATGCGTGTTTGTATTCGCCAACTAATCAAACAAAAATTGACAAACCTTCAATCTGCATGATTTGTCTCATGATGATGATCATTTTTTTCATGAATAAAAAAAAAAAAAGATTATCTGTTAGGAGGAATCCATGTAATCAAAATAATAATTTTGGAAAGGTACCTCCAGGCCACACGGAAGCTCCTTTAATCAAGACCTGGGAGGTGATGGATGCATTAATACAAGTTGTCCCGGAATTACAGTGGGGAAGTGGGTTGTGCCTCCATACCTGATGGTCAGTGGCTCAAGACATCTCTGCACATTAGCTGATATTGTGGCCCTATAGATGAGTGTCAGTCACATGTTCCTGTTATGGATGCCATTTTGAGGACCACAGATCTATTCACCTTATTCCGCCCCACCCACTTTTGCCACTTTTTGCTTTGTCTCGGCACTTCCGTTGTACAGACACTGTGTCGAGCGCGAAGCCCGTTCATTTAAGCGGAGAACGAGGGAAAATATTCTCCGCTCAAATCTGATGTTTAGTAGATTGATTTGTGTAAAATGGTCAATGTTCATTTGCACCAACATGTCAACACTGCACTCTTTCTCTGCGCGGCCGAAAAACGGCTTTGTTTTAATGTAGTAACTGATTTTATTTGGACTCCTCCAGTCCCATGTTAACAGATAGGAGAAAAGGGGCGGGCACAATTCATGGCAGTGCCCACACGAACGTCTGGAATAAGGTGAATAATAAACTCTTGAAAGGAAGTTGCCATGGTATTTAATTTGAAACTAATGCCCAGCTCTGGTAGTCAGACATGTTGTGAATGTGACTTCTACTCAAGAGCATATGTAAACTAATACAGCAGGAGACTGTATTAGTTTACATTATTAGGTATTAACCAAATAACTTGGTTTATACCTAGTTATTTGAGGCCTATCTAACCTCCATGTTCAACCATACTAATGTGAAAAAATATCATATAATACTAGTTTCAACTATAAAAGTCAGCTTTCATAGTTGGTGAAAAATAAATTGATTGATAAATTGACATAGCATAAAATAGAGACCAGTATTGAGGCGTTGATATTCATGTTTATATTTTAGTGAAAATATGTCCTGGTAAAGACAGATGGACTTCCATGTGCTATCGGGACTGCAAAACTGTATATATTAAATGAAAATTTGGCTAATCCAACAATCATGAGATTGTTTTTTGGGCCGACAGTGGTCCAGATGGTAGGTGGGTTGTCTAACCAGGAGGTTGCCAGTTTGAATCCTTGCTCTGCAAGTGTAGACTGTTGTGTCGTTGGGAATGACACTTTGCCCACCTCGTCTATGTATGAATTTGATGTGTGTGCGAGTGAGTGTTTGAAGGGGCCGATTGTGATGATTGGCAGCCTCACTTCCCTCAGTCTACGCCAGAGCTTGCCATTAACGAGTATGAAATGAATGAATATTTGAATAAAGGGCTTTAGGGGTTTTTCTATTTTTCGTTATAAAATTGTACAACTAAATTGTGTAGATCAGATGGATGGTTAGTCCTGTGCCGCTGAGACTGTATGGAACAACCTGACCAGCATGCTTTTGGAGGTAGGGGATACCTGAGCACCCAGAGGAAACACAAGGGCACTGCCCGCTGTGGTATTCAAATCACATACCTCCCAGCTGTGAGGTAACAGAGCAAGCCACTCACTGTGCCACCTCAACCCAATGTAAAGCATCTTTGAAAGTCCTGAAAAGCACTATACTGGTTAAAACCCATACATTGCCGCTACATTTGCCACACCAACTTTAAAAACAATAAGAGACAACCCGGCGTGGCACGTTTACATGCGTGAGTCCCATGAGTGTTCATTAACATGCACTTTCTCCACAAAAAAAACCTTAAATACATTTGAAGAGAAATCTAAATCTGTAATTTTATATTGTTCCACAGGTCAAGCAAAAATATTATGTGAAACGACGATGCCTTTGTTGGTTCAGGGGAAATGGAAAAGATTACAGAAGGACACGAAGGGAATTTGTGAGGTTGTGAACAGATGCTGCAAAAGGTAATCAAAAATTAGAATCGCACTGATGACTCAAAAGGCACAGTGCTACAAGCGATTTGCTGAAAATTAAAAAGAAACAAAGTGATATATCATTATTACATTATTGAGTTGAGTTGAAAAGTTCCATATGATTAACCATGTGGAGAGTCTATTACAAATTATGTATCTCTGGATAATATTTTCTTGGATAATCTTTCAAAATGTCCTTGTTATAAGACTAGCGAGTGAACAACTTCACTTCAACTTCACAGAAACACCACAGAGCCACTTAAAGTGCTTTGTAAGAACAAAGTGCTAACAAGGCACTGGTCCTATTCACCTTGTTCCGCCCCGCCCACTTGTGCCTCTCTTTGCCACGGATTGGCAGCTCGAAGTCTGTTCATTAAGCGGAAAACGAGGGAAAATGTTCGCACCCACGCAAACTTCCGGAATAAAGTGAATAGGCAAAGGTAAAGCTGTCAAACTAAGGCAAGAATTTCAATGCATTCAGTAAATGTAAATCAACATATCACTCAAAGTGTTAAACCAGTAAAGTGGCAATTTTGAAATTGAAGCCTTTTATGTTCTAAACTTAAACTGCACATTGGAAGAGGGAGAACTATGTTCTAAGGACAGAAGTGGACTTTATCTTGACCCTTTTGTACAGTATGGCTGCACAGTGATAGTTATAGAATGTTTATCTCCTGCCCATCTCCTGGAAATAAATATAATTAGGTAAACTTTTTAGCAAAATCTTAAAATCTACACTATTGTGTTGATTATGCTAAGCCTTTATCGTGCATTTTACACAGGGGAATTGCTTGGTCAGGGGTAAAAACTATAAGTGGAGCCCACTACACTGCGTTCCAAATTATTATGCAAATAACATTTTTCTAAGATTTTCTAAACTGTCAACTCAAATGAGAGTCAGCATCATTTTCAAGTCTTTAACTGGTAGAGGATTAAATGTGGTTGAAAAAATTTCCCAGTGATAACAGTATTTTTTTCAAAAATAAATATAGTAAAAACCTCAAAATCTACTGTTCCAAATCATTATAAAATCATCGTTTCAATACATTTTAAAGCTTGTAATTAACTGAAAATGGTCATTTGTAGCATTAGGAGGTCATATTTACTGAAATCAAAAGCTATTTCAATTAAAAAGGACAGTTTCTGCTTGGATTTCTTTTCAGGGTGTCAGTATAGCCTCCCAGAGCTGCTGTTTGGATGAAAACTGCCTCCCACCCTCATAGAAGTTTTTTTTTGTTTAGGCTCCAAAGGTTCTCAAAAGGGTTGAGGTCAGGGGAGGATGGGGTCCAAATCATGAGTTTCTCTCCTTTTATGCCCATAGCAGCCAGTGATGCAGAGGTATTCTTTACAGCAGGACATGGTGCGTTGTCAGGCATGAAGAGGATTTTGTTTGGGAAAGCACGGCTCTTCTTTTTGTACCATAGAAGAAAGTGGTCAGTCAGAAACACCACATATTCTTCAAAAGTCATTTTCACACCTTTAGGGAGCCTAAAAGGGCCTAAAGGGGCCGACCAGCTCTCTCCCCATGATTCTAGCCCAAAACATGACTCCGCCCCCTCCCTACTGACGTCACAGCCTTGATGGGACATTGTGGCCATTCACCAACAATCGACTACTCCATTGATTTGACCATCCAGGGTTAAGGCCCCGATAGAAGTTTTATGCACAAATGCAGCCTCTGGACGGTCTTACACCTTGATGTTCAGGAGACTCCAGAGGCACCAGCAGCTTCAAATACCTGCATGCTGCTTTGTAGCATCTGTTCTCTTAATCTGATGTGTTTGTCTGGCAGAAACCGTCCATATTGTGCCTTTATCTCCACAAACCCGAGTGTGCGCTGAATCATACACAAATCTCTTATCAGTACGATGATTACGTTTAATCTTTCATGAAATATCGAAGGTTTTCATACCTAGACCAAGGCATTCAATTATTTCACGCTTTTCATCAGCAGAAAGACCCTTTTTCTTTCCCATATTGCTTGAAAATGATGATCTGCTTAATGAAGTGGAACATCCTTTTTGGGCTTAACCTGAAAACTAATCATCCCAGGTCTCTGAGATTGATGTCAGTGATTCAAAGACCCCCCGAGACACAAAACCATCCATGAGTTTCGTACGAAATATTTTTTTTTTAACCTTTTTGACACAAAAATACAATTTGCATATTAATTTGGAACGCAGTGTATATTAAAGGAACAGGCTTTTTTCGCTACTGAAATATGTTCTTACGTGAACTTAGACGAGTTGATGCATACCTGTCTGGTCTTTGTGTGTGCCCTCAGTCATGTAAAAACACCAAATATTACTGTGTCGACGTTGACATGCTCCTAAGGTTATAACGCCTTACAATATAGTTTCCCTTTTTATCCACTTAGAAAATCGACATGTTTAATTTTGTGTGACTATACCTGGATGGTGTAACTATAATAATGTAATATTTAAAGAGGAGAAACGTGGAAGAGCTTGGTCGCTTCTAACTTCACCCCCGCTTGGCCCCATAGAGGAGAAGAGAGGCTATATGCTGACAACATCTTTGGTCTTTTTGCATGACTGAGCGCTGACGGAAAGACCAGACAGGTACACATCAACTCGTCTATGCTCAAGTAAGAACATATCTCAGTATGGAAAATACGGTGGCCTGTTCCTTTAAAGATTTCAAAGGGACAGGTGGATTTTAATTTGACTGAATATACATAATTATCAAAGTAGAAACAAATGTTTTCAACAAAATTAAAATGGAAACCGTCCTGGTGATTAAAATTGCTGAGTTGTCCTTTTTGTTTTTTGCAATGTAGTTAAAAAAAAAAGATCTGACCTTCCGTATAACAAAGTAACAGGTTGCAGAACATTGATGATTGCAGAACAGTAGCCTTCATCTCAAGATTCACGTAATATTTTTAATACAAGTTTCATTATAATCCTTCGAGGGGCCACACAACCTTGAAATAAAACAGGTAATTGCCTTGGCCTAAACACCGGCACAGGTCACAGCTCTAACAGTTCCAAGCCAGTAAAGGCACCAAAAGATGAACCCAGAGGTGATTTTTTTTGCTGCTGCTCAGAATATGGACAAAACAGCGAAAGGTTTGCGCACACATGTTGAGACACGACTCGAACAAGTTATCCTTAAACACACCGCGACACAGCGTGACTAACCCACACGCAGACACAGATCACTCCCCGGGAGATAATCAGCATACGTAAACAAGTAGATGATAAGTCAAGATATGCAGCCCCTATCGTTTGGATGATGCAGGGGAGTAATGAAGGTTGGCTGCAAATGATCACCCTAAAAGATGTGAGGCGAGTCTGTCATTAAAAGCACAATGTGTGTTTCCGTGGCAACATCACAGAGCCCTCTATTTTTTTTTTTTTTTTTTGCATGGTAGTGAACAATCAGAGTTGCACCCAATCCCGGCGCGAATTAAAAGCACCCGGCTAAATAAAGCTCAAGTACCCCCCGCCTTTGCCACACGACACACCTTTTTCATGTTTATTTCTTTTTTACCTTTTTTAACAATGCACTGTTTGTCCCATCTCGGTGGGGAATTCTCTTACAACCTGTTCCCACCGGGAGAACGTGCGCCTAAAACACTTCAACACTTGACAATCAAAGCAGTGTGCACTTCAATTTTCCAGACACGCCCAAACAAAGTGGCATGCATGTAGGTCACAAGAATAGCTACCAAACAATACCGTTCTGTTTTTTTTTTTTTTGGTTCTCCACACTTTAGGGAAGGTAGAGAAACTTGCTAGACGTTGATATTGGACTCTGAATAACTGGAAATCACTGTTTGACAATAGATAATTCTTTATATTCTCGTTGCCACTGAAAAATGCAAACACACTCATATTATTACTGAGAGATACTACATTTGTATATGCCGTTTCTATGAATGGTCAGGTATTCCGTCAACTATGTAACACAGGCTGTAACCTTGGCTCTATAGGCGCCTTCTCTTGGATTTGTTTATCTGTATGACGCACAGCGAGGTGACTTAACCCTCTTCATGTGGCAGAAACGCGAGACATCCAAACACCCACCTTTGCTCTCCTGGAATACTTACTTTTATTTTCCCCTCCAGCAATTATTACAAATTCTCTGTGCTGTAATTTGAACCTTCACACATCTTCCTCTTGTGCTTGAACTTGGAGTAGCTTCAACATTGATTCTCTATCCGAATCCAGCAATGAACAGTATATTAAAATCCACGTATAGAAGCATTTCTTTGTTGCCCATTTTGGCGGCATTTTATCCAGGTTTGGTTCTGGACACAACCTGTGAACAGGCCTATTACAAAATGTCTACACACGTCTATAATGTCCTTGGCTTGGCTCTATGCTTTATATAGAGTATTTGGCTCTTTGCACGCTGACATATTGCTGCTGGCTTTCGATTCCTTGTAACTCAGACTCCCCACGCAGTTCCTTTTCCATTATGTTCCAGCACAACCTCTCTGACCAAGGTAATTACCTCAGCTCTTGAGTCATCCCGGTCAGAAGATAAACCCACCGAGATCCTCCTGCATCAGATTAGCGTTGTGGTTTTTCACCGTCCTCCCGAGATCCCCACGCTACTTATTCGCTCTTGTTTGTTTATACATCTACTCTGGCAGGGAAACAAAAAAAAAGGAATATGCCCGTACTTTGCTGGTCTCTAAGCGGGGCGTGTGTATTTAATTAAGTGGCTTCAGAAGCTCTCTTGGTATCTGGCCACGCGGCTATTGACCCTTAGTCCGAGCATGTCAGGACTTTATCTGTCTCTTCCATCAAAACAAAGGTTGTGCTCGGAAAGACGTGTACAGAAATGAGCCGTAACATTAGAACTTGGAACAGAGTGAAGTCCTGCGGATTGGTTTCTGGTTGTAGAATGTGCTGAAGTCAGAGATAATATGTGCTGTGAAAAATGTTTGATGCATTCACAACAGACTGACATACCAGCGTATCAAATCCATGAATCACATGCATTACCGAGCAGGTTTGTCGTAGAGGCCTTAACTACAGGGTAAGCTGTGAAGGTCTTTCGAAACACCTAAGCCACAAACACAATTTCTCAGTCAGATTCAATTTCTTTGTTTCAGAAGCTTGTATAGAACCAAATCTTCATTCTCAACATGCATCACTTGTTGCAGAGTTTTCTTTTCTTTTCCTTTTTTTGTCTTTTCTGTACTTGTACAACTTGTGACAGATTCTGACCTCTGTGCTGCTGTTGGAATCCCCTGTGGGTTAAGGCTGCACACTGTAGCACATGTGCAGGCCACTTTGCCAGCCTCAGTGTCAGGAGTTTTTCCCCCAAGCAGTGTTGGGGGTAACGTATTACAAAAGTAACGAGGTACAAACATATATTACTTCTTTTTTTCAGTTTCTAAGGAATATAAAATATTACTTTAACAAAATACGGGGATATATTAGTTATTACAATGCAAGTAACTCAAGTTACAAGTGCATTCATATTGTCTTTGCTAAACCTGATCCCATCAGATGTAGTAAGTGACTGAGTGGTTGGCGGGGGTCGGAGGGGCCGATGGCGCAGACTGGTTGCCTCGCTTCGGTCAGTCTGCCCCAGGGCAGCTTACCACCACCGAGTATGGAGTGAATGAAAAATGCAATGTAAAGCGTCTATATAAAACCGATTATTATTATTAAATGTATGAACAAAAAAATGCCAAACCCCCCGCAAATAAAATGCAGCATAACAAATCAAGTTGGACACTGGTGTGTAAGATCTGCAGTCTGTAGTTAATGTCGTCAAAACAAAACACGAGAGAGTGGGGGAAAGAGAAGGAAAAGACAATCTCTAACTGCACTTTTGCTCGGTGTCATTACTACTATTTTCAGTTCAAATTTTGCCAAAAGTAACTCAAAAGTAACTCAAAGTAATACAATACAAACATACTACATTTTTAAAGCTGTTATCACTAATATAGAATATATTACATTTTTTAAGTAACTTGCTCTACACTTGCCCCAAGTCTAACAATTTCTGAAACTTGCATCTCCCTCTGTTTCACGCTGAACCGTCCTGTCACATAAAATCAACAGGCCGAAAAAATATTTAAAACGGGATAGTGATCATTGCAGATGGGAAGACTTACAAAGACTGAAGTTTGGAGCATTCACAAATTAGAGCAGCGTTTCCCAACAAAGGCACAGGGAGTTGGAGACCCCTGGGGGCACGCAAGCACTTAGCAGGGGTACTTGGAATAATTTCAGATCGAAAGAAAAGGTGAAAAATGAATTGTAGTTTGATATTATTTTCAAAGGATGGTGAATTTGATGCTTTTCGCCTTGTTGTTGAACACAGCCCACTTTCATAAAATCCTAATAAATCTGAGTTTAGTTGATTGTTTTCTAAATGTGCCCTCGAGGATGGTACTCAGAGGATAAATGAAAGTCTCAAGGGCAAAGCAAGGCCAAAAGATGTTGGAAACTACACATTGAGAAGATCAAATCCAATCAATTTCCCACACTTCTTACACGTCAGGTGTTCTTGCTTGCAACACATCAACTTCCAGGACAAAATGTTCACTTCACTGTTCGCTAATAACATCCCACCCAACAGGTGCCATGATGAATACACAATCAGAATCATTCCAGTGGGTTGTCTTAATGTTATGCCGATTGGATTCTCTTAGAGACAGAAAGCTTTGTTTCTTCACAGTTCATTTTTAAGTAGATACGGTGTTTGGATAAGAGGCATCATTAGCATTTGTCATAATGTTTTATTTTTGAGATGACGAGGTGTGACAGAAACAAGAACAAGGTGCTGGATAGAATTAAGAACTGAATACATTTCCCTACCGTGGCGAAGGCGCAACATGGGGGGGAAGTCTCTCCATAATGTACAATGCCATTATCTGTCAACTAAAACCGTGTCTAGACTGCCAATCAAAGCTTTATGATTTTCACATAATGACTAATGCTTTATTTGAGACTTGCCTTCCACCTGCATTTGAGGACTGCTTATTAAGTGCATATAAGCTGTTTTCAATTCAGAGCTGTTGGGGAAGTTGTCTTGTAGCTCATCATAAACACTGTCACCTCGCTGTGACAGGGAGAGGCACAACAAAGGCAGCAAAATTGGAGAGAAACCATTCAAGTCTTTCGTAGGCCTGCAGCGACACCAGCAGGATTCTGACTGTACTGCATGTCATTGTCTACACCTCCGGTCGGCTGAGCATGAATTATAAATGGACAGTCAATAGTGTATTGACTAATGTAATAACCACAAGAGTGTTTGGGACCTGATGCAAAAAAAAAAAGAGATTTTTTTTTTTTTTTTTTTTTTTCGTGTATGTGCTTAAAAGTAAAGTCAAATCAAACGGAGGAGTTTATTGATTTGTTTATTGATTGGTTGAAGTGGCTCTTATCTCTTGTCAGCAGCACTCAAAAATCATGACTTAGAATTATACACTTCCACAAATAACAGACACTCGGTATAATGCACTTTTCCCCCACATAAAAAAAACCCCCATGCAATTATTTTGGACAGTAGGCTCACTAAACAAAGCTTTTACAGTTACGACAAAATATTGATGAACCACTATATCATGATTCTTTATTGCTTAGTAATGTAGAGTCGGAGATCAGTCAATACAATAGTTATATGTTTCGTATTTTTAACTTAATTAAATTGTGGCATAATTACCACTATGTTGCTTATCTAAAGAGCAATTTGCTGAGTTGAGTAAAAAAAAAAAAATCTAAATCGCCATATTGTCAGTCAGTACCATATCGTTATCAGTATCAACAGTGCCCTCATTTCAGACGTTTGTCTTTGTATTAAAGCTCTGTGACCAGTAGATGGTACCATAGCAGCTTTTAAAAAAACAAAGACACACTGAACAACAGGCTTGTGCAGCTTGTTGAGGGGGGACTGATTGTATATGCATGGGACCCAACTGAAAAATTCAGAACTTTTGCAGGCAGGCAGACTAAAAGCAACTTCTGTGTCAGGCTTGTAAAATGGGTTCCCACAATAAAGCTAAAAATATTGTAGCTATAGCAAAAAGAATAAAATAGATTCGGTGACTATACGTCTGTCAGTGACTGGCTGGATGTGGACCTATATAAACGTTGCCGTTATCAGATGACATTTTAATTACATGGCTCGGGGTGCCCATATTGAGACGTATAAATTAGCACTAACAGCTCTTGGAGATTGTGATGTCCTACTGAGTGAAGGTTATTACCCCTCACTCTGAACACTGCGGACTGTCACATGCCTGGTAGCCTCTGCAGTTGGAGCAGAAGACATTTTGTTTGATGTGCTGCTGTACGTCTGCCCGGGCGCCTTGGGCTCGCACAGTATATGGTGATCCACGAGGAGCTAATAATGTGTGTGTCATGTTTCCTGCCCCCCCTTACGCGCCTTCCAGTTCAAGGAGCGAGACCTCATCCGCGTCTCCGAGCCATGTTTCCCTGACTGTTACCCAGTGCTTATGCCATGTATCCATCCTCGCTGCACACTCTTCCCCCAGATTTTCAGCTCTGTTCAGCCCACACTCCCACACGGACTCTCTTTTGTCATTCGTGTGCGTCAAGGGGAATCCAGGATCTCCTCTTTGTTCCGCACGGTGCTTTCAAAGATTATGGATATGATGTATTGTGTCATGATGCGGAGTGTCAGGCAAGCCCCATGTGCTTGTGTGTGGGACTGTCTCAGGAGCGGCCCACCGCCCCGCACTTCCTCTGGATCTCCCCCCCAAAGCTGTCAGTGGCCATCGCTTCACTGGCCTCCTGGTCATAGCTGCGGGAACAAAGGACAGCACTCTGTGGCCTTTATATAGAGCCCAGGACAAAGTGTTGAAATATAATATGCAGTGGATGGGCAGTTGCACCAGCTCTGAAGATGCAATATGTAGGAGCTGCGAGTAAATGGGCTCTCAACACCCACATTCGCTCTTTACTGAGGGAGCACTTTTGTCTCCAGTCTGATCTGTTCTCAGCCCTTTAGTTTTTCTTTTGCAATACATGGAGACATTGCAAAAGCACCGGGGATACATTCGGAGCTTTGTTTCTCATTTCTTGATTATTTCTGACTTCAAACGAAATGCTGCTCTAATCTAGTGACTCATGAAGGGACTCCCAAGATGGTTTGTACTGAGGGATTTTGTGGTACAGCCTTAATAATAATAATAATAATAATGCATCAGACGTATATAGCGCTTTTCCAGACACTCAAAGTCGCTTTACAAATTTGTGCATTACTCATTCACACCATACTCGGTGCCTTGGCATTGTGGTCTGCACCATGAGTCTGAGATCCACTGATCTATCAAATACTAATGACAACACACACACTGAGCTCGTGTGCCGCTATGAGCAGAATAATAGAATAAAGTGTAGTAACTACCATTGGCCCAGTCCGGGATAAAACGATAAGCTCACTATAAATGTGCAGATTGTAAAAAAAAAGAAGAAGAAAAAAGACGAAAGAAAAGCATTTTGTCTCAGTTGTGAAACTTACAGATACAGGCCAATCCCATGTCGCCTTTATTGCCAGTACCAAGAATGGGCAGTCAGGGTGGGTAACATCTAGAAGGGAACTCGACGTAAAACCTATGACAAATGAAAAAGTAAGTTAGTCCACAGGGGAAGACAGATAATGTGCTGTGGTGTTCTCACAAGTCAAAATCCAAAAGGAATCCATGCTCCTAAAAAATTAAGGGCTATAAAATATGAACCCAAATAGATTTCAACTTCATAATAATATTAATCGCTTGGGTTTTTACAGCACCTCATGAGCTTGACAAGCACAAAGTACTACAGCGGGCCATTCGCTCACTCCCCACATTCACTGGGGGTTAGCCATGTAGCCTAATGGAAAAGTGGCTACCGCACCGACAGCCTACCCAGGGACCTCCACTATTCACTCACTTGACTTACATACAATGAATAGACGAGGTGACAAGTCTTGCCCAATGAAACACAGAAGCTGTGACTGAACCGCTGAACTTTGGATCTATGGACAAAGGCACTGTGAGGAAAAAAAATTGCAAAAAATTGCTTTGATATTCTCCCTGTTGAATTCAGCATCGGAAGTAATCCCTTTATCTTTTTTTTTTTTTCTCAACAAAAGAGGGGTTGAACTGTGTCCACTTGCAGTCAGCTCACTAAAGCAGTTTGTGTGGGTCTACTCTATATCTTGACCTGTATATTGTGGTAAGGTTTAGGTAAAATGCTTGTAGTTAGATGACTGAAAGTCAACAACATGTGTCACCAGAGCCGATCTCCATCACATACGCAGGATCAAACCAGTAAAGCCGTCCTCAGACAGTAGCAAGCTGCTCCCCAGACATTGTTTCTATATGCTCTCCAGCTGGACGCAGATGACAAAGCAATGTACGCCATCTGTAAGCAACATATATCACAAGCTCCGCACTCATCCCAGCTGCACTATACGACCCCCAAATCCATTGGTGCATTTCTGACCTTGGAACACACATTGTTAGTCACCATCGCTCAGTCTCTCCGTCATTTGCGATGCAGAATTTGTCTGTGCGCGCATAGGCAGAGTGTCTTCTCATGTTCCCAGTTGGGGAGGATTATGTTCAGTGTTATGGAAGACTTGGAAGAGTTTCTAAATGAGGCTGCAATCATGCATCGCCTCTGAAATCCCTCGCTGCTTTGCTGAACATCAGAACGTAAAGAATAATGTGTATAAAAGGGTATTTGGTATGCAATGTTGTTGCTGTTAATTATATTATTTTAATTATAATATTTTATGATTTCTTTTATTTGGTCTGTGGGCAGTATATCCTGGAAGGTTTCGAAGGAGCTGCACCACTGAGACATACTGACTAAAAATATACACTTTTTTTTGTTTACTCTACACCAATAATAAGAAAAAACGGTTGTTGCTCAAATACAACATTTACCACTGAACAAGAAACACCAAATTGTTGGCACTGTAACCAAGTAGAAGGAAATCTGGCTCAAATCTTATGGTTTTGTGGAAGAATTCAAGAATTCTGGGCTAAAATAGTGATATTACAAGTGATATTACAAACACATTGATCCCATATAGTCCTAGATGATTTGTCCTGGGAGATGATACAATCTTAATTGAACAGGAAAAACACATTAAGAGTTGGATTCAAACAAGTGCCATGATTGCAAGATAAATCAGTCTTAAAAACTGGAAGAAGGATGGAACACCATCCTGTTCTAGGATGGGTGATGGAGATGGATTCAAAAGAATATCCTTCAAGCAATTAGGTTGTGAACCACTTTTTGTTAAAAAATTGGGTAAATATTTAGAATCCTTGGAGGCAAATCTGTTATTAAATTGAGGTGATGATCAGAGACTGGAATATTGTTAGTTGAAGGCTAAGGTATTTATGATGTGATGAGTGATATGTTGATGATCTAGGCAAGGCAAGGCAAGTTTATTTGTAGAGCACAATTCATACACAAGGCAATTCAAAGTGCTTCACAGTTGCATAAATACAAGAAAACAAATAGAATCAATAAAAAAACATCAACATAAAATTAATCAATTACAGTAAAAGGCGAGAGTGCAGATAAAATACTTTCAGTCATATGCATCGGTAAAAAGAACTGTTTTCAGCCTGGATTTGAACATTGTCAGAGTTGAGGCCTGTCTCACGTCCTCATGAAGACTGTTCCAGATTTTAGCTGCATGAAACTGAAACGCAGCCTCACCGTGTTTATTATTGTGTTTATTATTGACTCTGGGAACCACCAGGAGGCCCCTCCCTGAAGTTCTCAGGGCCCGAGATGGTTCATACGGCTCTAACATGTCAGAGATGTACTTTGGAGCTAAACCATGAAAAGACTTGTAGACAAGCAGAGCTGTTTTAAAATCTATTCTCTGAGTGACAGGAAGCCAGTGCAGAGACCGGAGCACTGGACTAATATGGTCGTATTTCCTGGTTCTTGTCAGGACTCGAGCAGCAGCGTTCTGGATGTACTGTAGTTGTCTGATAGCTCGTTTAGAGAGGCCAGTGAGCAGGCCGTTACAGTAGTCTAACCTGCTGGAGACAAATGCATGGATAAGTCTCTCTAAGTCTGGTTTTGACACTATTCCTCTGATCTTAGCAATGTTTTTCAGATGGTAAAAAGCTGATGATGTTATGGCTTTGATGTGGCTGTTTAAGTTCAGGTCTGAGTCCATGATTACTCCTAGATTTCTAACCTGATTTTTTGGTTTTAGAGAGAGAGACTCAAGGTGACTGATAACACTTTGTCTTTGTGCCTGTGGGCCAAAAACAATGATCTCAGTTTTGCCTGCATTTAGCTGGAGAAAGTTGTTTTGCATCCACAAACTGATCTGTTGGATGCAGTGACAGAGTGTATCTACAGGCCCATGTTCACCAGCCGTCAGTGACACGTAGATTTGAGTGTCATCTGCATAGTTGTGGTACGACACATTGTTGCTGTTTATTAGCTGACCCAATGGAAGCATGTACAAGTTGAATAAGAGGGGTCCCAAGATTGACCCCTGGGGGACTCCACAGGTCATGGCAATTTTGTCTGAGACACAGTTGCCAATTTCAACAAAGTACGTCCTGTCTTCGAGATAGGACTTAAACCAGTTAAGAGCAGTACCAGAGATTCCCACCCAGTGTTCTAACCTGTGAAGTAAGATCCCGTGGTCCACTGTGTCAAAGGCAGCGCTCAGGTCCAGCAGAACTAAAACTGAGACCTTACCTGCATTGGTGTTCATACGGATATCATTTGTCACCTTGATCAGAGCTGTCTCAGTGCTGTGGTGGGGCCTAAAGCCTGACTGGAAAGTATCAAACACATTGTTAGACAGAAGAAAGTAAGTGAGCTGCTGATATACTACTTTCTCTAGGACTTTTCCTAAGAATGGCAGGTTTGATATGGGCCGGTAGTTGTTCATTACCTTGGCATCAAGGCTGCTCTTCTTTAGAAGAGGCTTAATGACTGCTGTTTTCAAGGCCTTTGGAAATGCTCCAGTCTGGAGTGAGATGTTAACTAACTGAGCAAGTTGTGGTAACAAGCTGGTCAGCACAGACTTCAGAAATCTAGTGGGTAATTCATCAAGGCAGCATGTACATGAACTCAGACCGGAGATAACCTCTTCGATTGTTTTGTCAGTAACAGGTGTGAAATGTGTCAGCTCAAGGTGTTTATCTGGTGGCAGAGTTTCTATTTGTGTTGTGGAAATTATGGCATTTTTAATGCTTTGGACTTTGTCATAGAAAAATATTGCAAACTCATTGCACTTAGATGTAGAGATTAGTTCTAGGGGCAGTGAAACTGGAGGGTTAGTTAATCTGTTTACTGTGGAAAACAGAACGCGAGAATTGTTTCTGCAGTTTGCAATGATTTTAGAGAAGTACTTCTCCCTTGCTCCACGCAAAATCTGGTTGAACACACAAAGCACTTCTTTGTAAACCTCAAAATGAACCTGGAGCTTTGACTTGCGCCATTTCCGTTCGGCTTTTCGGCACTCCCTTTTCTGTGCCCTGACCGAATCTTCACTTCTCCAAGGTGCCTTTTGCCTATTGTTAACCATTTTAACCTTGACAGGAGCAATAGTATCCAAAACATTTAAGACCCTTGATGTGTAAGAGTCCAACAGATTATCAACATTAGAACATGGGGCATTTTCAAATCTGATCATCTCCATGAACTGTGTCCCTGTTGTATCATTTATGTGTCTTCTTTGAATAACTCCAGGCCCAACCACTGGTTTAGGTGTAACATACAGGTCAAAGAAGACACAAAAATGATCAGATAATGCAACATTAACAACATTCACATTTGATATATTAACACCTTTTGTAATAACTAGATCTAGAGTGTGGCCTTTGTTGTGAGTCGCCTCACTCACGTGCTGAGTTAAACCAAACATTTCAAGGACAGCACTGAGTTCTTTTGCATGCCTGTCGTTGGTCACATCCACATGCACATTAAAATCACCTGAAATTACTAAACAATCGAAATCAATGCATATAAATGAAAGTAATTGAGTAAAATCTTCAATAAAACAGTTCTGTGGTGGTTTGTAAATAGTCATATAAAGTATGGAAGATTGTTTTATCTCCATTTTGAATGACACATACTCAAACGATGGAAAAACCCCAAATGACAATTTTTGCAGGAGTAAATTGTCCCTGAATATGGCACAAACACCCCCACCCCTCTGGTTTTGGCGTGTTTCAGACACAAAATTGAAGTGAGCTGGACTACACTCAATCAAAACTGCATTTCCAGTGTTTTTGTCTAGCCATGTTTCAGTTAAAAACATAAAATCTAGATTATGAGAGGAAATAAAACTATTTATTAAAAAGGACTTGTTTTTTAGCGATCTGACATTGAGTACAGCATGTTTGAGATTTATCTGTGTTTGAGTGGATGGAATCTTTTTGCAGGGGATATGGATTAGATTTCCTTGATTGGACGGTCTGACTGTCCTTCTCTTATCTAATCTATGTTGTTTGACAGTACTAATTGTCTTGTAAGAACACACACCCTCTATGGACCTCTGGTTGGTTTTGAGTTTGCTATGTATGGTAGCAACGCAGAGGCCCCTAATGTCCTAGACAGCAGCAGTGAAGCTGCTGGAGATAGCAGCTGTGGGCGCCGGTGGTGGGGGCCGAGCTGGGAAAAAAGGCGGAGGTGGGAGAGGGGCATGATGCTTCTTTGGGGATGGAAGCCTTGGTCTTGACGCAATTGGAGTGAGGGGAGTCATTTTAGTCCCATGTTTGATCAAGTTTTCAAGATGGTTGGAAAATCCCATAGGTGACTCTGGGGATGGGAACAATTCAGAAAAGTCTCTGGAGGGTGTAGATGTAGTAGTCGGGCTCAAGGCCTGTGGTGGAGTAGGTGAAAGTGCTCCTTCGGCTGAATCATTTAATATAGGTGCAGGTGGTGCTGAAGCTGAGCTTTTCCCCGCAGATGCAGGTGGTGATGCTGCTATTGTTGAAACGCTTTCTGGAGATGCGGGTGGTGCTGGTGCAGCTAAATCCTTAACTGCTGCTGAGTCTATAGGTGCAGGTGATGCTGCTGTGGCTGAATCCTTAACTGTGGCTGATTCCATAGGTGCAGGTGGTGCTGCTGTGGCTGAAACCTTTACTGCAGCCTTTACTGAATTTGTTTATTCTCCCATCGATGTTTGGGATGGGTCCACTGATGAACATTTGTATTGCCTCTTTATCCAGACAATCAAGTCTCTCAAAAAGTTTTTTGAACTTTTCTTTCAGGGCTTCAGACTCTTCGTCTCTTATGTCCACAGCACCAACATGTATGATAAGTTTATCAATCCCAGGGTTATTTGTGATTTCCTTGTTTAGAACATCTATGATGTCAGAAACTGTGGCGCTGGGATAACTGCTTGTAGTAATCCTGTCATTGTTTATATTAGATATGGCTCCGTCTCCAAGCACCAGGATATCTCTGGCCTTGACACTTGCCACACTTTTTCTCTCTGGCTTTGTTTTGACTTCTTGTCCTCTGTTTCTCTCTGATTTTCTCTGTTTGTTACACTCATCTTTTGAGAGAGGTGAAAATCTGTTTGTTAACTTTATCCCAGGTTCATTTTTGCTAGTATGTTGTCTTTGCTTTGGCCTGGCACCAAGTTGTCTGTTTAGTTTCGGGAACGTTACGGTATCGTCTAGCTTTAGGTTGCAAGTATCAGTTTTTTCCAGTCTTCTTACCGTGTTCCATAGGGAGTGTATCATTTAGTCCTTTATCCATCTCAAAGGCGAAAATTTTGTCCCGCAGCAAAAGAATTTCTTGTTGATAAATCCGACAGCTTTCACAAGAAGATGTTTGCGTTACTCCCTCGGCCATTGTTGATAAGACTGTCGTCGCTGGTCCAGATGAGTTGTAAAAAAAAAAAGGCATAAAATGATTAAAAAATGATTTAAAAAGTCTTGGCTCACTTAGAAGAAGAGAATAAAATCATATCCGTGTGACATGTGCCAAAAAAGAGTGATTAAAAAGTGATTAAAAAGGCGAATAAAGAGGCAAGCAGCATAAGCAAGCAGAGACGTGTCTGCACCCTCTCAGAGCAGAAGGATTATCGGGTAATACATAATTATTGTAGTTACAATGACCAATTAATTTTATAGCCAAGATCATACTGTTAGTTAGGAATGTTTGTATGTATGTATGTATGTATGTATGTATGTATGTATGTATGTATGTATGTATGTATTTACCAATAGCTGCTGTCTTCATAGCTGTTTCTGTCTCAATAATTATTGACAACGGTAAGACTATAGTGATGATACATCATTAATAATACATTATTTTCTTGTTAATTTAAATGCATATACTGAATAAAAATAAATAAACATTATAATAATAATCATCAACCAATACAGGACTTTGCTACTGGTTCACAGCGACCCAAAAGTGGGCACGGGACAATTTTAAGTGGGTTGCAAGATTGTGCCAAAAATCGTGCTTATTATCAATGAATCAACAGAACACTGTGAAGAAATTGATAAGTTGCAACAACAGGTGAGAACCACTGCTCTATATAATCCAGATAGTCAGTGTGCATGCAATAAAACATACTAATCTACATTGCAGCTATTTTTATCATAATAACATTTAGCCAGCTGCTCAGTTTGCCCATTACCCTGCAACCAAAATGAATGCTAATTTATGCAAGCGTAGTGGTGTAATGGGGGTAGTCCACTACAGTCCAGTGTGTGAAGTGCGTGTCTCTTAAGGCAAAGGCAGAGAGAGCGAGAAAGAGAAAACACATAGGCCAGCTCTTTAATATGGGCCACGGGCAGTGTCCCTGATGCGCTCACTCCGCTCCCATGTGAGCCGGAGCCAAGTGCACAAGATGATGGATACAGCCCCACCCGGACACAGCAGTAAACAATGATACTTGACATCTTTCCACACGAGTGCCACTGCATCCGTCGCAGAAGGGCATGCCTCCACTACGGCCGCGGTAAACAAACAAAATAAGTTCAGCTGGATATGGGGGGTTCAGGGCTGTTAAAAACACAAGTGGAAAATTTGCTGCAGTGGCAGTCTTAGTGAAAGTTGTAGCAATGGCAATAATAAAGCAGTGATTGACTACTTCAAAACTTATTTTGGTTTCATAAATAAATATGTCTATATTTTTACCCCTAGATACAGTATTTTTTGAGGGACAGATTAACAAAAATAGTTTAAGAGTTATCAACTGTTGATCTCTTTAAATTAGATTATTTAAGGCGAGACACTGCAGGTAAATAGGGAAAAGTTTTAAATCTACAGATATCAATTTTGAAACCTTTGCTGTAGATTACTGGCATAAATGTGAGAAAAAAATATATTGCAAGTGTTTTAATGCCTAAAATGCCTTGTCAGCGACAATATCTGAAAAACGTATTGAGCTACTTTCAAATGTATGGTTTCATTTTATTGATAATTGAGATACCAAGAGTTTTTTAGTGGAAAAATCAGTAAAAATTTAATTTTCGCCTTATTTTTTTGACATTCAAAACTCAATAAATCATACTAAGAATTAGATATTAAAAATCCCTCAGAAAAAATCTTCAAAACATAGTTCAGTCTGAGGCTGGAAAACTTGAAGTCTTCAGGTGCTACTGATGTGGAGATAGTGTCGCCACAATGAGAGAAAAATGTGTTTTGAAATGCCCTTGAAATTACATTTTCCTATATAAATCCATGGGGAAACATTGAATCAGCACAATATTTAAACATGTTATTGTGAAGATTAGGTATATTTTTATTGTTTCCAGGTGCTTATATGTTCAGAGACCAATTTGGCACAAAACCTGAAAACTGAGTTTTGCCTGTAGTGTCCCCTTAACAAATTCTGTCATATTTTCAAGTATTTGGAATATTCACATAACTCTATGGTCTGAAGTACCACAGTGCTGATTGATCTTAATAACCTCTGAATATTAGATTTTTTCCCCCAAAAGATCGCTTTAAATTAAGGTGTGCTCATTAAGTATTAATAAGCATTAGTAATCATTTTAGGGTTAGGGTAAGGGTTATGGTCAGGGTTAGGTTAAGGGTTGGCTATGAATAGTCGTATTATTAATGGTCTATTAGTATGTTAACAGACAAAAGTATAATAAGCAGTGTGTTAATACTTTACAAGCATATTATTAATGCTTATTAATACCACATTAATACTTAACTAGCACACCTTAATATAATGTGTTACTGATGGGACAAATCAATGACAACTTCCAGAACCATAGCAGGATGTGAAGTTTCAAATAGTTGAGCTCCATGGCAGTAGTTGAATAAGCAGCAGTAGTAAATTCACATTAGCCCAAAGAAAAAACAGCCTTTAAACTGTAAGTAACCTATGCTAACTCACAAGAAAGGACACAGTCTGGACCTGGTCATCACGTATATGGCCTGTCCACTACTGTGTCCTCGGTCGTCGACTTGGCTGTCTCTGACCATTACTGCGTGTTTTTTAATGTCACCGGTTTGATTCAGCGAAAGTCCACAGCAAAAACTGTGAGGAAACGTAATTTCACCCCTGAAGCGGCTGCAAAATTTATTGATGCTTTACAACAAATTCCTCCAGTGACTTTACCTGATAACTGTGATGTTATTGTTGACAACTTTAACAGTAAACTACTCACTGCCCTCGATACAGTTGCACCATTCAAACTTAAAAAGATGAATCCTAAACCCCTTTCCCCCTTGGAGAAACGGGGAGCTAAAACAACTTAAGAGAAATTGAAGGAAGGCCGAGAGGAGATGGAGGAAAAGCAAAATAACGATAAATTATCAAATATTCCGTGCCCAACAAAAGACCTACAATACAGCAATAAGAAATGCAAGAAAGAAATTCTTTTCCACAATAATCACCAATCATAAAAATAACCCAAAAGTCTTATTCTCAACGATAGAAAACGTTTTAAACCCTAATTTAAACAAAACTCCTTTTAACCCCACAGATGCCCTCTGTGAGGAGTTTGCAGACCACTTCAGAGGAAAGATAGACACTATCAGATGTAATATTTTATCTACCCAAAGTAACACGGTTCTAAATACATCTGATGGTCTATTTGTTACAGAGGACAGTTTTGTCCTGGTTAATGCTGAGATGCTTGATAAAGCTTTCTCCTCAGTGAGGCCCACCCCATGTCTTTTGGACCCGGTCCCAACCCCGTTTTTTAAAACATTTTATGGATCTTTTAGAGACGAGCTTCTAAACATGATGAATTGCTCTCTTCAGACGGGGGTCTTCCCGGCTGCGTTTAAAGGGGCGGTGGTGAGGCCCCTGTTGAAGAAGAGCAATTTGGACAGTAAGGATTTTAATAATTTCAGACCAGTATCCAACTTACCATTTTTTGCAAAATCTTAGAAAAACTTGTCTTTATCCAACTTAATGATTTTATTACTGCACAAAATGTCCTTGAGAAATTCCAGTCCGGCTTTAGGGTAAACCACAGCACCGAGACCGCCCTCTTAAAGATTTTAATTGACTTTAGATTAAATTATGACTCACAGAAGGTCACAGTGTTGGTTCTTCTGGATCTGAGCGCTGCCTTTGATACAGTCGACCACACTATTCTTTTAACTCGTTTAAAACACATCGGCCTCTCTGGTGCTGTACACAAATGGTTTACTTCCTACCTCACAGACAGGACGTTCATGGTGGGTGCTCCTCTAAGGTGCATGGAATTACATGTGGTGTGCCCCAGGGTTCAATTTTAGGCCCAGTGCTTTTTTAATCTGTATATGCTCCCTCTTGGGTGATGTCATCAGGAGACATGGAGTCAATTTTCACAGTTATGCTGATGATACACAGTTATACATCTCCATGTCTCCAAATGACACCAAGCCAATAGATGCACTTTTTAACTGCATTTTAAATATCAAATTCTGGATGGCAGAAAACTTTCTCCAGCTTAACTAGGACAAAACTGAAATGTTAATCATCGGCCCAGAGAGAGAGACTTTTACCCAAACTACAGTCACTGTCTATTAATCCTTCCTCACAGGTGAAAAACCTGGGAGTGATCTTTGACTCTGAGCTGGCGTTTATTCCACACATTAAGAACATCACAAAGATAGGTTTTTACCATCTAAAGAACATAGCCAGAGTCCGCCCCATTCTCTCTCGGGCCAACACGGAGACGCCAATGCATGCTTTTATCACCAGTCGTATCGACTACTGTAATGCCCTGCTTTCTGGTCTTCCCAAAAAGAGTATCTCAGGTCTACAACTTTTACAAAATTCAGCAGCTCGTGTCCTGACGAAGACCAGGAGGCGGGACCACATTACACCGGTTTTAGAATCGCTGCATTGGCTCCCCGTGTGTTTCAGGATCGATTTTAAAGTTCTGTTAATGGTTTTTAAATGTCTTAATGGTCTTGGTCCTTCTCTCTTTCAGAACTGCTTTTGCCTTACGAACCTTCACGGCCCCTTCGCTCCTCCGGCAGGGGTCTCCTAGTTATTCCTAAAGTCAACAAAAAGACTCATGGTGAGGCGTCTTTCCAATATTACGGCCCTCGCCTCTGGAACGACCTGAGGAGGAGCTCAGGGCTGCAGAGAACGTTCATGTTTTTAAGAGCAGGCTCAAGACACACCTTTTTAGCTTAGCCCTTAACTGACTAATCTACTTTTTTAATCCTAATATATAAAATGTATATATATGGGAGGTTGTCCCAGGCGCATTGTTTTAAATGTTGTAATCTGTAAAGCACTTTGTGATACCTTTCGGTATGAAAAGGGCTTTATAAATAAAGTTTTATTGATTGATTGATTGATTGATTGATTGATTGATGCTCTGGAAATACTGCTGGTATTCAATGCAATGCATGTTGAACTTGCCAACCTGTAACTTCATCTCATTTATAGCCTACACACCAAATTGTTGTGTTAACACATGTAGACAATATGCTTATTCGAACTGGTCTAAGATAATCATCATAGGAAATAAGTAAGCACAGGAAGTACTGGGGCTCAAAACTACAGGTCAGTGGAACTATAGCACAGCCATATCATATAGAGTCATAATAATTTGTAGTATTGGTAGTAGCAGAAAATAAAGTCTGATAAACCAAGCATAACTTTATCATTAGATCTGCTTGGATATCTGAAAATTGCTATTGGTAACAATTTCTATGTTGACTTTCTTTGTGTGTTGGTTTTTATTAAAGGGCAACCGTCCACATACAATGAGTCAGCCTATGCCTGACCAATTTACTAATTAACTGTAAGCCATGCAGAGCTTGGCACCAGGATTACTTTTTATTAATGAGTTCTGTGGGGTTAACAGTAACATGCTGCCAGCAGAAAATTTAGATACAGAAGATACAGATCTTTTAAACTGGAATATAATGTGCAGCACAAGACTGAATCATTTAGATTTTTTGTTTTTATTTTGACTCAACATTTTGATGTTATCCGTTGCAATAGTGGGCACTGTGTTGATGGTGGGAGCAGTATGCAAGAAATGATTGTATACAACATAAACAGTGATACTTTAACTTAAGTATTGCTATGCATCCATGGAAGACTTGGGGTGGGCGGGGGATAAGATGCATTTTTAAAAGACAAAAAAAGGGAAATAAGCCTTTTTGTCCCCTCTATTTTTGTACATGCTGTCAAATGTACTTAATATTTCTATTGCCTTTAAGTTACCTCTGGGTTTTCATACGCTTGTGAATACATGACAACCTGTACCTCGAGATGTTTTACCAGACACAGGAGATCATATCATCTTGGAGAGCGCCCCAGACTGAGGGATTCCCTTTCCGATGGATGGACAGGGCAATGGGTGCTGTCAGGCCAGATAAAGCGCATCACAGAATACTGTCATTTATCATTCAATACCATGAAAGGATGTGAATGCCGTGACTGGACACCCGCTCATGTCACCAAGGTCACATAAACTGTGATAGAGTTTGTGTTGAGGACACAACAAAACACGGTTACATCAGGAGAGTAATAAACCTATTATCCTGCAAAAAATGACATATAACATATAACATAGCATTTATGTGTAAATTGCACAATAAATGTATGTATAGGCAAAGCATATGTTACATGCATCAACTGCAACGATTATTTTAATGTGCTTTAATGGATATTTTTGGGAATATCACACTTGACACCCCATTGTCTAAAGATCTTGAGCGACTCCTGTGTGACCAAAGAAAAAGGGCACGCAAGCATGCTAATGTGTGTTCAATAATGAAACCAAGTGTGTTCCTCCACTGCAGCTAGAATATGGTCATTTCAGTGTCGTGAAAAGTTCTGGCGCAGCTGCTGCAAATGGTTTGACTAAAATGGGGTCTGTCTCCTGAAAAGTGTGATATAATGCACTTCACAATGGATTTAGGATTATGCCTGTCACATCCATTCCACAAAACAACGTTCACGCTCGTCTATGAATATTCTAAAGCGCAACAAACTTCTGGCACCTGATTGGACCAACTATGTGCGTTAGACAAAGTAAGCAGCCGCACCTTACGAGCATCTGGCGTGTGAACCTGCCGCACGCTCCACTTGGAGGAGAGACGCATTCTCTTCCTGTCAGGTGGAATACGCATCACTTTCAACTTTCAGCCACGATTAGGCCACATTAGGTAGACTATCAGCGGCGGTGCATTTCATCTGTGAGTTAGCGCAGATTATTATGAACGCCTTGTGCTGCACTCGTTTTGTTTTCTGGTTGATTCATTGAATTAACGAACGGCTGGAGTGCAGGAGGAGACGCGTCTGCTGCCATGAAATATTGATGGACTGTGACTTTCCTTTTAAATAGGGCGCCTTTTTTCGTAGGTAGGTCAAGCGTCTTTTTGGGTTTCTATCTCGGCGCGATGGTCTGATGAGCTAATATTTTGTGCATGAAATGACTTGACATCCTCCCGACCGCCACCAACACCAGCTTGTCCGTGTGCGTGCGCGCGTACACAGAGGCGGAGAGAGACAGCGCGAGTAGAGAAGAGGAGGGAACTTTGTTACCAGGCTTCGCTGTGTCTCCTCCGGCAGTGCGCGCTCAAAAGAGGAGCGTTTGGCAGTTATGGTTGATCAGCGTTTCTTTGTATCCCCAGCGACTCTTTCTAAAGCTTCCATTTTGAGAGAATGAGGAGTGTTTACCGATATGTGTGAGGTAGGCTATGGTGTGTGGCTGTGTTGCATGAGTTGGACTTAAAGATGATTATAATAGGCTATGTGACCAGGCGAAACGCAAGACGTAAATTGTCTTTACGTCCTCTCAGTGTGATATGGCTGCTCTCAATTGCACGTTGAATCGTTTTTTTTTTCGCTTTGACCTTGCTTTTTGTGTGTTGTTTGCTTAGCTCAGGGGAGTTACTTTTTATAGCCTGTTCGGAAATCAGCAACTCTGGGTAACCAGTAAATGAAGATTTCACTAATGCAGGGCTGCCTCTTCGACACACAGCCTCCGCTTGTTCCCGGAGTTGCCTGTTTTAACACTGTTATCTGTCTTTTTTCCCCCAGATGACTTTGTGGATACCTAAGTGGAATCCTGTGCTGTGAGCTTGGCCGTCATCGCTGCTGGAAAATGCCTCTTTGGAGTTGGTGTGTTCTTTTAAGTGCTGCGTCAATGTGCACAGCTCAGACGTTTGACACTTATGGGGAGATATGTCAAAGACTGTGTGGCTGTGACGAGAAAGAGGGGATACTGACTGTGAGCTGTGAGAACAGAGGCATCTCAGTCATCTCAGACATCAGCCCGCCGTTTCACCCCCACTACCACCTCCTGCTCACCGGCAACCAACTCGACAAGCTGTCCGCCAATGAGTTTGTTCACTATAGAGGAGCGACAATTTTACATCTGGGGAATAATGACATTTCAGAGGTGGAGGCAGGAGCTTTCAACGGACTTCAGGGATTAAGACGATTGCATCTCAACAACAACAAGCTAGACGCCTTGAAGGAAGAGCTTTTCTTTGGCCTGGAAAGTCTAGAGTATTTGCAAATTGATTACAATTACATCACTCAAGTGGCGCCCAACACCTTCAACAGACTCCGACATCTGGAGGTTGTAATCCTAAATGACAACCTCATCTCCAGCCTGCCCGTCAACATTTTCCAGTATGTGCCGCTGACCCATTTGGACTTGAGGGGCAATCAGCTCAAAATACTTCCCTACTCCGGTCTACTGGAGCACATGAACAGCGTAGTGGAGCTGCAGCTGGAGGAGAATCCTTGGAACTGCTCGTGTGAACTTATCGCTTTAAAAACTTGGCTGGAGAGCATTTCATACACCGCCCTTGTGGGGGATGTAGTCTGTGAGTTTCCGTTTCGCCTCCATGGCAGAGATCTCGACGAGGTCTCGAAACAGGAGTTGTGCCCGAGGAGAGCCATCGCTGAATATGAGATGCCGCCCCTGCCTCATTTAAGCACTGATGCATACTATAGGACTACTCCGCCGCTCGTCACATCCTCCTTAACATCATCTGGGATTGCACGCTCGTCATCAAGACCCACCAAGGGGCCACGTCAGTCAGGCAAATTAAAAACAAAGCCAACCGCTCGGGTCCCGTCGAATAAGCCGCAGAACTATGGCCAGATTGTTTCTTATCAGACAAAATCACCCGTGCCTTTAGACTGTCCATCCACTTGTACGTGTAACTTACAAATATCAGATTTGGGGCTCAACGTGAATTGCCAGGAAAGGAAAATAGAGCTGATTGCAGACTTAGAACCCAAACCATACAATCCCAAAAAGATGTATCTCACTGGGAACTACATCACAGAGGTGCAACAGTCTGACTTTATTGAGGCAACTGGACTGGATTTACTTCACCTTGGCAACAACAGGATAGCACGTATACATGCAAGAGCTTTTGGGGACTTAACTAATCTAAGAAGACTTTACCTGAACGGGAACTTGATAGACCGCCTCACAGCTGACATGCTGTATGGTTTAGAAAGCCTGCAGTTCTTGTATCTCGAATACAATGTTATAAAAGAGGTCACATCTGACGCATTTCAGCATGTGCCCAAGCTCCAGCTCCTTTTCCTCAATAATAACCTCTTAAAAACCTTACCAGTGGGAGCGTTTTATGGCCTTACATTAGCCCGACTTAATCTGCGCAACAACCACTTGCGATATGTGCCAGTCAGCGGCGTCCTGGATCAGCTTACAGCTCTGGTGCAAGTGGACTTGTTTGAGAATCCCTGGGATTGCTCTTGTAGCATCCTGGAGCTGAAGTCATGGCTAGAGCAGCTTAGCACAGGCACGGTTGTAAACAATGTCATCTGCGGTTCGCCGAAGAAGCTGGCGGGGGAGGATATGAGATACATTAAAGCGTCCCATTTCTGCCCTAATAACTCTGAGGTGTTGGCTTCTATGATCCCTCCGTCGGAAGAGTCTTTCCCAGGAAGCACCATCACCATTGAAACCTCCCTGGATTCAGACATGCAAACCAATGCCATCCCACTATCCGTCATGATACTTGCCCTTCTTCTCATATTTATTATGTCGGCTTTTGTGGCGGCTGGCCTGTTCGTAGCCATGAAAAAGCGGAAACAGAAAGATCAACACGAGCAGAACGAGTCTATGAACGCTTGCATCAGTTCCCTCAACATGGAATATGGACTTTACAAAAAGGGCGCCATCCCGAAAGTGCGGACCTCTGCCGGACACGTTTATGAGTACATCCCCCCACCAACGGAGCCCACAAGCCAGACGACTGCCCAGACTCCTACTGAGAGCAAGTCAGTGGATGGATATAGAGATTTTGACGAACTAAGCGGACCTTTCTTGGGTAACTCTGATGAGGAAGCTGCTAGTAACGTTATGAGTTCAGAGTACAGCGCCACCACTCCTGAACCTCTTAACAAGCCAACCACACCACACCGAGATGATCAATGTTTCTACAGGGATTCGCTCGACTCCAACAAACGTTATAGCAATACTTTACCGTGTAGACATGCCACACACTCATCTAGTCAGTATAGCTCAGCAGACTTTGAAACAAGGCAACAATACGTGCCACCGGAACGTATACAACAGACTATACTGTACTGTACTGCTCCGAGTACTGTTTATGTGGAACCTAACCGCAGTGAGTACTGGGAATTGAAAGCCAAACTCCACATCGATCCGGATTACCTGGAAGTACTGGAAAAGCGGACAACTTTTACACAGTTTTGAAAACCACCAGACGTTGCACAATGTGTCAGGAATTTTAAAGACTTAAAGCCAATTGTTTTTATCATCTTTGTTACTGCACATTTCTCAGCTGCTCTACAGGGCTTACTAACAGGGACACTACTTGTTTTAAAGTATCACTTCACACTATGTCCCCGTGGTATTTAACAGTTTAAAAATGTGTAAATATAATTATGAACAAGCTCGCAGAGAGTCAGGGCTGCTATGATTCACTACCATAGGAAAAAAATCCATCCCAGAGCTATTTTGCTGACGACAATGGGCGACTAAGCTTTTTGGTCTAAATTAGACGCGTTTTAAGATGATGGGTTAATGAGGTGTGCAGCAATGTTCTCAGTCCAAAAATAATCAATGCTATTTGTTGCGGAGATATCAGTGTCTCCCCACACTCTCAAATGGATTTGTAATGAAGCCAAATCCAATCTGGAGTAAATATAGCCACGGTGCCAGGTGTCTGTGTCGAGACAAAAGTCATATAATTAGCCTTGATTTCACATGTGTGCGGGACAGACCTCAAGTTCAGGCAAATATACATCAGTCACTGGGTTATTTTTTCCTCACATGTGACCTAGTTACTGAGATTTTCATGTGAAACAATTTCTCGTGTAACCACAACATAGTATTTGGACATATTTGGTGCTTCAGAGTCAATACAATGAAGCTAAATATTATGGACCAAAAGTCATACCAAGATATATTTAGATATGATATACATCCCCATATTTGTTCCACAAAGTGAGAGCTGTGGAATGAAATGTTAAGTCACTATAACTCACTATAAAATGTAAACATAAACACTGTATAACAAAGCGCCATAATAAAAGAAATATCTTGGATAAAAAAGCCTATAAAATAAAATACGTCAATCTTTTTGTGAGGGCAGCATTTATGTATAAGGACATTTAAAAAAATGAAGTGCTCCATTTAAGATTAACTTTAAAAAAAAAAAAAAAATCATCTTGAGATTACTTTCGGCCTTTTTTTAAATTAATAGCTGACCTGAATTGGAAATATCCCGAAAATTGTGATATGGTCTAATTCCATATCTCTTTTATAATATATAAATATATCTTAAATATCAATATATCGCCCAGCCCAACTAAACATACAGATTTAGTCATTTAAAAACAATCTATAAATACCCCCTCAGGCTGCCCATTTTCTAAAAGAAAAAGATAAAAAATAGATTTGCGATTTATCATGAGCATTAACATTTGAGAAATATACTGAAATATGAACTGCTTAACTACTAATACAAGAATCACACATTTCAGAACACATTTATAGAGGTATAATCTATTCTACTGGGTGAGCAGGTTTTAGACATTGTAAGACCCTATTTGGAAAGGATATTATGTTGTTTACAAAATATATTTTGTTGCCTGAATAATTGTGGGCTTTGTTTGGTAATTGTGATCATTCAAATTGTGATTACGATACAGGAAATACACATAGTATTTATTTAACACTAATCAAATCATCATAACATATCTTACAGTAGTGTCTTAATTTAAATTCAAACCTTTTACTAGGTGGAATTTAAATTCAAGTTTACAATTGCACTTTTTTTTACAAGCTGTTTATCTATATTTTGTAGGCCTATAGCATGTTTCCATGCCCCTGATTCTATTAAACTGTGAGGAAGTTTATTCTGTGTCCACTGGTACTGCACCATTCTCTAATTGGTTATGTCTACTCAACTGTGTCCAAGGCTAGAGAAATTCAACACCAGTCTGCAGAGAAAAGATTAGTTCATTGTATGGAATAAAACCGCGCTGTGATGGCTGGCGAGGCTCCGTTATAATGGATAGAGTTTATGTATATCAATGGTACAATACACACATAATACTCATGTGAAAGTGCGATATGGGACAATTTATTTACAAAGAATTTGTGGTTTAGTACTAGTTATATTCTTATTCTTTATTTACATCATTCTAATATTTTATACAAAGCGCAACCATATACAGGATGTGGTCTCTGTTCATGTCAACATTCAGTCTGCACTCTAGTCGTTGTTCAAGTTCAGTCATGATGTCAGTATCTTGAAATTCATACAGCCATATTATGGAAGGAATGTCAAAAGCAAACATGCAAATGCTTTTCGGATGCACACAGTGCAGAGTAAATGCAGACAATCCATTGGAAGAGATCACCTCTTATTTCTTTAGGCACAAGCCACACTTGCCATATTAATTAATATTAAATAGTATGCAGTATTCATACCCCATATGCAAGGCTCAGACTCAGAGCATCAATATTAACGGATACTATTTTTGCTGATTCCATTTGCCTGTAAATTATATTTAATCACGTGTTGTACAGAGATTTTTTACACTACAATCAAAATGTTTGTTTTAGCAAATCTTCCCAGATAACACGCAACTATGACAGCTTTGAGAATAATTGCGCGAATGGGTTGTCCGAGTGCATTTGAAACACCGTCACGCAAAGAAAGACATCCTTCATAATCACTCAACTTACTTATTCCCCCGATCGATTGCCAAAGTCAATAAACGTGAGACTTCAATGGGAGCGGAGTATGCGCAGTGCACTGCAGTCCATTCCTGTCATCTCCACTCAGCTAACTAGGGACTGCGTTGTATCTGGACGCTGTCTTCATGTCACCACCTATTATATAGCTATGCTAGCCATGCCCCGTATTGATGCTAAGGTCTCGCCGTGCTTTATGGCTGTAGCCGTTTCCTTTTCTTGCCCTGAATGAACTCAGGAGAATTCCCTTGAACTAAAGACATTTGCACAGTGAAGTATAGTGTTTCATTTGTATGTTGGAAATGGCTGTAATTGTATGTCTGTCAACTGGAAAATGACTCTTGAAGGGCATTTAGTTTTATTGTTTTCAAAATGAGGTTTCCAGAGGACAGCTTGAACAATATGTAAACATTTCATCTACAAATAACCATTTGGATTTATGAAAAGTCCCATTCATGTTAACCAAATATGCAAAACAAAAAGGGTGTCATTATTATTAGAAATATTATTTCATTACTTTCAACCAGAAGCCATAAAGGACATTTAACTAGGACAAACACACAGTAAAACGTGTCCACCAAAAAAGTCCATGCACAATTTTAATGCCCAGCCAGCAGCAAATGTCTCAATTTCACTTTTTTTTTGCTTTGAATTTGACACAGCAGTCATTCTGTCTGTCAGATTTGTAAATAGAACGCGGCATCATCAGCATAAACTTTTGCAATGGTTCTGAAAAAGCAAAAAAAAAGTGTCCTATTGCAAAAACGCAGTCTGACTAGAGAATATGTGGAGGTAAATATATCTACAGTGTGCTGTTTCTTTAGTTGTTAGCTGATGAATAAAAGATTTGCATTCATTTGGTATATGCTTGTTTGTGTGTGTGTGCGTGCGTGCGTGCGTGCGTGCGTGCGTGCGTGCGTGTGCGTTGGCTGCACAGTAAGTCGGGCCTATTGAGAACTGAATATTAAACACTGACAAAGTTGCAAAGAGATCAAAACATTTGCTGAGAACCCAGTGGTGCAGTAAAACACATATTGGACGCTATATTGGATGTTATTGCGATCAAAATATCAGTCCACATATGGGGTGATGGAATGACTGTAATCTTCGGACCGGTGCAAAGTCCAGAAATAAAGACCATTATTTAAAAAAAAAAGTACATTCAAATCTGAAATGTGTGTTAAGCTTAGCCTTTGTCACAATTCAGCTGCACTTTTTAATAGAGCAACTCCTCAAGAGGCATATACCGGCGTGCTGCTCATAATTGGTATATGTATCTACAGGAAAGGGATTTCATAATGTAAACTTTGCATGACATACATTAATGTGTTCCTAGAAAAGGAAACAAGTGTGCTGGTGCCAAGTCCATGTAAATTAAATAAACTGCAAATGACTATGAAAGACGGCGATGTCCAAGGATTTTTATGTTGGGAATCAATTATGGGAAATTGTGAAGTATAAACCAAATTGCAGACAGTTACTTTTAATGTTTGTATGAGACATCAATTGGGCTTGTTGACAGACACTGACTAATTGGTTCTCTCATGTAGAAATGCAACGATGATGCCATGCCCCGAGCGACACAGCAGCTGCACTCGTATATAGTGGCTGCATAAGAGGCCCCAGGCAAAATGAAAAAAAAAAAAAAAGCTCAAGTCAAAAGCAGTGCGCAGTCCCCCTTAAATTTGAACAACACTAAATCCTTAAGAATAAAAAAAAAGTTTGCCATGTCAACTGCGACATTCACAGATGCGTAAGGAACAAAATGAGTTAATTTGACCCTAATGTCACTGCGCTTGGAACAAAAGCCACATCTGCATCACGGTGACCCGAGCCTGTATTCTTTGCTGCTTTCTGGAAGAAGCCCCGTATCCATGGAAACGTCCAATTACCTGACACGAGAAAAAGCAAAAGGGTATATGCTGACATCAGGTGCCAACTCATTTGCAACTTTTGACAGGTTTAGCATTACTCTAGCCTTCTTTTCCCAATGTACACATGTCAGGTTTGGAGATTAAAGGTTATTTTTTCAATTTCCTGCTTCCTGCATTTAATTTCAGAGACAAACACAGCTCCATGTCAGTCTTAATAGGACAACTAACTGCCACACATTGCCTTTGACTCATGTATTTGACAGACTGACGGTGTTAACATTGCTTCGCTTAGCTCCTAGACCCCTCATTTTTGCTAGTGCAGAGAGAGGGGTGGAAATTAGGGCAGAACCGCATTATGTAAGCTTGATGTGTCAGGCAGCGTTGAAGACAGCATATGACTGTAAGCATAACCCAAGAGCAGCGAGCATTACTATAGAGTTACATCAGTGACATGAACAGCCCCAATACCAGCTCCTCTGTTGTTTCAGTGCCACACATCTGGCAATATGGCTTCTAGTTGTTAGTTTGTGTCCCTGAAGCGCTTGGAGCCCAGTGTGGCGCTACCTACCAAAGCCGTGTGTTTTTCTATGTGCGTGTTGTGTGTATGTGTGCGAATGCACAAATTATTGACTCAGTGTGTGTTCATGCTTCCCTCCTCCAGGACCTGAGCCAACCGGCGCAGCATTACCTTTATCCTCTTCTCTCCTCGGCTTCCAACACAAGGATTCAAACGCTCCCCTAACTCACTGAACAAGGAAAGCAGTGCTGCAAGAGTGGATGCACATAGCAGGGTACCTACTGTGTTTCAGTATCTTAAATATAGCTATTCCCCTATTCCCCCTAACAACTAGGTTCTTTTTTTTTTCTTCTTGTTCAGTAATTGAACAAAGAAGAGAAATGTTCATATTGGGCTTGGTTTCACAGTAGATGGATCCTTACAGGTGAGATTTCACAAACTAAGAGAAACTACTTACAACTTACTTTGATTCAAGAGAGAGAGAGAGAAAGAAATCTTAGTTCAAACGGTTAGAAGTATGCCCCCACTCTTTGAAGATAAGATGATTTTCTTTATTGTCTCGGTGGGACAATTTCCTCTGCACTTCACCCGTCCGTCGATGCGGCTAGGGCGACAGCAGTAGACTGCCAGGCGAGCCGTCTCCTGTTCTTGAGCTTTGGGCAAAGGTCAGGAGTGCCTAGCTGAAGGATTTAGCATACCGTGTGTATTTTAGGTTGTTGTGAGAAACGGTGAGAAAACAGTGGGTGGGCGGTGAAGTGAATGTATCAGTGTAACAAGTCAATCAAGAAACCTAAAAAATAAAAGATGCATTGTAAATCTCTGTTTTTTGGCATGTGTTCTTTTAAAGAATAGATTCATTGCATTGCTAGAGTCTGCTAGGTGCTGTAGAGTAAAATGTGCAAAAATGCTGACAGTTGAGATAGGAATTTTATATCAGCCTCATTCATATTCCTATTCATTCATGTTGCTCGCATGCTCGTCTGCTACAGCACTAGTACCAAGGTCATGCTGAGTTCTCTTCGTAATACAGTGCCTCTCGAAATACACCTTGAACTTTTGCACATTTTGTCATGTTTACAACCATAAACATAAAGATTTTATTTTGATTTTTTTACTGAAAGTTCACACACAAGTAACAGACAACTGTGAAGTGTTATTTAAAAAAAAAAAAAAAAAACGAAGAGTGGGGCCTGCATAAGTATTCATACAGCATGAATGGATACTTTGTGGAACTTCCTTTTGCGGCAATAACAGCAGCAAGTCTTTCGGGGTATGACTCTACAAGACTTGCACATGTAGAGACTGACATTTTAGCCCATTCCTCTTTACAAAACAACTCAAGCTCTGTCACATTAGAAGGAGAGCGTTTGGGCCATTCTAGCACATTAATATGTTTTGTTTTTTTTAAACCATTCCATTGCAGATTTAGCTTTTTGTTTAGGGTCATTGTCCTGCTGAAGGTGAATCTCTGCCCCAGCCTCAGTTCTCCTGCTGACTCCAACAGGTTTTCCTCCAAAATGTCCCTTTGGCTCCATCCATCTTCCCAACTATTCTTCCAATTCCGCTGAGGAAAAGCAGCCCCACAGCATGATGCTCCCCCCCACCATATTTGACACTGGGGATGGTGCACTCAGGACGATGAGCAGTGTTAGGTTTGCTCCATACATAACGTTTTGCATTTGGGCCAAAAAGTTAAATTTTTGTCTCATCTGACCAAAGCTCCTTCTTCCACATGGAGCTGTGTCCTCTGTATGACTTCTAGTACACTTCAGACAGGATTTCTTATGGCCTCCTTTCAATAATGTCTTTCTTCTTACCACTCGTCCATGAAGGCCAGATTTGTGTAAAGCACGACTTATAGTTGTCCCATGTACAGATTCCCCCAGCTCAGCGGCAGTACTTCCCAGCTCCTCCAGAGTTATCTTGGGGCACTTGGTCGCATTTCTTACCAGTGCTCTCCTTGTTCGGTCTGTTAGTTTCGGTGGACGGCTGTGTCTTGGTAAGTTCGCAGTGGTGCTAAACTCTTTCCATTTCCAAATGCTGGATTGAACAGAGCTCCGTGAGATGTTCAACTCTTGGGAAATCTTTTTATAACTTAACGCTGCTTTAAACGTCTCCACAACTTTTTCCCTGACCTCTCTGCTGTGCTCCTTGACCATCATGATGTTGTTTAGTGACCAATACACCAATACCACAGCTCTGAGGCCCTCACAGAACAGCTGTAATTATACTGAGCGCACAGGTGGCCTCTATTTAATGGTTAGGGCAAGATGTGAACTTTCAGCAGTCATTAGGAATGTTATAAAGGCAATTTAATGCACTCAGAAAAATGCTGTATGAATACTTGTGCACGCCCCACTTTTCACTTTTCTATTTTTGTTTAAAAATAACAGAATCATGAATCATTTTGCTTTCACTTCACAGTTGTCTGATACGTGTGTGTGCACTTTCAGTAAAATCTAAAAAAAATCTTTATATTTATTGTTGTAAACATGACAAAATGGGCAAAAGGTGTATTAGCACTTTCGAGAGGCACTGCATTTGATACTTTGTGAATAAACCTGTCTTTTACCACCTCCACCAGCCCACATTTCCATACAATGCTCAAGCATAGCCAGAATTGAAAAGTCAATATATGTCACATTGTGCATTCAAACTGCCACCCGGTCCTGAGCCAGCCCAAATAAACTTGCCTTCTGCCTCAGACACCCAGAGTCCTTCAGCTCTGCAGGACAACATTACTCTCCAACTATTGTGAAATCTATATAGTAGGCCATGTGCTTTGTTGTTTGGATGTGCACTGTTTCAACCCATTCATTCAACCCATTTCCCATTCACAAGTCTCATTACTATAATTGCACGTCTTTTATGAAAATGCTGGCAACTTCACTCACGGCGGAGCATCTTGATACTGTATCTGTTCTAATCCACAGCCGTGTCTTTGCGAGGCATTTGTTTATTGTTGGCATGAAGGGAAGCTCATCGCTGCCGGGGTGGAGTGGATTTGGATTCAGGATGTGTTAAAAGTTTATTTGTGAGAAAACAGTATGTGCCGCCGCCATAGACAAACTAATATTTATGAGAGCTTATCCAGGCTTACGAGTGCCAATCTCTGAGAAATCCCTGTTCATCCTCCCATTTGAACCATCACATGAGAATGGCGCTTCCAGTTATGACAAAAGCCTCGGCAAAACAACATATTGTAAAGAGTTTGTGTTTTGAATGCGCTGAATTGATGTTGTAAGGAGCTTTCGTTGCTGTTGGCGGCTTTGCATAACAATATGGAGCAGTTATATATTTCAGTGAGATTTCTTTAAGCCAAAGTAATATCATTCTGCCGAGCTAACCTGGTAGTGTGCTCGTCCTTTTCTTTAACCAAAAGGCTTTGATCGTACGAGTAGTATCTATTTTACTCTTTGCTACCGAAACGTGGACATTATGCCACACTGTGATCATTTAAATACAAGCTTTTGAAAGTGGTCGTGGATGGAAAATGTAAAAAAAAATCAATTATCAGGTATTGCGAATATGCATGACTTATGTCAATTCATGGATATGCACATATTTGTTAAAGTGTATGTTAAAAATCCAAAACATGTATATTAATAATAATGGCGTAAACCTTTCAAGCCTGTGATACCAATTTATTAAAGCGCCACAAGGTAGTCATTATTCATTCACACAACACTCAGTGGTGGTAAGCTACTGTTGTAGCCACAGCCGCCCATTGGAGTTGACTGACGGAAGCAAGGTGGTGTATATGCTCAAAATAACTTGAAAGCATTTTTTGTGCAACACAACTACCATACTCAGGGAATATTTCAGGCACCTACATGCAAGAAGACTATCTACAGTATAGTGCATTATGTTAGACCTGTAAACTACTGTTGCTAATCATTCATTAGAACTTGAGGTGTAATATATTATATTGTTCATGTGTTAAGATGTGTATAGTTTTTATTTTTTATTTTTTATTTTTTTATTTTTTTTTGTATAGTTTGTGCAGTACATATATACATCCATGTAGTTGTCCCTGTTGGCTTAGCAGACCTGTGCAGATGTCAAATTCTGTTGTATGTATTTATTTTGATTTTATTTATTTGTTTATTTGGTCGGGACAGTGCATGTTAATGAACATACATGGGACTCATGCATGTAAACACGCCTGATTGTAGCCTTAGACTGGAATCAGATTCAGAATAGTTTTCATTGCCATTGTTTGAGAACAGGTTCACAAACTAGGATTTTTTTCTCGGTGCTGACATGCAACAAAAAACACATAACATATAACACAGATTTTTGATAAAATAAGCTATAAAACTTTAAACTATAAGGCTGTAGGGGCATGCATAAAGAATATTTAAATAAATAGTCAAGTAAAATACGGTAGATGTAGACTGTATGAGTAATTTGCATCCGTTGTCCCACACTCGCACTCTCAAACACACTCTAATTCATCCTGGCCTATTATACATGTTTTTAGTGTTAGGGGAAACCGGAGTACCTGGAGGAAATCTACGGAGACATGGAGAGAACATGCAAACCACCACCTGAAACACCAAATGTACCATATATTGTCTTAATTTGTAATGCGTTGATTGTCTGAGTGCTTCAACAATACTAAAACAAAAAACAACCCTGACAGCTACTCAGAGTTGAAGTACAGTTTTTTTTTTTTATTCTTTGGAGTCTTTTTCTCGGAGTAAAAGTATCTTGAAATAGCAATACTCTTACCCTAGTACGTTACCCACATCAGGAAGTTCTCTGTGCCAATGGTCGGCCGGGTAAGGGCTGCATTCTGCGGAGCTTATGGTGCCTTACAAAATCTGCTGGTCTCACATTAACCTCTGCTCGGGCTCAGGCTCAGTCCATTCTGTCATCACCTCGCTTCCCACATCAAGGGCACGTCCTTCCCCACCGAAGCCTGAAGTGTTACTATCTGCTATCATAGGCCTGCAGCACTTGTCAGCCACACAGGATGACAACAAACAGAAAAAAAGAGGAGTAAACTGTTAGGAAATATTGCTAATACCTTTAATCTGGAGGCATATGCTTAAATAGCACCCACACAGTCCGTTATATTAGTGAGTCGCGCGGATTTGATAGACAGTGACCTGAAAAGGCTCTGGTGTGGTTTTTCTCTTTCACTGAAGAGATGCACAAATCCGACGTTCACAATGATAAGGTAGTCACAATTTGACAGTTGGAAAGGGCAGGTTCTGTGTTCTTCTAAATGCATATAAACACCGAATGCATTTGAATCACATTATAGGTTTTGTGTAGGCTGTTGGAATAATCTCTTCAATTAATTCCTATATCTGTTTTGACCAATTCACACAAAGTTTCAAAGATTAAAATATGTGCATTAATTTTGAAGTAGCTTCATTTGGATTAAAAGCTTCTATGCATCCACTTATGTCTACATCTACATAGAGCCTTGCATTTCTATTCCATGTTTTGCTTATTCTTAGTACACTTGTATACATTTGTTCAGGATGTTTACTGCTGAAGAAAGAGCAGAAATAGTCAAAAAGGAAAGATGTTTTGGGGGGAAATGAACACATTAGAAAACTCATTCTGCAAGATTTCCATTCCCATAATGTGAATCCAATGGTTTTAAAGACAGAACCTAAAGCAGCAAGAGCACAATATCCCACAAAAATTAATAAAAATACAACTATATGCTGTATAGGAATGACAGAAGAATTTGATCTCACTGTCCATGTGTTTTCTTCCCTGGGGTACTTGAGTATAAACAATAAACACAAGTTAGTAGTAGGTTTAGTTAGTGTTGCTTGAGCTAAATTGAATCTCCTGGTAATTGCAATCCTAGTTTAGTAAGTTTAAAGGTACAACTTTAGTAAAAAAAAAAAAAAATCTTAATGTTTATGCATGTGACCTTATAGTGACTCAGTGGCATTATGGGTGCAGCTTGACACCTTTACTTTCCCTCACAGTGGCCTTTGTGACGCTCCAGGATCAATCTTTTTTTAGTAGTTCGTACCAGGAACTTGCCAGAAACCCCAAAACCCCCCAAAAAAATTGATTCCCGAGCATCATAGAGGCCACGGTATCACTTTATTTTACACTACCTTGATATATTGTACCTGATTAAATTTAGTACAACGTAAGGTGCTCTGTAACAATCTGTAATAACTTGTACCTATGTAGTATGTACACAATGGAATAACATTAATTAGTACTTTGTAAGAACATAATGTAATAGGACTTGAGAGCCTTAAGGTTAGGGCTTAAGGTTAGGATTAGAGTTAGAATTATGTCTTATTACATTATGTACCTACACACTACAAATACAGATTTTTCCATTGTGTATTGTGTATTATATATTGTTACAAAGCCCATTATATTGTACTTAATGTAGTTAGGTACACTGTATCATGGGTAGTGTAGAATAAAGTGTTACCGAGGCCACTGTGTTGGAAAGCAAAGGTGCCATTCACTAAAAGGTCAAATACGCACAAATATCAAATATATTTTTCGCACAAGAAGTTACATAGTGCATCTTTAAGAAAACACCAAAAGGTCAACCCCCTATGTGAGTGTAAACAGCATTTGCTAGAAAACAAAACGCTTGCCTTGTTAATAACTACAAGCTCGTTGGCAATGTGTTAAAATATGAATCTGACTCAAATAGCTGTGAGAGTGTGCTGCGATGTGGGGGTGGGTCTGTCGCAGATTGTAGCGTGCAGCTGAATGGTAATGCAGAGCTGCACTGATGCACACTTCCTTCTCATCCCTGTCGCTGACCATCCACAAAAAGGAAAGTGACAGCCGGAACAAGGCGACTAACCACCCGCCTGCAAATGAAATTTACTGATGCTCTGCTTATCACAACGAGAGGGCAGAGGGGACTAAATCATATCTCTTCAAGTTTTTTTTTTTTTTTTATGCTATACGGAAAGAGAAGAAAAAGAACCATTAAATGGATGCAAAACTCAAGTGGAAAAAACTCGAGCTTTTGATTAAAAAGTGATACATTTCTGCTAGTTTTAAAATGTATTTCTAAGAGACTAAGCTAGAAATGTAACTGAATGCTGAATACATTGAAAAGATAGGAAGGATGCTAGATAAAATGTAAATTGTTTTCATGTCATTGTGGAACAAATCCAGACGACACTGTTCAGCAGACATTATTCTTCAGCTCAGCCGGTGGCAGACACATGATGCAACTCCCACAGAGGAGATAAGGATTTAGTGTGCAGCCCAAGGACACTTGGGGTGACAGCGCACCCTCCTGTGATCTCCAGCACCTCTCCTGCTTCTGGCATCGAGTGCAGCCTAAAGTTTTGAATCTTTGACTACACGGGGCCCACTGTCAAGTCTAATAACTGTGCTTTCGAATAAAATGGAAATAGCCTCTGGTTATACAGTATGAACATAATGTTTATTATGAGTCATTCCTATTAGAGGAGTATAATGAGGAATGTTCTAAATGTTTATATTTTTAACCACGCGCTGATAAAGTCAAAGTACACTGTTGTGCCTTCTTTTTGAAGTATAACGCTGAATGTAGAGAGTATGAATTTAGTTTCCTGAAGTTGGTGGCAGGTAACTTTCATGTTTAAACTTGGGCATAACTTTTGCAGCACTAGTTCAAGGCACACTCATGTGACGGGCTGCGGCTGTGACACACTTCTGAAAAGCACTTTCTGTGTTTCTGTCTCTGTTCACTGCGGGGATCCTTGTGGGATATACAAGTAGCTGCAATGGATGCAGACAGATGGTAAGGTGGGGATGCAGGGAAACCATCTTCTGCACCCGCGGGAGTACTAGCTGTCAAACAAATGTCATCACCTTTATTTTATTTGTAATGATACAATGAGAGCTCTGCTTTGCTTGTGTTACTCAAGAAATAAAACAAGGTTCTTCATGTGTACTATGTTTACTTCAAGAGAGACTAAACAAATAAATATACATAATTTGTAAAAGGAATATTATTTTCATAAATCAGATGCAATGAAAAGAGTGTCTGATTTGTCGGGATTCTCCTTCATAATTTGACCACAGATGGTCAAGTTGGGGTGGCTCTTAGTTCTACTGCTGCGGTGAAGGTGTGTAAGGGTAAATAACTGAGCCCACAGTATTACAATGGGTTTAGAAGTAAAGGACACGGGGTGTGAGAAAAGTATTTCTGATTGGGTTTGCACATATGGCTTAATATTCTGCAAGCTGCTAATTAATTATAAAGTTGTTGTGTCGGCAGCGTCTTCACATTCCCTGTCTGTGCATCGGGCCAACAAGGCCATCAAGAATTTCCATAAAGTGAAGCAGCAAATGGGTCATGAATATGATTATTTTCAAAACGCTGCACTTCAAAGAGGGGTAACCAATGCCTCAGCATTAACTATTTGACCATTCATATCTTTGCTCATTAACCACACTGGAAAAGTATATTTGCTGCAGGCTGTACACTACAAGACACTGTGTTAAAAACAGTTCTTTCAAGTCGCTCCACATGTTAAATTTTGTGGCGCTAAACAACTCCTAACAAGCTGAAAAGACAGAGGAGATGAGCTGCCACAGCTGTGTTGATGATAACAAGGCTCATTGCGATGCCGCGTGCGCAGGCTGCTGTTCACTGTTGACTGGATAACTGACAGGCAATTGCTAATTGACTGACAAGATCCCCCAGATATACCAGTGTCAGAGCGCCAGAGTATTCTCTTCCTTCAAATGCATACTTTTGGAAAACCTTGGAAAGAGCCTATCTATTAACAAATACTGCTGCAAGGTCAAGTAGTAAGTAACTTTCCAGCAAGGTTTGTAAGAATACATCAACTTTTCAGTTTGTGGTCTTACTCTGCACCTATTACAGCACCTCTGAGGTTTGGAGGTGGAGAAGCTGTGCATGCTGCCCACTGCCTGGATACAAAATCCACTTTTGTTAACATGACTGGACGAAATCTTTATCAAAAGTTTGTTGAAGTATTGAGCAAGGCCAAAAGCAAATGATTTTTTTTTTTAAATATAGTTGATCTGAAATGATCATGGTAGGATATAAGCTTTGAATGTTTCTCAAGTGTATCCAACCTGTATTATATAGAGTTGGTATGACTTTTCCATACCCTTCATGGTTCTAATAGCTAGCTTTTATAGCTATACTGTAATTATATAGTTGCGTTGGCATTTAACACATACTATCGGTAATAGTTGTCAATTGCCCTACAATATGTTGTTTGTTTTGCCTGCATCACTGATGTACAGTATAAAGTGGATAAAAAGAATTGGTTAGTCTTTACACATAAAACGTATGCATACAACATATTTGTAAGTGCATTGTGTCAAACTTTAACAAATTAACCTCTGAGAAACTAATAAACAAGACATGTTTGTAAACCATCCAACAACACATTATCAGTCACTGTAGGGTGACATGAATGTGCCTGTCTGTCTATCTTGTCCAATATTGCTGTCATGTCTGCACAATTTTGGAAATGATCTAATTGAGATTTTTCTAGGAATAACTTTTGCGATAGAGAGTAGATTTGCAATTTATGTTTTAAGATCAAGATTCAGTTTGATCTGAAACAATCCATGAGCATTCAAGTTTCAGTAACGACTGAAATGTGGACTGCAGCTGTTAAAAGACCTGCATTTTAATCATCTGACCTCATGGAAACTGTATTGTTTTGTTGGTGGGTGATATGATTGCTGTCTAATTGCAACCATGCAGAATGCAATTTCAATTTGACTGCAATTAACTGTGCAGGAGGATGGTTTGTGTTGTAAATTTCCTCAAAACTTCCCATTAAAACATATGCATATTGTTGTCACAATGTCTCAAAAACTGCAGCACTAAGTTGCCTATATCCCCATAAGTTTGTTCAAGGATGCCAATGTGGAGGGCACTGAATATGATCTGCGTATAATATTCTTGACACACAGCAGCTATAAAATTGCCATCTCTATTCAGAAAGGTATAAATTCAATATACCAATCCCACTGCTAACCTCTTTTCTTTTGCCCTCCCACAGAGCGAATAGAAGACCGCAAGTGCTGGTAGATGTGAACTCAGCGTGACTTGCTGCTTAGCCTGACTTTTGACCTTCTGTAAGAACTCCAAGCACGCCACAGGCTGTATCTCAACACTTTCACCCCCCTGAGTCTGAGTGAGTGAAGGAACCTCCAGGGACCTCCTGATTTGCTGCAGATGAAGGATGCAACGGTGTATTTAAGACTCAGGATCTGAAGGCAGGTAATAGATGAAAGCACAAAGACGGTTAAAATAAACTTACCCTGAGATCTGAAAAGGCATGTCAAGTCTTCTCTGTGGGGGAGACAGGGACATATGGATGTATACAAGAGATGTCAAGGATGGTTTAGTGCATAGCCAAAGACGGAGAAGCACAGAATGCAAACCCAGTCAGAAAATATAAAAATCCCAGCTTTGAGTTATACGGGGAATTCTTGGCAGTAGCAGGGAGGGACTGACAATGGCTGAACACAATGTTTCTAATGCATTTGGCTCAGGGTCAGGAAATGGGAACAAAGCATACAGTTCTAAGTCATAGGCCAAGTAACATTGTGACTATCAGGAAATATAGTAATAATCTTTTCACAGAATAAAATGGCTCTTGAGGAGCACAGACTTCCACTGAAGCATTAGCACTTCCTCCACGAAGCATTAGCACTTCCTCCACCGGGGCATTAGCACTTCCTCCACCGAAGCATTGGCACTTCCTCCACTGAGATATTAGCACTTCCTCCACCTAGGCATTAGCACTTCCTCCACTGAGGCATAAGCACTTCCTCCACCGAAGCATTAGCACTTCCTCCACTGAGGCATTAGCACTTCCTCTACTGAGGCATTAGCACTTCCTCCACTGAGGCATTAGCACTTCCTCCACTGAGGCATTAGCACTTCCTCTACTGAGGCATTAGCACTTCCTCCACTGAGGCATTAGCACTTCCTCCACCGAAGCATTAGCACTTCCTCCACTGAGGCATTAACACTTCCTCCACCAAAGCATTAGCACTTCCTCTACTGAGGCATTAGCACTTCTTCCACTGAGGCATTAGCACTTCCTCCACCGAAGCATTAGCACTTCCTCCACTGAGGCATAAGCACTTCCTCCACCGAAGCATTAGCATTTCCTCCACTGAGGCATTAGCACTTCCTCTATAGGGGCATTAGCACTTCCTCCACTGAGGCATTAGCACTTCCTCCACCGAAGCATTAGCACTTCCTCCACCGAAGCATTAGCACTTCCTCCATCTATGCATTAGCATTTCCTCTACCAAGGCATTAGCATTCTGTCACATACCCAACAAACCTGAATTTGTTGACAAACCTGAAGACTCCTACAAAGTAATAACTTTTTACGTATCCAGTCAGCTAAACTATAATGACTTCTTGCCGTACAATTAGTTGTTTTTTCATCGCACTGGAGTTGCCTGGGTATTTTTCATTCTGTGTGGGGTTTTATTTTGCAGGTATGAGTTTGGGAGTATTATTGCTTTTATAGCTGCGTACAAATAGAAATAACTTTTAATTGACTCCTTTCTAAATTATTGTCAGCACTTTTGGGGATATGAGAGTATGTGAGAACAAATAATAATAACGCTGGCCTACCTCACACACGGGGAGTTTCACTATCATGTACATAGCCGGTCTGCAGACAAGAGCCATCACAGCAACATCTGTCTACTGGAAGAACCAAACATGTAAATCAAAGCAGGTAAACAAAGTCCAGTCTGACAATCAGTGATGTTGGAAGTAAAGCACAGTTTAGTGTCAATACGCACTCATCTATTTAGTTGTTTTCATAACTAAAATTTGAATATTGAAGTACAATGAACACTGTTTCATTGACAGGGGTTGTGAAGGTTGATTAGGATTAAATGCTTTACCTCCCCGGCTTTGTGGATTCCCATTGAAACCACTTTGCTCATAAACCTCTGGCCTTGACTGAAGTAAATTGTTTTCACCGTTATGGATTTTGCGGAGTTTTATTGTACTAATAAGTGTAAAATTGTTTCACTCTTTGCTAAATGTGCCATTTTCATTTTCCACCAAGGCTAATGACATTTTGCTGAGAGTACCACAAATAATGATGTCGCATATGGGCACTGTCGATCCCTGATGGGGCCCGAGCACAGCTGTATCTCCTTCCACTGCACGATCAGCTCTTTCTCCCCAACTCTCCTCTACTGACAATCTCACACAATTCTCACTCACCTCAAACAGGCTATTATTTAATGGTCTTTACACATCATTGATGGTCATAATGTTATGTTCAGGTATAGTTCCTATGAGCATAACTGAGATGGATCTTTCAGTCAGAGCCAGGTTTAAAGCCATGAAAGCCAGATGATCTCATTCCTTGGGCACATAGTGTTGCTGAACCTAGACCTGTGCCACTGCAGCAAGCACAGATCATAGCAGTTATGTGGAAATTAATATAAGGCATTGCCAATAACTGGTTGAGCGTTCTAAATGTCAATTGTTTTGTTGCTCTTCTGACATACTGTAGCAACCTAGAATGCAGTGTGGTTTTGACTTCAGAAATTTAAGCAACCATGGTGTCCTCCATTCCCTGATATAGGAATGACAATTTCAAATCCCTATACCTCAAGTCAGTTTTCACTGTCGTAATGACCTTGGTCACTCTACTCTTCATGCTTGTGTAAATGTGGTCACAGGGGCCTTAGTCCAGAACGAAAGCCCGTGTGGAGAATGAATGAATACTGAACAACTGCAACACTTAGAGAAACTTGTCAAGGGTAATTAACGTTTTTTTTTGTTGCTCTGTAAAAAAAAAATTCAAGAAGAGATCATTTGTATTAACTTCACTTGTCAGCAGTCATAATGTTCTGCCTCAACTATTTCTACTCACCCCTCTCGCTGGAAGGAGAGACTGATTTGAGGATGGTTGCTTGTTTATTTACCTGTGGCACTCCAATAACCTCTGTCAGCTCATCCCCTCCAGCAGAGGCTTCACACGGGTGGATAAGGATTCCTCTGGTGGCACACTCAGTGGAAACTCACCGATCAGCCGCGTGGAAAGCATAAAAAGACATTTGCATTTTCTTATCGCTCCACGGTCACCAGCTGCAGCCAAGTGAGCAGTGTGCACCCGCGTGATGCATCTTTATTTAAATATTTATCTGCTAACAAGTGTATAATGAGAAAATTAATGAGATTCCCTAACTTTGTGCGATGGCAAGTCAATGTCCGCATAGGTTTTAAGCCACAAAACTCATAAAGATGCTGGATCAATTATTCAAAGATGCTATTTTAGAGTTCACAATGTTGTTAATTATTCATGGCATATCCTGCATTTTTGAAAGTACCTGAGTTTGAAGGGATGCAGAGACAGTAAATAGAAAAGTCCAAAGGGGCACCGGTTCATGGGGAACCTGAAAGCAACTGGAAGTGAGCTTGCAGGTAAAACGTGACTATGTGAAATTAATAAAAAGTGGATATTAAAGGTGCATTCTGAAACTTTGTATGTATATTTTTATGGATATTTGTGCATTTTTGACCTTTTGACCAGCTGTATGAGTGGTCAGTATGGCGCCTTTACTTTCCATCACAGTGGTCTCCAGGACGCCTCAGGATCAATTGTGTGGAGGGTTTTCACTGCTGACGGACCCTCTCACCATTAAAATGACAAAACAATTGATCCTGGAGCGTTGTAGTGACCACCATGATCCAAAGTAAAGGCACTATGCTGACCACTCATACAGCCGCTGGGTCACTACAAGGTCAAATAAGTACAAATATAACATTTCTTTTACTCATAAAAAGTTGCATAATGCAGCTTTAAAAAAAAAGAAAAAAAGAAAATCTGGCTTGGGTGTAAGAAATTGGGAAGTGTTTCATATAATGTGTTAGTGATTTTAATTTTTCCACACCAGCCATTTACCAAGCATTTGCTCATGTGTAGAATGGCTAGCTCGAGTCATTTACGTGTGTTCTTTTTTTTTGTCATAGAGCATTCTCTCATTTACATGTAAAATTGTAATGTGAGTGCAACATGTATAACTAGCTATGTATGTGTATCTTCCAGTTTGCACTATTTTGCGCCTGCCATGATAAGTGACCCCTCATCACAAGGATCTGTGGCCTTTGATTACCAACTTCTATTCCATAAATAGGATGAACTTTCACTTTGAATTGACACAATCAAAAAAGGACAAATTGCTGCGATCTGATCACATTTCCTTCTCTTTTAATCAAAAAGTTGATTACAGTTTCAGTGTTTTTCCTTCTCCCGTGGGGACTCTCTCCCACCGGTTACACCTAGCTACTGGCTAACACATCAAAGCAGCACGAGCAGAGTTCGACACTGAAGGCCCAGTTACCATAGAAACGGTGTGTATAGTCTTATTATTAGGACAGGAGCATATTACCTTCATTAATCAAGGTAAGTGCCTCTCAATAGAGCAAGAACACCTGCCGCTGATGCAGGCGGCACAACACCTTGGGTTTATGGACCAGCCTGTAGTGTAATTATGCACAAGCGGTATGAATGTTTAAACAAACACTCTCATGCATGCTTGGAGACGCATGTATGTCTTACACTGTGCTCAGGAGAACTGACTTTCTATGTCACAGGAGCACCATCAAATATTCACTCTTGGCTTTTCCTCTTCTCGCAGTGGAGCGTCCTTGGAAGCCTGACATCTCCTGTATAATTAAGTTGTCCGGATTAGAAACGCACGAGTCTAATCAGTGCCAGGATGGGACGATAAGCATTAAGCCACAAAGACAGGAATTATTAAAGAGTTCTTTTCTGACGGAAAGTCCCACGCTGCACAAGTAATAGAGAACGAGGTCAACCGTTTGAGGTTTTCTCACAGACAATACATTAAAGATGGACTTCAGACAGATTTAGAGATGCACTGTCACTCTGAGGGCAACATAAGAGTCACGACAGCACACAGTATTTAGAGGGGAAAGAAACTGCTTCAATTACAAATGAATGAGGATTGTTTTTTGAAATCACTTCTGCCAAGGAGATCAAATGTCTTTATTTTTTAATGTATTGATTTACTTTTGTCTGTTATGAAGACAAACTATATAGAAATGCTTAGAATTGGAAATTTTAGTCAATGTCAACGATCACTTAAATCACTCAAAAGTGTCAATATTTTGTCATTATTAACTACTTTTAATTTCGTTTTTGTGTAATTTTTGTCAGAACATTATTACTTTTACTAAATTTATGACAAAATGATTTTAGCCAACAAAATGAACAGTGCCTTGGTGCAGAATAAAAACATCCAGCTTCCATATAAATAACATGGACTGCAGCTACCCGGGGTCAGTAAACCAACAAATAAAACCTTTGTGGTTTGGTCCCTGTGTTGTTTACTGTTGTGTCACAATGTTTTCTGAATAGACAGAGCATTTACCCCTTTATTTATTTTTTTAATTCAAAGACAAAAACAACCATAGTTCTACCCCAGTAATTTTTACCATGACTCATTGACCGTCCTTCATTAAAAATGACCAAGTGCACTATTGTATGTTATCAGTAAATGAACAGCCCACTTATACAAGACAGAGCACTACGCTACTCCACTCTCCTTCTCCCTTGACTCATGGGAAGGAAATGTTCCATATTGATGCACAGCAGAGCACAGTGTTTGGTTGTGTCAAAGCAATGTGAATGTACTGTAAAAAAAAACATTTATTATTTATACACAAGGAAGTCGAACACTAGAACGATTTTAAAATTCCTCCCGCTCTTTGATCAACTGCCTCTTCCAAATGGTGAACTATGAAATAATGTAGAGGGGATCGTGGTGAAGGCCATATTGTATTGGAGATGTGTTTTCAGTGTTGTTGCTCATTAGTATCTGAGTATGTCTCAGTACCTGATGATGCAATTACTCTGTGTGCCCGTGTTAACACATCACTTCATATTCATGTAATGTAACTCCGCTCTAAGTACAGGCTCCATATAAACTCTTATTAAGACACAATCTTTGCATGCACTTAGAGCCAAGGCCGTTTGATTTAAGCTTGTTGGCTGTGATAGCATTGTCTCATAATAGAAGAATGTACTTCAGCTTTTATAGATAGGGTTTGTTCTGTGCATCACAGCATTTTCAGCCTCATTTGACATTTATTAGTCCAGAAAACTGCATTTAATGTCTCACTGAATATCAATGTTAAATTCCATGCAAAATGAACATAAGTGAGCACACCATTTAGTGTGTTATACAACATCATGTGTTCAAAAGTGTGAATAAAAAATGGTTTAGTATTAACTGCGAATGGTATATGTTCTACTTCCAAGAACGACTGTTTAAAATGACATACTGTTGTCATCGCTTGGCTTCAAACGACTAAATGGTAAATGTAAGTATACATATTCATATTGTAACACAAAACCAATAATAAAAAACAGTACACAGTAAATTGTCATATATATTGTTCATTTAACAACATGCTATGAAAACAGTTTTTTCAATCAACGTCATTGCTTTGTGCGAACAAAGTTTCCAGTTTCAAAACTAATTAACATTGTGAAAGACAATCCTTTCAAGTCCATTTTAATACATTATTATAATGAATGTCTGCATCATTAATATTCTGCAGGAAATACATATTCATCATCCGTCCCATCTCTGTTTGACGCTCCAACAAGACAAAGTGTGCTTAGATGAGTCAAAGAAGAGATTTTGATGTAATGAATATTTTATACATTAGAAATAGGGCATCAACTCACTCCCAAATGCCCCCAATATGGCTTGCACTAAAGACATTTGAGTGAGTTTGAAGCTTGACCCTTAGTTTACTTACTGCTTCATTGATGTGCTTATCTGTCTGAGCCGAATACTGTCCCACTGAGTTGATCTTACATCAGCCGCGATCTGAGATGAAATAATCGGCGAGATAACTAACAGTTATGTAATACTGCCAGACCACTTTGCTAGTGTCATCTCAAACTCTTCTCAAAAAGGGAAAACAACACATAATGCTAATTAGCATTAAAGCATGGCTCTGTTTTTCTCTGATACCGTCATCTTCTGCATGGAGATGACTATTAATAGTACAGTACATAGCAGTTTGATCTTGGGATTGTAAGTAGGCGTACATCACATAGACCAGTAGTTCTCACCCAAAAATAACTACAACAATTAACCAAAAATGAAAACAATTGGCATTTGGCCCCTGTTTAATGGCCTCACACTTGCTATTTTCCTATGGAATGAAATGAGCTGTTTGGTCCATGAACGTTGTGACATGTGCTTCTTGACTCATCCCTGTTGTCCCCTTTAATGTTTGAGCCTTTCAGTATATTTAATATTGAAATAGTCAACCTGCAGACTTTCATCGACTCCATCATAAGGTGGAGTCACACGATTTGAAAATGATTTAAAGCAGTACCAAGTAACTTATTTACCTTAATAAATCCTTATTGTAGTCCCTTAATACAAGTGTTAATGGGATGTTTGGGGGGTCTTTCATCTCCCTCTGGTGTCTCTGGCCAGAAAACCACAATTGCAACTTCACTGCCTACGGGTCCAAGTTGGAATACACACGATGACGAAGCTAACAGGCTAACGGGCAAAGCTAACTGCGGGCTAGTGCCACTTAAACAGTATTTACAGCCAAGTTTGAGTGAAAAAAAAAGATCGCAATTGTGTAATTGGACGTACAATATCCCTCCCGCCCTTTGTCTTTTCTATCAGTGTAGTGTTTACTCTCACAGACAATTTATGAGTAGAAAACCACAACATGCTACAACACCTGCAATGGCGCTTATGGCCTCTACAGGTTACTTTTGTACTACTTTAAACTTGCCTCCATAGCCTTGTGGGTTCAAATCCCAGTTTCGATAACTGGGATTTCAATAACTCCCAGATTATTCTGTCCTATCCAATGGGCAAATGAACCCTACTGTGACAGCCTATATAGGGGAAAGCGGAGAACAGTAGTAGTGTTACATACAAGCACGTGTTTAATTACTGAGGGTAAGTAAGCTTAAATATCATAAACAAAATCAAGGAGGCTCAGGCAGGAGTACTAACCACTCTCCACCACATCGCACTCTCTAAAATCATTACAATTATGCAGAGGAGTGAGACACATCCAATCACAGTAACAACATGGAAAATCTGCTGATGTTTAAAGATTATCTGAAGATCAAGGCTAGGTCTCTCTGGCACACGGCCTAGATTTGTTGACAATTGGCAGCGCTGAAGCCCCACTGTTAGTCTCAACATTAAAAAAAAAGAATGCCCCTTTACAGATACACTTTTTACATACTCTCACACTAATTCCTCAAAGTGCATCAATCATTACCCCAGCCTGAAATCCCTTGTGTTTCCAGGTGAAGGAGGCTTATCCCTTGATAAATGAGAAACCGTGTGGCAAATCCTGGACTTGGTTAAGTTAATAAAGGTCTATCAATGGCAGACAAGACAAGAGCTGAATGCAAACTCTCCCCGGTCCCCTATCAGTCCCCGCAGCAGTTCTCTTTTAGCCCCGCGAGTGTGTGCAGAATGCTAAACGTGGACCCCAGTATTGAGCGCCACTGAAGGGTTTACAAAGCAAGCGACAAGTAGCCAAGAAGAAGTGCGAAAGATAGTGCGGCATGGGAGACGACACACGACGAGCCGCTGCCATCAAGCGGAAAACTCCATTTCTCCAGGCCAGCTTGCGGCACGTATCGGCCAAAATCCATCTGGCACTGTCACATGTCTCGCACTTCACCATGAGCAATGCTGTTTCGAGAAGATGAGGCAAGTGTTTTGTGGTCTTTGCTATAAGACTTCTCAAACTGCCAGATATCACCTCAGAAATACCTAGCTAAAATTGGTCCTGTTGAAAAAACATGACATACCATGATAATAGAACGACACGTCATGATAACTAACAACTATAAAGGATAACAGGAAATCGATTCACAAGCTGGGCTTCTTCAGGTGGTACCAATGGGCGAGGAAAGCACTTCTCTTTGGTGGCCTGATGGATTCCAATTGTGACTTTACACCTCCCCAAAACAGCTTAAAGCCTGGTTCTTCTAAAGATTTTTATTTTTTCTAAAGATTGCTTTGACCCATGTGACAACAATAGGCATGGTATCATATTTTTAACCATGCTGTTTTTTTATTATGTGGAATTAAGAAGTTTAAGCCTGAGGCTTTGATTTGATTCTTTATCTTGAACATGTGAGAAACACAACGCACCTCTATAAAATGTAAACATGAAGGCTGTTGCAAATCAAAAAAGACAAAACAAACTTGTTCATACTCTTGAAAAGCCGAGTATACAAATCCACATTAAACACAATAACACCAATTTCCTGTTCCTGTATAAAGTTTCTCAAAACTCTCAAAAAAATAACACATTTTTATCTACAAGGTCAGTAAATTTCATGACTTTTGATTTCAAGAACACTATGTTGGCATGATCAAGACAACCAGATTTGTAGATCATTCTTAAGGCTTTTTGTTAAAGACGAATTATTGAAATCAGTGAACTTTCCCCAAATTATTTCCCCAAATCTAGGGCTACGTAGTGTAGTAATTTATGATAAAACATACTTATACGTATATATCTTGATACTTTATTTCCAATATATTCCACATGACCTTTCCATCGAATTGATAGACAGGCTCTGGAACACTGTGGAGGTTCAAAGCTAGCTTCCCGCCTTTTTGCCCTCTTTAGGAACATGCATTGTAGGAGGAGCAAGGTGTGCCATCTTATTGTCACAAAATCGCAGGACAATGGCCATGAATGGGGTGGAATGGTGATAATACTCATCTAAATGTTAAATCTATGGGTGCTACGCATGGTCATATGTATAATATTAGACTTTATTCATTTTTGCTTCATTACTGCAACAATTAATCAGATACTATGCTATTTCTAAATATGATAATATTATTATTACGGTGCTGTAAACAAAAGGGCAACCTAAATCAGCAAAGCTCACTTAATTCAAAACCAGGACTAAATAAGAAGTTAAAACAAGATCCAAACTGGCACATTAGCCAAACAAAACCGAAACTCAATTTACAACATTGGACTTGTTGGTTTAAGGGCTTGATGCACTCAGTATAAGTGAACTGGTTTTAGATGCATGAGCTGCACAAAACAAAACAAAACAAGTTTACAATACAATCAAGCACTAAAACAGTCAATAGCCAATAGTCTAAAAGAACAAACCTAAAAAACATACCTCTCAACTAAAATAGGAAGTATTAGACTTAAACTCAAGTGCACACAATCCTTGTACACCAACACACAGTTTTAAACCACTGCAATAAGTCCCATGATAGTATTACGAACGTAAGTAGCATGTAACCTAAAGGAAAATTAAGCTTTCATTCGGAGTGCATTGGATTAACTTTGAGGCTAAAATGAATTGAAATGCAAATAAGACAGGGATTATGAGAGAACATTCATTCTACTATTAACAGTTCAAACATGGCGCCCTATAATTACCCAGTGTTTACTTACTGCCGTGGGTTACATCCCATACACTGGTGTTTAGCAACTCGCCACAACACAATCGAATAACATGAAACATCATGTATTAATTTCACTGCTCTGGCTCCGTGGGTTCAAAGTGAGGTAAAGGATGTCCAGATGCTTGTAAAGGACAAGTGCAGTTAAGCTAAAGTAAGAATAAACTTTATTGTCCCCTGAGGGAAAATTTGTCTTGCTGTTTCCATCACACATCATCCTGACAACAGTTCACATTCTACAAAAGCAAAATTAAATAAATAATACACTCAAACACAATAAAGGACTGAAGTGGGTACAACTATCGGATCGGCCATGACTTTCCCTTTCATATAGACTATTGTGTGTAATGGCTTAGTCCTTCTGTCCGAACAGTTTCTCGGCACATTTGTGAATTTGCATCAGTTGGATCCTCAGCTGGACAGTCAGGGATCCATCCAATGCTTCCTGTTGAATTAACCGCAGATCCCATCTAGTATTTTCTACAGTTCAAACTAAATTATAGAGCACCATAACTTACATAACAGACATTATAATGTGAAACAAACTACAAATTGCTGCAGCATCAATCTCTTAAAAAAAAAAGTGTCAAAATAGCAACAAAAAAGAGACAAAAACAAGGATGAAAATGCAACAAAAGAGTGACACAATCATGAGGGGGGGAAAGCGACTAAAAGTGACCAAAACGCAACAAAAAGGCAATTCAAAAAAGTCAAAAGAGTGACGGTAATGTGATGAAAAAGATTAGTTTTGATGACTTTTGTCGGTCTTAACTTTCAGATGAGGCGTGACCCTGGCCTATGGGCTGTAAGATCCAGTCAAGATGCTTTTAAATTTGGGTAATGGCGAACTGGAGAAAAAGCATCTGGTAAGAGATTAACTGAATGTAGTGACACTATCTTGCTGCCGTCCTCTCCCTGTGTTCATCTTAATGAGGGGACTAAGGAGGTGCATCAAAAGCCTGTTTTTCCACTTTCAACATGGGGCATCAGCTTGGTGACCCAATGGGTTGAATGCAAAGAAAATGGCGCTAAATGAGAAGAAGTGAATCATCCAAACTTCAAACGCATGGGCTTCTTGCACACCCACAAGTGTGAAATTACTAGCTGCGGGGTTAGCGCTGACTTGAAAGTGTCCAAATGCGAATTCCCTTTCATAGTTTTGAGATCTTCGGACAAAGGGGGGGAAAAAACTAGTTTATTTCAAAGCCCGGCAATCACAAATTTAATTGTTTGGTGCCAGACAATTGCACAACTAAACATGAAAGGACTTCTAAGACAAATAATTGCTATAGTTCTGTTTCTGTTATGTCTCCACTGTTGAACATAAACGACGTCATTTATTGCAATAAGCACGGCATTAAACTGTTCAATGGACATGTTGGGATAACGCTCCAGGGCCATCAGTCATGCTCCGCACAAAGTGAAGGATTTTAAAAAGCATAGACTGACATCTGCTGGCAGAACATGAACACAGCAGCTTTAATTGTGCGCTATGATAATATCCCGTTGCATTGAAAACGTATAATTTCATTCATAATGGGAGTGCAAAATACAATATATTCATACTGCGCAACTAATGCATCTATCATTTGTATGTGATCTTAATATAATCAATGAAAATGTCATTCCCTTATTGTCTTTGCTGTCCATAGTGAATGCAGAATGATACAATAATGGTCTACTATCAGGTTTCCCCACAGTACACTTAAAGATGTTCAAACAGCCAAGTTGTCATCTTTGATTTTTGTGTATATTTTTGAAATGTGTGTTATATAACCTTGTTCTAAAAAAAGAAAAAAAGAAAATCAAAGCAGATATTTCACCTTTCTTCCAGACAAAGCCTCCTCACTGGGCACCATGTTTTCTCTTTTTTTCACCAGATGAAAGCGCTGACATCCTTTCTGGGTCACAGCGAAAGGGGATGCTGGCAGAAAATAGACATATTTTGAGGGAAACCGGTGCACCTGTAATCTGTATGGTGTGTCCCCAAATCCTCCCAGCCTTTGCATCAAATGTTGAAAATAACCTCTGTATCCTCTCCCAAACTGCACTTTTTGTCTGACTCATATCTCATTTCTCTTTTCAAGCCAATGAATAAAACTGTTTAGAACTGTTTATGCCAAGGCCAGCTTTAGCCTCCCACACACATCCAAGAAAGAAAAAAAAATCCCATTTAATGCGACCCTATAGACATCTAGCCATAACTTGAATCACCAGTGACAGACAAATAGCCTCGGGCATCCAATTAAATGTGATATAGCCTGTGATATGTGTAAACCTTTCTAGCCCCGCAGCAAAACAGTGAGAGAGAGAGAAGGACGAGAGGCCACAAGAGACGAGGCACATTACAGCCTCAAGTGCTGCAGCAGACGCCGCTTGAACAATATTCATTCCACAGTGAAGCAAGTCAATAGGCCATGACCTTACTTATTTGATATGCACGGACAACATTTTTATGCATACACTTCTAGAAGTTGCCTGAATAAACTTGGAAGATGTTACAGGTTATTTGCCATTCTGTATGTATGGGCTGGGCACGGTGCCATTAGATCAAATATATCCCAGGATGTTTTTCTTTCAACATAGGGGCAGGCTGAGGTGCGGCGTTTTAAGGCGAGCGAAGGAGTAAAACAATAAAACACTAATTCCTGCATTTTGAGAGCCACATCTTTTTCTTTTTAAAAATTTAAATCAGGTATTATTATATAGAAAATCCCTTCTACGTTGGTTGAAACAAAGCGTAGGGGGGCGAAATCGCAGCGTGGGGGAGGAAATTCACAACTCAATTGCGCTGGCGGGAATCCGGAAAACTATATTGATCAAACAGTTTATCAACAACCGATATGATTGAACATTATAACACTTTTTGATGCAATTAAAAGGACGTGCAATTTTCAATTTTTGTGCAAATTTGGTTAATATTGTCTAAGGAACAATAACTAGACAAACTGTAATCCAAGTAAACCTTTACACTGCTTTAAATTTCAGATAGCCAGCAATACAAAACGTTTCTAATGTTCACCCAGTTGGAGAAGATACTATTTAGGCAGAGAGAAATCTATGACTGGATTGGAATAACCAAATGAAATCTCATATTTGGCGGCTTTAAGTCCACCTCTCCGTGGATACGACCTGGAGAAATCACGCTCAGGTCAGGTCTCAGGAGAGGGGAACCGCTGTCAGCAAAGACACATGTTTGTTTGTTCATTTTAAGGTATTTGTCAAGATAAAAAATATATGTATCTGTAATAAAATAAATACTTGTATATTATTCTATTTATTGGGTGAAACAAAGAATTTCCTTTCCAAGCTGCCCCTTGGGTTCTTTAAAATTCAGTGTTACATCAATTGAATAGACAGATAGACTCCTGACACATTGTAAATGGTTAAGCCCTAAAGCACTGCCCAAACAAGCATGTAAAGGTACATCAAGGTAAATCAGTCAAGCCAGTCAAGGATTAAAAGTGTGTTATGCTGTGGTCAGTTTAAGACTGCGCTGTGAAAGATGTGCGGAACCTACCAGACACAATGCTGTTTTCTCAGATGAACCTGGTCTTTTGCTTGTGTCTTGTTACAGTTTGGTTACTAAAACAAAGATGTAAATTGTTAAAAAATTGAAATGATTCATGTTGTTTCTTTTGTCACTTTTATTTAACGGTGTGTGTCTGAAATGCATTACTGTGAGTTTGTAGTCCAATAAATCATGATATTGAAAACTAACATTTCTTAGAGACACAGAAAGCAAACTTTTACAATACAATATATTGAGAATACATTTGGTCTGGGTTAGGCTTGTGGTGATTGCTTGCATAATTACTCCTTACATAGAACAACTATATATTGTATTTCTTTATTTTAAACAAAGTTGTATTACAAATATTGATCATTTTATCACAAAACCTCAATTCTTAACCCCATGTCAGAGCAGTACTGCAAAAGCTGAAAGAAACCCATGTCAAAACTACAGCATGTCCAAGGTTTTATTTTCAAGTGCAAAATTATTGACTGAAAACTTTGCAGTGCAGGTACGCCAGCTTCTCTGTTTTACTTTTTCTCAGCAAGGGAAACCATTCCCAATGGTACAGCTCAATAACTTTGTATCCTGCTAACTTCAAGTGTCTCCTCTTCATGGCATGAAGTCCCAACAGCTGATCTGAATGGTAGCAGTAGTGGTTTCTATTGGACACCTGGATGGCAAGTTTTACAGGACCATTACCTTCCTTGCTCAATCTACTTTTGGTTAGCATTTCGGTAAGTTCATCGGTCAGGACTAAACCATTAGTGAACAATTTCTCGCCCTCATCTGGCTCTACTCTGTGAATTGGTGCGGGCTCACTGTTTGGAGTTGGTTTTGTGCTTTTGGTGTTTAGTAACTGAGCTACAAGATCATCAGTTAAAGACAATCCAATGTTCATTTTACCCCAGCTATACGGAGTCTGGCTTTTTGTCGATGTTTCTTCAGGCGCGGCGATACATGGAGGCATCACTGGTATTGGCTGTCCCTTTGAATCTAAATGCACCTCTAAATCAATGGAGCGCATGTGGGGTAGTATCATTCTCTTACGCACAAACTCCTCTCCTCCAAGTAAATCTTTCAAACACGCTTCTGCCTCCACAACTTCCTGTTTTTGGCACACATCCGACTCAACGAATTTCCACAGCATATCCGACACTTCTTCTTTTAGTTTTGGGCCGAGTCGTGGTCCAGTCCAATCCGGCAACTCCAGCTCGACAGCGCCATCTAAAGTGTACAAGTCTTTCTTTAGCTCCAGTTGTGTCGTTTTGAGTGCCCGGTTGACAAATTCTGAGCTAAGCGCAAGTGCAATTAAATCTTCAGGGAAAATAGAGACAAAAGCAAGGCCCAAAAGTCCAGTGAGGAGATGCTCTGGGTATTGATGAAATTGTGCTTTACATTTCCTGAGTTCCTCTGTCAGACTGGGATACAGACTTGGGCTTTTAACAGGGAGGAAACCTAATGTCCCAAATGCCCAGAGAAGCTTGCAAGAGTCCTTGATTCTACAATGTGATACCAGTGAAGGGATTCTCTCTGCTACACCCAAAAGTATGTCATCATTGCGGTAATGCAGTGCTGAACAGGCCAGTGACATATGCATGAGCCCTTGTATGCCCATTCTGTGTGCACGTTTGGGCACCTCCACTCCCATCGCCTCCAACCAACCCTTGTGATAAAGATGGCGAAAACGCAAATACTTCATGACATTCACAAGTCCAAAATCGCTCATGTTCTCCACAAAAGATTGTGCTTTATCCACAATCTGCATCACAGCTCCTTCTGATATTGAAGTTTGTGATTTAAACAGACCCAAGCAGACGGTGCCCACCTCTTCTGGATGTAGCTCATGCAAGTGGCGCATCAACAGCTGCTCTAAAGGCTTAATCAAGTGTGTAGGGCAAAGCCTCCTTTCTCCCATGATGTACAAGAGTTGCACCAGCTCCGGAGCATTCATCTGACCCAGATATGAAGGGACAGATGCATACAGGCTTTTCGAAAATTGGGACGACCACTTTCCCATGCAGCGCCACAAGTCGGCGGCAAACAGCAACTGGTGCAAAGTCATCTGGCCGGCTCTGTCGCTCAGCTCTGATTCATAAAGGGCCAGCACACTATGAGCTGAAGGCATATCCAACCACACAAACGCCTGCAAAACTTCCAATAGTTGACAAAGAGAATACAGTTGCAGGTTTTCCACTGAATATCTAAGTAACATGGCGAAACGTTTGTCGCTCCTCACTAGAGCCGTCTTGTCCTGGTCCACGCAGCTGAGCTCCCAGATTAAACTACAAACATCTGATGGTTTCATTGATCCCTTTAGCACTGTCACTTTATGTAACAGCGACTGGGATTTGGCAAATGGCGTTGCCGGAGGTCTTTGGGTTAAATTGAGGGACATGTGTAAATATTCAGGTCTGCATTTGAGGAAAGCTCGTGCGTCGAAGCGAACCTCGGACGGGATTGGACTACTGCGTGCCTGCGATTCGGTTTCAGGGCTTTCGTTAAACGCCAGGTCAAGCAGAGCGTTTGTGGTGCTACAAAGACGCCGTGAAGAGATGATGCTGTATGTATTACCTTGTTGCCAGTAACAAGGAGTAAGAGTGGGTTGGCATGGTTCTTCTTCCTCATAATCTTTTCTTTGGCTCAGAGCAGTCTGTAAGCTTAAGGGGTGGCAATATGGAGCAGGGTTATAATACAGTCTATACGCGAGTTTAGATCCTTCTTTGAGTTGTAAAGCTGCATCATTGTCATCCAAATCCTCAGCCTGCACCTCGGCTTGGCAATGCAGACTGCGTACTGGGATCAAGCCCCTTTTGGACCCTGAGAGGTGATGGAGCCGTAGCATACGTTGACGGAAAAAGGCAGTAGCCATCACTCTGTGGAGACATGACATTCAATAAGATGTTTAGTACAGCGATATTATTAACGAAGACAGCCCCGAGCAGGAACATTCATTCATCTACAACGCTAACAGGGCGTTACTACTTGCCTGCTGTTCGAAGATATTGTGAACACATTCAGTCCAATTGATGAAGGTCCTACGGAGCTGCGGCTTCCTCCGGCACATGGCTACGAGGATACCCGAATTTGTTTATTGACCTCCACAATAAAATATCGAACGCGTCCATTCGGCAAACATCCATAGCATGTAAGCAATACGGAATTATAGATGGTTATTAAACACATATCGTGGCAATATATGAGAACGTGTTTTGTCTGCGGTCGGTAAAAGGATGTTGACAAATGTTAAGCAGCATGTAAGCACGCAACGGGATTCGCCATGACTGACCACCATTTGACCTACGGCAGCTGCAACGGTTCAAAATGTACGAAAAGAGAAGCAAACAAATTCATTTAAAAAATATTTTAAAAGAAATATGAAGAAAAACAAAACCATTTTAGTCAATTAGAAAGACTTTCGTGCATATTTGGTATTAAATATAATTATTCTAAAACGTTTTTCTAGTCGCATATTGATGTAACAATATGACCATATTCTCTATTTAAATTACACCCACACGTAAATATCTCATGCACAGACAACAGGCAGATATTATCTCATGTCTTAATTATAATTCGCGTTCATAAAGCATTAAGTGGTGATTATAAATCAGCTTTTCAACATGTACGAGATGTACGCAGATTGTTTTCCTCTAAAAAAAACTATGAAAAAAAATCTCAGAAAGGTTTAGGAACTCAAATTTACAGGGACTTGGCTAATCATGACATAAGGAAAAAATTCGTTTGGTATATTTTGTCGTCATTTTTCTGCGATCAAGTCCGTTTGATTTATTTATTTCTGTTGGTATTATTATTATTTTTATGTGTACAAACATTTTGGTTATATTTGTATTCTTTGTTTATAAAAGTTCGAGGCGCTCACTTTGAAAGGAAGTACTTGCTTTATGCTAATGAGGGAGTTGGGCTTGAGCTACGCTGCTGCTGTGGGAGCCGCCCTTCATTCACCACATGGTTAAACCGACTCTACTCGCGCCACTTTCGCAATCTTACTACGCTTCCCAAACTCCTTACAAATTACTCTAGTGGCACATGGTTGTGTTTTTTGGGACTGCACATGCCGGTGTGATGTACTTTGAGAAGTATTTTCGTTTCTCAATCCTGCAGATAATGCTTAAACAGTGAGTAAACGGTATGTCTGAATAAGTGAGTGAAGATGGTGGATTTTGAAGCTAATGTCTATTACGCGCATGTAGGTGGCAAGAAACCTGTTGTTAGCTTTTCCATAGTTGCGTCCGTAAAGTCAAACGCTGATAAGTGTATGCGACAATATGTTCAGATGTTATGTTCACGTTAGGAAAAACTCCTTTAATCGTCGGTTTCCGCATTTGAAAGCAGTGTTGTACAGGGCGCATGGCAATCTCTTCTCCACCTTTGGAGAATGAGGGAGATTTGAAAAACATGTGTTGCTGCGCCTAAAGTTGTGCCTCGGGAAGTGATTTTCACATAGCAATTTGCGTGTTTTTGTTATAATTCGGATGTGAAGTTGTGGACACGTGTATGGATGTTAAGCAGTGTATTAACAAGACACGTTAAGTTTCCTGTCCGTGTTTGCGCCGTAGTGTCTTCTAAAAGTCTACAGAACAAAGCGGCAGCCCATGAGGCTAATGTAGGCCGCGCTTTAGCATGTGCTAACGCTAGTCGATATCAACACAACTGTTCAGGACAATTGCCCTTTCCTGTATGTAACTACAGCACTCGATTGTTACATTTTCTTTGCTTCGTTAATGTTCGCCCCCGGACCAGCACCAGTGGGAGTTTTCTCCCCTAATAAAACGTAAACGCAAAATTAAAGCCTATCGTTCTTAGCTGCTGTCGCTTTATTGGCCTCGTTTACCGTGGAATGTGTCAATAAAAACGGATAAACTCTACGCTTTACACGCTTTATGCTGGGTTTCGGTGGTCTTGTTTTTGTTGCGTCTGACTAAAAGTTTTCGCTGTAGCAGCTCACACGCGTTAGCTTGTGGCTAGCGCATGCTTCGTCGCAGTGTTTTGATGAGTCCATCGTGTACTCGCTTGTGTACGGACAGCTCTACTAAACTTTGCTGTGGCACTCACGCATGGTGCGTGCGCGCGTCTGTGCGTACGCACCATATGCACCTGATCACATTTTGAGTTAAAAAACCTGGAAGCACCCCGAGACAACTTAATATTATAGTTATTATTCAGCAGGTTTATGAAACGGTCAAATGCGGACTTCTAGGCGCCATGTTGCCGTATGGGGGAGGGGTGGACAATGTGACTACTAGTGCTACTCCAGTGTTTCCAAGCTTGCTCAGTTTCACATCGTTTGATCAACTATTGCTTTAGTTATTAAGAAATAAATTCCGGTGTTCAATAGTTTGTCATGTATTCCTTTTGTGAAATATATGGTTCAAGTGATCTTGTAGAAGTGCACACCAAACATTTTTTTCATTCTAGTATAATCTGTGACCAACTATTTTGAATATTATCAGTTTTATATTGTCTGAAATACAGCTGTGTGTGCGGCAGAAGCTTGTGAAAAATTATTCTGCTTATGACATTTTAAACAATGTGTCAGTAACATGTTGCTGTCTTGTTTGTGCTTACAGGCTCTTTTCTGGCGCATCCTTCCTGAAGACTCAACTATCGTGGATTGAAAAGCAATTTGATGTGAATACAACCCTTACCTCTGACATTTAAAAGTCACTGTAGTGTCAAAGTGCTTACAGTGCAGGTAGTCTTGTATAATCTACTGCAGTGGAGGCACTTTCAGCACTATTGTGATGAAATTGTAGGATCACTGCCTTGAATACATGTGCTTCACCCGGCACACGCGCAAACGTTCAGGCTTTCCTCCTGACGGTGTATATACATTTCTTTTTCTTAGCCTGACAAACTCTGTTGTTGTCCTACCTACTTCTCTCCCCCCACCCCTTCTTTTTTTCCTCTTTCCCTTTAGAGACAGTTATTCAATAAAACTGGTGAAGTACAATGTTCTACTAGTGCTTATGCTAAGGTGCATCTAGTGCAGATAGTGAAGTAGACTAGCACCTACTGCCCTAAGTGCTCCTTCTGGCATAAGAGACTGGAATGCTCATCGGTTTAATTTGATTTATTCAGTGCTTAAGTTCTGACTGATCACGGTTAGTTTTGCCTAGTTGCGCTGCAAGAAAAATGAGTTGTGCAAATCTATGCAAAACTGACTGTGGTCTGTATTTTCATCATTGTGGTCATCGTCTTGGTCTTTGGAAAAGGTTTCAGTGGTAATAAAGTGCTTATAGTGCAGGTAGTTGTATAAGTTCTACTGCAGTATGAGCACTTGAAGTACTTCTAGACTCATCCCCTCCCTCAAAGCGACAGGTGGTGTGTGTGTGTGTGTTCATAGGTCTCTGATTAGTTTTGCTGGTTTGCTTTCAGCTTTCTACTCAAATGCTGTGCAAATCCATGCAAAACTGATCATAGAACTGAAATGATTCTAATGTATGTGGTCTCTGCTATTTGCAGGTGGGGAGAAGTAGCAATGCTCTGTGCCTATGTAGTATTGCACTTGTCCCGGCCTGTGAATGGTAAAGGAGACTGTTCTGCTGTGGCTGCCCATAAACGCTTCTAGTGATTTTTATTGTACATTTCTGTTGGATATTTTCCCCCTTTACATAATAAAGGTATTATGTTCTCGCCAGGTTCACATGTTTTTTTGTTTGTTTGTTTTTTTCATAAATTGTAGCTTTCAGCGTTTGAAATACTGAAATGTTATACTCTTAAGCTATAGTGTGAAAGTTAATTGCCTGCTAGTATTTCTGAGGGTGTTGTATTTGCACTTTCAGAAAGGATGTCACCTTGATCGGAGTATAAATTAAGCTTTATTACTTCTAAACAATTCAAGTGCTTCACAAATCACGCTGAACCTGTAAATCTTTAAGTACTTTAACTCTTTAAAGGTGCGTAATTGGTTGGCAATGCTGTATTCCGTGCATGACATAACTTCTGACGTTTTTTTGCCTTCGGATATGCGTGTACAATGTGTTGTTCTAAACTGTAGTAACGATAATTGTTCAGCAGAGGGCGCCAGCAGTTTTCCAATAGTCTAAACCAGTGGATATAGTTGTGATTTTCTTTTCACCTACATGTTAGATTTGAATTATAATGTGCGTGTGTCTATTCGAGCAATCTTTTTTTCATACTGCCCATTGTCTGCTAAAGCGGCCCGTGGAGAAGAGCCATCAGTTCACCTTTCATTATCGCAGCTCTTCTTTACTTGACAGTTGAGATAAATGAGAAATATCCAGAAAGGACATGAACTCAAAAGACGTATTTCTACCTGTCAGCTACCGCCAATTGCATTACCAACCCTATTTACTTAGATGCCCAGAAACCTTTACCTTTAGGAGACAGACTGCTGGCTGACAACTTTGTGCTCAGTGCAGACTTTCACACCATTACGTTTTTTTCCCCCCAGTAAATTCTAATTAGAGAAAAAGCCAGACTAGTAGGTTTATTCCGTTTCATTAGATTATACCTACTTGTAATGAATTACTTTTTTGAGGAACTTGTAGGCTACTTGAAGTTTTACCATGTGGCATTTTACTTCTACTTGAGTAGTAATGAAGTATCTTTAGAAAAAAAAAGATGGTCTACTCATTCCACAGTGAGTAAATCTATAAAGCTTCATGTTGACTCATACAATTAGTGTAGTTTGTATTTCATGTAGCCTACTTTATTCTTTAGGAGAGGAAAAAGTCTGGCATTTTCTTTGGAAATGTTTGGATTTTCACATTTCATGTTTTGAAATTTATAATTTGTCACAATTGAATCGTAAATCAGGCTTTTACATTCAGTTACTCAGTACTTCAGTAGCAGTTTCCCTTTTACTCTTGAGTAATTATTTTGATCACCAGGTACTTTTTACTTGAATAAAAATATTTCAATGTATATTCTTACTCCAGTAAGAAAACACAAGTCTTAATACACTGCAATCACTATGTCTGATAGATTTTGGACTATTCTTTGATTTTCATAATTAAATTTATTGTGACAATTGTATTCAGCTTCATCTTTACGCCCTATACCTTTCCACATTCAGAGAGTATTTCGACTACATGTTTGCAAACTCCGTAAACCCAATGGAATTTTTGTGATTATCCTAAACTGACCCTACTGCAGACTGCAGTTGCATTTGGATTAGAGAGAGACCACGACAAAACACCCAAATTAACTGCTTGTTTGTGGCCTGGATAGTACCTACGTGATCTCCCTTGTGCAACCAAAATTAGACACAGGCCGATAACAAATCAATATGCAGTGATTCTTTGTGGAGGATGCTCCTGTGGTGGGTGTTGCAAGCCCTGCAAATATTTAAGTTTGGCACTGACCCAGGATCTGTCTGAGAAACCTAATTTTTAATGTATTCGCAATGGTAGTTGTTGATTCCGAAAACAAACATGTTAAATTATTATACAACTCATTTGGTTTGGAGCAACTTATCCCTCCTATTAGATCATGATCAAGAGAGATCCAGAACATTTTGACAGTTGTGAAATGAAACTCGTCCCTGTGAAGAATTGGGATGCTACAAATGTGAGGAAATTTAATGAGTTTGGACCACATTTAACCTTTTAATTTAGCAGTTTCCTCTTTCATTGTTTGACATAAAAAAAAAAAAAATATTCAAGGATAGGGCCTTTAAAGGAATAGGCCACCGTTTTTATATACTAAAATATGTTCTTACCTCACTTTAGCCGAGTTAATATATCCCCGTCTGGTCTTTGTCCGTGCGCTCTGTCACGCAAACGGAGCACATACGCAGCTTCTCCCACATGTCACATAGCTCCGAAAAAGCTCACGATAGAAGCTACCAAGCTCTTCCACGTGTTCCCTATTTAAATAAAGTTACGTGAAGTGTTTTCATGCGAAGTATATTTACACAGAAATGTAGCATGTCGATTTTATAAGCAAATAAAAAGGGGGACTATATTGTGAGGCGTAATGATACGAGGAGCAAAACGTCCGCGTAGTAACTCCTAAAGACTTCCCCCGCTCACTTCCGTCAATAACCTTTAGGAGTTACTGCGCGGACGTTTTACTCCTCGTATCATTACGCCTCACAATATAGTCCCCCTCTTTATTTGCTTATAAAATCCAGACGGGGATATATTAACTCGGCTAAAGTGAGGTAAGAACATATTTTAGTATATAAAAACGGTGGCCTATTCCTTTAACAAAATTGAACAATTGTAGCAATTTGCTCTATCAGGTCATCTTCCACAGTCTGTGGAGGCCACAGTGTATAAAGTGTCAGTTTGAGCCTGAGCTTGTGCGCAGAGACTCTTCTGAGGCTGATGATGGAGGAGAACACAGCAGGTGTGAGGAGGAGGATGTCCTTTTTCACAGCTGTAGTGATCTTTTAGTTGTGTGACTGCATACGTGATGACGGCGTGTGATAAGGATGTGTCGTTTGTGTTATGGATGTGATATGATGTGATGGTGGTGACTGTATACATTGCATATTGTAATTCTGCTTTTGTCCTATAGGACTACAGATGGAAACTAGCTTGAAAAAATGCTCACGAGCATAAAGTAACTGTACATTGTCCTAATAAATAAATGAAATTAAATATAGTGATAAGAGTTGGCATGGTCTTGCAGGGCTCCAAACTAACATTTTTGTTTCATTCACCACTTTTGAAATGTTTCCTTAAAACGTATTAATTATAGCTGCATACTTTTCAATTAATCTTCTAACTACATTTTACATAATCATTAACGGAGTAAAATAGATCTAAACTGGACTAAAGTCTGTTTTAAAGAAGAACATGGTGTAGGTGTTCTTCACCAGATTTTAATGCATTTACATTTTAAGAACCTCTGGGCTAGTACTTACCTCCTGTAAAGAAAACAATCACTCTCTTTATGATGTACCATTGCAGTAGAAAAGTAGCCTTAAAGCTTTTTCTTTATTTATTCAAGTGCAACTAGATAAAATATAGACAAAACGTAAGCTGTATAGCAAGATAGTGCCACAATCTGCCTCATCCATGCCCTTCTAGGCTTACATTCCTGAATGACAGATCCTAGCTGGAAGTTTAAAAAAAAAAGACATCATCAGCCCTTCAACAGCTATGCAAATGAGATCTTTGATGTGTTTTGTCATGTCTCCATTTCAATTAGACTCTCACCTTGTCAGACAGCGGCCTCTGTTGCGCTGACCTGAACATTCTGAGGGGACCTTTGTGTTGCCGGTGCGTCCCCAGGGATTGCTTCACTAACCGACCTGCCCACCACAGCCCCACGATGTCAACCCCTCTGCTGAGGCTGCACTTCACCGCTGTATCCCCCCCATTTCAACCCTCCCATCTCCGCTGTCTCCACTCCTTCAGCCGACCTCCGCGAGCCAGCCCCGCTCCACCTCACCGCCACAGACCGTAGAGCGAACTCTGGAAGGCCTCTTGCATGCGAATGGGCACACCGCCGCCGTCAATGTATGCTAATGCGCTCCCAAATTAACAATGAAAAGCAATTAATTTTCCGAGCAGGTTCAGATGAGGAGTTTTCGCAAGGAGGCGTAATCGTGATATTTTTGTTGTTGCCAGGAACACTACACACTTGCTGACTGTGTGGACCTGTGACGCGAGACATGGACAGAATTCAGAGCGTGTCCAGTCGAGGATAGTCAAGTGTCTCCTACCTGTTTTATACACTGTACACACACTAGATCTGTTATGATGTCAAGGAGGGTTCTTGTGGGGGTGGGGCATCTTGCGTGCAAACAAACCGTGCCCCAGTGCACCGTGGCCAGGGCGCGGAGGAGTAGAAAGGTGGGATCAACTGAGGCGAGGTGTCACTTCGTGCTTCCATCTCTCTCCTCATCTTTACATTAACATTGCGTTTGGCCTCGGGTATTTATTCAGCATTTGTAGGCTGCATCATTTACAGAACACACTGCAAACTTTATTCCACTGTGAGTTAAATTGGTTTGTGTCCAGAGAGAAAGCGAACACACCGCTGGCTCTGGAAGTGAAGTCCGCACACAGGGCTCTACACATCACAGAAATGCGTTTAGTCTAGAACTGAGGAGAGCGCACCTCGCCAGCGCCAAAAGTCTAGTCTAAAATCTGCGTTTAGAAACACAAGATCGGGCCCACAAGGCCTCTGGTCACACGCAAATAAACAGACACGAATTTGGATTGCCATAACAATGCTGTAATGTGCTGTAAGTGATCCCATCTTGCCTTTACGTTTTTACAATCGTCGTTAGCAGTCTTCCACAGATCCCAAGGTCATAAGTTCGAATCCCCTCTCAGACCGAGTAAAAAGTGATTAAAACACGCTTAATAGCCCTTGATTTTTCGCAAAATGAGAAACAACCACATTTTTTTTCAAATCCCCCAATCTTTGTAAGGTAATTAAAAGAGTGGAAAAAAGTGATGCCAAAGTTAGTCCCAAAGAAGATTCCAAAAGGTCAACGTAAGAACGCGTTTAACATCCAAAAACCAATCCATCATCACTTATGTTTTGCTTTGCTGGACTGATACTTCATAAAGCAATTCCTCTTCGAGGAAACACAGAGGAACACCTTGGACTTTGTGCACAGGTTTTGCTCTTGCATCTTGATCTGCGACACCTTGATGCATGTTTCATTCACTGCCTCTGGAAGATGGATGGCACCAAAAGTGTCTCAGAGCTTCATTTAGCTGAGGTTTCCACTTTTTTTTCTATCTTTGTATTTCCTCCATCAAAATGGACGAAAAAACGACAAATGTCTACTACAGAGCACATTTTTTAAACACTCAAATAATATAGTAAAATACAGATACAATAAGTTATACTGTGTATCAATGTGTTGTCAGGACACTTATGTAAAGTATGCAAACAATCTAAAATTTCTTCTTCCCATGAAATGTATTTACATTGATGGCCACCATTTTCCTTGATGAAAAAACAAAGTCAAAGCTCCACCCCTTCAAATTTGGTATCATTGAAAAGCTCTAAACATCCTCTGTCGACGCCAAAAGGAGTTAATTGAGTTGTATGTTGTTGTTTAGAAATGTTTTCTACAGAGGACATATTTGCATTGCGGGGAGTCAGGAGGATAAGACGTGCTTCTGTTTGAGTGGTAAATCGAGTTATGAAATGTGTTTATTTGATGTTTTTTCCCACTCAATCTACAGTGTTTAGGGTCTTGCTTATAGGATATACAGAAACATTGCATGACCATTCAGTTTTCACGAACATTCCCTTTTGAAGTGTTTATTAGTTGCGTTAATGACGACATCTCACCTGTTATAAGCTATTTTGACAGACAACACAATGGGTTTGGTTTCCATTGAGCTCCTGTCTCCCAGTTGGTCCTGAAAGCTCTTCGTATTTTATATTTGGCTGCTAAATTACACATAATGGTCTTGACTCTTGAGCAATGTTACCTCAAAGCTTAGACACCCGTCTGTGTCCTATTTTTCAGTCACCTTTACTGTCGGTCGTCTTTCATTCTCATCTTTGGGGAATTAAAACTTCCCTGTGGCTTCAACACGTCTGCTGTCTGTCTTTGAGAACTGTATCTGCCGACATTTTAGTGACAAATGTTTGAGCAGTGCAGATGTTAGAAGTGTTAAATGGCAGTAGGATCTTGTCAAATGCATTGTTATAGTTATCTCCGAAGCTACTTGTTTTTTAGTTTTGAGTCGGGTGATTGGAGTTAAAGCATCTGTGTGAATTGCTTTGGTGTTATATGGACCGAACAAACATGAACGCACCATCTGGCCTGTGCCACAATCGCATTATGAACAAAGGCAAATCAACCGGTAACAATTTCCATTTTCTAAAAAGCAAGTACTGAGGAGATTCTGAGATGACCTTAACTTGGGGACAAGGACTATAGTGTATACGTTATGTATGCTGCTGTCCTGTAAACTGGGAAAACACTTGTAAGCAGCAGCCCACGCCGGCTCAATCCTTTTCAATCTTTGTCACTTCTTTTTTACATGTATTTATCTATGTGACTGCGTAGTAGCCCCCACTTCTACACTCTACATGTATAGTCACATATCATCTGTCTGTAATTGAATTGAAGGATACGCAAGTACAAGGACAATTCTTGAGGAGTTTGTTATCTAGATAGACGGCACCAGAGAATACTGAGTTGATTTAAAGATGTTCATGAGAGAACTGCAAGGGGACTTGGGTTTGACACAATATGCCACAAAAACAACTCAATTTGTAGTAGAACATAAAAATGACAAACGTTGGTAAATCCATTCACAAATTCTGCTTAATTAACTTTATTTATTTAATTTATTTTTCATCATGGTGTGTCGTCCTTGCTCAGATTTTTCCATTGTACATCAGAGAACAGATTGTGTTTTCTGGGGAGAGATTATTGCCGAATCCTAAACAGGAAGCAGACCGTTTCCAGAACAAATACCATTCGGTGCTTTCAGAGGCAGATGATGGATCAAGTCTGAACAAACAAGCCCCCTTTTTTCAATCAGTTCTGTCACTGGAAAATTAAAACCATTCTTTGAAGTAATGCTAATTAAAATGGAGAGTAAAAAGCGCTAAACTACCCTTGATTTTGATGGCTTTTCGGCAAAATGAGAAACAACCAAAGTCTCCAAAAAAAAAAATCATTTTTTTAATTTATTAAAACAGATTTGGCTTTGCTTCGGTTTTCCAATGGTTTTCCTAATTCTGTCTCAGGAGTTTATTGGAAGCCATTATCAGAGGCACATCAAGCTCTACCTTGTGTATTTGAACATCTGTTTTAAACCATTCAAAGACCTCGTCAGTCTAATTGTCTCAAAGGCAGTTGATTCCTGAATTTGTTCTATTAAATCTAAGCATCCTACAAGTCACTGAAAGTAACACCAGTTCTGCGAGTGTTGTGCTCCACTTTGAAACTAAAAAACATCCAACTATTTTCTCTAAGCATTCAAAACTTGTGAATTAGCTGCTTATTTCTGTGAAGACTAATAAGGGCATGTATTTTTGTCATGGCTTGCCAATCGATGCATTACTGTAACTGCACACAAAAGGACCTTTTCACTGGAATACTTGGGCAGATGTTCATGAAGGGTAGGAGATGTGTCTTTGGTGAGAGCCACACTCTCAGTGGAGAAGCCTTTCTTTGATAAACAGCAGCAATAATCCAGACCGTTTTATGAGACCGTCGATGAGATTTGCTAAGTGCAGAGTTTAGGCCTGTAAAGTTAATCGATGTGAGTGAAAAACACAAGAGTGAAGCAAAGTTTGTACTTGTAGATTCAGGAAAGTTGCCTTCAGTTGCTGTAGAACATGAATATGCCTCACACATGCGCAGAAGGCTTTAAGCTGTTAGTCGACGCTGTGTTGAAGTGTTTAGCCCATAGTCATAGGAAATATGAAGAAAGTCACGTCAGGACGGTTTGCTGGTACAAAGCCTCCTTTAATAGCACCCCATATGACACTAATGACACAAGCACACATTGTACAACACCCCACCTCCAAACCAGCAGAGAGCACATATTTAACAGTGCATTGTGACAAACGATCAGGAGATCCGTCAAGGCGCTTCTCCCTCAGAGCTACTAATTACTCACGAGCAAATTAGCATAATACTCCCCGCTCCATCTTCTCCGGCAAAAGTTTACAAGCTGCCGGCAATTATCTGTCAGCAACTTGAATCGGCAGAATAGATGCTTTGACCCTATACTTGTCTGGGAATCCTGCTTGACACTAGAAATATACCTTCGGGCAATGTCAGATAGGGCCAAGTCTTTCAGTGACACACATCGCTGACTTCTACTAAAGACGTGCCATTTGCCAGAAATAAACGAATACATCCCGCAGCTATTGCTCTCTCTCTTTCTCTTGCATGTTACTCCAATGATCACTATGAGGCAATGTAGCCAACTTGCATAAAGATAAGAAGTGAGTCTGTAGACACACAACACACTGCTTTTGGCGCCGGCTTGTGAAATAAATCTTTGATGTGATCCAAAAGGGATTTATATAGTGAAGATGGACATATCTTAAAGACAGTTGAGACAAGAAAGTTGGAAGGGCTGCCAGGCTGAATTATTTTGGGTATACTTATGACTGTGGCTCATTAGAGAGACCGCAATCTCAAAGGCCAAATCGGTGTATATATAATATATAAAAATTGTAAAAATCAACATGGATATCACCCTATAGCGTCACATGTCACCCTACAAAAGGAAATAATCAAAGACCAATTTCCACAATAGAGCAGCGTAGGATTAGAGCAGGGTTTGGAGCTTATTGATGAATTAGTGGGTGGATTGCATTCAAAGTGTCTAAACATGCTCGCTGCATGCATAATGGCCTGATCCATTGGAGCTAAGCTTTCATTGAAATACATTTTTCATGCAAATTATGTCAATCGGTAAATCCATTACCAGCAAAGCCAGAAGTCAAAGGAATGAAACATAATTTGTGTTTGGTTACAGTATAGACCATGCACTGAATAAATCAGAATTGAGTCGAGACCATCTTTCTTCATCTGCGTTATCTTCAACTGTTTAATCAGATTTTCTCAATTTGAAAGTATTTCAGCACTAACTCTGGAGTATGCATCGATGCATTAAGAAGAAATATTCTATTCTCGAGGCATTTTGAGTGCTGACATGACTAGAACCAGTCCAGTGAAGGTGTATCTCAGAGGAGCAACCCCTCGTGACACTAGCAAGTATGTACACAAGTATCTGTATCCTATGCAGTTCTCTTTGCCCATTTTAGACGAAGTTGAAGTACCTTATTAAAGCATGTTCAGGGGAAAGGACATTCTATGAGCACTCAGCAAGATCAACTCCCAATATCCTGCAATAAAGTGGATATTAAAAAGGCTTTAGAGTATGTTTACTAAGACCTACAATCTGCACAGTGCACAGAGAGGCAGCATGTTATATTAAACCACACAATGATAAAGAAATGCAGTGGAAATCCCTTGAGGAAAAAAGACTATGTAATATGGCCTGGTTAAATAAAGCAGACATTATGTTATGTTTTGCTATAAATAAATCAGAACCATATCAATGTATGCTGGAAGAATTGATCTAAAAACATAAAGGGGTGTAAAAAGGCAAGTCTTTCACTATCGTAGTACATAATTAGAGACTATATCCAGTAATGCGCTTCACACCACACGCTGCTTGTCTCTTACTTTTTACATAGTAAAATACAGTATACCCCCCTCTACTCCCTCGTCTTTCATTCATTCATTCATTCTCTGTCCTCTTTTTCTTTGGGGGGGTGGGGGTAGTTTGATGTTGGAAATCGAATGTGTTCTTGATGAGGGGTGCTGGGAATTGGCTGGGCTGTCAGATCAGGCACTATTATCTGCCTTTTAGGTCTGAGGCAAATTAGACTCGGGGTCCCAAAGGTGCCCGGACCCTGCCGTGCACTGCCGCTGTCAAATCCTCCAGAGCGTGCCGCATCCTTGATGGAAATTTCACTTTAATCACAAGAAGATTCACAACCCTCTTTAGACCTGTTCACTGCTTTTTTTGTTTTATTCGTTTGCGGCCCGACGGTACATCAGCGATTTGACCTGTTTTAGATGATGCTTAAGCTCTTGTCACGTTTTGTAATGGACCACACTGGGTTTTATATGGGAAGTGTACAGTATGTACAACAGCAGGAGCTTTGATGCAGCATGGATGGAGAAAATGGTGGAAACTTGAAGCTGTTAGATGCAGAAATGCAATATTGTTAAGCATAATAATAATAATAATAATAATAATAATAATAATAATAATAATAATAATAAAAAAAGAAAAGGTACCTTAGAATGTAAAAAGGTAGAACTTTCTTGTCCCTAACTACAAGTATCTGCTCATTGACCTATTCTCCTGATCTGTGGCTGATAGGGGAAATTAAAGGGTGGAGCTGATACTCATCCCAAGCAGAACAATAGGCCATTTACTGTGTCAGACATATCTGCTGGACTTGTCACAGTGCCTACGTTCTGGAGCAAGAGATGATAAGAGACAGGAGAGAGGCATCATGTTCACGAACATTATGTGTAACTGTTGTGCAACCTTTGATGAAAATGTCATGAGAAAAGTCTTGATACGTAGGCCGATACAGTGCATAACCTTGAACAAACAAATCAACATGCATTTTACCTGGGGCATCCTAGGAGCTCTCCCTGCCAATCCTCCTTCAGGCAACGCTGGATGTCAATTAACATATAAAATGTTTATTCTAGAGGAAAACTCTGCCTGATTTCATTATGTAAATGTTTTTTTTATGTAAATGAATTGAATAAAATGACTGAAAAGTTATTAACATTTGTTGAGTGATCCCATTCGTTGTTTTTACTGTTTCTGACAAGCAGTGACATCTGTTTATGACAATGTGTTTGGCCTTGACTAATTGTTGAAAGCTCTCAGTCATGCACGAGTAATCCATCTGGCTGATAGATATTTTGTCTCTCATCCAAGAAGCTTCTTCAGCTCGGAAGTTACCTTGGGGGTCTCGGAAGTTACCTTGTTTGGAACTTGGAAACTTGTTCCCTTTGACACACATGAAAAACTACTGTGTTCTTTTCATGGAATCAATACAACTTGTAGGATGTTTTTTTTGTTTTTGTTTTACATTAGTTCTGTTGTGTGACACTTTTTCTGACACATTGTATCTCCATCTTGCCCAAATATAAATGAGAAATTGAAGAATACTTGCCCAGAGCTGGTTGCAGTGATTGTTTCTATTGCTGCAAGCTAAGTTAAAATTCCTTGTAACAATTGCAAAAGGGTGTGTTGTTTGGCTTACTGCATTGCGGCTATACACAAATGCTCCTAATTTACTACTTAATTATATTCTGAGATGTTGCTCGCCACAGTTATGTTAAGACCTTTCCAAGCACATAAAATTATGTAAATAAAACATTTTAACTACTGTTGGGTTTTGGATACTCTTTTCGTCATTATTCACGCAAGTTGCCTTTACTATTTAAACAAGTTGTGTCATGCCAAATCCCACAGGTAATCATGCATTTCCAGAACATTCAACTCTGCCACTGTCCAAAACATTATGGTTTTGGCAGGAATTGTAGCTATAGGGAGAAATTGGACTAAAGACGAGCCAAATGGTGTCATAACGTTTGCTCTTGTTGTCCAAGTTGTTGTGTTTTATACGCCCCGAAACCAAACCCCTCCAGTCCATCTGCCTGTTCTGCAGCGCATACACCAGCGGGCAGTTATTGACCGCAAAATTAAAATTGATTGCGTGAGGCCATAACAATAAAAGAGTCTTGGTATTCGGGCTGGGGACAGTGCGGCAGTGTCACATGGCTGTCACCAGAACAACGGGCTTCAGTGTTAGTGTATTGTCTCGCAGTCAGATCGCCCAGAATGGAGCGTGTCTCAGATCCAGCTGATACTGTGCGTCTAATTGGGTTGCATCGATCCAGGTTGTTCCCAGTCGTGACACCACCTCCAAGATGAATGTCAGTCCCTGCGAGCGGAATGAAAAAACTAAGGTGACCGGCAAAAGGGTTGACTCCTGAATGCCTATGTGGTATTTTAAAGGACAATTTATAACTTTGAAGATTTGAAGAAGAAACATAAAAGAAAATTATATGAAGGTTTTGATGAGTGTCTTTTTAAATCGAAAAGTGCTTGTAATGATTATACTGGAAACACAAATGAAGCCTAGGCGTCAATTCAACCTGGGAGACTAATTTCAGCATCACCTACCTCCAGCCAATGATTGGTTCCGAGAGGGCCACACCTCCACCTCAGCCAATCATCGCCCTTGGTCCCGCGTTTAAGCCCCAGCAATCATGGTTTGTTTGCTTCCCAGCTGTGCTGCGACCCACCTCCGCCCTGTCTCCACCTCTTCTGCCCACAGCTTCTCCCTGCTGCATCCTTCACGGGTCTCCGAAACCACCACTAGTGTCCAGGCTCCGGGGGAAGACATCCCTAACTCCAAGCTGTTCATTCATTCTGACTTTCATCCATACATCTCTGTCTACCACCAGGGTCTGATCACGAAAACTAATATACATGTCAATAAACCTTCCTACTTGCTGCTTTTGTCTGTTTGAGTCTACCCAGGTTGAATTGTGTGTAGGTGGTAGACACTTGCGGTACAAAACCCTCAGTGTTCCAGACTGATTGTAAAAACAAATAATATGAAATTTCCTAACTAAATATTGACGCCAATTTGATGGAGGCCATGTTACATTGAGGCACAGAGATTGCTGTGAATTATTTCAGATTTTTTAAAATTTAAGCTGGAGTACCTGACTTTTTGTTGTTGTAAATTAAATGTGTATTTGCCATCAGAGTGTGTTGTCTGCTAAAAACATCTTGCTGCATTGTCTTCACCCAAATGTCTCTAGAGCGATGGATGATACAAGCAGAATCTAATTTTGCACTTTATTTTGGGGGTGGTCCCTCCTGCTACACTTTGCCACTGCTCAAAGCTTTACACGAGCATGAAACATTACATTTTTTGAACAGGAAAAATCAGGTATTATTTCAGCATTATTTTCACAACAATGTTCTGTAATAAAACATTTTAATTACTGCTATATACTAGAATAGGTTGGGAAGGGAACAACTGCTCAAATAGATCAATACATACTTTTTCTTTCCGACAGTGATTAATTTTATATTTTCCACACTCATAACTTACTGTATTCCAAAGTGAATTCCTTAAAACCCTTCCTTTTTAAGTCAGTCCCCAAACTATGTAGGCAGGATCGTCACAAAATCACTTATACATTCAATTCATGCTTTTATGGATTTCCTGTTGTGTTTATTGGCCCGACATTTGTGCACTACTTGAGTAAAAGACCCAGTAATCCACACAAGACGTTTTCGACATTTATTGCATTGACATTTAGCAATTTTTCAGTCTCCATTACTGTTAATTTCCCTGACATTCACAACAAGCGGCCCATCAATCGCAGTGGTGTGTTTTCTCTCATTTGCACAGATCCATAGCCCTGATTTTGACGTATAGGCTTCATGTTAGTGTACATGTGCCACTGATTCATTATGCTGCCTCAGATGCCCCGGGAGGAGGAAGGGCCAGGGCTTGAAGGATTGAGCTGCATATTAAATGTGTCTCGCTGCACATCAGTGGAATGAAGAAAATCCTGTGAAGATCCAAACACAGATATAAAATAACAAGGCACACACTATATGCCTCTTTATGAGGCAGAGATGAAAAAATGAGGATTTGAACTTCTCGTACAGGTGAGATAGGTTAGGAAATGTGGGCTAATACTTCAAAATAAGTACAACAACCCAATCTGTTATCACTATGGGTTTAATTAAGACTTTAGCAACTCAGAAACGGGCAGCAACCCAAAGACACCTTAATTATTAGCACCTTAGTCTTAGGATCTAAAACAAGCTTGGTCTTTAAATGCCACTCCCATAAAAAGTGGCCAGACTAGACAGAGCTGCCAAGGCCGTGAGACGGGACATAAATCAGAGAAACGGTCAGCTCTAATGACAGCACACTTCTCTTTATGTGGCCATGGGGCAACTTCACCACTCTGCTCAGGATGTTTGTGAGCTGCAGGATCTGTCAGCCGGGACTTTCAAGTGAGGCTGTCAACAGTCAGCACAAGCTGTGATAATGATAATGCAGTGCATTTTTTTTTTTAATATATAGTGCTTTTCTGGACTCAAAGTCACTTTACTTTCCATTATTCAGCTTCCCTGGGGTAGACTGATGGAAACAAGGCTACGAATCTACGGCATCGGCCCCTCCAACCACTCACTCATGCACGCACACACGGGCACACACCCACACACACACACACCCAGGCTTCCTAGTTCACAAACAGTCCCCCATCCAAGTACCACACGCACTTGTTATCAGGCACGCTGTTTTGTACCTTTTTTTTTTAAACAATCTAAAAATTGCCCTACTGCATACTTTGTAGAACACACAATGTAGTTCAGTTTATAGAACAGACTCTCTTGTTCATGCCCTGTAGTGCAGTGTGTAGTACATATTGAGCATGCAGTTCACACTTTCCAGCATGCATACTTTCTAGTACACACTGAAGCGTACTTTTTATATACGCTACTTTACAGTGGACATTTTTCACTGTATTGATGAGATAAAAAGTGTGTCTATATAGTGTGCACTCTTTTTTTTTTTTTTAATCTATTTAGCACTCACATTTATTGGTAATGTGTTTGTTGTGCTTTGCTTATGCTTTATTACATTGTTTCCACAAGAGAATAACAAAGTATTCAGTATCATAAAATTACATTATAGTAACTCACTATACAGTGAACGCCACACTAAGTGAAAATAATTTGGTATGAATATAAATGACGAAAATAGTTGAATTTGAATTTCGCACTACACAAATGTGGGTAACACTTTATTTTACACCTTGATACACTGTACCAAACTAAATTATTTCAATGTAATCTGCTCCATAACAATGTGTAATAACTTGTACCTATGTAGAACATGCACAATGGAATAAGGTGTATTAGTACTTTGTAGGTAGTATAATGTAATAAGACATTAGACTCTTAGAGCTAGGGCTTAAGGTTAGAGTTAGAGTCTTATGTGTTATTACATTATGTACCTCCAAACTACAAATACATATTATTCCATTGTGTATGTAACACATAGGTACATGTTATTGCACATTGTTACATAGAAGATTATATTGTACTAAGTGTGGCAGGTACAATGTATCAAGGGTAGTGTAAAATAAAGTGTTACTCAAATGGGTAACATACCAATATCCACATCTTCATTTGAAACGGCTCTATGATTCAACGCCCTTCAGTTTATTGATAGATGCACCTGAACTGTCAAACTCAGCCCACACTGGATGGAGAGTGAAGTGTTGTATGCTGTATTTGCTTAATATTATTCATCCTTTAATGATTCACTTCTCGTGCTGAGCCCAGGACATGCCCCACAGACATGTTTGTTTCTAACACATGTGGACAGTCAGTTCTGGGGCGCTGTTGAAAGAGCAGTGGAAATGCATTCGATCTCCTCTCTCCCCTCGAGTCCCTGCTGAGTATGGGACCTCTCTGGATGCATTCAGAGGCATGGCCCACGGCAGGACTCATAGAGACACTTTTATCATACTCACCCCGACATGTGCCTGCAAGCTATCTGTCCTGGGGGGACACACACATTTGAGTCTTTTCAAGTCAGGGGGGTTGATTCAGTCCTTAACCAAACACAGTAGCAATTTATATGGATCTTCATTATCATTGACATTCAACAAGTCTTCTTGTCTCTCTATATAGTTCCAAAAACAGGAAAATGAGGTGTTGGGAAAACTGGAAACTGCATGATGAGAAATAGTTTGTTTGTATGTTCAGAATATCATATTAGCACGGTTGAATCATTTCAAAGAACTAAGGGTACCATGAGATGCAGTGATCAATATTGTAAAATACTGTTTATTGTCACTAATTATAGCACATCATTTGTAACTTTGCAGACTTCATGTCACTGTTTTTCTAACCACTTAACCCCCGTCTTAACCAAGCACATTTTCTCTTGCGTTTTCATCCTAATTTTTGTCTTGTTTTGATCACTGTTTTGACACTTTTTTTCAAGAAGCTTTTAGATTTAGGTCAAGCCAAACTGGAGAAAATGTGGTCAGTTCAGGTTAAATAAAGAAAATTCCTGGTTTTAATCTAGATCTCAACATTTGACACATCTCTTTTTCTTTTCTTCATTTTACTTTTATATTTTCGTTAAAAAGACATGCACCAAAAGATGATTGAATTTACTTGTAACTGACAGTTTTTCATTTGCAAACTTGCATAATACGATCTGATTGCCTAAACTTTTTTGTTTGTTTGTAAATTCTGTTTGTTTTTTTCCCAACACAGATCAAAACCATTCTTATAATGTGATGCAATGCCACAGTTAAGACAACTCAATGCGTCTTAATGCATATTGGATTGAATATACTGTATCGCCCCTCTCTTGTAGAATATAAGTCGAACTGCAGGGTGTAATCTCTTGTGTGAGCGCTGAAGCAGAGAGGAGTACAGGATAAGCCCAGACAGATATTACCTTTCACAGCTATGGAAAACGCTACTTTGTGCGATGTGCTGCCCACTCTCTGTCTTCCCTCGATATTCTTAAACCCTGTTCTTTGATGTCTCGACAGTACCTTTATCTACTCTGTGCCCCTATAATTTATAGCTACACAGTGTTTGTTTTGTTCCAGAAGTCCATAACATCATAATGATGAAGATCTGCTGTATTGTGTTTACTTGCTGGTTTAGGACAAGAGGCCAATCTGTGATCATATTCATATAAACACATGGTGCACACATAAGTAAATTGACTAGAATTGCCGGACATGCTCTATCAATGGCTGAATTGCATGCTTTGTTGCCATAACAAACCACCATAAAAGACACTCTCAATTGTGTTGTCTTTATATTTGTCTCTTAAACCGAACAAGTTTTCTCCAGTTTGGCTTCTCCCACATAAAAGCTTTTTTTTTAAAGTGTCAAAATAGCAACAAAAATTAGACAAAAACGAGGATGACAAAAAAAAAGAAATGGAAAAGTGACAAAAATGTGACATAAAACACAACAAAAAAGCCACAAAAGAGCAAAAGAAAAGTGACAAAAAAAGGATAGAAATGTGTGACGTAAACGCAACAAATGGGCGATGCAAAAAAAAAGGTTGAGCTTTGTAGATCTTAGCTTTCAAATGAGGCGTTACACTGCCCTATAGGTTGTAACCTTGTAGATTTGTGTAAAACTGAACTGGAGAAAATGCACTCGGTGATTAAAAATGGCATTAATGGCATTCCAACATACATTATAAGTGGGAGCAAAATCAGACAGATTAACACTATCTAACACTACACTGTACATAAAGCTAAACACATCCACCTGTGCCACATTATAATATTGTACTCTCCATTTCTATTTCTTATTTCCTGTGGCTATTCGACTTGCACATCAGGTCCTATGGCTCATCAACCTTATGCTGCGTCCAGGTGTCTCATTTCCCTCTGTTAAAGTGGTCTCAGGTGGGCTTCCAGACTATATCTATCCAACCCTGTCCGTTCCCATTCAAGTACTGTTGTCTCCATAATGAAGAACGGGCTCCTACGTATCTCCTGTTCATTTAGTCTAATTACACTGATTGGCAGTGTAAGAGGCACTGTATCATGGCACACTTCTTAATGAGATTAATTGCAATCTAGTTTCTCTGGGAGTGGATTTGGAGTTCAGTCATTGACTTATTGCCTTTCTCCCAAACTATAGTCAGTAAGTACAGTTTTTCTTCAACCTATAGTGGGCAAAGATGATACAGTCTATTCTCTCCGACAATATCTCAATGCCACATTATGCAAAATGAAAACAATAAACTGTTGGAACAGGCATCAGAATAAAACACAAACAATTATTCATTAGCCTGCATGGGCCAGTTTTGGAAAGTCAGCAAACAAGGAGGCTTATTCGCAACACTGGTTAACGGCAAAGTTACCTAAGTGTGATCTATTGCTGTGGTAGAAGTAGGACTACTCAGTGTTACCTCATCTATCCCCAATCTAAGGTAAGGACAGAAATCCTTCAAGAAATAAAAACACAATACTAAGGATGGCGGATGGTTTTGAATGCATGCATAGGTTGACAAGATGGCTGAGTGAAGACAAAACATGAAAGTGCAATCCTCAAACAGCCCTTGTTCAAAGCGCAGCATTATTGAGATCCAGCTTGTAGCACGGAAGACAGGATAGAAAACATGATGGGACAATATCATTAGAGTACTCTGACAGTGTGTACCATAATGGTATCTGACAATGGGCTCAGTTCTGTCACAAAATTACTGGCCATTTGTCTGCTGTTTCAAAACAGAAGAAACACAGTGTGGCTATTCGGGCTTTCATACCGTATATAGAAGACGTTATTGTGACTTTTAATGTGGTAACGGTCTAGATTTGCAGATTACAAAATAGACAGGGCCTATTTAGAGCAGAACGTTGATGATTTTACGCCATGAAAACAAATGGATCAATTATCTCCTTATCAATGTATCGTCAGGTTTGCATATTTATTTAAAGCTCACTCTTTTAACTATTAAAAAGGGGATTGCCTTGCCCTGAAGTTTAGTCTCATATCTTTGCTGACTGCATGGCTCATTCATTGATTATGAGCTAATGAGATAAATGAAGCCTCGTTTGCCTCATAAACAGAACCCAGTGTGAAAAGCCGAAGCCAGTAATGCCATGCAAATTCTCATTTTGCTGCATCTGTGGACATTCCTCTGGGAGCCTGTTTATTTGATTACAGCTCGTCTCAGATTTATGGTAGCAATTGATTTATTAATATGATGTCAAGTACAGCACGGACCCCAGAGGAGAGCGATTAGCAGAGGTTACATTCTTATCTTGGTCAACTCTATATTTCGATCACCTGACAGACGAAACGTGAAAGAACCAAAGACAGCGAGGGTGTCTCTGTCCAAGGTGCTGATTAAGGATATTTCAACTACAATTACACAAGTGAGGTGAACATGAATTGAATGTCACAATGCTTTCCATAAATTTACTCAGGCAGTTAAATTCCAACTGAATTTGTACATACTCACTAAACAGGCAGTGTCAGGTGAGGTGATAAAAATCTATTGAATAAAAACAGCAAGTACTGTATATCACTTGTAGCCTATATCTGATTTCTTCCCTCTGCGTAGCTAGGAATAAAACAGGCAAGAAATCAGTGGGATTGTTTTATGCTTTTGACATTAACTTGTAAAAAGCTCCATTCCCTTATACATATTGCATGTGACTTTGAAATAGCCTTCATGCGATGCGCCATAACCCGACAATAATACCAGATAATAGGACTTCTCCTCAGCTGCGTTTTCTTCCCCCGATCCTCACCTGTGGATTGTGTTGTTGAGATTTTCCACTCTAGCACCGTGAAATTGAGATCCCTATAAAATGTGGCTCTTCACAGCATGAGGAATCTCTTCTGATGGCAATGACATCCGTGTTAATCCAGTGTTGATCTACCCCAAGAATCCAGCACTTGCTGAATCAATAAAGTCGTGAAAGCTTGCCTCTTGGCCCTCCTCATCACATCCATTATATCCTCTCAGTTTATAATGATTGATTCTCGACGACTCTGACTTTTGCTCTGCTTTTGAAAAGGTATGATAAATGTAGCTACAGCTTGTTTATTGAAATCTCAATGTCGAAGACTTATCTGTTTGACTTGCACAAGATAATAAGTATTTAACCTTTATTTGAAGGAAAAGACCCCCGTTTCTCCATACTGAGATATGTTCTTACCTGAGCTTAGACGAGTTGATGTGTACCTGTCTGGTCTTTGTGCCAAAGATGTTGTTTGCATTTAGCCTCTCCCAGCATATTCTTATGGATCCAAAAAGGGGTGAAGCTAGAAGCGATCAAGATCTTCCACTTTTTCTCTATTTAAATACGGTTACGTGAGTAGTTACACGATCCAAGTACAGTTACACAAAATTAAAAATGGCGATTTCCTAAGCGGATAAAAAGGGGTACTATTTTGTAAGGCGTAATAACACCTTAGAAGCACTTCGACGAAGAGAGGAATCACCTTATGGATGAAAATAATATTGATGCCAAAAAGTATTTGTTAAGCCGGATTCTTGATTTCGTAGTGACAACAACTAATAGTTCTTTTTGTGTTATTATTTTAAGCTTACGCGCCAAATTTGGGTTTGTGTAAGTATCCGTTGGATCCTGAAGTTAAAGACATGCTTTACTACGGAAACCGGGTAAGGTATTGTACTAATACAGTATATTTTTTGGTAGACTACCTCTCCAGGCTCACTATACATCGGTCCCGTTCCAGTTCTTCCGCGCCATGTTTTCCGCCCTCCATTGCCTCGCGGTGCATCAGATGTGAGCGCTCCCTCTGCACACAGCATTTCACTTGAACACAGCAGCGAGCACAGGGCTTGTCTACTCCGCGGCGAAGTTGAGGGAAAGGCGCTGCGCGGATTCATGAGGCACCTGCATGCGCTCACACCGCCACCGCACCGCCCCCGGGGACTTCTTCTGTTAATTATTTTGAGCTCTGGACAAGAAGCGTATCTACTTGAGGACATGTCTTGGTAACCACCACCAGTAGTGAAGTTGAAAACCAATAACCGCTTTATTAAGTCCTTGCAGGTGCTCCGTGGGGGGACTTTTAACAAGCAAGCGAGGCAGCACAGAGAAGCGCGGCCAAAGCGGATCAACAATGGTCAGACTAGAGACTGTTATTTGCACTTTTTTGCTGTCTGTTGCAGCGAGGGCAGATTTCAAAGCCCGTAACTGCAGCGAGGTGAGGGAGGCTTGCGCGAACAGAAGCTTCAGCTTTGGATATGTCCCTCTCCAGGAGATCCCAGGTAAGAAGACTGGACACTGTCCGAGCGCGTAAATGCACTGTCCTCCTGCCAAACAGGAGCCCCGAAACAGGCGTTTTGGCTTGTAGTGGCAGCATGTGTGTCGTAACTTCAGCTGTAAACGATAATGGTCCTGGGTGGAAAAAGTTGTTATCCAAATCTGCTATTATGGCCAAATTAGGATGCAAAAATCACTGGGCAGAAGCCTTTTTTACTACAGCTCTATAAAGTGGTTTGGAACACCCAGCAGTAGTGTGATGGCACTGGAAATGACTATAAAATTAGCTATTCAACCACCTGTCACTTCTTGAGTATAAAGAGGGCAAATTTAAGAAGAAGAGTTAATTTGCAAAAGCAGATATCTCAGTTTTGTTTTTGTTTTTTACTGTACTCTGCAGACACTTGATTAAGAACTAGTCACTTTATGTTTTCAGTGAAAAAATGAAATGAACTCTTCAATTGTTTGGGCAAACTTTCATATATGTTGCTGTCTTAGTTGAAATATGAAATGTCTACCTGTCCAGTCACAGCAAGTGATCCATTATGTGGTTTATTACATATCAAACTCACATTTACCAGCTTTTTCTTTCAGTTTGCTCACCGAAGATAATATTTGGTCTATCCCATGTTAATAATAGGTCTATACATACAGAAGTCTTTTTACGCCATGTACCGCCTCATAAGATAGTTGACCTCCCAAGTACAACCGAGCCTAAATCAATTTAAAAACTTGGACTAAACTATGGCTAAGATAAACCTAAATCTAAACTGAGTGTATGTACAGTATAAACCTCCCCCAAACCAACTAACTTATATGGATTACTACAGTCACAGTTTGAGAACCACCAACTTGAGGTATTGCCATCCGTCTGTGCTAAGCTTCCTCCCAGCACATAGACACAAACACCATCATTTTCCCACAATAGACCTTACTTGCACAATGAATTAGACTTAGTTCAATAAAGAGGTTGACCCGCTGTAATTAGCAAGGCCTGATAGCTGAGTATCGTCTGGAGGCCTAACGTATGGCCCATTATGTGGGCTGCAACAGCGTCGATACCAGATGTGAATAGAAGTCCCTTAGCTGCAGCTGCGGCTAAATGCACCTTGTCCAGTAGAGGTCCCTGACTGTGCTAACCAAGCAGAGATAATGAATGGTCAACTCTGCAGATTAACTCCTGCCCAGAGAAAATGAGGTGATAAGGTGTGTTCGAGTGGAGCTGCCGCCTTCTGCTTCGACTTGGCAGCGGTTTATTGCTGAGAACATATTATTTAGACTCTGCTATACCCCAGACGTTAGATAGATTTATATCAGCAACGCATTTGAACTTGTCAACAGCAGTTTCAAATACAACAAATAATGAATCCGCATTGTAACTTTGGTTCATGCTGTGTTAAAGTACACATTGGCAAGTAGAAAGGTCATTTTCCTCCGTTCCCTACGTTTTTCCATGTTGGACAATTTTCTTTTTTTTTTTACAAAACTTCATATGCAACTCAATTTTCATCCTTGAAAATACAAAACGTCCCGAAGAGCCAAGTCTGGATTGCTGCGTGGTTGGGGAATCACTGTGATGTGTTTTTAAGCCAGAAATTGTCAGTCTGTGAGTTACTTGGCGCATTGTTGTGGTAAATCATCCAAGCTAGTCAATCTCAGAACTCACATGAAAACACTTAGTCTCAAAGAACTTCCAGGCAGCTTTTCACTTGTCAAAGATGTGAGAGCACATCAATTTGATATTGGGGAGAACATCATATAGAAGATAGCCTGAATTTCTGTCATGAACTTATGTTTAGTTGTGCTGACAAACCCTATGACTGAGTTACATGAACAATATAATTGGAATAAATTTGAAAATTTGTGTTCTAGACCACAATAAACATAGCTACAACTAAAAGCCATAAGTTTGTAATTTTACCTATAATATATATATACTGTACTGTACACTTTCACTTTTTTACTCGTTTCAAGCAAAGGCAAAGTATGCAAAGTATGCAAAGTGCCGTTCCCCCTCTCCCCCCTGGACCTCATTGTTATGCTTCAGAGCCACTGATTCCCCTATAAAAAGGCGAAGCTGGCACACGTAAAAGGCTGCATATTTGATAACAGGCGCACCTGTTCAGAGGCGGCTTGAATAACCATCTGATTAAACCCTTTAGAGCTGCATCCCTGACATCACCACTAATCTCCCAAATGAGGGGAAAAAAATTTCAATTCTCTCTCATCTCCCCGTGGTGTCATTTTGTATAAATGTCTAGTTGATCAGGCCTTTGAATGAGTCATAACCTCATGCGTCTGATAGAGACACCCGCCATCAACACCTCAGCAGATTCACACCATGATGGGAATGCCCTTGGGCTCACTGTCTCATGATAATTAAAAGCTACCTCCAGTCAAACAAATACTTAAGCTACCGCAAATCAACAAAGTGGTGTATTATTTTGGGAAAGGATACAATTGTTTGTGCATTGGGCACCTGACCAAAAAAACATAGCAAAATGTCCCCCACAGCCATAAAGTCACTTGCAGCTACATTGTTTTTGGCGCTTATGCAGTACTAAGTAACTTGTTTTTTGTAGTCCCTCTGGAGGTAATACAAGTGTTAATGGGATGGGGTCTTTCATCTCCCCCTGGTGTCTCTGGCCAGAAAACCACAATTGCAACTTTCCTGCTACCGGGTGGCAGGTCCAATACAAACTAACGGAATCATGAAGAAGAAGCTAACAGGCAAAGCTAACTGTGGGCTAGCACCGCTTAAACAGTATTTACAGCCAAGTTTGAGTGAAAAAAAATATCTCCATCGTGTAACTGGATGTACAATATCCCTCTGTCCCTTTGTTTTTTCTGTCAGCGTAGTATTTACTCTCACGGACAATTAATGAGTAAAAAAACGCACCATGCTAGGACACCTGCAGTGGTGCTTATGGCCTCTAGGGGCATGAGTTACTTAGTTCTGCTTTAAGTCAAACTCACAAAAAGGTATGTGTTACTACAACAAGGTATGCTGCACAAAATACAGCAATATCTATAATATCTATAATAGCTATAATATCAAGTATGTTGTGCTATCAAGTAAACAATCAGCAAGTGTGATTAGCTGTCAAGTCCAGTCCAATGCAGTACCACAAGTCCTCCAACAATTGAAATGTCGCGTATTTGCCTCCTCTGAGCCTGTGCAAATAGTGCTGACCTAAAAGATAATTTTATGTCAATACTGTGCTAGATCTGTTGACTGTCCTGCGTTATAGATATTAGCTGTGCTACGTAGGATTGTATAAAGTTAAACTGATAGATCTCACTGATTGTATTTATTTTTTAAATTCACATCATATTTCTTCATCAAGCATAACCTCCTTGCTGGAGATAATAGTGTATTAAGATAGATAGAAAGATAGCAGCAGTATTGTTTTCATGAGGGTTTGTCTTGGCGCATTTTCAGGGCAATTTTTCAGAAGGTCGTGGTTTTGGTGAAAATCTCTTGGGCCGAATTGCTAAACAAAAGTAAGTTGATGAAAAAAGTGATTGAATGTTGTGCTTTCTCTGGGAATTGGTGCCTTTATTGATAGATTGCAAATAAACATTGGCCTCTCCAGGGGTATACATATTAACAGCAGCTATCGGCCTGGCGCTGAACATGGGTGGCTAATGGTGATGACGTTAGCGGAGCACTAATATTCCGACATGGAGATGATTTGCTCCTTGTGCTAGTGGTTTCACACAACTCTCTGTGTATTGCTTATTGTTCCTGTCAGGCTTACAGCTGCTCTCACAGTCTATTAACTCACTGATGATTTGGGAAAACGCCATTCTTCATGTTTGTACTCCACCTCTGCTTCATAGCTATGGGTATTAATGGCTGCTATTTATTATTTGATTTCTCAAAATCCTTCATAATCGTCGGAGTCTGGTGGTGGATTCCGAGGATGACAGATTGATCACTGGCTTTAATGTTTGTTAAATGCCCCTGAGACAAGCACTCAGCTAAGAGACTATTGCTGTGAATGCAGTCCATCACGGGCATGGCAGATTGAAGAGACAGCAAAGATCTCAGTTTGTGACTGTGTGTGTGGTCAAACAGAGGGAACACAGGTCAGGTGGAATGACAGCAATATAGTCGGCGTTATTGGCAGAAATCCTGTATGGACTTGGGTCTAAGACTGGTACAGTAATTCCAGGAGACAGGCTCAGTTTGATGGTTCTGCCGGATGACCGGGCCAGACTGGAGGCAGTCAACTGCTGCTGTGGACCAACCTCAGGGGGATGCTGAAAGTTTTTCAGTGTTCACACCATCACACAGTGCTTACAGTTTATTATTTATTATTGACGCAATATGTTGTATTTGTGAGTAAACAACCTCTCCCTAGGTGTGTTTGGTTGTATCAAAGTGCAGCTCATATGCCCTATTGTACGAGCTACAAGTAAAAGGATATTATAACTATACTGCATAACATTTTACGCATAAATGCAATGAAATACAAAAAAAAACATTTTTTTTATTATTTTCATTTATGATAAACACATTAATCTTTACTGTGAACGTCGTTACTGACCTTTGTCTTTTGGGCAAAAAAGTTTTTAGTCTCGGTCACATTTTCGTACTGTAGTTACTATATGTGATCATTTTAGTCTAGACTAGTCTGATGAACCACTTTCTCACATTTTCATAATAATTCAATCACCAAAGGTTGTTTTTAGCTTTTCACTGTTACATTATCGTCCTGAAAAAAGATGTGTCAAACAACAAAATAATTCCGTTAGAGTTTTTGTTTTCGAAAACTCCACAAACCTGACTCGTAGCTGGGAGTGGGACATCACCACCTTGCTGTTTTGCTGTAGCCAATGAAGCGTGTGCAGTGTATCTGAACTTCCTTTTGGTGCATACAATCCTGGACACTGTGTGCCGCTTTCATTCATGAGCACTCAATTAACTAAAGAAGTCACACCGTGCACCACTGTATGTCTCGACTCCTGCTTGCAGAGGGAAAGTGAGTCACCCTGCAGACGGCTACATCTAACTTCTAACATGTCGTCTGATGCCCCAGCTCTGTTTACTTCCAGTCAGAGGATGGAGAGGGGACTGAAATAATGGCGATGATGTTTTATGTGATCCCTCACCAGCAGCCAGGCGATCTGCGCGCAGCTTCTCACTGTCATGTAATGGAGAGGATTTAAAGCAGGCTAATGGAAATGCCTGTACGGGGGAGAGGGCTGTGGGACTTTGTCAGCCCCTGCGGCACATGCCAGTATAGCTGTGATGTATTGTCAGAGCATGGTGACCTTTGTGCCACTCATAGATAGGTTTTACATGGGATTTATGAGGTATGACCAATTTGAAACTTTGAGACATTTTCAGAAAGTTAGGATCCGTCAGTTTTTTTCAATGGAAATGCAAACTCAAAAAGGCGGATTTTCTATGTAGGAAAATAGCTAAGAATGAGGGGTGGAGCATTAAATCAAAGTCACAGGAGAAAATCTTTTAATTATTGTATGTTCCAAAGATCTTGTTTAGTTAGTTGCGTTCTTGAATATTACAAAAGCACTGATTATTAACTGAAATGCTGCCCTTTATATCGGCAACCACTTTTAGCGTAGTGCGACGTGCTTCAGAGACGCGGAGGTTGGAACTGTCACGGGAAGATTCCAAACGATTCTCATTTTTCTGCCAAGGCGCGGAGGGGATTTCTCGAAACGCGGCCTCCATCTCAGTGTCATCAATCACACTCATGAATGCCAAAATGGCCTTGTGATGGGCCTGCTCACCGGGTGTTCCCTCTTGAGAGCTGCTGCCTAGACTGCTGGCTATCCTGCTAGTGTCTGGAGCAGTGAAGCTTGCAAGCACACCAGCAGGATTCAGCCCAGGCTAAACAAAAAGAATTCAAAACGGGCCTATTTTTTTTTTTTTATGTTTACTTAAGAGACAATTGCATAAAAACTCAAAAATCTAAGGCTCTGAAACGAAGTGGCTGTCTTAGATACCCCGCCATTCTACAGTTCATTAAGCTTTTGCTCTGGGCTCCCATTTGTAACTAAGGAAAAGTTGCTCTCACAATTTGATGATGATGATCTCGATTTTGTGGCTCAATAACAGTTTATTCAAGATTGCAGATAACAGTTAAAAGATATGTGCTGTTTTTAACTTTTACTTCTCTAAAATACTATGAACCGCTGATTTTAGGGTGCATAGTGAAAGTGATTCTTCAAAGAAAAGGAATGAGTGATAATAATGTCTATTTTGCAGTGAAACACTTTGTGCAGAGAGCGTTCATTCCTGTACAATTTGTTTTTTTCTGCCAAAGCCTTAAGATCACGTCTATGAGCACTAACTATGGCTTGCTTGTTGTGTTACAAGTCGTGGAGATTTTTTCTTGCCTTGTACTTTGCAGACGCTTTTGTTAAGTTATTTTCAAGCATCAATGGAGAAAGCATCAAGACGTTAGTGCTTAATGGAGCAGCTGTGGTTTGAATGGTTGGGATGTTTCACAGTTTTTACATGTAGCTGAGATGTAAACAAAAGCGCCTGTCCACCCACTCACGGATGCTTGCAGCGTATGGGAGAATAATAGGAGCCTCCAACAGGTGGTCTGTTTTTAAAGTTAAAATGTTTCATCATATCCAGGATTGGTACAAGCATAAAGTAAACTTTTTTTTTCACATTAAGCTTTCTTTGTAGTTTTTATATTTAAGGCCTTTACTGATGTCTCCACTTTAAAAAAATAAAATAAAAATTGTTTCAATTCGTACATTCATGCCTCAAGGTACCTGATGAATATTTTTAAAACCTTTGACCTGCCGCATTTCAAAAACCACGCAAAGCTTTAACAAGTGTGCATATATCAATGCTAATGTTAGAAAATATAACTCTTGTATTCACCTAAAGCAATAACCTTTGGTCCATAATAAGACTTTGCTAAACTTGTCAAAACTGTATTCTTTGACGATCTTATCAGTGTTACAATGTTCACCTTCAGCTGTTGAAAATGAGTTTGGTTAATTGGTGCATCTGCCAGAGGAGATCCCCAGATGTTTTTTCTTATGTGCTAAGGTTTCTTTTGGCAGTGAAACATATTGGGGGTCTCAGTTTTTTTTTTAGCACTAACTTTGCAGATAATATTTCTAAAGCCCGACGCTGTCAGTGACCTCAGTTTTCTGTTGTTGTTTTTTCTGTTCCTGGCCTTGAGCGAGGTTTACATCCAACATTCTGCTGTTCAATAACACTCTGGGGATGGAAGTCTGCGGCAAAACTTTCGGAATGAAAAAGAAGGGTTTGCCACTTACTCACAATAAATGCAAATGCTAACACACTTCTGACTTGTAATCAGTTGGCAGTCAGATAAAATACTAGCAAAAAACAACTTTAGAATATCTGGCGGTACTCTTTATAACAAGGTTTTTGGTCCAAAATGGTCACTACTGGTCATTACTAATGTTGAAGCTGAGCGACAGGTGCATAGAAGATGAAAGAGAAAGAAAAGAGCTGAATCCAACAAAACCAGTCTCAGGACTAAGAAAACATCCTAAAGCTGTATCCAAAATATTTTTGGCAGAATATGACAACTATGGGCCCAATCTTGTGTTTCTAAACGCAGACTACAGTGCAACTTTTTGCGCTTATAGGAGTGCCCTTTGATATCTTGCCACTCTAGACTTGGCGCATATACAGTAAGAAGGAAGTACGCGGGTGGAGAAACACACATGGGTTTTGGTGTTTGAATGACTTCAACCGATCTTCAAGACATGTTTTTTTTATAGTGGTTTATTCCCTTCAAAACCATACATAGTTCATACTCCCCTGGTTTGTGTGTGTATGTGTCAAAATGTGCTAATTTACCAAATTGATGTTTGCTGATTATAATCTGCGGATGCCTCTCAGTAACACTCAGTGGTTGGCATCAATTTGTCATTGAACAGTTTAGCTCAGAAAAGTGGTGCTTAATTGACCTGTTTTGTTATTCCTGCATAAAACTGTGCACAGGGACCAATCTGAAGTTTTTTTTGGCGTGTTCAGGTCACATCCACATGGATTTATTGGCCATTTTCTATTATTATCTTGTATTTTTGTTAGCCGGAAACTGAATTCTTGTGTTTTACTCTCAGTTAAACTCTTCCAGTGGCTTATACATGCATATTTACACCAAGATCATCCATGTGTGCCCATACGCAGGCTGAATAAACATTCATTTCATATGGGTATATTTTTACCCACGGATCGGTAGGAAAAGGCCTTTGGGTTTGTGGTGTTAAGGATAAAACAGGATTACTTGAAACGCTGAAAAAAATGTTTGAAACTAATATGTCAACAAAATATTGGATCCAGCAAGTTATATCCATTATTCAAATGTTGTCACTCAAAATATAGGCTTTAATGAACGGCCATTTTTACATTATGAAAGCGCTACATGAAAGAAAACTTTTCAAAATCACATTCATATCAGTAAGTTACAGCAAAAGTTTCAAATTGATAATAACTAACGGACTCTTGATTTTCATCGGTAGGGTTATTGTTTGGTTCCACTTGGTTCCTCTCGATTATTTTCCTGATGATAGACTGGCATTACAGAAACGACCGAGCCAGGGTGAATTAATGTTTTTCCAGCGCTTCGTTGATATAAATCTAGTGTGAATAACGAGAAGTGAAGCAATTCTCAGGAGGCCGCCTGGCAATCACTGCTTAATGGTTTTAAAATCATTTGAAATCTGAGGGAATGCGTGCGCCCGTTGTCGGCACAAGATTGAATAGATGTTATTTTGATCCATCACTTCTTGTCAACAACTGTCCAATTAAATCCTAACCCGCAGCTGCCAGACAAGAGCTATTTCATTCTCATCTGTGACATAAACACACTGCGTCATAATGAATTGAACGCAGTAATTATCTTTTAACTAGAATTGATAGATAATGCATGACATAAATGACACAAATAGTATATTATGTAGTTGCTCACTTATTGATACTTTGATTTGACAATTCTTAAACATGTCAGAAATATATCTCACTCTTGACATCAAAAACTACCTTTGATTTGCATTGTTTGCACAGTTGCCAGACAAAATCGACAAATCTTTCCGCGACTTTTTTGCTCGTGAAACACACAGGATCACAAACACTGCGTAGGCTTACGGAGCTTGTTCATTGACACCAGGATTAGCTTTTGGCTCTGGGCGGGTGCCTTTTTCCCCGACACCTCATCTGCCTGTCAAAACCTAGCCATCATGAAACAAAGCTCCTTGAATGCCTCAGTGCTGTCGTTGGATCTATCTTTAGCCGAGAGTCTGCCACTACTGTCTTGTTGACGACGTTTGACTAGACGTGATGTGAAACGGGAGAGGATTCTTGCCTTTACAGAGAGCAGAGTGTGGAAAATAAGTAGACGGGTTAAGTTTTGTAAGTTTGGACTGAATAAGGAATTGAGTCATGCAGTTTCGTTCATAGGAGTTTGGTCTAATAAAAGAATTTGATAACGGTGGTAGAGAAATTATTGTCCTCATTTGATGTACAGCAACTCTCCTAACTAGCTTCATATCTGACCTCACATCTATTTTAATTCATAATTGTTTTACTACATATAAACTATTTAAAGCAGAACTAAGTAACTCATGCCCGAGAGGCCATAAGCACCACTGCAGGTGTCGTAGCATGTTACGGTTTTGTACTCATGAATTATCCGTGAGAGTAAATACTATGCTGACAGAAAAGACATAGGGAGAGAGGGATATTGTACATCCAACTACACAATGGAGATATTTTTTTTCACTTAAAGCAATACTAAGTAACTTGTTTACCTTAATAAATCCTTTTCATAGTCCCTCTGGGGGTAATACAAGTGTTGATGGGATGATTGGAGGGTCTTTCATCTCCCCCTGGTGTCTCTGGCCTGAAAACCACACTTGCAACTTGACTGCCACTGGACTGGAGCACCAATACACACTAATAGAATCACAAAGAAGCTAACAGGCTAATGGGCAAACCTAACTGCAGGCAAGCACCACTTTAAACAGTATTTACAACCAAGTTTGAGTGACAAAAAATATTTCCATTGTGTAACTGGATGTACAATATCCCTCTCTCCCTTCGCCTTTTCTGTCAGCGTAGCATTTACTCTCACGGACAATTAATAAGTAAAAAAAATCGCAACTTGCAACAACACCTGCAGTTGCACTCATGGCTTCTAGGGGCAAGAGTTACTTAGTGCTGCTTTAAACTTGGCTGTAAATACTGTTTAAGTGGCGCCAGCCCGCAGTTAGCTTTGCCCGTTAGCCTGTTAAGCTTCTTCTTCGTGATTCCATTAGTGTGTATTGCGCCTCCGGGTCGATGCAGGAAAAGTTGCTAGTGTGGTTTTCTGGCCAGAGACACCAGGGGGAGATGAAAGACCCCCCAATCATCCCATTAACACTTGTATTACCCCCAGAGGGACTACGAAAAGGATTTATTAAGGTAAACAAGTTACTTAGTACTGCTTTAAAAGGTGAAAATAGTGAATAGTACAATTCTGAAGGAATTATATGGTAAACATTAGGACTGGGACAAAATATCGGATCGAATTGCAATACTTTGTGCTGCAATATCAAGTATCAAGTATCGCAATACTTTCAATACTTGTGTTTGGAGGCATTTCCATCCTGCACTCCTTTGTTTTCCAGTAACATCACTTTGTTACATTTTGTGTTAACGCACTTTTCAATCTGTCACTCAAGAGCCATTTGATTTGTAAACTTTAAACACATGACTGTTTACACACTCTTAAGGTAAACATCGCTAATCATAATTACTTACTGTATCACAATATGGATCAGATCGGCCCCCCCGAGTATCGTGATAATGTTTCGGAACGTGACAAAAATGCTTAAATCCTTAAATGGTGGTGCCTAAACAAACTTTGAACATTTAGTGTATTAAACTAAACTTTTTCTTACTGACTGTGTCGCTGAATAGGGATCTTTTAGGCTTAAAGCTTCATCAGTCTTGTGCAGTTTCTCCAGCTCCCTCTCATGTATATAAGAAAGTGTTGGCCGTTTTTTGTGTCACGGGCAAAACAATTAAGCCAATGATTAAATGTGTGACCATTTATTCTGTTGCTCACACATGCTGCCTGTGATTATTTTAGAGTCGTGCTTTGTAATCTTGCTTTTGATTAGACCTTCAATTCTCCATGGCGAAGGGTGACTTCTTGCAGCAGACGGCAAATGTTGAAAAGGATTAGAGTTCTGATGTAAAATGTTAACTTTACGTGGTTTGCTTTCATGGATTTGATTTGCCTTTGCGATATAGACAGAGCTCACACATACACACCCAGTCTTTCCTTGTGCTGTGTTTCCCTTTGTCCACTAGAGGGCTTGTTAAAAATAAAGGGGGATGTCTCTTGTCTTTAAACTAAGCTGTAAATGCTGAGTGAAAGCCGGGGATGAGTGCAGGTCTCTGGGCTCCACACAGCCACCAGCTGTTGCCTTGGGTGCTGCTCTGCCACGCTCCACTTAGCAACTTGACGTCGGGAGAGTGAGAGAGAGAGGCGTCTGGCCCGGGATCCTTGTCTTTCTCTGGGCTGCTAGGCGTGCTGCCCATGTGTATCCAATATCCACTCGGGCCCTCTCATACCTCCACAGGGCTTTTTATTACATGCTACTCAATAAATGCCCACGCCAGACATAGTGCTACATATGCTCATTATGTTTATGTGCTTGTCACTACTGAATGTGATACGCGGTGTGTTACAGAGATCCATACATTAATCTTGGCTGTAATTATACTGTTGCAGACGGTTATTTCCGCATGAATATTCAAAAGTTATTATCCCCCTGAGGTCAAGCATATTGTGGTTTTTATTCGCGCATTTATCTCTCTAATAACAGGAAGTATATTGTACCCATTCGGCACAAATAGCCCATAATATGCTGGCTGTAATCTAAAAGTTTTCGGGGGCAGGTAGGAATGGCTGCCACAAGTGTAAGTACCCCTCATGGCCACATCATATGACTCAATAACGACCATTGACCACTCTTTCATTTTTGTACATTCGCTTGGAAATCTAGTCACATTCAGTGTTGATAATAGTACGGCATTGGAAGGCAAGCTCCCATGGCTTTCATAAAAGAAATATGACATCATTTAAACACTGTTGTTTCTGTGTGTCAATTGCACGATACAACTTGAACCAGTTTGAATTTGTTCTCTAAATCCCTCAAATGTATCCAAAATGTGTCTCTTATGGGTAGTTTTAAGCTGTCAAGAATATACACCTTGTTTAATATCCTTTTAGTGACTTGATTATTATTATAACACAGCTGCAATTGCATTATAAAACAAGTGAAGCCATCAAATGCAAGGATTCCATGTTTCTAACCCTGAATTTCTGCACCAAGCTATTTTTACTTAACTTGCCAATCATTTGCACATTTACCCTACAATGAGAGGCCACTTTTGCATTTGAGTCTCTTCAAAGCATCCTATTTTTTGTAGCTTTTAAAAATAAAATTCAATATGAAACGGCACCAATGTTGAGTCAACCCAGCCTACAGCTTGGCACATTTTTGACACGTTTACTCAGGAGTCGGAAGCGGTTTCGGCGTCTTTCTTCCTGTCCTTTTTCCCTTCACGCTGATTCTCCTGAGGATGACAAATACCAGCACGCCATTGTACAGCGTTTCTTTCATTGAGTGGTGTTTTATGTTCCTGAAAAACTTGCTTTCGTCTGTCCTCATTCACCCAAGGACGCCGGTGTTTGCCATGGTTACGTTGCCCCCATACCCCCACTTATCTAGCAGTTATATAAAACAACAGCCCTTTCATTATGACTTATAACGTGACCTTAAGTGTGATGGGAATCATTTCTTTCATTATTTACTGATGTTGGATCAAAGTTTAGCGAGAAGTGGAAGTGTGGAGAACTAGGAATACACCGATTGACATTCCGTTTTCATTTACGTCTCGTTTTGTTGCCATTTTTTTTTTGCTTTTTTCAAGAAGTTATTCGATTTGGTTAGAGTCGAACTGGTGAAGATGTGCTCGGGTAAAGAGGCTAATCTTCAAACAGAGAATATTGTTTTCATCAGCTTCTTCCCGGACCCGTCAGTCAGACAAGAGAGCATGCGACCTAGAGTCAATGCTTGCTCCACACGATTGTACATAAAACGTGACGGACTTCTGACAGCATCCCGTATCAAGCCATGCGTATTTGATGGGGATATGAGTCTACAGTAACCTTCGGCTAACCTCATTCTTGTACAACAGCGCTCTGCCCTCCTCACAATTATCCTGTAATAAGCACACCGACTCATTACATAGTTTGCACAGCGCCCGCCAGTACAGTAGGTAGCTTTTGTTGCATATATTTCCCAGCGGATTCTTATTTGCATCCTTTTCTACTGTCATCCTGTAGTCCGTAGGCAGATTCGTGTATGCGTCCACATCGCAGATCAAGCAAAGCCTTTGAGATCATTGTGCAAACTGGGAAACAGCGAGAAGAAGGCTGTAGTTTGCATTTGAATAGAGCCCTGCGTAGTTCTGACAGATTGAAAGCTTATCCAGACACAGTTTCTTGTCGGAAAATGTTACATCTGAGTTTAGAGCATAAGGCAGGGGGACAATCCGGACAATGCAGTGGCGATGGTAAACACTTCCGTACGTTTCATTAGGAAAGCTCTGTTCAACACACCAATTCGCCTCAGACGCATGATGAAGTGCCCGGGGAGAATCCATGAGACCACAGGGAGGACATACAGGCCCCACACAGAAAGGCAACAGTCGTCCAGTGTGAAGATCAATACTAGGACCTTCATCTTGTCAAGCAGAGGAGCTAACCACTCTGTCCCTATGCACATTCACACAGTTATTTTCACTGTGTACTGATCAATGTCATCTTTTTGTTCAGCACATTTTGTTGTATTATCAATGCAGATAAAAGACAGAACTCTCACTTGAAATATGTGTATCTACTAAAAGTAACCCCATTTGTTCATTCAATTACACACATTTTATTTCTCAGCCTTTGTCTTAACAAAATAACTTGCAAATCCCACACTTTTATTGAATATGATTTGAGTCTTCGATAGTATTTAATGATATGCCTCGAATATCAACCCACCTGAACTGCCACACATGGATGTTAGTTGCTTTGGACGCGGGTGGTTTAAAAAGTTTGCCGTGGGACAGAGCAGATGGCAGAGCACATATGGCGCGTGTCTTTTTAGCCAGGTGTCCTGGTGAATACTTCTGAGAGTTGGCCTACCTTCGCTGCAACAACTGACACTTTCATCTCCCCTCTCAATCCCAAACAGAGAGACCCCTATTATCCAGTTGACTGAACCCACAGCAATATGTCAACTGTCTTTTGCAGTAATTCATTTACTTTAATTTCTCTCAGTTGTCAGGAGTGCTGAGGGAACAATAGCAAGCTTGCAACTCAGCGACAGATAAGTCAAACAGAGGTCATGATTCAAAAGGTGTTCGGAGAGACACTTTATAAATATTTTTGAACAATTAAAAATGAAATATTCCTGAAACGTTATGCTAATAGGCTGAAATGGTTGCTCCGAACAGCACAATGAGAGCACATCTTCAGAGGAAGGAGGTCGCATCTGAATGTCTCTGCAGACATCATTAGCTCTGATAATAAGCCGCCTGATTTGACTGACACTTCAATTTGATTACATTGGTTTGAGTGACACAGAGTAATTGCGACTTACGACTGCCACTTGTATAGGTGCTAATAAATTGCAGGGTGCATGCATAAATCGTTCTCATTAAGATTCAAGTTTTCCACCCTTTTACAGGCGTTAATGCATGTTATAAACGATATACGATTAGGCCACTTGTTTCTCTGTCATTTCCATGTGAACGAGCCGCTCTGTGAGTGCGTGTTTGACGTGGTGAACGGCCCGGGTGATGAAGTTATGCTTCCTGCAGTTAGCCTTAGACAAATAGGGAATTCAGATTAGTCTGCAGAGGTTGACACGGATGTTTTTTCAGTGCTCAGAGAGAAAATCACTCTTCCATTGTGCTTGGTCAGAGTCTCACAAAAATCCACAAAGTGCTACCACAAAGTAACAAATAAAAAGCATCACAGCACTTTGCGCAGCGGAGAGGAGAGGCAAAGCGGGAGGGTGAAATATTGCTGTCTGTATTGTAGGTGTAGGTAGGTACTTTAGTCAAGACACTTTGTGTTATAAGAGTAATGACATAAGATATTATTCATTAAAATAAACTTCTTAAGTATTTTGAAGATGTATAAACAAATTAACAGGACAAAAAACAGCACTTGCAAGAAAGGCTGCATTGATTTATACATCACTCCCTGACCACGTTCTGTATTTGGCAAAGTGCTGACTTCTGTAAAATCCCAACAATGGAACAATGCGAGCCAGTAGTTCAAAATGTTAAATGTGAAAAACCTTATATGCTACTTACACTCACTTGAATACAGTGCTACAGACTACATTTTATATTCCATTTGGGAAAGCGACAAATCAGTGGTTCATATGAAATAGCCCTTTACCAAAAAGGGCTTATTCTCACATCACATTGTTGTAAGAAAACATGTGCAGAGAATAGACCTGCAGGGTTTTGTTGTACTAAAGTGAGAAAAGGCTTTTGGAATCAAACAAGCTCATATTAGATATCGTTTTAATGATTTAGTTCTACCATAGATGAAAAGCATATTGCCAATAGAATAGGTCATATGCTCATTTACAAATTGGAGTATTGACCACTGACACACCTTTTATCAGGCCTTGGTTTCTGGCAGTGGTTTGGACACATTTCGATCCTTGGAGTGGGAGGTTAACTATTGATGTAGAAATTCTCTCAATGAATCCTCTTAACGTAGGTGGTCTGTCTGTGCAGCTCCTGGAGATAGATGGTGTAACCTTGGCTTGGAAGGTCGTGGCTCTTTGCTGAGTGCTGACATACTTTGAAAGCTCCTTCCCATATGTTGATGTATGACAGGCTTATTTTTGCGTGATGTTTTGCTCTGTTGAGACTCCTGCAGTGCACCAAGAGGTTGTTGTGTCAAAATAGATTTTTCTTTTTCCTCAATGGCTCTCCCTGACATGTAGTATGTGATGTAAAGGCCACACTTAAAGATAGACTGAAGGGGATTTGCAAGTGTTTTCTGAGGGATAACAATATGCTGGACTATTGTAACTGTTTATAGGTCTTAAAAACTCAAGCATCAAACAACTCCAGATGCCATAGTGCCACAGGAAGATCAGTGTATTTTCAAAGAGCCTCAAAGAGTAAATTCATCTAATCATCATAACATAACATAACATAACCAAATAACATAAATAGGCTCCTGAGATCAGCTGGCTGTGGTCTGCTGCTGATTGTCCCAGACCCAGAGTACGGACTAAATAGGGTAAAGCCACATTTTTGTTTTATGATTCCCCAAGTAAAAAAAATAAAAAAAATAAGGTTTAATCAAAAGTTGCATTTGTGTAGTACATTCAGAGATGACTGACCCATTTGTATTACTTCTCTGTTTCTTTTTTTGCCATTAAGCTATTGCACTTTTTTATCTTTTTAATGTGTAGCATGTTGATACATAACATATAAAAAATAAACTATCAACACATGTTAATTCCCACACTCTTAGCATATTAATAGAATAGGATGCTTGCTTTAAAGCAGCACTAAGTAACTCATGCCCCTAGAGACCATACGCCTGACCCGGTGCAGGGAGGTTGCAATTGTGGTTTTCTGGCCAGAGACACCAGGGAGAGATGAAAGACCCAGCAATCATCCCATCAACACTTGTATTACCCTCAGAGGGACTACAGAAAGCATTTATTAAGCTAAACAATTTACTTAGTACAGTTTTAAGAAACCATTGAACCAAAATCACTGCACTGCAGACATGCTTCTAGTTCAAATGCAAAGTCCACCCTGCAGTTGAGCGACAGTCTAAGATCACCAGCCGCTTTTAAATGATCTGAATATGACTGCTGGATATCACTAAACTAAAGTGTATGGCATATTGCCACACATGCTTTTGAATCTAAATGCACTGAACGTTAATTGGCTTCTTGTATTTTTAGAGAAGAAATCATCCTGCCAGTGAAGTGTGGATATGTTTGTTATAAATTCCTTGTGTTGAAGTTTACAAGGCTAAAATACCACCTTGCAGCTCCAATTGTAGACCTCAGTGGCCAAAAATTGTCCTACGCACAAACCAAAGTGTAGCAAAACGACGGCGGTGCACTCTCATTTAAAAGCATCCCGCACTCGGCTGCCGCATGTGGATTTTATGGCTTCCATCTGTTTAGTGCTGTTTCTCTCCTTTAGAAAGGAGTAATCACTATATGCAATGTACATTAGGAGGAATATTTAGCATTTAAGATCTTTATGACTCTGGTAAAATGTTCTTTATGACTCAAAGCTGTAATTTTCTGTCATGATGCTGGTAATGAAGCGTTCATCAGGTAAATGTTTACTTTAAACTTTACCCTTCAACTGCTGAAAATAGTCTGTCAGAATTCTTCTTGAAATTAGGGACTGTTTTTTGTTTGTAACATCATGATTTTAAAATGAGTCATTTGAGGTAATGTGGTGTCTTAGGAGGCAGAGTTGGGACATTGTCCAGAAGGCCTGAGGCTAAAAATTGCTCTTTAACATTATGCTGCAAATAAGCGCAAGACAAAAAAACAAAAAAATAAACAGATTAATAGGGCAAAGTTTTACTACTGATTTCTCTTTGCCATTATTTATTTTTATTTCTATTTACGATCAAGCCCATTTTATGCCTCATGTGTGCAAGCCTGGAATTAGAGATACTGCTATCTTTTACAAACATCAATTCATCCTTAAAAAAAAAAACATTATTCATGGCATCCAGAGTAAAGTATCAAGGCCTTGGTGATTCTAACACTTATGTGTGTTTGTGATTTCTACTTCTCTCACTACGTAGACTCTTAAGGAAAATATTCACAGTAGAGTGTAGATTAGATGGTATTGTATAGTGTGACCATATTAGGCCAGGGCGGTGCAACACATAGAGGAGCCACATGTGGCTATACACTCTGCACAGTGACACGCTCCACACACTAAGAATGACCTGGCTGCGGCGCGGCACGAACTCCCTCCCTGACCCAGGACTGGGAAGTCAGGGCAAGTTCTACTTCAGCGCCCCATGTGCAAAAACAGGATAAAAAAAGATTAGATAGATTGCATTTATTCCTGTAGTATAAGGAGTAGGGGTGGGAACCTCTAGGTACATGCATACATGAGACAATCGATATATTGCACATAATAACCTATACAATATGTTACTTTTTTTTTAAAGAAACTTTCAACTTTTTGAACATGACTTTATAAAGACTCCATGCTTCATATTTTTAGTAGGGCTGGGTACCATTATTATTATTTTACATACTGGTGCTTTAACAATACTTGGTTTACAATATCCGTACTTAAAAGATACTTCTTTTGATGCCTATACTAAAATATTTGTCTTTTTTTTATATTATGTATTTTTTTCCCCGGTAGCTGTTTTCAATATTTTTATTTTTTCGATACCAGTAGTAACTTTTTTTTTTTTTTTCAATGCTATACTGGTATGGTCTAGCTTTACCCAGCCCTAATTTTTAGTCAATGATCCTTGACACTGAAAATGGCTCATTTGATCCTCTGGTGTCTGTGGCATCACTTCATTTACATTTAAATAAACAAGAAACCACAGTTGTGTTTCCAAAAGGAATACATTAACCAGTTCAACATATTTATAATGATAAAAATCATTAAAAGTAATCTAGTTGTGACCCTAATAGTCCTGACTGAATTGTTGAGACCATTATTAGTCTCTATTGACAGTGAAAGCGGTGAAGCAGCAGCCTGGTTAATATTCATTATGTCACACAATATTGCAATATATCACAAATTGTTATGTTGCCACGTTCTTGTAATAAGGAGGTGTACTGACTGATGTGGATGCTCTAGCAAATGCCTCTGGTGTTGCATTTAAAAGTATCATATGAAAAGCGTCATACAAATCCCAGTTTTCTGGGTAAGGTCCAATGTTTAACTGAGTGAGCTACGCAATCATCTAATATCAAGTGCCAATAATGTTAGAGCTCATCCAGTCGGATCCAGGGACAAAGTATTGAACCTGAAACTTTTGTTCATTGTTATAAGGGCTATAAGCAAAATAATAACAGGTTTTGGAAAAATGTGCATGCTTTAAAATATACATTTCCCTTCAGTTTTAATTATCAGAGACAGAAACAGAGCTGTAAGACGCAGCTGCAAATAACAGATGTTTTGTGGCTCTGCATGCATGGTTCAGTGGTGTCCTTTCACTCGTGACACAAATCACTAATAACACTAATGGGGAATAAGTGCCTTATTCTTCGTGGTGACACCTGCACATGTCACTCCAGACCGGCTCCTCTTTACGCCCCTGTCAGTCTCAGGCGACACCTCCAACACGAGAGCTGTCAGGCGATTTCCATAGGACCTGCACCTCATTCCCTCTCTGTTGACACTCAGCACCATCGCCATCAAAAAACGCTTTGGATTGCCTGATCAGTGGATTGTATTTCCATTTCCTGTTGTGCTCACTCTCCCATAGTCATATTGGGTTTAGGCTGTGAAATGAAGAAATAAAGAGCTGTTGTGGACTGAGTCTGCGTTTTCATATGGGCTTCTAAAATGGCTGCTTGTGGAGAATGGAATGATGTAGACCATTAACTTTTGATTCACTTTGGTATTTCCCCAATGTCATCAATTATGTAATGGGCACAGAGAATATTTTAAACGAATGTATTATCTCTTCTCTCCACTGATTTGAATTTCATAACCCCTAGTCAATAATATCTCTTATTGTCAGGCCAAATGAGGAACTGCTTCCTGCACAACTAAATAAGTTCATCACATTTTTCCATTTTTGAATTATAATTGTTTTTCTTTTGTTTACTGTATTGAGAAGTGCATTCCAATATCACACATAGGCCATATAGATGTCACCGTATACTTTGATATCTTGATGCTAGTTTGTCTTTTTTGTAACATACTACATCTGTTCAGCAAAGAGGCGGACATCTTGTTAATGCACTAAAAGATTATCCTTGTGACATTGGAATAATGACACTTCAGGTCATTATTGACTTATGTAAGTGAAATGTGTTTGTTTTGCAGGCGAGCATCTCCGAGTATGTCCGCAAGGAAACACATGTTGCACCGTGGAAATGGAGGACAAATTTGGCCAGCAGAGCAAACAGGACTTTGAGACTCTCGTGGAAGAAATCAGTCACAATTTGAGGAGCACCTTTGTCTCCAGACATAAACGCTTTGACGGTAAGCCTTTTCTTCACCGAGTGCTTCAAGCGTATTCAATTTTCTTTTCTGTTGAACGGCACAAAAAGGGAAAATCAAAGGCTGGCAACTGTATCCATTAATTTGAAAAGGTTCACTTGTTTATAGTTCAGTAGCTGTCCGCCCTCAAGAGGAGAGGAGAGTTTCAATTCTCATTAATATGCCTTGGAGTGGAGAAGCCTCTTGTCGGATTAGACAAACATGGCTTCTTGCACAGTGGATTGACAGTTTGAACAGCACTACAGGACCAAACAGTAAATTATTAAGCTTGTTTGGGGGGGCTTGTGCAGTGTGTGTGATCTCATCTTAGCCCATTGGCGGCCACCTTGACCACCAGACGTTCACTGGTTCTGCTGCTATGGGACCGAGAGTACTCATTACTGGAGCAACTACGCTGCTTGGCCTATTCGCCGGCCTTCCTGGCTCCTAGTTACTCTTTAATGAGAAATAATAATCCCTCAAGCTCCACTTTTACACTGTGTGGGAAGGAGCAGCTGTTAAAGTCACCACGGTGTGCAGTGCTAATGGTAAAACATGTGAAACACCAGTCCATATAATGCGCTTTGTATTTAAAATATCACTGGATGAGAAGTTGAATGTTAACCAGGGCCAGTATTGTGCACACACATTCTTTAATACTTGTAAATAGAGAATCACTGATCCCTTTGGAGAAGAGAAAACATATTGAAGACAGTGTAGTTCAATATAGCCTACTGTAATCTAAAGCTGTATCCATCAGTTGGGTAGAATGTGGGCATTAAAAAAGTGGTTTCAATTTAAGTTTCAAGTTCAATTTACCACTGCCATCTCTGTTTACTCCACAACTCTCAAGTTTGACAGCTTGCATGTCAAGACCTTCTAACGGCACCATTGAAGTAAACAATGAAATCATTCAAGAAGTAAAAGAGACCAAATATCTTGGAATTATTCTTGATAACAACCTTAAATTTCAAAGTCTAGTCAAAAATGTGTTATAAAAGGTCAAATCCAACTTGAATTGTTTTCGTTTTTATCAAGAGGGATCTGTCCCATCAGGCCGGCTGGTTATACATGCATGAAATGATTTTTCACATCTGTCTTACTGCGTCACATTATGGTCACAAACCTCTCCATCCACACTCAAGCCGGTTGTTTCAGTGTACAAGCAGGCAGTCAAGGTATTTGACAGAAAACCTATGAGAGGGCATCACTGTGACATCATTCATAGACATAATCTTTCTACTTTCGAAAACGTTATACATTTTAGTACTCTGAAATAGTTTGAACAGTCATGTGTTGTCAGGGCGCACACTTACCCTCCACCAGAGCCTCCGTGAGTGGGGACTGTGTTCTCCCAAAATTTACAAAATCATTTGGACAGTCCAGTTTCTCTTTTAATGGATCCAGACTGTGGAACTCACTGCCCAATGATATAAAACTGCAGGCTGACATAAACAGCTTTTACAGAGTTGTTATGTCCATATCAAATAAACAAATGATAATAATGTAGTTTAATTTTACCCCTCCTGGAACCGCCACCTTAACGTGGTGGAGGGGTTAGAATCGTGAGGCCATCCTTCAGTGGACCCACCACCTGCAGGAGGAGCCATAAGGCGCTGGTGCAATGTGATATGGGCAGCACCAACAGCTGCCCCCACGACCCGGAAACGGAAAAGTGGAAGAAAATGGGTGGATGGATAGATTAATTTTACAAAAAAAAGAGGAGAAAAAAACATCTCTTATGGTTGTAAATGTAAAGTTTTATAATATTTATCCTGAGTTCATGAGTTCAGGCCATTTCCTTAAACAAAGTCAATAGAAAAGAGCAGCATGGACAATGTGGTTTTCATTTATTGCACATTGTACTGCTTCGATTGCTAAATCAAAGACTATTTACAGTGACAATATCAACATCAATAAACCATTAAATGGCGGTAAACTTTGAATCACTGCTGCATCTCCACGTGCACTAGGTCAATAACAGCTGCATGCTTTATGCTGTTCAAACACTAGGCCTCATTAAATGTGTCTGTTCTTGAAATAACATAATACTTGTCTTATGTACAGTGATAGGAATTGGTATTGGTGTTTGTCTAAATATATTCCATTGGCAAGACCTGAATAACGTTTGAGTTACTAATAGTGCCATTTAATACGCAGCAGTCAATGGCTCGTCTTCCTAGGCCCATTCTTTATAAACTATTATTTGAAAAAATGCTATTGAGTTACAGCATCCTTCTCTCCAATGATAGTACACTGCCCAGAAACTCAATGTCACAAAGGCTGGGATGATGTCTGTCTGTTTTTTTTCCAGGAAAGTAGTCTTCTTATGGCCAGATGTGGTTCCAGGAAGTGTGCATAAATAAATAAGTGTTATTTTGATCGGTGGCTGTCAGGGTAGTGGATGTCAGGCGCAGTGCAGGGGAGTGGGGGTTTGTCCAGCAGCACTTAGATGCATGACTCCAGGCACCCGGAGTCCCCCTGAGATTCTCTGCCATTTTCCATAATTTCATCAGCGTCAGAGCAGATGTCCTGTGCAGGTCTCAGCGCTGCAGCCCGGTGCTGTCTGGAGAGGGTCTTTGTTGACCACCCTCTCCTGCAAACATGAGACACACAAACATGCTTTTGAACACTGTTTCCTTGAGCCTACTTCTACTGCTATTTTTGAAAAGACTGACCTTGTTGCACCATGTAGTAAAAAACAATAAACACAAAAACATTTGCTAAGGCAGTACACATTGCATGAATTTCTATGCGTTTACTTCTAATTTTATGGACCTGTATTTTGCAAGCTGTGATTCGGATAAACAATAGGAAAAATATAAGAATATTAGAAAAGCCTGGGTCAAACTATTGTTTTTGCGATACATTTTTGTTCCATTTTATAATATTTTCAAACCCTTATCGCATTACTACTGTAATGCATATCAATAAGGTTATCTGATCACCCCTGCTTTCACAGTGAAAAGTGGATCAAAAGTGGTCTTGAATAAGAAGACAGGTGAGGGCAGCGCTGCAGGCCTGCCCCTACATTCCACCCCTACCACTTTTAAAACAATATTTTACCAAATGTCAGATTATAGGGACTAGACAGAGTTTAAAAATATTTAAATTATGTATTTTCCACCCCCCTACTTGCTACAACTATGTCCTAATGTGTAGAATGAGCCCAAATCTATTCAAGATCTTGCACTGTCACTCAAAAAGCTGTTAATTCGAAGTGCCGTCATGCACGAGCTTAATATAGAAACTGCAGTTACATGTAAGACCTGAGGTGGCAGTAGCGAGTATAAAAATTATAATATAAAAACTTCCATCTAGTTCCTTTAACATTTGGTTTGTAACTGTTTAGAAATGTGCTCATCTTCTTAAAGCCATTCGGGGTAAAGTTTTGCAATACTCAATAATATTCAAGTGCAAAACGATATTAAATCATTATGTCAATCCCTGTTTACTGTGATATGTATATTGCATCGTGACAAAAGCGTATCGTCAGAGCCCTACTTTCGGTGTCCATTTTATTTATTTATTGATTGTGTTGTGTCTTTAAGAGGGATGTGGACTCTCATAGTAGATTATTTACGACAGAAAGTGTTTGTGCCTCAATCCTTGAATTCTTGGTTCAAGCCGGGGCATGGCATCTGTTGTCTTTGCGAGCTGGAATAGCCACTTGTGTATTTTATGCTTTACCATTAATTCAGTGTCATTTAGACCTGCCTGTTAGAGAATATTGTGCCAACTCTCTACTATCATAGTACTTGTAAACAATGCCAAAGGGCATTTTCACAGATGGGTCTTGGAAGTGCGATTCTTATTATGCTTCCCCCCACAGATAATTTCACTTCCTCGAGAATACCAACAGCCTCAGTCATGTCAAGCGTTATTAGTCTGGTTTTCTATTTGCTAAAGCTGTGAGAGCTTTGAGATCGACATCGGGCTGGAACATCTCATTAGGGACCACAACAATCAAACACAAGTTCATTTGGGTGCTTTTTAGCGTCTGTTTAGCACCTTGCTCCGGAGTGCCTCCCACACAGAGTCAGTGCATGAATATTCTCCCCATGCAGCGAGGAGCGCATCTGTAGCTGACAGGAGCTGGCCAGCCCACACATTACTTGACACGGCAGCCTGTGTCACAATGAGAGGGCTTTGTCTAGTCTGTGCCAAGATCAACAAAAAAATATCGTCTCTCACCAAACATCTGAGAATACCGCACAGTTGTTTTACAAAGTCACATAACAAGTAGTCGCTGCAACCTTCAGTGAAGTTTTCTTTCGCTCCGGAGATATTTTAAAAAGATTAGGCAAATGAATGCTAGTGGCTGCTTCTTCCCTCCTTTGTCGTAATTGCTAATCGATAGTTGGCCCTTCTCTGACCCAGAACAGCATGGTGCCGGGAAACAAACAGAATAACAAGCGGTGCACCGTGTCCAATTGATCTGAAATGTCTAGGGGGCTAACTGTGCACTGTTAGACTTCACAAATACTTATTTATACCTTGATGTTGTGAAATTGTGTAAAACGTAGTGTCATTTTCCTGTAGTTGTGCATCGAACTCTCTTCCTGCCTGCATCAGACTTTCTCCAACTTTGTTCTTAGTTTGCTCTCATCCTTTGACTTTAGAACCACATCTATCTGTTGGCTCTATCTATTGAAATGGGAGACATTTTCTAAAAATAACCATGAGACATCATCTGAGCAGTAAAAACTTACTCTAATGTGCTTTGCCACTCCAAAGAGGCAAAGAGAGACAGGCATGGTGTCGCAGAGGTTAGTGCTGTGCTTCACAGCTAGAAGGTACCGGGTTCAATCCCCTGCACGGGGCCTTTCTCTGTGGAGTTTGTATGTTCTCCCTGTGTCTGCGTAGATTTCCTCCTCTGCATACATCTGTTATGTTATTATATATAAATTATTAGTCATGCATTCACTAGATGTTAAATGAGTTGAGGATAATTTGCTAAACTCTGCATCAATTTGATGCGTGGCATAAAAATAGTTTATTAAGTGTCTAGTATACTTTACAGAGAGTTGCTTGCATCATCTTCACATCAGCAATGACAAAAGCAATGCTGAATTCCAACCGTTTTTTGTGTGATTGATTGATGTTGTACAAATTAAATTTTCTCTAGCTTTAGTTTGGACAGTGCTAATGTGCATAACTGCCAGTGCACATCTGCCAGCTGCTGTCACTGCTGCCCTTGAGCAAAGCAGTTATCTCCAGGAGCAGCCAGCCATAAAAGGCCATAGAGCACTTGCCAGCTGCCAAGTGTGGATGTACAAGTGCATAAATGTATGGCTGCGCAGCGGAGGAAAGCTTTCTCAGCAAACTCTTGGGGACTTTTAAGAAGACAGTCTAGGGAAACGTAGCATACAGGTAGAAATATCTCTCCTTTGAAACATAGTCCTATTGCATTTTCAAAAAGAAAAGACTTCAAGGATTTCTTTTTTTTTTGGGAATTTCAACTTTTATAACGTGATTGTGCAACCTTTGGAGGTTTCACTGTTTGAATGAAAAAGTCAGTGTCTCTGTCAGTGTCCTGGATGTATCCCACTGATCATGCCCAACCAATCTCATGTGCATTAATATTGTTATTATTGATTGACTGCGGAATTCTTCCGCAGTCAATTATTGGTTTTCATGTTCTTTATTATTATTCCTCGCCAGCTTTCAGCACTTTCATGCTTTGTGCAATTTATGCAAGTTATGCATCAAAATGTTCCGCATGTTGAGGAGAAGGTGCTATTACTTTTGGGACTTCTGCAACTTACGTTTTTTCCGCAATCGGCCAAAATGTGGGCGATTTTTCCCATTGACTTATAATGGGGCTTCCGCAAATCCATGCTTTTCTGCACTTTTTCTGCATTTTCTGCAATTTCTGCACTTTGTGCATGTTCAGCTTCTGCAACTTGTGGGTTCTGAGAAAAAAATGGCCTTCTGCAGTTTTCCAGTTTTTTTAAACGGGAGTTTGAATTTTTTGCATTGGTGTGTATGTGGACCTGGCCCATTAGTGTGTATGGGGGAATCCAGCCAATGGGGAGACTCCAGGCCTTTCAGCCATTTGTGCAGCTTCTGCCAATCAAGCACTGATTTCAATCGACTAAACATCAGATTTGAGCGGAGAATAGTTTCCCTCTTTCTCCGTTTAAATGAACGGGCTTTGCGCTCGACCGGAAGTGTCTGGACAACGCAAAAAGAGGCAAAAGTGGGCGGGGCGGAATAAGGTGAATACAGTTTATGCAACATGACATTTTATGCATTTTACCAGTTTATGCAAATGAGATTATGCTAATTAATCAATTTATGCAATTTGAACCGTTGATGCAATTTCTGCATTCGCTTCCCGCAATTCAGGTTATACTATCAGATTTCAAGATATGTGCTTTCCTTTGTCTAGCATGACCTGGTTGGTACATTTAAATTGTATACTTAACCTACATGTCTCTATATTTTCTATATTCTGTTACTGTGAGTTTATCATTTTTTTTCACTTCTATTAAAAAAAATGGATAAAGGAGACATTGGAGACAAGAAGACTCATTGGCCCAGCCCTCTGCAGACACATATGCTTCCTGCTATAACAATCAATGAGCCAACTGCTGATTGACACTTGAATTTGAAGGACTCTTCATAGCAGTAGACTGTGAGTGTACACAGGCTCTGTGAGGCAGGATAACAGGCGCTGTGAGTTACATGTTGGCTGAATTAAGTATAGCACATTTGAGAAGAGGACAGGTTGCAGTGTCAAGCTCTTTAATCAGAAGTACGAGGGGCTGGCTACCTCTCTGTTGTTTTAGTATCAGTACTGTGGTAAAAAATTGGTTAACTGTACCATTAAACAATATTTGTTATGCTATCCATGCCGTTTTAATTGGAGCCATAAAGGAGAATGATAATGTTTCTATTAGCCTTGGATTTGGAGACTAAAAATCCCGCCTTAGTGGATGCAGGCAAAGATTAATGGAGATACCTAAAGTAAATTATTTTTCCACTCAAAAACTTAAAGAAGAACTAAGAAGCTTGTATGTTTACCCTAATACATCCTTTTCGTAGTCCCTCCGGGTCGGAAGCGCAATACACACAAATGACATCACGAAGAAGAAGCAGGCAAACGGGCAAAGCTAACTGCGGGCTAGCGCCACTTAAACAGTGTTTACAGCCAAGTTTGAGTGAAACAAATTATCTCCATTGTGTCATTGGATGTACAATATCCCTCTCTCCCTTTATCTTTTCTTTCAGTGAAGTATTTATTCTCACGTACAATTAATGAGTAAAAAACTGCAACATGCTACGACACCTGCAGTGGCGCTTATGGCCTCTTGGGGCATGAGTTACTTAGCTCTACTTTAGCTAATAATAATAATTTAAAAAAAACCTAAATACTCATTCTAAGAGGTGCAACATACGAGTCTTTGTAAAATCATCCTGACTTTTGCCTTACTATTTTGCAAGCAGGAATGATGTAATTGTGAGCCCCGGTATTTCTCACACAGGTTTCTTTATCCATTAGGAGATAATTAAACGCTGCGAGAGAAAGACGTGATGTGTCTTTGCATGTAGGGAACTTTTAATCAGAGCCACTCCACGTCCTTCTAAGTTACAGCTGTTCACAGTTCACAGGACCTCAGTAATTAATTCTGCCTTGCCAACTTCCATTCGGGTCCTAGCTGTTGATGTCATTCCAGTCACATCTACAGCGCCTCGGTTGGTGTTTAAGGTCAGCTCAGGTTCACAACACCGTCTGCAGTAACTGTGCGTCAGCCCTGCTTGAGAGACTCCAGATCCACTCGCTGTATTGTAGAGAGTGACTATATTCTGTGTCTATCAGGGTAATGAAAAAAATAAACGAATGGTGATTATGGTATCGCTGCCAGGAATAATGTTTCGAAAGATTGTAGTCCATTAAACTTCATTGTTAACTCTGTAAGTCAAACCTCAAAATTTCAGGATCTTTTTGCCGCCAACTTCTCCCCTTTATTGTTGCGCATTAAAGAAGATCTAGACCGTTGGTCAATCTTAAGACTTTCTCTAGTTGCACGAATCAATTGCGTTAAAATGAATATACTTCCCCGTTTTTTATACTTGTTTCAATGTATCCCAATTTTTTTGACACAGTCTTTTTTTTAGGAAACTTGATACTGTTATCTGTGAATTTCTATGGGACAAGAAGGTTCCTCGCTTACGTTTACAGTATTTGCAAAAATCTAAACAACTTGGCGGCATGGCCCTTCCTAACTTTAAATACTATTACTGGTCTTGTAATATTAGAATATTTAGATACTGGCTTCAATTTGATGCTTCAAATTCTGCCGCTTGGCTTATTATGGAGGCAAACTCTGTTAAACCAACTTCATTGTTAGCATTGCTTCATTCTCCTATTCAATTCCCAGTGTCTGCTTATACAGGCAACAAGATAGTAAAATCATCATTGAAGATTTGGCTTCAGTTCAGACGATGCTTTGGCTTGCAATCCTTTTCCTTATATGCCCCACTTGCATCTAATCATACTTTCGCACCCTCCCTGTTGGATACAGCATTTACTCTATGGTCAAGGATGGGAATTAAATCTTTCAGGGACATGTTCATTGATAATATATTTGCTTCGTTTCAACAACTTTTGGATAAATTTGGTATACCTCGCAACAATTTTTTCCGATATTTGCAGGTACGTAGTTTTGTTCATAGTATGTTTCCAACATTCCCAAACGCTCCAGGAAATTCATCTTTTGATATATTTTTGCAACCTATCCCTACTCTCAAGGGTGCCATCTCTGTTACTTATAATCAGATTACCTCAGTTAGTCCACAAGCCACGGATACAATTCGAGTCCGCTGGGAGGAGGATTTGGGGGAGGTCATATCAGAGGAGCTCTGGTCACAAATTCTATTGCTAGTACACAAATCTTCGATTTGCGCTAAACATTGTCTTATCCAATGCAAATTTGTACATCGAATATATTACACCAAATCGCGTTTAGCTAAAATGTACCCAAACGTTTCACCATTATGCGACAGATGCCAACATCCAACTGCAAATCTAATACACACCTTTTGGCTCTGTCCACAACTGTCAAACTATTGGGATAAAGTTTTTGAAATCATGTCGGGTGTAGTTGGTAAAACAGTTCACCCAAATCCACTTACTGCCTTATTTGGTATTGCACCTTCTCGGGTACCTCTCTCAGCTTCTCAGAAATCGTCACTGGCTTTCATGACTCTTCTGGCACGTCGGGCTATACTAACAAAATGGAAAAGCCCAACACCTCCATCTTATATTCATTGGCTACGAGATGTACTGTATTTTATTAAATTAGAAAAGATTCGTTTTATTGTGAAAGACTCCCTTGACAAATTTTCGAAAACATGGAACCCTTTATTTGAGACTCTCAGAAGAATTAATTTCCCTTTTGTACCCGATTAAACATTTTGCTCATATCAACATAACTAACACCTTACAATTCCTTAATCCCTGGCACCTGCTTTTCGTTTTGGTCTTTGTCCTTTTTTGTTGTTTTTTGTTCGTCTGGTTTCGTGTAGATCATTGAGAAATAATTTTATGGTGAATGTAATGTTTTTTTTGTGTTGTGTTTATGATTTTGTTGATTGTTCTATTGTTTTTCTATGTCTATCTTGGCATAGTCTATTTTGAATTGTGGTTTTTCACTTGTATTTGTTATGTGCCTTAAAAATGTAAAATAAAGTTGGGGGGAAAAAAAAAACTCTGTAAGTCAAAACTACCCATCTGGCCTATATCCTTTTCAGCCACTATTTAACTTAACACCAGCAATATAACCAAAAATGTGCTTTTTTAAAATTAGTTTCTTCTTATTTCATTTTTTTTGGTCGCATATAGCATAGGCAGTATATATTGTGGAATTTTAAGGATTTTTCACAATAATATTTTTCATTATAAATATTCTAAAAATAAACCTCTATTGCAGCATAAGCTTCATGCAGTAACTCCCGAACACATGTCACAGATAGAGCAGGACTGAATGCCTTAGATTTGAGGTTTTGTTATGAATAGCATATTTTTACAAGAACAACAGTACTTTTTATTTATTAGAAAGGGACATTCCACAACAAACCAGACCAGAACAGATGGCTACAATATCATTTTCAACTGTAGTCCCAGGTGAGAGGCTGTGACAGCAGGTTTACAGTGGCCACAGCTACTTTGGGGTAGACTGACAGAAGCGAGGCTACCAATCTGTGCCATTAGCCCTTAGCACCACCCACTCACAACCAACCTACAATCATGCTTAGACATTAGACAAGGTATGTGTAGGGTCCCCGGGTTGGGGAACACCGGACCCAGGGAACGACTGGGCGTCTTCATGCGCCTAACAATTAAAGTCCTGCAGTAAACTCTTCTAACCAATATAGGTATATGTCAATACAAGTGGGGGAACATCGGACCCGGGGAACATAGGTACGCACCTGGAAATGACAGGCTTTAGGTTGAACTAAAATTAACATTTTACATAAAGTGATCTGATGATCAGTTATTTCATGAAATAAAAATACAAACACTTGGCCACTGCAGCAGCGGTTTTATTTTATTTGTTTAAGTGATCCAATCATAGTTTCCATCCCAGCCTTGCTTAGTTGATGTTAGCATTAGCATCCTGCCGCTAGCTTTAGCACACTGATGCTAACCGCAGCATTTTGAGCTTAAAACTAACTCAGCGATTGAATTCTCCAGGTTCTGAGCTTCAAAATGGGCTGCATGTGCATATTGTGTTGTATATATTAAATCTCTGAGCTCTTTCCAGAGCAAAAAAAAACGGGACATCTCTATCACTTTCGGTTCCGGAGATATTGGCGTTTATCAGCATCAGATCGGCCGATAGCCGATATGGCCTCTATTTATTATAGAGTAACTCTGATTCCTATGAACCCAGTTCTCGACACTGTATTCGTACCAATGCAAATAAGACTTTGTGAAATAGAGCTATTGTCTTGGTGGAGGTCTTCACACATTTCTCGTCACTTGCCTTACCTCCTCAATAATGGATTCCACCGTCTTCATTCAGGTGTCCTCCGAAGGCATTACAGTACGGCGAATGCGCTAACACACTAGACACCCCGTCTTTTAAATGTAAAGCACGCAGCCTGCCTTTTTTTCTTTCCATCAGCGAGCTCAATGATTTAAAAGAGGCGCGCGGTGTTCTGAGACGTGTGAAGGAGAGGAACTTACTGACACGTCTGACATGGAGGATAGCATCCATCAGTGGCTTTTCGGTGAGCGCACGCAGCTTTGGAGCCTCACAAATACGGCATTTGTTTTTTATCACCCACAGAAAGCCAGTGTGCCACCGTGCGCACAGTGAGGGATCCCACACGCCTCCGATCTATCACTGGAGTCTGTGGAGGGAGCTTCAGACTGGTGGGATTGCCCCGTCCGGCGTTTCCACTGCTATAATAGCTCTTACAGACAGACATCTTAATTAGTAATTCTATTAAATATTTATGCCAGCTCCCCTGATTATTCCCTCTGTCAAAAATTTCACTAAATATTCCTTTCCATTGTGTCTTGGAGTCTGGAGTTGGAGTAATTACACCGCTCGTATGCACTCACGGTCTTTTCTCAATTTAATTAATTTTATCTAATGAACCATGCTTAAATGTGTCAAATATAAACCACACATATTAACAATGGATTACTTTTCCACTTATGCTCCTAATTAATTATATTTTAATTCAAATGCCTTGCAATTAAGTCACTGCCACTGGGCCTTTTACCAAATTGATTATTGTCAAAAGTAATAAATGTTTTAAAAAGCCATTAATCAGTATGTGTCTCACCAGTCCATGACATGAAAAAATTATCCGCTATTTCAGTTCAGACTAAGTTTCATGATAGAGAATGACTGTGTGTTCCAGGATAAATCGAAACATTTTAAAATTACATCGTAGCATTAAAGTATGTATAGGCTTTGATCTCATCTGATGTATTTCAATGTGTTGTTGAATATTGACACTCTTTTGCCTGCAAGTCTGGTCATTTACTGGAACCTCCTGGCACAGCATTATCCATCATGACATAATCATTGCATCAATATTTTGGTGGTAAAGGAAATGGATATTTTCAGTTTGTTTAAATCTTTCCCCATGCTTGTCAGTCGCTTTCAGTTTTTGAAATAGCCGGTTTTGGCTGTGAAACATGCTATAATTTAGTAACCAAAAGCCTGTGGGCTAATATGCCTCTTTAAAATACAAGCCCACAGACATAAGTTGGCACTAATTCATTAACACCCACAGCCCAAGTCATAAAATGTAATAAAGAAGCTGTTTTTAAATGTTCCAGTCTTGTCAGGTCAGATTACATAAATGCCATGCGAAAAACACTGTTATGTTTCGAGCATTGCGTTTTGAGACACGGTAGCTGAGCATCTGTCCTTCATGTAAGGTGAAGGAACTTGTGTTATGCCATTTCATTTAACTGACTTTGCAAAAAGAAGAATTGTTTTTTCCCTAATAAAAACATCTTCATGCATGACAATGCACCATGTCATACGTATTTCTGGGCCCACTGCAGCTGTTTCTTCTCGTCAGCATTCAATGAACAGTTTAGGGGAGGACGGATAGAGGGTTTATGCAAGCCTCTGGAGGGTCCTACACCTTGATGTTCGGGAGACTCCAGAGACACCAGCAGTTTCAAATACCTGTCTGCTGCTATGTAGCTGCTGTTCTATTCATCTGATATTTGTCTGGCTGAAACCGTCCTCATTGTGCCTTTATCTGCACAAACCCATGTGTGTCTGAATCAGACACAAATCTCTTATCAGTACAATGATTACGCTTAATCTTTCATGAAATAACGAAGGTTTTCATACCGAGACCAAGGCATTCAACTATTTCATGCTTTTCATCAGCAGAGAGACCCTTTTTCTTTCCCTTATTGCTTGAAAATGATGGTCTGCTTAATAATGTGGAACATACTTTTTCAGTAGTTTTTTCCCTTAACTGGACTTAAAAATGAAGTCGCCAATATTTTGAAATTAAAAATTTAGAAATAGTCAAAAGTTTCGGCATGTTCCCTGGGTGAAAATCGCGATGGTGCGAAAGAAAGAAAGAAAGAAAGATAATATTCCCACATGAAATCAGTGTTCCTGCTTATGCGGGTACCATTAACTATATATTTTCGGAAAGCACTCCTACCAACATTCCTACCTCATGTTAGAGGTCCTGGGTCACTGATGGGCACTTCATGCCCGTCAGTGACCAGTTGCCCATTGACTTTTATGGCCTCTGTACAATTACAATGTTGATTTTTGCATTATATATGTATGTGCACGTCCCGTGCACATACATATATAATGCAAAAAAAAACGACAAGAAGATCACGTTAGTGAGTGATTGAGAGGAGGGGAGTGCTTCGTGCTTGTTTTATGTTCGCTCCGCACACTTTAGGTGAGTGCGCTCTGCTCCGCGCACTGTCCAATTACAATGTTTGTTTTCTGATACATGCACGTGCACATGTGTCAGAAAACAAACATTGTATTTGGACAGTGCGCGGAACAAAGCGGAGCGCACTCACCCAAAGTGCGCAGAGCGTACATAAAACAAGCACGAAGCGCTCCCCTCCTCTCAATCACTCACTAACGCGAACTTCTTGTCGTGCACGTCCCGTGCACATACATATATAATGCACGGAACGTGCACGACCGCGCACTTTGGGGGATATATATATATATATACTGTATATACGATTACAAGAGGCCCTTTGATGGCGCTCGGGCCTAATAAAGAAATTCCCGCACACCGTCAAATCCTTGGAGAAGGTTTATTTAAATTGCAACGTTTCGACCCTGCAGGGTCTTCCTCAGGCAAAGAATTATTTACCTGAGGAAGACACTGTTGGGTCGAAACATTGCAATTTAGATAAACCATCTCCAAGGATTTGACAGTGTGTGAAAATTTCTTTATTAGACTTTGCTTTCAAGCTAATGTTGTTGCCTTAGCTGCCCTGGGGTAGACTGAGGAAACAAGGCAACCAGTCTGCACCATTGACCCCTCCAACCCCCACCAACACACTCACTACATTCACCAGGCTCCCATCCAAGTACCGACCAGGCTCTCCCTTCCCTGTTATGCTTTGTAATGGAACACTACGGCTTTCTCCCAGATGCTACAACAACCCCTCTCTGCACGTGAACAACACGGGAGCCCAACCGCGATTAAAATTAGTAATAGCTTGACTAAACATAACACAAGGCAAAAGCAAGGGATGACTGCCGGTATTATATACAATATAAAAATGACTAAGCCAGCTCCAACCAAAAACTCCATCGCCTGTCTGTTGAGAAAGGGGTGTAGCATGCCCCCTTCTTGAATCAAGACCTGTTTGACGACATCAGGAAATACATATTCCTTATTTAGCCCACAAGAACACAAGCAGACGTCTGTCTTGTCAACAGACTGTGTCAAATCAAAGTACCGTGTCGCTAAATACTCTACTAAATTAACTTTAGCCGCTGTCTGTATTGGAAAGAAATTAGCTGAAAAATAGTCTGATGTTAGGGTTGCTATTACAAGGAAAAATGGGAAAATTAGGACTGCTCTTACGTAGTTACGTAGGAAACATTGTTCTATCGGCATTTGTCTTAAGAGTTTAAAGAACAATATTACCAGAATGGCTACGGCAAGGCCAACAAAAAAGTTTACATGCAGATCGCGGACGAAGGAATTTACTATGCACCCTTGTTGTAAGATCTGTATCTTAGTGGCCTCATAATGAAATGCCTCCTTATCTACGCCACATTTGCAAGTGCACATAGCCTCGTTTTGAAAGTAAACGGAAAAAACGTACCAAAAATACTCAAAAAGACCCATGTTACTGCTTCCAGTAGCCGAAAGAGCGAAGAAAATGGTGTTCGTTTTGATCCGAAGTGTCTGTATGCACTAAGCAAAGCATCTAGGCATTTCAAGTTTCCATGGAGATCAGGTCATGTGACTTTGCATTCTAACCTGGAATCTCTGGAATCGCCCATATATGGTCATGCTTGAAGAAAGAGAAAAATGTAAACTTTCAACAATTATTCAAAAACTACTTGAACAAATGCTGAATTATGAAGATTTTCTACTAAATAAAGATACATGACATAGGGAGGAGCAAAGTGGTTCAACAGCCCATATAAGTAACAGAGAATGCTCATTGCTAGCATCATGCTTTATGCTAAAGCTAGCTACGACTGCCTTTTTTCCCGCTTCTGCTGAACAATATGCTGTTAAAAAACATCCATATGGACCCAATTTACACTTGATGTTATTTGTGTGTGATAATTAAGTTCATATTCAGCCAGAAAACTGCTAAAAAGAGTGGAAAATTGTGTTTCCCAAAAGATATTTCCTTCCCCCTTCTATCATGCAATGCTGTCCGTTGCCATGGTAATCCTCTAGAATGATCAGCTCAGCCCTGGCAGCCATTTTGTAATTGTACTTTTTTTTTAATGTATATTTAACGAAATTACATGAAAAAATGTAATTTCGAGAGTATTTATTGTAGATTCTCAATGAAGGCAAATGAAATGAACACATATGGACTTATGTTAAACAAAAAAATGCGAAATAGATTCCTCAAAATCATTCTTTTGTATTTGTCTTGGAGAATTGGCTCTTTGATTAAACTGGTTGTGTAGAGACCACTCAGAACTGACTGTTCTGCTGTTTCACTGATCACTCCTTGGAGGCGAGCCTGATTTGAAGATCACTGCTTTACAGTAAGCTGCTACGACATTACGGTCTATTTCCTAGTTATTGAAAGCATGATCTAATCTGTGCAACCTTGTGGATATGCACTTGAAATGCACACTGAAAAATCCCATTGTTTGAAATGTGAATTTTTTTCTAGTCAATAGATTTACCATCAATCAAACTGTTTTTTTGTCTTGAAGCTAACGGTTTACACTAAATCAAATGACACTAAGATTTTGAATGAGCCGCTCAAATAATGGGTCCGTCTTTAATATTGATGCTTTTTAGTTGTTTAAGTTTTGTGGTGTTACTTTTTGATACTTGTCGTTAGCTTTGAGATCTGAGAAAGTTCTTCCTCAGTGAACACGGATGTTTCTTGCATTCAAGTATTTACATCCAATGTATTGTTTTTAACACGTCCCAGTGACTTCATCAGTTATCTCACTGTCCCTGATGTTTTCTAGATCTCTTCGTTGATTTGTGTACGACATCGCTAATCCTTATTGTGAGAACAACAACAGAGATCGCACTCGGAGTCACGTGTCATTTGTGTGCATAGAGCCTATGCTGTCCACAAATTTAAACATCACAGTCCAAGAAAGCCACATTAATTTTCTTGACACTCTCTCGTGTAACTGGCTAGATTAATCACTTAGCTTAGCGACCATAGGAGAGAATGGACAGCTTCAGGCAGAAGTTAGTGTTTAAAACGGTTTAAGCTCAGCAAATGCTCACACAAAGGGAAGGGCAACAGATGGTCACAAGTATATCAAGATATTTTGCACCTGAGAGAATCACAACAGCATGTGAATAAGTAAGTGAACCCCATGTATTAAGAAGATTTGAAGATTTTCACTGCTGACGGACCCTCTCACTATAAAACCTCTAAAACAATTGATCCTGGAGCATTGTAGAGACCACTGTGATGCTGATTATTCATACAGCCACTGGGCCACTACCAGGTAAATAAGATCAAATAGCAACTATTTTACTCATAAAAAGTTCCATAATGCGCCTTTAAGGTCTGGAAACTCATCATTGAACATGACTGTTTGAAAATTAGTCTTCATGTATTTCGGAGCCACTGCAGCCATTTCTGTTCATGAGCTTCAATTAACAGTTTATGGGAGGCTGGATATTATGAGGTTTATGCACAACTGCAGCCTCAGGAGGGTCCTACACCTTGATGATCGGGAGACTCCAGAGGCACCAGCAGCTTCAAATACCTGCTTTGTAGCTGCTGTTCTATTCATCTGATGTATTTGTCTGGCAGAAACCATCCTCATTGTGCCTATATCTGCACAAATCTGTGTGTGTCTGAATCAGCCACAAATCTCTTAACAGTACGATGATTACGCTTAATCTTTCGTGAAATATCAAAGGTTTTCATACCTAGTTGAAGGCATTCAACTATTTCACGCTTTTTATCAGCAGAGATCCTTTTTCTTTCCCTTATTGCTTGAAAATGTTGGTCTGTTTAATAATGTTGAACGTCCTTTTTCAGTATTTTTTTCCTTTACTGGGCTTAACCTGACAACTAATCATCCCAGCTGTCTGAGATTGATGTCAGTGATTCAAAGAGCCCTGAGACACAATACCTCCATGAGTTTCATTGGAAAACTCTATTTTATTTTATTTTATTTTATCTATGGCACTGAAATACAATTTGTCTAATAATTCTTAAAAGAGTGTATAGCGCTTAATTCTGTCAGTAATGCCATACCCATTGTATACTTTGTCAATCATAATTACATCATACCTTTAACCTGAAGTATGCCGTTTATTTATTCATTCATTCATTTGTTAATTATATGACAAAGTCCATTAATGCAGTCAATGTGAAGCATCTGTTGCATCCACATTCTTCAATAACGACACAATGCACTCCACACTACCACCAATTCTTCTGTTCTGTCTACCTAAAGTTTTTTGACATGTACTTTTCGTGACTATACTTGCTACAAAAAGATAAAAATACTCCTGCAACATTGTCACTGTCACTTTCCAATTGCGCAAGAATGAAACAAAAGTATGCGCTATGACAAGGTGTCATGTTTTGTTTACCATGGTTTTTTTTTTTTTTTACACACTTTGAGTTAAACTTAGCACCTCTGAAATGTAACAGAAGTGTTTTGGCAGAAGTGTCATCCCAGCTTCTAAAACCTCTATTTCTCATACCCACGAATACATATACAAGTATTCTATACGTAACTTAATAGGTGTTAGTGAGGTATCAGACCACGCAAGCCATTTTGTTTCTCCTGCTGTCATCTGTAATTTCACCTGCGCTAATGACCACTTTGAATCCATTATTCGGTCCGCGCCATTCTCATAAGTGGCTTTAATGTGCACAGCTCTGAGCGCGACATTGTGGATCTCTTACCGTAGATGTGGTTGCTGCATGACCCTCCCTGAAATGGCTCGCCTTGTCACTGCAATAATTGAGCATGGAGCTTGTCCATAATGTCTTGGGTAGTAAAGTGTGCGTCCGGTGACAGGAGCTTTTGCCAGTAACTATGACGTCCTGGTATTAATAGCTGACACGCTGATACAACCTCAAAGCTCATTATTTTTAATTATTGCTACTTTCCAGACTCCCATGACTGGCCATGCCTCTACGGTGACTATTCTTTCAATTAGCTGGATCTGACTTATAACATAATCATCCCATAATCTTTGGCACCCCGCAGAAACTCCGGCTAGTCCCGAGCTATTTCACTTTATTCTTGAATGTGCAGGTTTTTTGAAAGGCTATTTAATTTTAATATTGGTCCTTGAGAGATCGGGCTATCATTATGGATAGCAGATGGTGTGATACGGCGTATTATCTTCTTCAATTTTATGGTAAGTCATAGAGGTCACCAAGCAAATGAAACTTGCCTAAAGTGAATATGCAAAACAGTTGGAAACTTTACAAACAAAATCTGTCATTATGAATCTTTATTATGCACTCAGCGGAAGACAATGGCATGCGCGTTGAATGTTTGATGCCTTAAAGGGCAGCTATTAGTTATTCAAAGCAAAATCATGTGCATTTTCAAAGAATACTTAAAATGCAGTGGTATTTGATTCACATGTCGAGATCCATCCAAGTTTCTGTGTATAAATGGCTGAGGAGAACACATCCTATTCAAGAATCTCTACCAAGATTTTATACTTTATTCGGGGTGGATACAGAATAGGAAAGGTACATGAATTGCCTGCCAGAAATCCATTTACTCTAGAAGAAAGGGATTGTAGTCTGTTGTCATCTTCCAAAATACTTTCATAAATTCAGTATATATCTTAATCGAACATTGCACATTTCCATTTGAACCATTCTCTTTTCGACTATGCTTGCATCTGTGCGGTGTAACACTTGCCACAAAAGTTAATTCATCTCATTCTCCTCTTTTCCCCAGAATTCTTCTTGGAGCTGCTGGAGAACACGGAGCGCTCCCTTAATGAGATGTTTGTCAAAACCTACGGCAAGCCTTACATGCAGAACTCGGAGGTATTCGAGAACCTATTTGCCGAGCTGAAGCGATACTACACCGGGGGGAACGTCAACCTGGAGGAAATGCTCAATGACTTCTGGTCACGGCTGCTGGAGCGCATGTTCACGCTGCTCAACTCCCAGTATGTCATCACCGAGGACTATCTGGAGTGCATCAGCAAGTACACGGATGAGCTTAAGCCCTTTGGAGACGTGCCCAGGAAACTGAAGGCTCAGGTTACCCGCGCGTTCATCGCCGCACGCACATTTGTGCAGGGGCTCTCCGTCGGCCGTGAGGTGGCCCAGAGAGTGTCCAAGGTAATTTCACCAACAGCACAATACATACTTATGTTTAAGTAACTATTAGGTGGTACCCTTGAGAAAGCGGTCCAAAGGTGGATATAGGAAGTACTCAAAAACTGTACTTCAGTAAGACGGCTACTTAAAACAAGCCAAATGGAAAGCACTCTGAGCGAAAAGGTATAGCATTCAGTATATTGTGTTGTATTTGAAATTATTATAGCACTCTAAATAACAAAATTAGACTTTTACCTCCCTACTACTTTGTCTTTCCTCTTGGCACAAGTGTGTGGACTCAGGGCTCTTTTCTCAGCAAAGAGCTAGAATGATTATGGATGGCTTGAGATAAAAAAGTACTTTCTACATTGCAGGTTATTGCTCTACAGCATAATATTTGTTCATCCACTCAAGAAAGGCCATTACTCACACTGAACTCGCTCAGATGTGTATTCTTTGATAGTATGCAATCTTGGTGCAGAGTTTTACAGTGCACTTGTGAGCCTCTGAAATTTTGTAGACTGTGCAAAGGCTCGGATTTAAGAAACAGTAGCTCGGGGTTATCCATGCTTTTAGTGGAGGCGATAAGCTGCAAATCCCTATAGTCACCCGAGCTTCTTTGTGCTATTACCACATTGCTATCAGTAAGATTGGATTATCTGCACTATTATAAATATTTATGGAGCCACAGGACTGTACACAACAACAGGCCAAGAGAAGGAATAAAAGCTGTATGTACTTTATTGGATGTGTGAAAATAATCATTACAGCTGGAGTAACTTATTGAGATTAAGGTCTGATTAAGGCCTTAGTACTGCATGCAGAGCAATATACAGTAAGGCCTAGGGTTAATGCAGTTGTTTAACAGGATTTTGACTCACAATCTCGACCAGTAGTTCTCAAACAATACCATAGGTGGAATGGAAGATCATTTGTATAGCGCTTTTCACATGACTCAAGATAAGGTTTGTCTTATCTTATAAGCTAAGATAAGAGATAAGATAGGACTTTATTGATCTCACAATGGAGAAATCCCCCAAAGCGCTTCACACAGCGTTGGAGATTTGTTTCTCATTCACTCCACACTCCACAGTTTCCCCTGGGGTGGACTGGCAGAGGCACACATCTGCGCCACCGGTCCCTCTGATCTCCAGCCTTCATTCACGCACACACATCATTCATCCTGGCCTATTGTACATGTTATTAGTAGTAGGGGAAACTGGAGTACCCGGAGGAAACCTGCGCAGAAACAGGGGATGACATACAAACTCCACACAGAAAGGCCCCGTCCAGGGATCGAAACTGAGACCTTCTTGCTGTGAAACACAAGCGCAAGTAACCCATAAGAATTGCTTTTGGTAGTATGCTATATTTGATGTTTTTTTTTTTTCTCTTCTTTTTGGTAATTCTTATTTAGTTCTACTTTATGTCATCCATTCTAATGTTTACACTGGTGAAGTTATTTGAACCTTTTTAGACCTGCTTTAGATTTGGTGATATTTGGGAAGCATGTTTTTTATTGTTATGGCCAGCATGGCACAGTGTTACACTGCGCATATCCACCCCTTATTTAGAGCATTTCAGTTTGGTGTCAGACCAGGTCCCATTTTGTGTCTGTGTAGACCCCTGAGTCGATACCTCACGTGACGTGAACAGACTGCTGGGCTGTGATTTGCTGAGAAAAGACAAGACAGCCCTCTGAATTAAGAATTACGCAATTTAAAATTTCACAGGGTTGTAAAAGGTGATTTTCAGAGACTGTGACTGCTAAAATTAGCCACCGTTACCTTCATGGTTTGTCTTTTAGCTGCTTCTTTCCCTGAGTTCTTGGCTTGGTACTTCTGAATAATTTTAGTTAAAAAGGATTTTTTTGTCCACAGTGTTCACCTCACAGTCTGTAAACTTCTCTGGCTTTGTTTCCGCCACCTTCATTTGGTGTTGTACTTGTGGTGTCTTGCTTGTTTTGCAACTATGTAGGTTTGAGCTGTGCTGAGCTGAGTATGTGGAAAAGGCCTATTGTCTTGGTACTTGTGTGAAAAAGATCAAAAGGATCATGGCTCCAGTGGCATTGAACGTATCTTTCAAATGCAGAGGACGCAGATACCTTTTATTACCATGTACTTTGTGGCTTTGCTGTTGATTAGAATTGAGTGCTGTGATGATGTGAGAAAATTAGTGTTGTTGACAAGCAATCTAGCTTTTTTACAAAAAAATAAATACATTAATAGTTTTAATAGTTTAATACTTTTTTTCCCTGCATGTAAATACAGACAAAGAGAAATATTCCGAGGGCCTCATCAAGCTAAGAGGCAATATGCTACTCTCGACCAAGCTACTTCTCTTTCTTTGAGTCTTGCCCTTGTTGAACTTGGAGTGTCCCCTCGCCCCCTCATGCACAGTAGTCGTGCTGCAGCTCAATTTATACTCTGCCACAGAGGATGTGTTGTTAGTATGTGTTTACTGAGTTACACGCCGCATTGCTTACGAGCCAGCATGTCCCAGCTCGACCCTTTGACATTTCAGTGGGACCCGGGAACCAGGTCATATGTCTGGGACAGCAGCCCTTTGATCCCCTGGGCCCTGTAAGCTCATCTCAGGGGGAGACTTGGTGTAAGCATAATGCAACAGGACACCTCGAGCTAGCAGTGCCTGCAAGATGTATGCACTGTTCCATATCTCCACTGGGATCTGTGTAGTGATGTAACGTTCCAGACTAAGTCTTTAGCATGTACTGTCCGAATGGATTGGTCCATGGGCTTTATTTCTCTTTATTTCAGATGGGAAGGATTGTTAGGAGGGTTAAGACATTGAAAGCATTCAGGGCGGGATTTGGACCCACATTGCTTTGGATGGCCTTTCTTTTTTCTTTCTTTCTTTAAAGCAATACTAAGTAACTTGTTTACTATAATAAATCATTTTTGTAGTCCCTCTGGTGGTAATACAAGTGTTAATGGGATGATTGGGGGGTCTTTCGTCTCCCTCTGGTGTTTCTGGCCAGAAAACCACAATTGCAACTTTGCTGCCACCAGGTCGGAGTCACCAATACACACTAATGGAATCATGAAGAAGAAGCTAACAGGCTAACGGGCAAAGCCGACTGCGGGCTAACACCACTTAAACAGTATTTACAGCCAAGTTTGAGTGAAAAAAATATCTCCATTGTGTAATTGGATGTACAAGATCCCTCTCTCCCTTTGTCTTTTCTGTCAGCGTAGTATTTACTCTCACGGACAATTAAAAGGTAAAAAATCGCAACATACTATGACACCTACAGTGGCGCTTATGGCCTCTATCAAAATGATATCACTGTGGTATTGAAAAAAAGTTGAAATACTACTGGTATCGAAAAAATAAAAATAGGTTAAACTTTATTTCAGACTACCGTTGATACATTGTACCTGCCAAATTTAGTACAATGTAATGTGCTATGTAACAATTTGTAATAACTGTTACATGTTACAGTTACTTGGTTGTTTCAGCTGAAATAAATGATACAAATGTAGCCTTTTATGGAATGTATGAACATTATTGTTCTGTTTCATGATTCTTTATGACAAATATTTTACTATTGGTATATTGGAAAAAGAATCGTTCAGATATCAAAAAACAAGTATTGTTAAAGTATCAAGCCCTAGTGATTAGTTCTCATTATGATTAGATGATGAAAAAAGGTCAATATAAAATGTCTCAGTCTTTGAACTTCTCTTTGAATGGACAGGTCCCAAGGCTTTGGCTCCCTTTAAACAGCCACAAAATCCACCACTAGATTTAAAGCAAAAGAAAGCAGAGATGACGGAGTGGTTTATTCCTTTTACTGCTCAAGTGGCAGCAGAACAGACGGCTTTGAGGAAGAAAAGGCTTATCTCCGCACCTGTATCTGCGCTGACAATCTTTTAATCTGATCGCACACATTAAGTGGAATTTGAAAATCACATTAAGGATAATATGTGCATGATAAAGAAGCGACAGGACATGTGGGGATCAGTGAGGATTACTGCGCAGTAGGCTGTCATTGGCTTGAAGCGCTGCCATGAGAGAAAATGTTACCTGTTTGTATATACGGCACCACATTATGAATTCAACATTTTCATATAGTTATAAATTGTCCTAATGGCTTGGGAGATGTGTTCAGATATGCAAATGTATTCATTGCAGTGCTCTATTTCATAACTCTGGTAGTTTCTATTAATTTTAAGGGTCCAATTTATTCCCCACAGCGTGTTGTCACGGAGAGCCTAATTTGTCGAATCAGAATATGGTCACACTTAATTCAGCAACATTTTTATTTTCCAATTTGTACATTCATCCATTTTCATACTTCTTAAATATATATATAACAATGATAAAAATGGCTTTATATAGTAATAATAATACTAGTTAATTAAACTTGTATCGCACTTTTTTGGACACATTAACATTAATACTTCTCAAGCTTGATAAGCTTCTTAAAGCGCTACGCCGTCATTATTCATTGATTCCATACTCAGTGGTGGTGCTGCTACTATTGTAGCCAGAGCTGCCTTGGGGTAGATTGACATTCACACAAGCTAGGTGGGTGTGTCTTGCCCAGGGACAGTCTCATCTCTGGGAGCTGGGATACAAACTGTTGCTGTGTAATCCAGATAAACTGTACACAGACATTATTGTGGGTGTAAATGTGCCCAGTCACAGGAATCAGGGACACAAGTCGGTTCTGGGGCATTTTGAGCTTTTCACAGATTGTTAAAGTGTGATCTCCAAGCTTTCCAACAATGTGTAATACATGGACATCTGATCATATTTGGACACGTAGCGGCAATTTGAATTTAACAAGTCTTAAAAGTCTAAAGGGCAGAAAAACCCCTCCAAAGATTTGGGCCATTCTCACCTCTCTCTGCTGCCCGAGTGACAATTTACATCTCATTTAGGTAAGCCATACCCACTCCCCCCGTAAAGCACAGGGGGGAAAAAGACAAAAAGCAAGAAAATTGTGCCATCAAAGAAAAAAAGGTTTGCAAACAGGTAATATATAACTAAATATCTCTTTCATAAATCTACTTCCCATAGAGCCTACCACTACAGCAGCTAGCAACACAATGACAACTAACAACATTATACCAACACACACACATTTGACCAGAGGGAAAGAAGACACACCATCATTAGTGCCACAATGACTACATTTTATTATCTGTAACCTGCACACACGCCTTTCTTTCTAGGTTAGGTATTGCATGCTTATTAGTTGTACCAGAGCCACAGAAAACACTAGGCCATAGTGATGTAGATAATGGACACAGTGCAGCCTACTCTTTAAGTTACAGACAGAAATCCTTCTTCCATTGCCAGGGCTGGAGTGGGACTCATTTTAGACCTGGGAATTATGGTTCAGACCGGCCCGCAATCTGTGCGAAACTCACCTGCTCTGAAAAAGGCGGCTGCAAAAAGGTTGCACTTATAAACTATTTTTCAAAGCTCTGCTTTAAAAGCATTATTCATTTTCAAAGATTTGGCTACATTATTTTTTCCAAGTACAAATTATTAATAAGAGAAAAATACACAAAATTGAATCCTAAATAGAATGTGTACATTCAACTATTACCCTCTTATCAAGACTAAACAAAGTCCAGGGCTATTCAATTACATTTTTATCCTGGGCCAGATTTTTCATAATAATAATAAACCAGGACTACTCAGAACTAAACCATGACAAAGTCAATGCAAAAACAGGCAATATCAGGGCTAGATCAGGACTAAAGCACATCTGAACCAGGCCAAAGGCCTAATACAGAATAACACAGTTTCATGTGAGGAGCTTCTCAAACATGAGACTCTGCTCAATCTTCACAGCTGACCAACACCTGACCAACGCTATGATAAAACTAGTAAATTAAAGCTCCTGTGAGATGGTACGCTCATGTTTGCATTGTCATTTATTCGGCTTCAGCCTGTTTTTACTTATAATTCCTACCATCACAAAGAGCTACTCCGCTGCACCTGTATCTTTCCCACAAATGGGGGACAACAAGCAAAAAGGTTTAACGCACGTGTTGACCGGTTAACAACACTCGTGCTGCCGGTGCAGTTTTCCCCAAACTCACGCACCATCAGCTTCATCACATCACCCGCGTTACAAACAAACTGCTGTTCCTCACCTAGTGATATCTGTCAGTCCGTCCAACGATAAGCCTCCTGTTTATGCGTACGCACATTCATTGTATACAGCCACAACTTACTATCTCTTCAGCATAAATATGCGTCGGATTTTTACAAAACAAGCAACGTTTTGCAGCTTGTGATCCAATGTCTCCTAATTTCCACATATGTGTGTCTTTACGTGAGTTTGCGTTATGTCCTCGAGAGAGCTCGAGGGGTGTACAGGGAAAAGAAAGCACTTTATGAACACGAACCACATCACAAGAGAAAAGAAGCAAGCCGAAAAATGACACAGAGCTGAAGGAGCACTGGCTGACGCTCAGTGTCCTCCCAGCCGCCACGAGGACGCCGGCCTCAGCCACAGCCGCCACTTTCAGCCCAGCCCCTGAGTGTGCACCCCCGTCCTCCCGGGGGTCTGTAGCTCCGTCCTCCCGGAGGCGAGACATCAGAGATCAACTAAACGCAAAATCCAGCGTAATAAAAAGGTGTGGCCAAAGTGTTGATAATATCTGTAGATGGACGTGAGTGCAGTCATTTCTGTTAAAAAAAATTAAACTTAATCCTTCTACTTGTTGTTCATGAACAACGTGTTCTTTAATGTTCTTTTTTGGTAAAAGTATGATTTCTTAACAAATCTTTTATGAAGTCACCTATGAAAGGGTCTTTTAATTGAGCTGAAAAATCTCACATTTGTGCCAATGCCAAATATAATTACTTCAGATTTCATTGTTCTGTTTTCGCTTGTAAACACTTATTTGCACCAACCCCAAAGTCATTATCAAAGCCCATGAAAACATCAATTACAACAAGTTTTGGCACCCTTCTGAGGACTATGTACTTGCCGTGCATGAATGGACCTCATAAGTCCTTAACCACCCTATGCCTATTTATAGCTGGGTGCTAATACATACTTCCAGTTAGTTTTGCGCCTTGTTGGCCTGCCAATATATTCATCTATTAATAATGCCGTCTGCAAAGGCTGGCAGGAGCCTTTTCACAGCGTTCTTCACAAACCAAGATTTATGCATATTGATGTCGCAGTGGGTTTCCTTTGTGCCACTCCGAGACTTTGTTATTGTTGAGATGAGAAAGTTGCCGGCAGTATTGCGTTAACAGACATCATCAAGGTGTAGGTATCGCGGACTTATCGGAGGTCATGATGTCTGCGCGAGCCTGAATCCCGCTTCCAAAGAACGTCTCTTCTATCAGAAATGATCTCGGTAAACAATCCTTGGTCCGACTGTGCACTTTACACAACTCAATTTGAAACTTTTATTGCCCATCTTTATAGCTCTGCCTGCTCAGCCTTTTCGGATCCTCTAAAAAATTCTATGAGCCTATTTGAGGCTGTTAGAAAACCTTTTTATAAACTGTTAAATCATTACACTTTGGACATTCCTATTATGTCGCTGTTGCTTTGTCCTGGAGTAAATTATATTCTATCTTTCTGTCTCTTAAGGGGTTGAGACTTACATTTTTCTGTACTCGATTGAAAAACTTTATACTTAGTTGCTTGGTAACCAAAAAGAAAAAAAAAAAAATCCTTGAGGTTGTCTGCATCGTTGCTCTGAATATTACCACAAAAACAGTGAAGACGTCAAATTAAATTCCCCTTACATTGCTGTTCTGTTTACTGTGGTCAAGTCATTGCTGTTGCTTTAGTGTCATCCAGTGTTATTCCAAGCAGCGAAACCACTCATCCACTGTTTGTACACGCCCTGGGTTTTGGTTTTGTTATTTATGTAGAGAATTGAGACATTCTTTTATGACTCACATGAATCTGTGTATTCTCAAGGAGGCTGCTTTTTTTTTGTTTTTTTGCGTAGACCACGGAATTTCACGGCTGTGGCTTCTCGACATTGCGCCCCCAGTTCAAGTATTTGATTATCGAAATGAAAATTAATATGTGACTTGCATTGCGTTCAGGGATTGCATTAGGTCAGATTCAAGTGTTGGAGGCGAGTTTGTATAGACGCACATAATATGTCACTGCGGATGAAAAGACGATGGAACTGAATATTGTATAGAATTGGATGCTTTATTTATGAAGTCAAAATAAGTGTTTCCAAGTAATCTGCATTATTTTCCATCTTTAATATCAAAGGTGTTGAATAAGAATGAAAGAGTCAGTGTCAATCTTTCCTTTTGTCTTACAGGTGAGCACCACAGCGTCCTGTATCCGAGCTCTGACCAAGCTGATGTACTGTCCCTTCTGTCAGGCCATGCCCTCAGTGAAGCCCTGTAAAAACTACTGCCTCAACGTCATGAAGGGCTGCCTGGCCAATCAGGCCGACCTTGACCCTGAGTGGAACCAGTACATAGGTAAGTGGATTTTTCACGGTGCGTAGACTATAACATAAACACCTTGAAAAGGATTGGAAAACAGGAGAGAAAGAAAGGAGTTCACCTGCAACATGATTAAAGCCGTCTTTACATGGATGACCTCGGGTATGGGAAGGAAATAAAGTGCAGTAGAGGTGCCGGTCAGACATCTTGAAAAGCCAAGTCAGGACACTGCATGTCATTAGTTTGTCTGTATATGACATGCCTTACAGACATTATTGACAAACAATATAATACATGATTATGCTGAGCGATAGGGCTGTCACGATTACTATACCGACTTATCGTTCAATAAATGACAGATAAAAGATACATTTTTGGGCCAGATATTTATCATCTGTACATCTATTTCCATTTTCCCCTATTTTTTCTTTGTAAAACTTTGATTTTTAACTGAAGCAAATTGAGTTTCAGTATACTTCATATTTATCGCAGCTTGTGTGGTATTTTTGGATTTGATATGCCTGAGAGTTGACAGTATCCAGTATCGTTAGAGTCAATAATATCGTTAATCGCGATACTTTCTTGCCTCAATTTATCGAACTTCAAATTTGTTATCGTGACAGGCCAACTGAGCGAGCTAATAGTCGCGCTGTAAAGCTGAGGGTATTCAAACATTTTTTTTTATATATATATGTTTCATTTGGACAAAACATAAGGCCAATCCTCTCCCATAATCAGACGAGCGAGCAGAAGAAAACAGGCGAAATCTTAACTCAAAGATAAGTCCAAAATTAGCCGTCACTTCTGTAAGCCACTACCCCGGGACGACTAAGAGCAAGCGTTCCTCTCCTACTGTACGTGGAAGCATTGGCGAATGTGTGTCTCTTTTATGCTTGAATTTGAAATCCGTTTACATAAAATGGCACAGTACAATCGGTTGGCAAGGCAACAGCTTATGTACTGTATATATCAAAATGTATTGTATAACAACTTTATTGGCGCTGCTCATCTGTGCTGTGAAAAACGCGGGCGCAGGTGATGAGTGCTTTTAGATGACATTAACTGCCATGTATCTCGTGACACAAAGTGGTTTTAAAGGACAGGCTGAGAGCTGCTGGTGAGTGGGTGACAACAACACTAATCGTTGACACTGGGTAACTGCCTTCGCCTCTCCTCATTTACATTTTCCGGCCCATTTTATGCTGAATTATAGATGCATTGAAGTTAATCTTGCCCCTTGCATGTTGCTCTTTTGTTTGCAATTGACTGTTATGACAATTGGAAATTATGTAGGGTCACAATATTTACCTTGTGATTTCAAAGAATCCTTTTACAGAAGTTTGACATGCTGCTTAGAGTCAGGTTCTCTTCTCATATTTTGACAACACGAGTCCCCCATTGACACACACCGGGGCACGGGGAGGATGAGTGCAGGCTTTATCTGTCATTCTAGTGTGGAGCATTTCCCTGCGTGAGTTTATTCATGGGTTGACGCACTCCCGCTGTGCTAAATGGAGATTCGTAACAGGGCAAAAGGACGCTGCGGGGGGCGCCACAACATGCGTGGAGGAATTCAATGTGAGCTTGTGGAGAGGAGACACAAAAGAGTAAATAAATGCGTGATTTAAGGATGTTTTAAAATGTTGCATTGCAAATCTATGTGCCTGGCTCCTGCCGTTATTTGCAAATGGTCGTCTTTTGTTTTCATAGAGAAACCGTGACAAGTTTGCAGTCATTTATAAGCTCTGATTGAAGCTGTTGATTAACGTCTTTGTGAATAATGGAATCATATTATAATGGTGTAATGTTTTGTAACAGCATATGCAAAATAGACAGAAAATGATGTGTCTGGCAGGAAAATAGCTTTAATTATACTTGTTGTCCAACTTTATGGCAACTTTAGCACAGTATGTATTTATGTACAACATGCTAATTGGCACAATTATGCACCCACATTCATTCCCTTAGAACAGCTTGTTTTTTTCTTCTATGTTTCGAATGTCGGGCATGACAAATAATTCTTCTATTGAGGATAACCTATGATCTCACAAATGGGCGTTATAAGCTTTTCAAAAATTTCAGATGTGATTTCCTGTACTCTAGTGCACTTTAGAAAATACAAATTTCCACCGGGTTCTTTAGCTGTTATACTGTATGTGCCATTTGTGTTTTTAGAATGTTTTTAATGGAGAACAATTCGTTTTCTGGGGCCTCTTTCAAATTGGGGTCTCTCAGCAAATGCCCGATCAGCCCACTTCATAGTTACAGCCCTAATGAAACATAAAGTTCATAAAGGTCATTCACATCATTCAGGTTAAGAACAGGTTTTGTATTGTTGCAAAAACCGGTTAGTCTCTTTCTTGTACGGTTCTGAAGTTATACACAAAAGTCCATAACATAACATGTATAAAATAGGTACAAACTTGTGACAGATTTTCACCGCTATGTTTCTCAGCTCCCCTGAGGCCTAGGAAGTTGTGGGGTGTTTCATTTTAAAAATCTGACTGAGCTCTTTCCAATGTAAAACAAAAATAAGTTTTTATCAGTTCCAGAGATATTGGTATTTTTAATCAGCCAATACAGTAAAATACGTCGGCCACGATATATCAGTCTGGCCCTGAACTAAATCTACGTCCCCTCCTGCTCTGCTCGAATTCATGTTACCAAAGGAAGTTTAAACATAGTCTTGTTTTGGCCACATTAACGAGAGTGACCCAACATGAGGATGCCGTGCATTGCTGCAAATCGATGAGACATGCAGTAATTTATCTGCTATATTAAGCATCAATACCATTTCTATGTGATAACCGAGCAGATTGAAACGATTTAAAAACTGACACAGGGTAAAAAATGATTTCTGCCAGACTAATGGCATGTTCCGTCTCTTTACTCCCCCTGCCTGCTGCTGCCGAGAGAGCGGCCTGCACCCTCCTGAGGCCTCCGCCCTCCCTCCTAAGCGCGCAAGAGTTTTGTTTTAATTTGACACTTTGCACTTCCAGTAAATAAATGTATAGAGTAACCAAAAAATCGAAATAAGGGGGACAGAAAGTGGGCTCCTTTTCAGAATCACAATGAATGAACCCCCTCACAATGAATACTTCAGCCTCACATGGAGAACTTAAGGAAGAAATGGTAGTTTTGGCTTTAACTTATGGTGTGAAGTTATATTTATATTTGAAAACATGTACCTGTATCCTCACTTTTCCCCTAACTCCTCTGACCTCGGATCGCTCAGACAGAACTCCATTAGCCATTTTCCTAAAGCTGATAAAATTACATTACCAAACGCTCTTGCTAATGGCTCCCCGTTGGACAACTTTTTTGGCATTAGTCATATATTGTGACCTTTTTGTCCTTTAACAAGTCATAAAAGTCGTTTTTTTTTGGTAGAAAGAGGGTGGGCTGAGGGCTTGGCGGTTTGGACCAGTGGGACCACATAGACCAGCGAACCAAAACAAAGAGCTTAAAGGGGGTAGAAATCAGCTAGCGGCTTTGGGCTGCTCTGTTGACTCTCTGTGGTAATAGCAGCGGATTTCACATAGCGTTTTATCATGTTGCTATCTGAAATGTAGAAATACACAACATTTGCATCTTTTTCAAGACGAATTATCCCAAATACAGCATATTAGAAGATGTTTGTATGTTATGGCTTCATGGTGGCATGTCCGGCTCTTGGAGGGCATATGAGCTGCACTGCGGCAAGAGAAAGGGCAAGACTGACCCGTGTCAGCATGTTGTACATAGAAGCACTTTCCCTTAAAAGCGCAGAGTTGGGGCATGTAAACACACATTAGTAAACTTCAGTCACCTCAAGAATACTAAAATCCTTCTGCACGTGTCAACACTGTGCACTACTGTATTGTTGCCTGATTTTCACATTCCACGGTTGTGTTTTGCAGTAGAAAGCTTAACCTCCAGTGTCAAACAATAGTAAACAGCTCTCCATTCAGCACAAATACTTTTTCAGCAATATGTGCTTCTGCTTTCTCCACATTTTGACAAGCTATTTTGATGCGTTTATTACCTGAAAGTATTCACCTCAAGGAAGACCTTCTGGCTAAACAGTTTCTAAATGTTGAGGCGAAGTTTGTGTGTTATTAAATCACAGAAAGTAAACATTTCACATTTCATGCATTGATTCTTTTTTGTTAGACTCACAAAGATTAGCACCTAAATACCCACCAAAAAGTAAGGGATGGGTGTTTGATACAAAATCCTTTTTTTTTTAATGGCAAATTCATTGACCTTATGTTGGGATGTCTTGATGGAAGTCTGTCATTCTAAAAGTGTTATTGTTGAACATGTTACGCAGGAGCTTCATCTAATGTTTTCAATCAATGTCAAAGCCTGTCAACCTTTCAAATTGTAAATATTATCTGTTGTCAATCCTTTTACTTTACAAACCTTTTTTATCATTTGTGAACAAAGCAATACCTTTCAAATCCTTCGCTGAACGTGGAATCATCAGAGTCAATCACGTTCCCTGCTGTCAGAAGCTGCACTCTGTTTATTGAAGAGGCACATTTACATATTCATCACCTTGTAATATTGTAATGCCTCTGTGCCTAGTGCTTACTAACTAGTGGGGTCATGGAATCCCTGCTCAGTCAACTGATACTGAAAACAGATGGAGAAGACAATGCTACAGTTTGATAAATCAAAAGAACAACAAGTAATCAACAGCAGTGTTATATATTTTTATTGAAATTAAGCTCAAATGAACATATAACTGACATATTGTTGGCTGACAGCAAGAGTGTATTCAATTCAATTCAATACACTGCAAAATGACATGTCTTTAGGGATCTGTGTGGTACAGTTCAAGCATTACAACATTATCATAATCAATCGGCATTGGTTGGTCTTGGGCATCTGGAAGCCCAAGTCCCAGTATTTCGAAGTCAGAAGTCAAAGTCAGCTTTATTGTCACTTTCACCAGGTGTAAAGGTGTCTGCAGAGAATTGACAATATGTTACCCTCAAAGCCTTGGTGCAAACAGTATGCAGAGAGAAAAGAAAACAACTAAAGACTTGTACACAATATACACACAATTGGGGGCAGGGAAGGGAGAGAGTACAGCTTCCTGACTAAGTCCAGGCTATAGACTCTGCAGTCTACCCCTTACAGACTGTGATGGGCGCTTGGGATCACCTGCAATGCTGAGGGCTTTGCGGGTCCAACAGGAGGAGTAGGTGTCCTGGATGGATGATCTTTACAGCTGCTCTCACTAGATGCTCTGGAGGTTCCTACAGCAGGATCACTCTGATGCAGCTGGCCAGGATTCTCTAGTCTCTCTCTCTCTCTCTGATCCTTAGAAGATGCTCTTAATGGCACTTGTGAAGGATGACGGGATGCTGAATTAAACATGGGATACATGGATTTATATGTACTGTTACTGTTAGGGTGCTCATATCATTTATTTTCTTTCTAATGGTCTTTGGTTTGATGCTTCCAAAAGTCCCATATTAAAGTGATAGTCTGTCCTGGGCCTGATCTCAATCTTACAGACTATCACTTTAAACCTACGGAACCCATGATGTGCTGCACTACACTGTATCATACTATAGCCTAGATTGTGGATTATCATAATTTTGACTCGTGCTCATCTTCCTATTAATCTCACAGTCGCCTCTCCTCTGTCTTCATTGCAACTCTTGTCAATTAGATTGTCCCTAGGTGCAGATTAAATGCCACTTCTGAATCTTTGGGCATGTGACATTTCATGCTCATTATGGGAAGAGCGATTTTCAATTAGCTGAAGGTCCAAGCACAGAAAAGGTATTGACTCCCTTCGCTGAGTTAAATTGTCACAAGGGCTCTTTTCATGTTCTGCAGGGGGAGATTAGTGTAATTTGTGCCTCCATATGCAAGCTATTATCCAGATATGAATCATGCCATATTGCGCTAATGTGTTTATCACATACAAAGCTGTAAATGAGCATCGGACGGAAACCATCTCACCCTAGTGCAATCGACTATAAATAGCTCTCTGGAGCTGGCACTCATCTGGATTCATTTGGTCATGTGACTGCTCCAGTGGCCAGAGGCGATGAGATATTGGTGACAAAAAGTGATTCAAGCACTGGAGCAAGAAATCCTTTAAACCTGGAGTCTGTGGCCTTGATAGTAACGATTTTCGCCACGAGTCCCTCTCAGCCAGCGCCCGGCGACTTCCACTTCTCCTCGCAGGAAGTCACACCCTCTGATTAAAGGGCATTGACCAAATAGGAAAAAAAAAAGCTCCAAGGTCTCACCTTCATTCACCCCGAGTGCTGGATTGCGGTGCAGCAATGACAGATGTTTGTGGAAAAAGAAAGCCGCATGTGACTGTGCACTAAAATAGATTTAAAATGTCCCTGAATACTCGGAAGAAACATGTTTGCCTGAAGTGATTTGCCTTGAGTGTCTATTTTGTAGATTTATCGTAATGAAGACTCACTTTCTCATTCCTATTCAGGCGTTTTTGATTTCAGAGCCCTACAATTTGAAAGGAAACTCTAATCACATAGCATTTTGTGATTTATTGGGTAAACAACACACCTCCTTAAATGTGTGGTGGGGGGGTACTAGATTTTCTCTGTGTGAATGTGACGAGTGCTAGTTGCTGCTTCCCCTTCTCTCTCCTCATTTTTTAGATTAACATTGAGCACGGCCTCATGTTCTTCATTCAGTATCGCCCCGTTCCAAGGGAAATATTGGTCGGTAGGAGGAAAAGGGAGGGACCAGTGTTGTACATGACATCATCATTTTCGCCATGGGTGTCTGACCAGCCCATGTACAGCCCCCGTTCAACTCACTTACTTCCTTACTTCACAGAGCACCCCCCATCAGCGCTAAAGTTTAGTCTACAGCCTGCGTTTGGGCCATCAGAGTTTATGGGGCAGAATCCAGGATGCAGACTCAAGAAGAGTTTCTATTTTTGCTTTTTGGCTATAGTATTAGTCCTGAAGTCTTTCTCCTGTAATGAAACCTTTTTGAATCAATCAATCAGTTTATTTCTATAGCACTTTACAACAACACAGTGGCAGACCAAAGTGCGTTACATAAAAAACGAGAAAAAAACATAAAGTGATGCAAAATATAAAAAGCACTGCACACGAAACAAAATAGATCAGTACTAGGTGTTCTGGAAGGCCTGTCTAAATATGTGAGTCTTTAATCTGCACTTGAACAGTGGTGGGTCAGTGAGGACTCGCAGCTCAACTGGGAGCGAGTTCCACAGGTTTGGTCCTGCCATGTCTCTGTTTTCATCCGGTATCTGTCATACTGTTTCGTGTAAGCGTTTTACCGTGTCCTCTGTACTCCCCTGGTAAGCCTTGACCCTGCACAGTCAGGTCTTGTGCATTAGATTCTCCGGGCTGGAGCTGGTGTGGCTCTCGGTGTATTGGCCACGGCGTGTGTCAGGACCTTAGGTAGAGCTGATGCAACGCTGGTTATGGCCTTTCTTGAGACCTCAACAATATCAAAAAAAATTATCGACTGCGATTGTGAATGCTTTTATATTGGAGGTACGAAGCGAAAACTCATAGAAAGATTGGCTGAACACAAATACGCTGTTAGAACTCAAAATATAGACTACCCTATTGCAAAACATTTTCAAAACTCTGGTGAACCTGAAACCCCCGGGGAGGTAATAGACTAAAAAAAACATCTACAGCGAGAAACATCTTGGATTGACACTTTACTAAGCAAGTCTTTAGCCATGTCTTTCCTGTATGTTCAGCCCTGTCCTTGAAGAGCACAGGTCATCGCTTCACAGACCATTGATGCACTCGCCCTCATATGTTTTTCATTTATCAAAAAATTCACTTCAGTCTATTTGAGCATTGCTGTATGTTATTAACACCATAAATCATGCTGTAGGTAAGACTTTTACCTCACGGCAGTACAGTGTGGGGCAGGTCATGTTCCATGTGGTCACAACGGCTCGGGACTAATTCCAAACACTGATTTTCTTGCTGCACTTTACCCCCGACTAAATCCAGTCCAAACGAATCTTATAGTTGATTAAATGGCCTGCGCTAAGTAGCAGCTGCATTCTCATTGGAGGCTGCTATCTTTGCTGACCTCGGCCTGTTTGTGCTCATACAGCCAGGGCTCAGTGCATTCAATTACAACCCACGCGAATCACATTATGTTTTATTTACGCGCTAACAAACCACACGCTGGAATTTCAATTATTCGGGCGCTACTTTCTTCTTGCGTACATGCAATTAAAAACAAGCGGTACATGACGAGATTAGGATCGGGATTAGGTTTTAATTAGCCCGATGATGTCATTTCTCCTCCGGGGCACCCGTACTTCTCGGTCTTTTGGGATGCACTGTGTCGCATCTGTATAAATCACCACTTTGAAGGATAGTGTTTACTTCATTCAAATCATTCCAAGAAGACTTTTTTTTTTTTACATCCTCGAGGTTTTGTGTGATGTATTGGCATGTCAATATTTTCCACCATGTAGTTTGAGTGACAGTCACGCTGCGAAGATGAATATTGTCCGTCGCAATTTTACACCCAACGCATTGTTATCATTTCTTTTCAGCTGACAGGAAGTTGACACTCGAGATGGAACTTTTCATCCGACTTTCAGTCTCGCTGCTGAATAATAACCACTATTGTACAAACCTATACTGACAAACGTTGGCACACGGTGGAACCTGTGACAGTGTGCACTCCTCATAAACTTGTTTTACTTTCACAGAGGGAAAAATATGACTTAATGTAGAATGAGAGAAATGACTGATATAACTTGAATTTATTGAGTTGAATTTTAGTTAGTTTGGACAAGTCTGGATGTTTGGAACCTGAGTTGTTATCTTAATTCCTTTGTCAGATTTGTTCTTATTTCATTTTTTATTAAAAGTATTTATCTGGCTTATGGGATCGCACATAGCTCCTAATCGCCGGTGAGGGACACCCAGAGGTCCCTATGCTAAAGGAGGTATGATAGTTAGCATTGAGGCTCCTTTCAGAATAAGGTATAAGGTATATCTTACATACAAAAACTTTCAGGGGGCAAAAAGTATAAACAGTAAGAAGAGACTACAAAAATGTCAGTATTAGCAGTGCAGGTTTACAGTCATAGTGCAAGTGGTTGATAAAGTGATGCAGATTCAGAGATTATTGCATGTAGTTTTGCAAAGAGGTTATTGCACATGTTACTTTACAGTAGTGTTGTACAGCACTATTCGAACGCTTCTTATCATGGCGGACGCACCTTCGGGTTGGAACCCTACCAATTTATTGGTTTTCGGCTTCAGCCTAAATTTATCATGGACAATAGCTCAATATTATACACAATTGTTTTCTTTTCTTTATTTTTTATTCATTTCTTCTTTTCATGTGGGTTTCTATGCATGTTGTGAGTCACCACCACTGCATTTCTGTTTTTGAGATGATTTCTTTATTCAGACTTACCCTGTGTCCATTCCTCAGGCACATCCACAGACCCCTGATCCATAGTTCATATTTGATATGGAACAAAATTCATCCAACCGAATTTTCGCTGTCAGTTCCTATGTTAAGTGTTTTAAATATCCACAGAATGACCACACAGGAGCTGATTCTCCCTTACACATTTTAATAGGAACTTGTTTGTTCCTTTTGCTGCTTCAAGTCTGAAAATATAAATATAATTGGAATGTGTTGTTAGCCAGTGAGTGCACGATCTCATAAATATAATAACACCATTCTTAGTTTGCCACACAGCCACAATAATTTGATTGGCAGCTACCACTCACTGATGCTGTTGTGAAGCTGATGATGTTAAACATGCCTCGACTTGATTCTCCGCGGTTTTGTGACTCTAGCACGATTGGAATGACTAAATTTAACTAAGGAATGGCTCAAAAAATCAAGTTCAATTAACTTTAGTCGCCCTTATTGGAACTGTAGCTGAGAGAATTACTTCATCAAGTTATCTCATTTAAGCACGCCGATTACACAGACCTTATCCAGCTGTTAAAATGTTTCACTGGTTTTTATTTTAAGAGTCGCTTTCACATGAAAATAAATAATAAGAAAGGCAAAGTTTACTGCAGACATCATGTTTCATGTGTGTGAGAAGCATTGCGACTTTTTAATAGCTGAACTTGCTGCACTCGGATGCTCTTCAGCTGAATGATTTCTTTTAGGGCCATGAAGTGTTAATTAAATTGTAGGAGCAAAGTCTAGCACGGTGGTTGACCTTTGTATCGACCTGTCATCTCTGACAATGACGGTTTTCAAACTTAAGCAGATCATTAACAATTTCTGGTTGAGTTTCAAATGTAGTCTCATTTGTGCCGGGTACCTGCACCTAAATGGTAGGTCAATGCCTCTCGTCAGATCTGATTCACTTTATAAGCCATTTGCAGTTTAAAACCACATTGGAGAAATTGTGCAAGGAGCTCAAAGTGCAATGTCATCACATAAAGGACACAACATAAAAACAAACAAATGCCACATAAAAAGCTTAAAGGGACTATACGGAGTTTAAAAATGTTCCAGCAACGTCCTAATGTGTAGAATGAGCCCAGACCTATTCACCACAACTGCCTCTAAAATCCTGCACTGTCACTCAAAAACTTGCTACTTCAGTCTGAAGTGCCGTCATGCACGAGCTTAGTATAGAACCTGCAGCTACGCGTAAGACCTGAGGTGGCAGTAGTGAGTATAGAAATGACAACTTGCATCTAGTCCTTTTAAGGTAAAATGCTGTACAATAAAAGTCCATAAAGTGCCTAGTTTAAAGTGCTTTGTTTAAAGTGATCACAGTTTGGGGAATGACACTGTTTAAATGGTGATCAGCAGAATATTTGACAGAGCGATTCCTTGTCCCTGAGGGAAGCATCTCAAAAAAGGCCCTTGCAGGATGGCCTGAGGCATAATGATTTGCGGCCTGGTAGATTCACAGAAATAGCTGCTGCCACAATCATCATTTTCTATAATGCGTAAGAATTCAATGTAGTGAAGGTGCAAATATATCGAATACTTTCCAAGTGCTCAGACAAAGTCAGACACAGCACTAGAGTGGGCGAGTGCTAGGGAAGCTCAAAAGGAATCATGCCGTATGTCTGTTTTCTACTCCTTTAATGTTGTGGTGCCTCAAATTACTTTACAGCCATCAATCTTAGAAAAACAACACGCATCGGTCAGGCTTCGAGCAGCCACAAGGACGGCTTATGCTTCAAATGTCTGTTATTTTTCCGAAAAAGATTATATTTATCGTTTCAAATTGCACCATATGCGATTTCTGATGCTCAAGCTCTCGTTCCACCTGGGCAGATGTCTTAAAGCGAGTGCAATTTATATTTGATTATTGACACTTTCTATTAAACAACCCAAAAGGCCATTTTTTTTGAGTGATGATTGTGACACCAATGGCATTTAGCAAAGATATTTACCTCTGACGAACAGATGAGACAGACAGTGGTAATAAAAGAGTGTCCACAGAGTGTTCGTGGCCAGATCTTTACTTGGTCCAGAAGACTCTGCTTTCATTTCGCTTCCTATGTAGTAAATGAATCATCATTACACTGTCACAGATTTTCATTAAATGGTATAGATTTTTTTACTGAGCCATACTTTACTCTTTACACTGCTTCTCACACATCCATTCCACGACACATGTTCGTCAAATAGTACTTAACATGTAGCGTAAAAGTAACAGGACTTTATAATGGACTTCCACATATCGTTTATATTTTTACATTTCAGTTGTGATTTAGTGCAACCTTTAAAAGCCATTTCACAACACGTCAGGAGCTAAATGTGTTTATAGTGGTTGTTTTACTGACGACTCTGTGCAGCTTGTTTCACCATCTGTGGCCAAAAGGTTAAGGAACTTTGCTGCCTGATAGCCTGGTGGATAAAACTGTTCTTCAGTCGACTGGACCTGGCCCGTGGATTCTGTAGTCTCCTCACTGAAGGCATTACCTTGAAGAGACTGTGTGGGTTCCTGGTGATTCTGACGGCTTTGCGGGTGAGACGGGTGGAGTACATGTCCTTAATGGAGGGGAGAGGGGCTCCGCAGATCTTCTCCGCTGCTCTCACGATGCGCTGGAGGCTCCTTCGGCAGGAGGTAGTGCTAGCGCCGTGCCACACAGTGATGCAGCAGGTCAGGATGCTCTCTATTGTCCTTCTGTAGATGTTGCACATAACGTAGGCTGGGACTCTTAGGAACTTAGTGCTGGTCCCCCTCTCACCCTGCCTATACACCCAACTGCATGGATCGCTTGAAAGGCTTGCAATCAGACGCTCACATGTGTTCGCGATTCTGTAAAAAAAACTGCGCTGTTGCTGCTAAACGTGAATGAAAACAGTTTCCTGATTCTTTGGTTGTGCTTTGGTGGCAGTGGCATAGTTTTTTTCCTCTCTCCCTCTCCCAGATATTATTTCAATATGTTTGGGTTTGAGTGTGTAGTACCCGTCTGTCCAGCGATCATATCATGGTGAAATACCTTTAAAGCATGTTTGTAATCCAGTGCCTTATTAAATGCGCCCGTGTTTTAATAAGAATATTGAAGCATATAGTTCCCCTGGCAAGGCAAGGCAACTTTATTTATACCGCGCGCTTCACACACAAGGCAACTCAATACACCTCTGATCCGAATGCCTGGGCTCGGGAAAGGCATTTCAAAGCACTACTTTTCCTCCTCTTTCAGGCGGCGTCTTTGGTTCACTTGTGTTTTTGTGATGTAGAGGAGGTGGTTATGTTGCTCCAAATTCAGATGATAAATATTTCCTGACTGTGTGTTTGGCTCCTCGCGTGGTTCATGCCGCTCTGAACAGCTGGCGCGCGTCGCCGCTGATTGACACTGCTCCAACGCACCTGCTGCGAGAGGTGTCTGTTCCATCCACTATGGTCAGTGGATTATGGATTATGGACTTCTAATGAGTTTCACTCATGGAGCTATGATGGCTTTACTCCGCTCCTCTTTGCTCCTCTGCAGTCCGCAAGCCACAGGTGACAAGTAGAAAAACACAGCCCAGTCAGTCTGTGTTTTTGGACTGACAGTAACAGTGCAGTCACTTACAGGTTTTTCTGCTTTAGTCCCGTTACGTCTGAAGAATACACTCGCCTCCTCAGCTCTTCTGTACATCAGAAATCCTTGAATTAGTTTCATTTTCATTGTTTACATTCCACAAAAGTTTACTCCGCATCTTGTTGAATTATCTGTGTTGGCGTCACAGCGCCTCACACAGGCCTGGAAGATGAATTGCGCCGTTTTCACAGACCTGAGTCAACCCATGTGGACGCACACATTTACTAAGCTTGCTTCGTGCTTATAAACAAAGTTTCTGAAAGTATAAGTGTTTTGTTTTCGTGGGTAGTCTTAGAGGAGCGTGCTGGCTTTCCAAAGTCCACAACACTCTCTTTTGTCTTCTCCACATTTGGAGAGAGATTGTTCTGTGTGCACCACACGGCTGCACTGCTCACCTCACTCCTGTAGTTTGACTCGTCTCTGTTGCTGATGTTGTGTCGTCTGCAAACTTGATGAAGAGGTTTGAGCTGTACTTTGGAGTGCAGTCAAGGGAGTGAACAGGAAGTATTGTATCTGCTTTTAATGATGCAATTAATTCATTACTTTGTTGATATTTTATCTTGCTTATCTTGTAATTTATGTAACAACCACCTTGAGAATGCCTGATTGGATTTGGTCTGGGACGCTAAGCTAAGATGAGATACCTTATGAAAACATCAGGTAGTTTGGGTGAATGGAGTGTGAGCGACTTTGCTTCCATAAGTCTGCCCCAGGGCGACAGTGGATATGTAAGAAGCATAGCATCACTAATACTTGTCAACAGTGCATATGTTTCATAAGGATTACTTAGCTTGCCCATGTGACTCAAATTACTACATATACATAGATTGGTGCTAGTTCATCACTGACCCAAAATTTACAATTTAAATTATTACTTCATGCCTTTTGCTTTCAAAGTCTGCAGTCACGTCGTTTTGGTAGAGACAGATAGTGTGTGTCTCTGGTGATGTGTGGGCAGCCAGGCGTGTCCTTGTCTTTGCTCTGAGCCATGCAGAGGCCACTGGTGTCCACTGCACAGTCTGGGAGGTTCTTTGGAACATGTGGCTTTTCAAAGCTCAAACTAAACCAAGCGGAGCAAAGGATATTGCCCACAAATCTGTGTCAGAGAAAGTCACTATTTATGGAGAACTCATGACATCTCGACATGCACTGGCCTGTTAATATGTGTTAACAGGGCTGGGAGTTATGTCTCTATAGAATTTTATTATAAAATTATCTATAAATTATCATATGTGTCAGTAATGTAATTCAGCGTGAACCCAGCTTAATGGTCACAAACATATTTTGCACATTCTTTAACATTTAAAGAATGAATCTATCAGTGAATGTAGCATGTTGTAGATCCGTTTCATTTGATGCTTGTGGCATTTTTGAATGATCCATGTCATAAAGCTTTCTCTCTTCCTCTGCGTGGTTGTGGTGATGTGCCCTTTGTATCTTCAACAGTGGATATTTCCAGCTGCCGTTAGATGACCTGCTATTTGACAGCTCTCAACAAAACACTTCAGGCTCTCAAAAAGACACCATAGAACATCTTTGGAGAAAATATGCGTTACAACATACTGTATTGTGTCTACAAAGATGACCCCAAAGATGAGATTTAGGATAAATTGACAGCAATATAAAAATAAATGTATACTTAGTAAGTAATTTGATACGCTATCATACTTTTTTGTGGGATCTTTTTGACTATGCACTGCATATCACATAGAAGTAATAGTCTCTTTTTACAGGTGTTTACAGTATGTTCAAGGACTGTGTTATCAGGATAAAGCAGGACTTGGGGACGCGTATTTGTGTCTGTTTTTTTCCGTTCCATTCCTGCACCATTTGGTATGGTGCCATTAGTTGCTTGACTGAACCACAGATGAGCTATGCTTTACAGAATCCAAATTACACAGGGGCAATTTTTCATCCTGTGAAGCTGTTCACAGGCAAAGGGCCATAGATGGACCATTCACGTTCCTTATTTGTCCTTGTCTGCTGGAGGTTGCCTCTGGCTCACATAGCCTGAATTTAAGTGGACATCAATCTCGATAAAGAGGCACTGCCCAGCGTAATATTCCCACCTTGGATTTTTTGGTTTGGTTTTGTGAGACACTGGAAGGAAACGTGTTTGATGCTACAAGCAGGAAAATTACCCTCAGTATGAGGCCGAAGTCATTGCGTTCATATTTCATGTTTTTGTTCAAAAGCCTCTAGTTGCTGGTCCCAGTTATTGCCGTACCTTTCGACTGCAGTTTTAGTGAAAGGATTCAGTGAAGGTTACTGTGAGAACACTCTCCCAATGCAATATGCACATTTTAGGTATGTAACTTTGGAATAATTGTTACGGCTTTATTTTCCCCAAAACCAAAGTAGACTTTAATGTTAAAGCGGAGATTCTTCATTCCTGTCAGAATTAAATGCTTTTGACCACCACACTGAATTACATTATTGGCACATACGATAATTTAAAAATATAGTAGAATATGGCTCATTTTCATTTCACCAGAGGTTTGTTTTCCGGCTTGAAAAGTTTTTTTTTTAAATAAGTCCCTGTCTAGCACTTTCAAACACTGACCAAACAACCCCCTCTTCAAACACCACACTTAAGCAACCCGCTCCCTCCTCACTACCACTGGATTCTGTTTGCATGGCTATGTGATGATAATACCAAGACCTCCTTCCACTGGCTGGACACTGACCTATCTGTGCTCTTCCGAAAGTGATGCGCGGGGAAAATTTTGCCTTGGAGCAGCAGTAGCAGCAGTCGCCTCACAGCGGACCGCACTCTCTGCCCCCCCTCATAAATGAGACTCATTAATTCTCCATGTAGGTAGATGGTTTTCTACATGCAGCACAGCACCCCGCCTTTCCTTTGGGGACTCAACCGCACACGGCTCCACCAACTCCAATCGCATTCCCCCAACATCGTCATCCTGCCGTCGTCTGTTTTCACATTTATATGAAGTTGCCAGTTTTGTGCATTCGCATCTGATAAGCTGTGGATATCTGGTGAGAATGATATATTTCTTTCCAAATGCCAGCGGTATCTTCTTCCCCCCTTCTCTTTTATTATAAAATATGAAGCGATCCCATGTGGCCTCTCTGACCTAAATTTGCAGTTTGGTGGTTGACAGTTGAATTTAAAGCGTGTGTGTTTTTGATATTGGGTAGGTATAAGCACACAGCGTACCTGAGGCAAGTGCGTATTTACATCACGATTGCTTTGAGTGACACTCCTGAATCTTAAATCCGTGGACAAAGAAACTCATTGTCGTCAACAGTCGATCGCTAATGGGCAAGTGACGGCGAAATCTCAATTTGCCGTTTGATTATATACGTCTGTGCCGGTTGCTGTATACGTTGGGTAGCATATTGTCAGCTGAGATTGTAGTGCAGAAGTAGGGAAAAAAAGGGAAAACACATTTGGCGGAGGGCTTTGTGTATTGAAATCGCAGCGAGCATCACAGGCGGCTCACTATCCGCAGTGTAAACAAACAGAGGGGCTCTTCAAAGGGCCAGGCTTTGACATAATTGGAAAGGAAATGGAGCTGCGGCGAGCTGTAATGCTTTTTGCCATTAGTGATCGCCCGGTCCGAGAAGAATTGCGAGTGGACATGTCCCCAATTTGTGTTTTGTGCTGTTAGTGTCTTCTATCTTTAGCTCATTATGTATTAAGTTTTCTCGGTGTGTTTGTAATTCATAGAATTCTCCTTTTTTTTAGTCATCTTGTCATGTGCAAACTTCGTAATGGAGGCATCAAGTTTACAAGATACATAACTAAAGACAAACAAAACTGTCCTGTGGCTTTAAGCAAAGAAAGGAAAGGAAGAGACAATCCGCTTGTTTGTTTTGAGACTCCCTTTTTCACATTTTACTTGTGGCTGTTTGCCTCAGGGGCAACAGCCAATCACCCCGCTCCATTTTGCTCTATCCTCTGTTCAGCGGTAGTGCTCACAAATCTACAAGCTTCCTCTTTCACAACATTCAGAAATGTCTTCTTTGGTCTTTGAACTTTACAGTGGCAACAGTGGCATCATCCTGCAAATCGTTCATACAAGTGTAACATGATGAGCACCGATGAAGAGAAATGTGCTTATCAAGAGTTAGTACGTGTTTATTTTGACCCAGTACGTAAAGGGCCTGTTTTGTTTCAATCAAATTTTGATTAAAGTGTATGGTCAATCTAAATAATGGTGCGTTTCAGTCTACTTGTCTACAGCCAATCCTGTGGCACTGTTTGGAGACTGGACCATGAGGAATAAGATGGGAGTAATTGTTTTAACCGGGAAAAGGTCCTACATTACCCTTTATACATGGCTTTATAAAATATGTTTGGAATATTCATTAGTAAAAGTATAATCAGTCCTACATTCTAATTACTCTGATTCAGATTTTATTTTAAGACATTTAGACATTTTCCATGTAAAGAGAGGAAAAATGTACCTAATGCCTGAAAAGGAATTGGCAGAAGCAAAAGCTTATTGCGTCTATACTTTCATTTGCAAAACAGGAACAGCTGCCAGTGCCTTATGCCTTCAATTTTGCGGTACTTCACATTTAAAAAAAAAAAGTTCATCATACTATTATTTTTGCATCCTTAGCATATGTTGTATGTTGTAACTGAAATATAGTACATGCTGCTTTATATTGATTGATTGATTGATTGAATATTTTATTTCGAGCTACACAAAACAGACACAAAAGCAAAATTCCTTTACATGCTTTTCCTTTTTTTTTTTTTTTTTTTTTTTTTCTTACGGAAATGATCAAAATAGTTTTGCATTTGGAACAATCTTGATAAAAAGCTGGTTTGTGTGTGCCCGATGGGCCACTTTGTCCAAAATGTGATCTCTCTTTGTTGAATGATGCAAATTGCACTTGGCTCTGCTGGCTCACAGAGGGGTGAAGCGGTTTGAATTAATCTAAAAACAAAACTACCAGTTATTAGCAAGAAATGATTTGTAGTGAGGGTAATTTGAGCATCAGTAGGTGAAGGGGTGAGTTATTTGTCTTGAAAAGAAAATGGAAAAAAAATAAAACTGATTATGCAGCATTGTGTTTTTCATGAAGAACCGTATTGCTTAAAAGCTTAAAAAAAAAAAAATCAGTCAGCGCTTAACTAACAAAGGAGACCACATTGAATATTGTTAATTTATGGAGGCATATTAGGAGGCAATCAAACCTCATAACAGATTGATCAGTAATAGGCAGTGCTCAGAGCTTTATCCTTTAGTAATAACATGTTTCTGTACAAGTCTAAACCTTCTAAGTCTGGCATCTCCGACTATATTTGGAAAGTGTTTGTTTATCCACCTCCAGGTCATCCTACTCAAATGGCAGGAGCCAGAAAAATAATGCTCTCTTTTAAAAAAAAAAGCTAAATAACAGGGCTGGAGAACCTAACTGTTTTGTTTTGTTACACAAGTGTCTCGTGTGATGTAATGCACGGAAGCAAACTCGTAGCATCGTGTAGTTACAGCGCACTTGTCCAGCTTCATATGCATCTATCTTTTCACCCGGATGAAATGAGTGATATGCTTGTCTGTCTAATTGTGTCTGTGGTGGCACATGACAGAACCGTGACCTTATTTAGTAATGGCAGGAAATTGAAGAGTGGTTATTACAGGCCACTGGTGAGGTCTTGTCCCGGGAGGTCCGGCTGGAAACCTCTTGTCAGACAGTCTTAAGAGCCCGGTCTAGATATACCCATTTATAATGCAACTTGGTGGCTTGGCAAAGTCCATTCAAACATATTATTTATGCAATGAATTCATTTGGAAATCTTCCTATGCTTGGAGCACTCAAACGTCTATTTTTTCTCTCTGAAGTGTCATAAGGGAAGATGTATAATCAAATGTTCAATTATCTGTATTTATTTTCCAAGCTGAGAGGCACTCATGTCGAGTGTCTTTAGTTGAAGCCAGGCCTTGAAGGTTGTGTCCATGCGGTGATCTTAATGAGCCGTTGACCTTACAGCATTGATAGCCCGCAGCGAATGTAAATAACTGCTTGGCTTTTCAAAAGTTCTATTAAATCAATGACTCATCAGCACTATTTGTTGCGGGCAGCATAACTTAATTTGCTTGACTTGATTGAGCAGATCTACATAAAAATTGAATTTGCCCCGAGATGGATTTACGCTTCATAAGGGGTGAGGTGCTGGCTGCTGTGGCCACGACAGGACAGGAATCACAGACTGGTTCAAATGTATGACCTTTCCATTGGTCTCATTAAACGCTCTTTTTGATTCAGCTGAAAATGGTTACATTTAACACGGGCGAAAAAGGATGAAGGAAAATACCAAGTCAGCATAGTTTTGTATTCAAAAAGTTGATTCTGGTTCATCTGTGTTTACTACATTGTGGAAAATCAGCACAAAAAAAAGAGGTTCCATAATGTTGGAGGCTGTTTTAGAATTGTGTGTGTGAGAATAAATCTGAAATTGAGAGTATATTAATTATTGTTAATATCTAAAGGGGTCAAACACACACTTGGAGTTGTGCCGTTCATGTATGTTTCACTAATCTTTGAATCTTTCCCAAGGACTAATCAAAGTGCTGCAGTGCCCACAGATACATCGCTTCTCCAATTTATCCAGGAAGCATTTTCCTAACCTCTTGATCCAGCTTATCCTTTCTTTGCACTAAAATGCAGAAACTTCCCATACTGGAACACGCTTTGACACTATTCCTGACAAATCCTGACAACATGGAGCAGGGGTTTGTTTTGGAGGGGAGCGAGGGAATAGGGGCTTAGGTACTGTGCACAAATCAAACCGGGAAGATCAGCTGTTAGGGATGTAACGATTCATCGAAAATCGATTTAAAAATGTAAACTGCTTTAAAGCAACCCTCAGCTACTCTATTTTGCCTGACCGGAAAATTACTAGAAACCGCAAGCTAACTTTTTCTCAAGACAAGCTCCACACCTTGTTCTAAATGGTAGCATTATGTTCAAACTGCAAAAAAAAAAAAAAAAAAAAAAAAAAAAGACTCATATGAGAGTTGCAGTAAAGACATAGCTGAGGGCAGTTTAAAAAAAGAAGAAAAAAAAAAACACTCAAAAGGATATTTTCATGTCTTCACGTCTACAAGGAACAAGGACAAATATGCAGGTGTTAAAAACAAATGAAACATCTTTTGGTATAAGTCGTATTCATTTTCTAAAAAAAAAAGATTTAAAAAAATCTAAATCGGGAACTTAAAATCGGAACTCCAATCGAATTGGGCCTTGAGTGAATTGTTGCATCCCTATCGGCTATTAATATAAGCTGCCTTTGATCAATGTAGCATGTTTTTTTATTTTTTATTATTGGTTCCCAGTAGGCTTCATTAGACAGGATAGCACAAGACGAGAGAACTTGAAAAGTAAATTGTCAGAGCCATGTCTCTATCCTATGACAGACAGAACAGTAACATGCCATATGGACAGTAGTCTTAAGGATCAGCTGCACAAATCAATATACGGTAGCTTGTTCTAAGCATCAAAGTGTAAGATAGGGATTAACGTGTTTGAAATGATTACCAAATATCTAATGCGCTACTTTAAGAGTTCCATGAAGAGTTCAGCCAAAAATATGTCAGTTTAAAGCAGGGGTGTCAAACATACGGCCCGCGGCCTGATTCGGCCTGCGAGATGATTTAGTCTGGCCCCTGCCCTGTAGAGCATAAATTCCAGAGTATGTATAATGTATAATAACCTGAATGATCATTCTAGCCACTAGGGGGCATTACATTTAAAAGAGTTCCACAAGTGTCCAGCAGAGGGCACTGGCATAATAAGAGCTCAGGATATGAACAACACATTATACAGCCACGTGGTAAATGGACAGTCTGCCCCAGGGCGGCTCTGGCTTCAATAACAGCTTACCACCACCGAGTGTGGAGTGAATGAATAATGACTACTATATAGCACTTTGCGGAACTTGTGACACAGGCTTGTAAAGTGCAATACAAGTGTAAACCGTTCTTTTTAATGAAGCTACAGTCAAGTTGGGGCTTTGACCAAATCACAGCTTATTATTATTATTCATTTATTGGAAAAAAAATGACCTATTATATGCGGCCCGTGACCCGCCGTGGGAGCTGAATGTCGGCCCGTGACCCAAAATGAGTTTGACACCCCTGGTTTAAAGTTTTTCCCAACAATTCTATATCGCTGCGTTCAAAAGAAAAATGTGCATTTGATTTTGTTTTGTTTACTGATAAACCTCCCATAAGACCAATAAAAAAGAGACATACAACTCCTCTAATGTTTTGCTAAGGAAACTCTCAAAATAATGTCTTGTTCACTCTTAACTTGACATTTGATACACCCTGTGAACTCTATGTGAATGAAGTCAAAACTTGTCTGGTTCTTGGGTTTGTTTCCGAGACTGAGCTGTTGCAGAGTTTCCATGTTCTCCCCGAGTCGTTCCTCTCTGCCCAAAAAACATGCACAGCTGGCTAATCTTCCACTTCAGTAATCCTGACCGAGTTCACGTCTACAGATCTTGACTGCGGGTTCCCCAATGCTCCTTACATGTTTCTTGGTGACTCTAAGATGGGTCAAATGTAGCCTGACCAGTCTTTTCTACACAACAAACTGTCGGACAGAAAACCCTCATTCGAGGCTTCTCAGAGAAATATATACTTATCTGGTTTTATATTAGGTATCACATTTACAGATACAAGTCAGTAACTCTATACGGACACAAGGGAACCACTAAGCACATAAACACAACTCTTTACTAATTACAGAGAGTTTATTCAGTATAATCCTTTAGTGTTTTTACACAGCTTAAGTGTTAAAGTCAATTCCATTTTATGTGCTAGCAGTCCATGGAGGGTTACCCGGCACCTCTCGTCTCTGCTTCTCCTCAATAACCTTTACCACTGTTTTGACAGATGCTATGCTGCTGGTCGCGCAGAGGCTAGAGGGACCTTTCAACATTGAATCTGTCATGGAGCCTATTGATGTGAAGATTTCAGAGGCCATCATGAATATGCAAGATAACAGCGCCCAGGTTTCCTACAGGGTACGTCAATTAGCTTTATTCCACCCTGGAAAAATAACTCTACATCACAGACAAAGTTTGACAAAGTGGAACTACTAAGTCACGCTGTGCTCTGAAAGGTGTGCCCTGGACAACACATGCTAATTATGTCCAAGTTTAGCTTTTGTATTTGAATTACATGTTGGGCTTTGGTCAGATAATCTTAGTTCAACTAACAGTAGTTAATGTGTTTCCTGTGCTTTACTGCATTCTCCTTTGCCCACAAAATTGTAGTCAGGACGTCAAAAAAATGTAGGTGGTTGTGAAGATATCCGACTGCCTACACACATTAAGATGCCAGCTCCCGTTCAGTTAAATGCCCTGCTGGTTTTTCCCAAGCAACAGATGCAGTTTTGTTTAAGTATATGTGGCGTTTTCCCCCAAATCCCATCAAAATACGTACCCTGTCATTTTAAATAGCCATAGTTGAATCATCTATCAGAGGAGTTAACCTCAGATTGACGTAGCGCACTGTCATGTACGGTAACGCGGGGTGAATGTCTCTTGGCCTTAAGCAAACATGTTCGCCCTATTTTTTCCGCTGCCTCCGGGGGTAATTTCAGACGCTGACTACGGCTTCACCCCTGTCCGTGTAATTGCAGGTCTTCCAAGGTTGCGGCCAGCCCAAACCCGCAGGAATGAGCCGATCCGCACGTGGTGTTTCGGACGTGTTCACCGCCCGCTTCAAGCCCTACAGCCCGGAGGAGCGCCCGACCACCGCAGCTGGCACTAGCCTCGACAGACTGGTGAGCCTTCAACAGCTTTTTTGTTGTTGTTGTTGTTTTGGCATAAATGTTGTTTCTTTCCTGACTTGACACCGTTGATTAAAGCTGTTGATTTGCCGCGGTAAGACCCCAGAGCAGGAAATTAATTCTTTGTAGCCGTGCTCCATTCAGCAGGTCCCCCCCCCAACCCCCCCCTCATCTCTATTGATTTGTGTTTGTGGTAACGAATCAACAGCTCTACCGCAGGGAGGGCAGCGGAAGGTGCGGCATGACACTTTGGCTGCCCTTCTCATCCCTGTTTGTACTTTGCAAACAGGACAGAATGGAACGGGATGGAAGGAGGAGACAGATGGGTTTTCTAAGACTGGCCGTATCAATTGTTTGCTGTAACGCGGGGTCTTTATTTGCCACCAGATGAAGCACATGTTTGCGGGATTGGATCTCGATGTATGGATTTCCATTCCCGACAACCTTGAGAGCTAAAAACGCCGCCGCAGGCTAAAGGTTAACACAAAGCTGCCAGTACTATTGAGCTAAGAGACAGTGCTCAACATGGATTAGCTTTCCAGACACTGCCGCCCTGCCGTTTGCTCCTCCATCCTGTGAAAAAAAAAAAAAAAAAACTTTGTTGTTGAAGATACTTAGATTAGAAAACGATGAGCCTGTGCAAAAGTTTTAAGCTGGGTTTTAAAAGTGTAAGATGGTTTTCATTGTAATGGAAATGTAATGCACAAAGATGATTACAGTTGGTGGTGCTGCATTACTTAAAAAAAATAAGTAAATACAGACTGAATATACAAATTTCACTCCTTTAGATTAAGAACATAACAGTAATGTATTTGATTTGAATTTACTTATTTTAAATAGAATTGTAATTCTATTGACTCTACTATAGCAATTACTCTTGCTGATTCTCCACCATTGAAGTACATTTCTTTGTTAAAAAAAAAAACTGCCTATAACCTTTGCACAGTGCTTTATATTACTGTCCTTCATGCTTTTAAACCAAATTTATGCATTCCCTTTAGTGGAGCTGTCATTTCCCCCCTGCAGTCTGAAAAGCGAGCTCAATTCGCTCTCTAAATGCCTTTTGTCAGGTTAATAATATGTTATTTAGACGGTGCAAAAACTCAATTTGAAAAGCCGCTGTTTTCTAACCATCTGCCGCTTAGAACCCGCAAATAATAAAGGACTTGTTTGTTTTATTCGACGCTAATTGCATTTCCACTCAGTCCCATTCACATTGCGCACGTTATTGATGTCCCGTATACAACAGCCTCTGTGTGTGTGTGTGTGTGCGTGCGCGTGTGTGTGTGTGTGTGTGTGTGTGTGTGTGTGTGTGTGTGTACTGTAGCTCTGCATGTCCGTCAAAGCTCGCTTCCACCTACTGTGAATTAATTTAGACTGTCTGTTTCTCTGCCTTTATGCTGCAAACCAGAGGAATGTTTGGAATGAGATGCAACACAGTGTAAGGTTCAATATTTTCTTCCTCGTAACTTTTGTCTTTTTTGCTTTCAGATTTTTTGTTTTTGTGTGAAATAAATGCGAGTGATTTTATTTGTATGCAGGAAAACGGATGGGATAGTTCATAATGACAAACCAAAAAAAAGAGAGATTTTGGTCAGCTTTTTGATATTCTGCCTTGTGTTTTCAGCACATCCGGAGAAGATGTGTCTTTTTGTTTATGTTAGTTGGTTTGTCAATAACTGTCTTTCCAGTGTAAGATAAAGTCACAAGTTTGTCCAATAAGAGGGCAAGTTTATCTAAATATTTGCAAGATACAGCAGCATCAATGACAATGGAAACGTCTGCTGTTGTGGGCTAACTTTAAAGTAGGGTTGTCAAAAAAATTGATTTGTGGATGCTAAATCGATACTACAATTGATATCGAAGCTAGATATTCATTTGAGCAGGTATCGATACTTTCTGTGTTTCCTCCGCGCTGTGCGCAGAACAGCCCCTCCCCCTCCTGCTCGCTCACAGAGTGCCGGAAGGAACCTGCTGTGCTACGATCAAAACTTTAATTAGAGCTAAAAAGTACTCACTTAAACCCTGAATAAAATCGTGAAACTAAAAGCCTCCATTGTCAAAGTGTAGGATATGATTACTGGTGCAGTACCAGGTTGAAAGCAGCAGGCGTTTTTATAGAAACTGTAGAATTTACGATTGTGGCTAATGTTAGCTTAGCGGCGTCCATTGGTTTACATGTATCAGTTAGCTTTGGCTATTAAGCCTTTTTTTTTCTCCATAAATGGAGTCAATATTTATTGACTAGGTTCGGGAGCAGGACTACGCCTCAACCTATCACACTGCACACCAACCACTCTTGCTTTCACCTAACCACGCCTCTTAATTACTCACGAGCCATTATATGCCAAGCAAAGCCTCGTCATCTCAGTTTGTTTGAAACTGTCGACCCCACCCTCCCTTCATGTCTGATCCATTTCAGCAATGATTCTCCTGCTTAGAAGGGGGGTCCCGAATAGCTGGGTTCATCCGAGACGGAGCCCCCACCCACAGTCTCGCCCAGTTTCACTCTACACTATAACCTTGTGAATAAAATCTTAATTGCACTTTGTTGTGGCGTGGTCCTTGCTAGTGAAAAATCTCAACAAAATGAAATTTTACCAATGTCAACTGTATGTTGTGCATGTTACCTATCTGTACTTAACTCATGAATATATTTAGAGGAATTTTAGAGGCCAATTTTAGCAGTTTGTGCTTTGAATTAATGCACTGTTCGGCTCCTAAATGTGACCACAGTGACTGTTACTGTTCATGAAGGCAGAAACAGACAGTGTATAACCTGATCCAGTCTGTAAGCACTTTGTATTGTAGGTTCCATCCATCCATCCATTTTCTTCCGCTTTATTCGGGGCCGGGTCGTGGGGGCAGCAGTCTCAGCAGAGATGCCCAAACTTCCCGATCCACGCACACCTCCTACAGCTGTTCTGGGGGACCCCGAGGCGACACCAGGCCAGCTCGGAGACATAGTCCCACCAGCGTGTCCTGGGCCTTCCACGAGGTCTTGTCCCACTCGGACATGCCTCCCGCGGGATGTGTTCTCTCCAGCACCCTCTCCAGCACCCTGGAGTAGACTTTACCGGGGAGGCTGAGGAGTGTGATCCCTCTGTAATTGGAGCCCACCCTCCGATCCCCCTTTTTAGAGAGAGAGACCACCACCCCGGTCTGCCAATCCAGTGGCACTGTCCCCGTCCGCCATGCGATGTTGCAGAGACGTGTCAGCCAAGACAGTCCTACAACATCCAGAGACTTAAGGTACTCAGGGCGAATCTCATCCACCCCCGGAGCCTTGCCACCTAGGAGTTTTCTCACCACCTCGGTGACTTCAGCCCGGGTGATGGACGAGCCCACCTCTGAGTCCCCAGCCTCTGCTTCCTCATTGGAAGACGTGACGACGGGATTGAGGAGTCGATGTCAGCAGCCCCCCCACCCACACTGTAAACAGTGTTGGTGAAGCACTGCTTCCCCCTCCTGAGGCGCCCGATGGTTTGCCAGAATCTCTTCGAGGCCGACCGATAGTCCTCCTCCATGGCTTCTCGAAACTCCTCCGAGACCCGAGTTTTTGCCTGCAGCACGCTTGGTCTGCCAGTACTTCTCAGCTGCCTCAGGAGTCCCACAAGCCAACAAGGCCAGATAGGACTCCTTCTTCAGCTTGACGGCATCCCTTACTTCCGGACGCCACCACCGGGTTCGGGTATTGCCGCCACGACAGGCACCAGAGACCTTACGGCCACAACTACGAGCAGCCGCATCGACAATGGAGGAGGAGAACATGGTCCACTCGGACTCCATGTCCTCAACCTTCCTCGGAATCTGGGTGAAGCTCTTCCGGAGGTGAGATTTGAAGACCCCACTGACAGAGGGATCCGCCAGTCATTCCCAGCAGAACCTCACGACACGCTTGGGCCTGCCAGGTCTGACCGGCTTCCTCCCCTGCCAGTGGATCCAGCTCACCGCCAGGTGGTGATCAGTTGACAGCTCAGCCCCTCTCTTCACCCGAGTGTCCGGAGATCAGACGACACAACTACAAAGTCGATCATCGACCTCCTGCCTAGGGTGTCCTGGTGCCACGTGCACTTGTGGACACCCTTGTGCTCGAACATGGTGTTCATTATGGACAAACCGTGGCTAGCACAGAAGTCCAACAACAGAACACCACTCGGGTTCAGATCGGGGAGGCCGTTCCTCCCAATCACTCTCTCCCAGGTCTCACTGTCGTTACCCACGTGGGCGTTGAAGTCCCCCAGTAGAACAATGGAGTCCCCAGTTGGAGCACCATCTAGTACCCCTCCCAGGGACTCCAAGAAGGCCGGGTACTCTGCACCGATGTTGGGCCCGTAGGCCGAGACAACGGTGAGAGACCTGTCCCCAACCCGAAGGCGTAGCGACGCGACCCTCTCGTTCACCGGAGTGAACTCAAACATGTGACAGCTGAGCTGGGAGGCTATGAGCAAACCCACCCCGGCCCGCCGGCCTCTCTCCGCGAGCAACTCCAGAAAAATGGAGAGTCCAGCCTCTCTCCAGGAGTTGGGGAGTTGGGATCCGGAACCCAAGCTGTGCGTGGAGGTGAGCACGACTATATCTAGCCGGTATCTCTCAATCTCCCGCACAAGCTCCTATAGTATTGTAAGTTAAATCACCAAATACAGTATAAGGTTTAAGCATTTGACCATGTGCAAAAACAGTTAATCAGAGATAATAATTAGACCCTTTATTACTTAATGTCTCAAGAACATGGTAAATCTGAAAAAAACTAATGTAATGTTGAGTGTTCTGCAATGTTGACAATACAGTGCAGAAGGAAAGAGACACAAGTTTCCTACAGCAAATATGATATTTAAAAGGGGATTTATTTTTACTGTGGTATCGAAATCGGCATCGAGAATCGAGTTTTATTATCAGTATCAAAACCGAGTTTAAAATTTCAGTATCGTGACAACACTACTTTAAAGCAATACCGTGCAAAAGATTACTCTTCATTTATGTTATGTTTTAGTTGTCTTATATTGTCACATCCCCCAAAAGAGCCCTCCAGACCGTAGTAATCCTTGCTCAAGTGTAAAATGGCTGGCTTTATAAAATGTTTAACACTAGAGTGAATCTGTTGCGCCACAGGGATTGTTGAACACATGCCACAATGTTCTCGGCGGCTGCGCGTGGTCCTCAGGAGATTCAGCGCAAACCACCTTGCTCACGTCTATTCTTGACACGTCCCATTATAGGGGCTCATTGCCATTGCTAATAGAGTCAGGTCCTGCAGGAAGCCGTCCAAACCGACGCGGCGGAGGGGCTTTCGCGGTGCAGGGAGATGCAGCTGGTGTTGCTGTTGTGGCGCAGTGGCATGAAGGCTCCAGACGGCTCATGAATAACAAGCTAATTAGTCTGCATGCTCAGTCTCCACACAGAACCTATTCCTGACATAAGTATGATAACTACCAGGGAGATACCTGGGTAAAAAAAAAGTCCATCATGAGATCTCAGGACGGGCTGCTGCTCACTGTGGCTGCAGGTAGGCACACGTACTGGCATTTCGGTAATGTTCTGTAAAGGGGTTTAGTGGGTTCATAATGAGAGAAATTCTTGCTTTATCTTCAGGCTCAGTCTGACTCACAATTTTTGCATCCAGTTGGACATGGAAAAAAAATGGCCCCTATTCAACACCTAGGATGAATTTAGCACCAGCACTATGATGAGCAGGTATTGTTGGAGAAACCTGCTTTTTCAGACATTGTTTCAAGATTATTAATCATATTCTTTTACTGAACACATTGTGCTTAATGCTAGGACTGTGTGAGCACCGTCACAGAGCGGTAATAAGTCTTTGTTTTGCTGTATGATGGAGAAATGGAAAAACCTTCATTCTTAATAACATGTTGTTGCTTGAAGGCTTTGTCCTGGTTCACCTTGCAGACATGCAGACGGCTGCCTGCTTGATATTAGGAGCAGGTGTAAAGTCTTGAGTCTTGTATCCCGGTGCTTAGTGGATCATAAGATTGGAGCAGCTTTACACTGCAGCGGGGCACAGCAGCATTCCCTGGGAGACCACGTCTTTGTTGTTGCGTAAACTGCGTTCGCTCACTGAGATAATTGCCCGTGACAGTGACTCTGTTCAGCCTGTAGAAAGTTGACAATAGCTTTAAGTGCTCTTGGATACAAACTTTGCGTCTGCATTTACAGCCTAACATTGCGAGTAGAAAGGCGCACGGGGCATGAGATTCTTTGTGTTTTGAATGAGGAGTTCGGATGGAGGCACACCTCCAGCTCAATGAGCCATGACTGTTTAATTGCCTGACATTCTGTCGGAGCACACACCCTCAGAGCAGGCGAGAAATGGAGATTTGAAAGTCCAAAGAGGGGATGAAGGGGCGCGCACTGACAGACTCACAGGCACATTATAGATAAGAGGTGCAGCTTTTAATTTGACATTTGTAACAAGTTTGGTGCTGTTGAATTGAGTGTTGTTTTATTAGGCCCTCTTGAGCTGAATATTTGAACATAAACCATCTGAGACTGCCGAGCGTGGAACAGCCTGTTGAAAAGCTTTGATGGAAAATAAGAGATGTCATGTTTATAAGACTCCAAACAAGAGAAAAGGCTGTATTGTACACATAACATACAATGACATTAATCGCATTCACAAAAAGTATCCAATGCTGGCCTTTTGCAGCTTAACATATTATTAACATAATATAACAGGAACATAATAATCTTTTCCTAAATTTTGTCCATTCAGTTTTAACATTCACTAATTTTAGTCAGCCCCATGCAATTTACCTGCACTTTTGAAGCCTGAAATGAAGTATTTATCCAGCCCAGGCAGATGGGCCACTTTTATTCTCTGTATTCTTAGCTGAGATCAGTCGGAAATGCTGGCTGAATCATCCCTGTGTGGTTTTCCTGCAAAGTCAGTAGCATACAACCACTCCTTTCCCTAAAAAAAAAAAGAAAGAAAAAAAAACCTGTGACCCTGGCATTATCCTCGCACCGTCCAGGAACATGTCAAGATGCTGGGACACTTTTTTTTTTGGGATACAGCTTAATGGGAGCTAAGTGAGCCTATCCACAGTCCTCTTCTCTAAGCGCTTATATCGGCCAACTCGCCCTGAAACATGCAATTATGAAGATTCCTTAAGGTTCAAGCATATTTTTCTGTAACCACATAAAAATACCTCTAAATGCCGATGCGGTGCAATACTTCGGGGAATTGTTTGATATGACTAAATTTAACAAAGCAGGCAGTTGCTTTACTGCTTGTCTGGAAATATGCTTCATATTCAGAACAAATTGCTCTTGTTTCGACTTGTGCTTGTTTAATTGTAAGAGATGTAAGAAAGCTGCTAACAACAAGAGCAAATGTTGTCAGCGACTACCCAAATCGACGTCAACATTGTTAAGTGTGTGCAACGGGATGAAATATGAAGTGCTCTCCAAAGTGGACGTCATGTCAAGGCTCGAGTTCTTTTGTTAAACAAGTGTTAATGAGCTGGGAGAGGAGAGGCTTTTACTATTCAGTTCAATTCTCTGCGTTCATCCCTAGCTGGGCAATTAAAATGTACAGTAAGTGCTGAAGCATGCACTAGCACATACACACTGTACTGATGTTCTGCTGGTTACAACATGGAGTGGCTTAAATAAAAATTTAGTAGAGGTCGACCGATATGGGTTTTTCTTAGGCCAATGGCGATTTTTGGGGGATTTTTATTGTCCAATGCCGATATGCTCAGGCGGTGTTTTTGACCAATATTTCTGGCCGATTTTTTCAAACTTCTGGTCTACGCACTGCGTTAACAATTATTATGCAAATTGTATTTCAGTGCCATAAAGGTAAAATAAAAACATTTTTCAATGAAACTCATGGAGGTATTGTGTCTCAGGGCTCTTTGAATCACTGACATCAATCTCAGACAGCTGGGATGATTAGTTGTCAAGTTAAGCCCAGTTAAGGAAAAAACTACTGAAAAGGGACGTTCACCATTATTAAGCAGACCAATATTTTCAAGCAATAAGGGAAAGAACAAGGATCTCTCTGCTGATGAAAGCGTGAAATAGTTGAATGCCTTCGACTAGGTATGAAAACCTTCGATATTTCAGGAAAGATGAAGCGTAATCATCGTACTGATAAGGGATTTCTGGCTGATACACAGGTTTGTGCAGATAAAGGCACAATGAGGACAAATACATCAGATTAACAGAATAGCTGCTACAAAGCAGCAAACAGGTATCTGAAGCTGCTGGTGCCTCTGGAGTCTCCCGAACATCAAGGTTTATGGACAACATAAACCGTCTATCCGGCCTCCCCTAAACAATTCATTGTATGCTCACGAGCAGAAACAGCTGCAGTGGGCCCACAGCATAGCTCTTCTTTTTGTACCATGGAAGAAAGTGGTCAGTCAGAAACTCCACATATTTTTCAGAGCTCATTTTCACACCTTCAGGGTACCTAAAGGGTCCCAAAACATGACTCCGCCCCCTTCTTGCTGACATCACAGGTCGACCTCTACATTTTAGCACCAGAAGTACTTTATTGTGAATTTTAAATGCATTCTTACTGCAGCTTGAACTTGACTTTTGTAAATATTGAAGTTAGGGCTGAATAATTTTGATCCAGTATTTAAATTAACAGAAACGAAATGCAACATCTGACTGGAATATCTGTTGGCAACCTGTCTTGCTCTCCTATTATTTTCCTACAAAGAATTAACAGTGTTTCACACAAACTATATATAATTTTCAGGATTACATGGCAGACGAGTTACGGATGAGTCACTGGCAACATGTGGTCACTATACCTATACGGGGCTCCATCCCTGTTCTTTTGGGCAATTTCCAGACGTTAAGTGTTTACTGCCTATACCTGCTCCTCCAACTCCATTTGCTGCAGTGCACACTCCTATGAGATTAATTTGCTTGTGCATGGCCCTTGACAAATGAATAAAGTAAATAAATCATGTAGCTTTCTGAGACTTTTGTGAAATGAGCATTTGCACTTATAAAATGGAAATAAAGGTGATGAAAATAGCAGTCAGTGTGGGAGTGCAACAAGCAGTATAGTGTTAATCTGGGCGCACTTTAACGTCTATATGGTTTTCTAGAAATTAAAGTTGATTTCTCATGTGTGTGTGGTAACTGAAAGGATAAGTCGATGTGCATTGTAAGAGGCGTGAATAGCAACAGGCTGTGATGCGAATTGTGGGTGTGTGGATGTTTTAAAATGCTTATATTTGTGTTTTATTGTCTATTTTTACTGCGATGTTGATGAGAATGTGATGTCATCACTTAGGACACAACCTTAGACTTGTTTCATTCATTTATTACACTTTCCTGTGCTTAGTATTTAAGACATATTCCATTAAGAAGACGGCAAAACTTACGAAAGAAAGAATACACTGAGCTTAATTAAAAAAGTTGTTTCTTGCTGATTCATTTCTGGCCATTGCACTTAGCCTTCAGACTTCCCATAGCTGCAGCACTAGTCACTTCACAGAAAAGAAAGAGGGTTTAATTATTTGCTGAAAACACCATTGCAGTATTTGCATTATAATTCCAAATCTTGTGTCGAAGCAAAGCATTCATTAAGTGCGAAAGAAAACAAAAATAGATTGAACTGTAAAGATATTTATTGTCCTAAGCAAGCAAGCAAGCTGCTTACCGCCTTAATCGAGCACATTTTCTCAAAATCTAAAAGCTTCTCGACTGGAGTTTACGGCACCTCATTTGAAAGCTAAGACATACAAAACTGACTGTAACTCTTTTTATCATGTTGTCGCTGTGTTTTTGCCGCATTTTTGAAGCATTTTGTCGTGTTTGTTTGTTTTTGTTTGTTTTTTCTGTGCTTTTGTTTTTGTGCTTTTGTCACTTTTTCCATCACTTTTTTGTCACGGGTTATGTTTTTGATATGTTTTCGTCTCTATTTTGGCCCTTTTTTCCAAGAAGCTTTTAGATTTGGGTAATGCTAAATGTGCTCGGCTCCAGTGGGAGTTAAGAGGTTAAGGTGGTTTCTGAAGGTTTATTCTTAGGCAGGGGACCTGACTTTTTATTATACTAGTTGTAGTGATTTCCAGTGGCAGTTTGATCATTTGCATAGCTGTCTATTTTCAATGCAGTTCAACAAATATTAGCATATAGTAATACTAACATTTGTAACGCCACAGCATGCCCCCAGACTCTATGTAAAGTCAATCCAGTTTATTTCAAATGTAGTCCTTATACACTGCTCCTGCTCCCATTCAACCCTGGCTACTTTTCATATCTGTCAATACGTTAATGAGGAACATCGGTCCCATTACACTGTGGGCCCCTCTAGTCCCGAGAGACTGTGGTGCACCGGGAGAGCCGGGCCTGCCATGATTGCTCTGTTCTCCACTGAGCAGAGGTGCGCTTTAATCATCTCCCTTTTTCAGAGTTGGACCATCGTCGCCGTGGGCCAACTCCATGCGCAAACTCGCTGCTGTTTCATCCATATTCTGTCATTCGGCCTCACTGTGGGATCATTTTGAGCCACGTTCTCCTCACCATGACAAAGAGTATTGCCTAAACGCGTAGCGACCTGGGACTGAACAAATGGTTTTAGGCGATGTGTTAAATGGTTCTCTGAATATGTAGCGTAATACATTAGCTGCAAAAGCACACAAGAGTGTCACAAGCTATTTATGATAGTCGAACAAATGTGACAGGAACCTCGACCATGATTGATTCCATTGCTATTGTAGTGTGACATGTTTTACGCTGATCAAACTTGCTTAAATGTATTGTGAAACTCTGTAATTGAAACAATAGCTATTTTTAACATTTATTTGTGTGAACGAGCGAGCGTTGCACAAGCACACAAGCGTTCAATGTCAGATTCAATTAGAGGTGTGATGAATTATTTCTGAGCACTTATAAAGCAAGTTGAAAATGAAGAAAGTTATGGCCCGAGGGTGTCACACAACAAAGTGATTAAATGTAATATTGAACAAGATGTCAGTGAGGCCTAGAGCCAAGTGCCGAAGTGACAAAACAGGAAATCTAATTATGTACCTCTGCTACAATACGGACAAACACCACGTCACAACACTTGCCATCACATTGCTCACACCTGAGAGAAGGTCTGCAACCTTTTCAATAGAATCAGCCATTTCTTTATTCTGTAAATAAACATTCTTAAATATTCTTAATTTTTTTTTTTTTTTGTGAAGACAGAACCAGGACTCCATCAGAATACCTTTCACTAAAACCAAAGAGCCACAAGTGTGTGGCAAAAGAGTCGCTTTCTACTGTCTGTTTGTTTTTTCTAATCAGTGGCTTGATTTTAAATATTTTCACATTTCAAATATGTATACTAAAATTTGTAAATTTTAGTATATTGAAACTCTGACCTTCCACCAGAGCCTTAGTTAGTGGGGATTGTGGCCCCCCCAAAGTTTAGAAAATCTTTCGGACAGTCCTACACACCTACTACACTGTGGTACTCTCTTCCCTCTGGACTGAACCTGCAGACTAATATTGACATCTTTACCAGAGAGCTCAAACAGTGGCTCAAATCAGGCCATGTGCCACTTTAACCAATTCCTCTGGTTCGTCCAATGTTATTGCTATGTCCATATTGGATAATAAATAAAAAAAAATAATTTATGAAATTTGCTGAATTCAGAAGTGTCCTAAAATATATTCTATACTAGGCTTTTTGCTCTCCTTGATGCTTCTTTGGCCCTTCCTGAAAAAGTCATCATACTGTAAAATGTTCCATTGTTTCACAGGCGTACTAGTGGTGGTCAATACCTGAAAACCATAGAGATGAAGAAAAAAAAGCTTCAAATTCAGTAGTTGCTAACGTTTGTGTCAAGCATCCATTCCTTGAAGCTTGTAGCAGGATTGTCCACCGGCAGAGCTGTCAGTGGCACACATAACAGTGATATAGTGTTGCCCTGTCAGGGCCAGACCTTAACGGAGACCTCTGTGTCAAATCATGTCAGAGTCATGTACCGTGGCAGGTTTACAGCGGGACATAATCTGCTGTAATCACGGGGGGAAAACAAGGAGGGCGTCTTCTGGGCTGACTGTTCAACAAAGTCCCGCAGAATCATAGGGCTAAAAATGGGGTTTGTCATGAACACATGGCACTGGGCCTGGCAGCTGCAAGCACCGCTGCACTGTCACTTTAAACCAGTTCCCTTTGGTTCCCCGGGTCCCGGCCGCTGCCACATAAACAGATGGGTTTTTGCATGAAGTCATGGAAGAAGGACTATATTTACAAAGCTAGGAGAAAAGCAAAAAAAAAAAAAAAAAGATACTCGAGAGTAGGGGTTCTCAAACTTTTCACACAAAGCTCCATTCCATAAAATATTTTACACTTCAAGTGACACCAGGCCTAGATAAGGATCAAATCATTACTACAGTAAGGCTGGTCTAAGTTTGCCAAAATAAGTTTAATCTGAGTGTAAACCTTGTCCAAACCAGAAAAAAGTGGTACACATGCCCCAGGTTTAGAAATGCTTAAAACATCCAAAGCTCCCTGAAAGTCATGAAATATGCGTATAGAATTAACCCTTTGTAGTGCGGTATTTCCGCACACTTTACATATGGCCTCCCTGCTGCACAGCAGTATAAGGTAAAGAAGCCAATCAGAAGAGATCACCCTACATCACAGATCCCACTACTGTGGCATTTGACCAATCAGCAGAGACCGGTCACACTCTCAACTTCCTGTTTTCTCTGAAGTCTGAAAAAGACCCAAGTCTGGCTAAAGTCATGGTACATTTTTTCACATAACTTGAAAACTAACCGTGGTTAGTTGATGAAACTCACACATTACATTGGTGAATAATAAGGGATGATATATGTGTTGGTTATGGAGGACGTAGTGAAATAAGTGAAATTGCAGCATGAAAGGCAGGAACCATATTTTATCCTAATAGTCCTAAAGTTCATTCGTTTTGTCCATATTTGGACATGCCCGTAGCACCTATTATTCATACTTACAGTGTTTTCTTGACCAAAAAAAAACAATAAACCCTAGGACTATGTTTTTATGTTGCCAAAGGTCATTTTTTGTCAAATTTTTAGGCAAACAGTACTGGAAGTGACTGACCCCGCCCACACTCACATTACAAACACTCTTGCCTATGACGTGTGATCATTCACATCAAACATGAAAATCACAAAACACAATGTCTCCTGGGTACCAGCACCCCCCGAGACCTGAAAATACTTTTTGTATATTTTATATATAAACCTTTGTATTATATCACATTGATTTTCTGCATGATAATGAAAAATGTTGAAAATGTTACAACAGAACTAAACTTTGTGTTATGTTTCCCAGTAACACTCTCAATTTTATTTCAAAGTATTTCAATGAGCACCCTATAAAGGGTTTTGCCTGGCTAACACCATGCTGCTGTGTGCGCTCGAATTATTTCGAACTGCAAAGCCTGGGGACCATGGCCGAAATTTTCAAATGGATTTGGGAACAAATCACAGAACGAGGAGGGACGGCAAGACGATGACGTGCTATTCAATATACGGAAGCTTGTAGTTTATTTATGGATAAAACTTTTTTTTTTTAATTGTATTTACAGATCCAACATGACAGCAGCGACTCCATATTTCGATCAAGCTTTAGACCGTGCTCTAAATAGTTTAGCTCAAAAGTTTACAGCGGGTACGTCATACGTCATCTGTTACGATGATACGATTGGCTGTGGCTACGTATATGATAGACATTCGTTGCGGCCAATAAACGGCTATGGACGATCGTAAACCACACCTCTCCTACGAGAAAATGAATTGGTGGTCCCCAGACTAAACATCACTTGTGATTTTAGTCTGGCGTTAGCCAGGCTATAAAGGGTTAAGAATGACAGTAGAAAGTTTGGAATGGGTTTGGACCACAAGTAAACACTTCACTGTGGCTAAAGAGCGGAATAAGTGGAAGTACAAAATATATGCAGTGTGATGTTAAGAGCAATATATTGTCTTAAATCATTCTTACATTATATTATAGCTTATATTAAGTGTGGTGTAGTTCACGCAAGTCAACATTGGTCCCCATGACATGAGGTCGAACAACCGCTGAACACAAAGCATTAGCCTTGAGGTCATTTAGTCATTTGCAAATATTATTTCTACTCCACAGATTTCCGTCGCGACAAAACAGTTCGACAGGCAGATGGCAGGTCTTGGTCGAGAGAGTCTGTGACTTTTTATGACCAATGAGAACAGATTTATGAGCTGCTAATCACTAGAATAACCACGGTGCCCTGTGGATGTGTGTGCGCACTCGCCGCGCTGTCGCGTCCTGACATTCGACACTGACAACCGTTAAGCGCTGTGACCACTTCAGACATCTTGTAAGTTCAACACAGATCCCGAAAAGCAACGTGACGATGCGACCGAGATATTCTTATTCTGTTGTGAGAAACTTATTTTGCCAGTCAGGGCCGTGGTCACTGGTCAGCAGAAGGGGGGTAAAGGAGGCGGGGAGCGAGCGAGACCGTCTGGAATGAAGGGTGACCAACAACTCGCTGACCTCTGTAATTGAGATGCAGCGAAAGGATACGGCGTTCATATCAAGTGAGGAAAAAATAAATTTTAACACAGAGAGGAGAGCGGTTGTCAGGGAAAACAAGTTGATGGTGGAGTTGTCTATGCCCTTGCGGTTCAAGTGGGAAGACCCGCTGCTTTGGACTATGATTAGATTGAACACAAACTAATTTAGCTTGAGCTGGCTGTGTGGGGATATGTGCAGCAGTGTCAGGCGCAGATAGTTGCTGGGAAAAAAAACACAAAAGCGAATCGCTAATTTGGTTTCTCAGTGGCGTATGTGTGCGTTAGCGAGAAAATGGCATTGCTGGCATTACAATGATCGAATAGGAAGTGGTAAGGATCTGTGGGTGCGTGCAGAATGTTGTTGAGGACTGTGTGGTGGTTTCTTTTGAGGGTAAGTGTCAGCAGAAGAGCGCTTTTAGCCTAACCTCGGGGATTTGAAAGCTTAAATATATTTAACAAGGGCATTATTGTATTTATTATAGATACAATATTGGATCTAATGTCTGTTTGAAGTGAAAACGAACTTCAAAAGAGCGTCTACTTTTGAAGTTCTTTTTTTACTTAAAGGACTTCAAAAGTAGGAGTAAAAGCAAAGAGAAAACGTGAAATCTTTAATGAACGGACCATACATAAAATTACTAGATTAATGCATGAGCTAGGCTTATTATCACGCTCTCCGAAGTTGTTAGCTGTAGACTGCTTAAAACTCACAAGGATGGCGTCTCTTCTAGTCACTACTTAGGTCTAATCTGTTAAAGGGACTATGCAGAGTTTAAAAATGTTAAAATTCAGTATTTTTCTCCCCCTACATGTTCCAGCAAGTTGAGTCCATTGTGTAGGTCTTAGCTTTCAAATGAGGCGTTACACTGGCCTATAGGCATCACACTGGCTATGAGCTCCAGTCGAGAAGCTTTTAGATTTGGGTAAAGCCGAACTTGAGAAAATGCACATTGTTAAGGTGGGGGGTAAGAGGTTAAGATAGAGGAACAATTTACTCTACCCAAATGTGAACTTTGAAATTGATACAAAAAACATGCAGTTTTGGGAACAAAATATAGAAGTAAGTAATAGTAAAAACAATATGCTTACTGGATCATTATTTATAGCCTGGCATCGCAAATACCAACATGCATGTCCCTTCTGGATTCTATAGGATTTTGAACCTCTGAAATACCCCCCAAGGATTTAAAAAAAAGCAACAACACTGCAGTGCCATTACAAAGTCCTCCCTAGAAAGGAAAAGTTAGAAAAGACCTCCTATTGTGGAGTGCCGGAGCCTATCAATAGATAAGAATGCATGTTGCTTACTCCGTGTGAATGAATGTGACTGCAGTTTCAAAAGCCAGTGACACGTCAGCGTTTGATCTGGGGAAAAGGCAAGGGCGTCCGAGCTCACCGGCCCTGTTCAGTCCAATGCACTCGCATCAGTATGCAGCGCGGGAACAGATGAGACAGAAGCAAAAATACGTAAACAATGGGAGGATCTGTACACGGTCTTAACTCGGCGAACATGATTGTCTCGTAACTCCCAGTAAACATGCCAGCATATGTCGGCAGCCGTTTCTTCACTGTCAATATAAGATGCCCACAATGTCATTTGTGAAGAATAGAAAACAATGTGATGATTTACCGATACGTAATTAAACTGTAGATGATGAATAACTTTGGTATGATGCTGCATTGTTGAATCCATTGTGTTGGTGTTTTGTTGTGGTTTCATGTCGGGTTTGGTTTGGCGAACAAGATAATTGTGATATAATGATCCAAGTTATCCAAATGTGAGTAAATGAATGAATGAAACTGATTCCAACTCCTTCCATCGGTGGAACAAACAACTTCCCCCGAATTGACAGTGTTGTCGCTACTGACATAGCACTTACTCCTTGAACTCGACAGAACAACTGGGTTGAGTTTTGGTTGGTGCACCACATCTACAATTGTGGTTAATGCCTTAGTTAGGGGCCAAGCTCTTAAAATCCTATTAGTTTGTGAACTAGGTTGGCGGTAACTCAGTTGGTAGAGCCTTCGCCTACTGATCTGAAGGTCAGAGGCTCCAATTGTGATGCAGATGTGTCCTCATGCAAGATACTTAACCCACTTTGTTCCTTGTGTCTGTGTAAAACTAAGATTTATGGAGGGAAAGTACACGTTTTAGAATTAAATAGTTTGGCTTGAAAAGACGAGCACGGAAGGTCAAGACTGTGAAGAGCTTGTGCTGCTTCATCCTCTTTCTTAAGAATAAAGGCGCAAATTGAAATGCAATATTGTTAAGACTAGCAACGCAAAGATGATCCGAGGCTATTGCAAGGGTTATTCAAAAATACATGAATGCAATTATTTTTTTTAGATCAGGTCAGCATGTGCTCAAATGGACTCACATGCCTGATGTCTTACACCGATAATATAACGAAGTTCATTTGATGAATTTGGTACACTATGATGGAGAAATCTGTTTTGCCCGACAACAGCCATATTTAAGTTTTACTTTCGGATGCTTTAATGCATGTTCCTTGTTTTGTTTGGCTTTGCAAACTGGACCAGCGTTATTGTTCTTTTGTGCCTCAAAAATGCCAGCACTAAACCACTGAGAGAAAAAAAGCTGACGGTACTGTAATATCCTTTCAAAATGTCTTGACGTTTTGAATGGAACAGGTGAATGAGGGGCATCCAAACATCACAGTAGAACCACAGAAAAAGGTTTTATTCACTAAGCACCTCAGAACGTGGCGCATGCTGCCAGATCGCTGGTCAGCGCCATGCAGGCACAAAATCTTCATTTTTCACTTAGAGCTGCAGCAGTGAGAGAAAGACGACGAGACTGAGAGAGAGAGACAGTGAGAGGGTGAGGAAGGTGAGGGTAAAAAGGGAAACACAATGAAGTAATACATGGCTTATGACAGGCAGCAAACACGCTGTGGGCAAATGAGGAAAAATACAGCCAGGGAGAACTTCACTATTTCCATTTAGACAATACAATACAAATACAAATGGAAAAATAATAATAATTTAAAGCAGAACTAAGTAACTCATGCGCCCAGAGGCCATAAGCGCCACTGCAGGTGTCGTAGCATATTACAATTTTTTTACTCATTAATTGTCCGTGAGAGTAAATACCACACTGACAGAAAAGACAGTGGGAGAGAGGGATATTGTACATCCAATTACACAATGGGGGAAAAAAATGATCTCAAACTTGGCTGTGAATACTGTTTAACTGGTGCTAGCCCGCAGTTAGCTTTGCCCGTTAGCCTGTTAGCTTCTTCTTTGTGATTCCATTAGTGTGTATTATGCCTCTGACCCGGTGGCAGCCAAGTTGCAAGTGTGGTTGTTTTTGGCCAGAGACACCAGAGGGAGATGAAAGACCCCCCAATCATCCCATTAACACTTGTATTACCCCAGACGGGCTACGAAAAGGATTTATTAAGGTAAACAAGTTTATTAGTAGTGCAAAAAGGTGTCTTTTAAAGTAACAATCACAGTATTTCATTTTTGCTTGGCTTTGTATGAAACTACCAGTAACTCAGGAGCTGCAGTAACTCCCCAGCCCTGACCAAGCAGTTCTCCTAAGACTTTTTTACATTTCTACATACGCCTCAATCTGCAAACTGTAAATACAGCAAAGTATAATGAGTAAACTCAAGCCATTTTCTTTTGTATAAAATTTCCTAACCTCACCTAAGTCCCCATACCTTTGTAGCATTTGTTGCTCTCTACCATTTCTGTTTCCGTTATGTAAAAGTAGATCACAGGGCAAAAGCTGGAGACCCCAAAGCATTATCTTACTGTATAGCTACATGAAAGGAAAAAAAAAAAAAGTTAAACTTACACTTGCTACACTCTCTGGGGTTCATTGCTCTAGTTCTCAACTCTATCTAGTGGTGAAAATGTGTACTTTTATTCTTTGACTCTACAAGTTTCATCTGCTCTAGCAAGTGTGGGCAAACTGCTTTGAACCACCGCTTTGGGTTTTTACACTCTCCAGAGGGCTGGGCCAACCATACTGCAGTTTGGGGGTGGTCAGACAAAGTAAACTGTACATCAGTGAGAACAGTGGTTATTTCCAGGACTGATCTAAGGTGTTGGTCCGGCTTAATTGCTCTGTGAGACAGATTTTTTTGCAATGGAACATTAAGATAACGCATTTGGATGAGGACCTGATATACAGTAGCTGATGTTTGTAGTAGATGTTTGTTTTTAGTTTGTTTGCTTGTTTTTAACCAGTAAAGCATTTAAATCAATGCTTGTGTTTTATCCACACATTGGGATGATTGTTTGTAGATCATATTTCCGTTGAACAGCAGTGATACATTTGTATAGATTAATTATGCCTAACACATTGTAGTATGTTATAGATCTAACACCATGTCACCAGGATGTGATCGTAGGTGATATTGTTACGTGTGAACAATTGCAGATCAAATGGTGTTGTTCTTTTCCTTTTCTTTTTCTGTTGGCAACTATAATAAGAATAGAAAGTCAGAACAAGCAGCACCTGAGCATGCACCAAGGTGTCAGGGGTTTAATTACAGAGCTGGATTGATGACAGGTGACAGATCATAAACACACGCACTCCATCAGCGCTGTGTTGTTAAGAGCATAGTGCTATCTTGTGGCCCAAGTGGGTAATTGCACTTAGAGGTGACATCACAGTGTTCAGAGTGATTCATGTTTTTCTATAGGAATCCCGTTGCTAGAATTACCCAGATTTTGTCACTGAAAGGTTTAGACAAAATCTTAAATAAGGAGCTTGATAATATGAATGTTGAAATGTTTATAAACTATTTCTAATCTGTTTACAGTTTTCTTAAATCCATTTTTCATCCCTAAGTATAAAATTATACTCTATATACAGAAGTATTGGTTGTTTTCAGGTTCTAGAACGGGGTCCCCAACTGCATCAGCTCAATTAATGAACAATTTTGCCATGTTATTCAAATTGTTTAGATCATTTTTAATTCAGTATATTGAGAGGATGAAAAGGCTTCAGGGTCCTGACTAAAGCTTCTGGAGTCCATGATCTCATTGTACCACATGGCCAACCCCATCAGAATTAACTGTTATTGACATCTTTAAAATACTTTCATATCACTTGAAACCCAGCGATGTATTAATGTAAAGCAAAGCTTATTTCACTAAGTATACACATTCTACTGTAAATAGTTTTTTTCAACAATAATGACCCCACTATTTTAACTAGAGTAGTGCATGTATGACTGTGTGAGCGTGGGTAAAGTAAACTTAATGCATGCGCCGATGCTCGGACCCATTGCCTGTATTCCCTGACCCTGTGGGCAGTATCAGAGCTCTGCCTGGGCTTTTGGCATCGCTGTGACAGGATTAACACATCAAAAGCGGTGTCGGGGCCTACAGCGGCGTCGCACACTCACTACAGCACCTTTCATGTTCTGCTCAGGTCCACCACAATTTCACATAAGCCAACAGCAAGTCAGACGTTACAAGATAATGGCTATCGGGCCTTTCCCCTCAGCCTCACTGGGATATGTCAAATTTTGGGGCGCGTTTGATGAGAGATTGCTGTTGAACAGGCTCAAAGTCCGCAAACGATATCTGCCCGTGTCACATGGTCAAGATGTAAAGGGCTCTTAAAGTCGGACATTCAGCTTTGAAATGATGGCTGCGAGCGGGTGGGGGCATAGTTTTCCATGATACACCACACAGGAAATAGGGGAAGTTGGTCAAGTCTGTATCTGACTGTGGAGGTTATGATGGTACAGTAACGTGAGGAAGCTTACCGTGCTGTAATCCAAGAGGCAAAACATGAAAGTAATTTGACTCCAGCGCGTTTAGAAGGTTTTCAGACATTTCTTAACCCCTCGCCTCAACCAAGCATCAAAAGAGCAACAAAAACGCAACAAAACAGGGGATAAAAACACTTCAGTAATACACTAAAAATTGGTATTTAAAAGTTTATCAGAAGAACATTTACATACATAATATTGCGTTACTATTTTACATATACATATTTATGTATTTTATATTTGGTTTAAGGTTTCTCAAAATAGTCCATGAACTACTATGGTTACAACCCAAATGTGAGTGAGTCTTTGAAATGAATTTGTTTGAGTATTTGTTTTTATTTTATATTGTGCCTTTCACCAAAAGTTACATTGCTTATATTTCTTTCACATCTTTTGGAATTTACTCTTGTCCTTTTTGCTTTGACTATGTTTGTTCAGTATTGTCTTGTATTGTCAGTAAATATATAAAAGACATGATTTCCCCATGCATTAACCTCCCTGTTGTCCCGTAGGTGGCTGACATAAAAGAGAAGCTCAAGACCTCAAAGAAGTTCTGGTCTGATCTTCCCGACATGTACTGTGGTGGAGACAGAGTGATGCAGGGGAACTCCAGTGATGAGGACTGCTGGAATGGACACACCAAGGGCAGGTACAGCTACTACAGAAACGGCAAACTGCAAACTGCTGAACCCCTCTGAGTCAAACCAGGCCAGGACAAAAGGTTGCAGAGTCCAAAGTCTAGTAATCCCAGTGCGTCTGATCCGAGAATTAAGCATTTGGCTTTTTTTGTCTTGCCCCAATTCTCAGAAAGGAATGTAACTTTTAGCTTGCTTTTAGCTGCTCCAAAAAAAAGATCCATCTACCCAAGTCAGGACAATAAGAAAACAAATGTAACAGCCTGAACATTTATCACCTCCAAAGTCAAGTCTCACTGTGTCAGCCGCTATTTTCCAGCCTCCTTTATTTTCAATGGTCCTTAACCTTTTCACGTTACGTGCCACCTCTGAAAATATATGAGCACCAGGGCTAGATCAAGTTCCTACATGCTCAGACTGAACAAGCTGGTCATGAGGGCCACCTCAGTCATGGACAACACCTCCCACCCACTGCATGGGACTGTAGAGGAGCTGAGCAGCTCTTTTAGTGGCAGACTGACACACCCTCGGTGCAAGAAGGAGCTCTACTGCAGGTCCATCATCCCCACTGCTGTCAGACTGTACAACACTACTGTCAAGTAACTCATGTACAATAACTACTATGCAAAACTACATGCAACTACATGTGCAATAACTGTGTGCAATAATCTTTGTATCACAGGCAGCTTTGCGCTGCTGACATTTTTGTAGTCTGCTCTAACTTTTATTTTTTGTTATTTATACTTTGTGCCCCAATATTTTTTAATTTGTAATAAAATACCTCTATTTACTATTTAATTGATGGCACATTTGCTGTCTACTGTATTGTGAGATCAATAAAGAATGATCTTATCTTATAAAAGGCCGCGAGTCGCGCACCGCAGACCACCACACTGAAGCTAATGTGATAGAATGGCATTGTAGTATTTGCACCGCTGTTTTATTAATGCAGTTGACATAAAGCGGCCTCGTATACGAGAAAAGAGTTATAGAAATGCGTGCCAGTACAACCGATGAGGAGACTTCATGCACGGCTGACGTTAGTACCTGTACTGTTCTCTGGAGCCTGTGCCTGTGATCGTTAGCAGATTCACAGGCTGTATTTGTTAAATCATCATTTGCAGGGTGCCACGTGAAGGTTTCTCTCAATTTTCACCTCACAGTTAACAAACTTTTCTGACACATTGTTTGCATCATAGACAGCCAACACCACCCTCACCGTCGTTTCCATTAATATTGTGTTCTTTATGCAATTTCCACATTCAGATGTGCTGGCAGCATGGCTTTACGCGGCTAATCTGATCATATTTTGAAGAAATATTTACACTAGTGTCTTATGTGCCCAGAGCCAATATGGGGGTTACACTTAACTGGTTTATGTCATTTTCATTCATTTCTACTTTACTATCAAAAGACAACACTCAATGCTATTCTTAAAGCATAAAGAGCACAATTTACTGGAGAGAATTGCTGCCTCAAAAGAATATATTTATTGTGGGTGGCATCATTGAGGGGAAGGAAATGCTTTAATTTGAGCATGTATGGGCTTAATGTTTCCTGAAGGTTGCAAATGTTAGAACCTATTCATATTGCTGTCTATTTTTGCTGTGCGCCTTTATGAGTTTTTTTTCTCTTTTCTTTATAAATATATATCTTGCTAATTTGTTGGATTCTACAACTGGGGTCTTTTACTCAAATGATTGCGCACATAACGAAGCGAAACAGTGCTTGGAAGCAGATGAGGAAGCGCAAAAAAAAGAAAAAGATACGGCTTATTTTTGCCTGGAAAATTAGCCTTTACCACGCATAACCGACTATAAGCTCTCACAAGACATACAACGTTTTTTATAATGAGTGCGGGCCTTTTCTCACAAGTGAAAGTCCTACTGTAAACTATACTTTTGATATGAGACTGCATGGCTTCTACTTTACCAATAGTCTCCCGAACTAGTTACAGATCTGTTGACAGGACTTGCTGACAAATACAGAATGTGATAGTTCTTCTCCTTCTTTCACCTTCAAACAGAATTTCAGAATAGTTTTCCAGGTTGCTTATAACCAAGCATTGTGCTGGTGGTACAAACAATGCACCTTGGACCAGGCCAGGACACAGCGACTTGAACTTGAGGGCTCTCACCCAAACCCTTACATTGTGAGAGCTTTAAAAGTACTTATCAGTATATAGAGATATGTAGTCGGTTTGATTTTGTGTAAAATTATTATATTTGAAACAAATATAAACAATTCCAGGAAATGCTTTCCTAACCACTCGATCTCTAAGCTAAGCTTAATCCTCTCATCGGGAAGTGAAAACACTCTCCATCACTTCACTACAGCCACACAGACTTTGTTAATTTTTTACTCATTACTGAAACAGCTGCGCAGCAAAGGGGAGCAAGAGAGTAGTGGATGGGAGGGGCTTATGCGGATTTTGTGTGAATATAAGGATATCTCTGAGACCAAATACCTGCATAAAGCACAATAACCCCTCTTGAACAAAGCGCTCTCCATGAGTTGATTTGCTGAATGTTTTCTTTGTCAAATGCGTTCAGCTGACATCTTTCCCCCAGAGAAATTGCCAACGTGATCAGGTCAAACGTTTAGCCCCGGCTTGGTTTGATCTCTTTCCCCAGGGAATCATTCACACCGACAGAACAAAACAATAATTCTTCCCCAAACTAAAGATAATATCCTGTTTTATTGATTCAGGTATTTCCCCGAGGTGCAGAAGGACGGACTGACCAACCAGGTGAGCAATCCCGAGGTGGACGTGGACATCACAAGACCAGACACCTTCATAAGACAGCAGATCATGGCTTTACGAGTGATGACCAATAAACTGAAGAACGCCTACAACGGGAACGACATCTACTTCCAGGACTCGGGTAAGCCATACACTCGCCGCCACATGTAGGTGTTTTATTAAGACGGGGCTATTTTTAAACCCCCTCCCAGCGATGTTACGCACCAATTTGTCACTCATCTTGATAAGCTGTCTACTTTGAAATGGTGTCTAACCTTGAGGCGAAGGTAATGAACGGCAGCGGCCCACAAGAGGCACTGAAGGAGCGGGAGGCACTGTTCCAGATAATAATGTCATCTGGTGCTCATTTAGTTCGGAGAAGCCGACAGGAGCGGTGCTGATGAGACGAGCACAGAGAGAATTTCAGATTTTGACTTCATCAGGTAATAAGTCAAGTAGCATTTCTATTTCGCTGAAGTGTGTGGCTCGCCCTTTAGACAGCCAAAATGATGGGAGTTGATTCACAGTTAAAGACTTGAAGTGCAGTGTGGATGCTTCTCGCCTCCTATTGCGATAACTATTGCATATACGATGTTTGAATCCCCCCCCCCCCTCCCCCCTCCATTTTATGTATTATTTCATTCAAACATGACATTAAAAAAATACACAACAAATCTGACAATGAAATGTATGAAAAAGACTAGGGAGAAGAGCTATCCTCCTTAGATGATTTAATCGTTTTACATTGGTTCTTATTTCTCTTTTATTTCCATAACGTTCAACTCTTTCAGTATTTACAGTTTTTACAAATATTTAAATGTTTTTGGCTTCGTTCAAGATACAGTATTTTCATATTAATTTAATATTGTAGCTTTGTTTCTTGAATGCCATACTCTTTCTTTGTGAAGTGCATTTTGCTTTTGGTGAATCTGATTTTATCTTTTTATGTTTTGATTTCTTTGATTCCTCTTTTTTCAAACCTTTCTTTTCTATCGGTTTGTGTTGTTGTGTTTCCAATATGCTCACATTTTGATTAATACCACATCGTGACATAACATAATTAACACAATTATACCTTTTTCCCCCCTAGCTTTCCTTGGTTTGACATTTTTTGTGATGTTTACCTTGTTAGACACTGACAGGAAGTGAACATTTTTTGTTGGCTAATGCTAGATAGTCTGAAGGGGACTAAACTTGAGATTTCATGACACAAATTAGGTGGGGACAAGTATAGGTTTAAGATAGATCTGTCAAGACTCCCTCCCGAGCAGACCATCTAGCACTTACCAAAATCTGTGAACTGTTGCCATGCCAACGATGTTGTAATGAGATAATGAGAAGTTATCATCATATCATTTTCTGCCGCAAACAAATGAAACATTACATGAGAATAAGTTTTTTCCTCAAATTTTTCAGCATTAAATTGCAACTTCATTGAAATAAAATCATGATTAACACCACATATTTTATTCCTCAAACTAAGGACGTCCTTTATCAAGAGAGGCGCTAGCGAGTGCCAGCTGAAAAATAGCAAATGGCCCTTTGTGGGCATTTTGAAATTGCCTGAGTAAAAAACGCATAAATTACTCTGCTACTGTACTGTTCCACTTTTGCACGTGAGCACTTGCAAAGCGAGAGTCATAACCTTTGAAACACCCTAAATCAAAAAGATTAAAACATGTCATATGCACTTTAAATCCAACACTTGGTTGTCTCTACTGTAAGATGTATCAGCACATCTCTTAAATTCAAAATGAACACAAAAGTTAAAGAAGTGGAATTAATGTTGCATTGCAAATCTTTCCAGGTTTTTTGTGACACAAAAGCTGCGAAGATGTTGTGAAATGCTGATATATAAGCATGCAAAAGTTCTCCTAATGGTCAGCTTAACAGACAATGCTATTTATGCAGTGGGTTATCACAATAAAGTATTTGAAAGAGGACCAGTTATATGCAAACCTAATTTTTTTAGTTATTTTTCACCAATAAACATATGTAAGATCAAATCAATGCTAATCTTTTTTATTGTTTTTATTTGGTGAAATGTTTGGCAGTGTGACTACATTATGAAATATATATCTGTGTATGTTTTGTCTTTGGTGCAGGCGATGAGAGCAGTGGCTCAGGCTCAGGCAGTGGCTGCACAGAGGACTGTCCCACTGAGTCGGAGAGCCCTGCGTCTGAAGCGCCTGTGGTGGAGGCGGGCCGCAGTGGGCCCATGGGCAACTCTGTCCCACTCCACACGCCTCCGGTCGCCCTGCCAACCGCCCTGGCCCTGTCAGCTCTGGCACTTCAGCGACAATGGAGATAATGCAGGAGTATATGGCCTCGCTCGAATAGCTTTCTTCTTTTTGCAGTTTTTTGTACGGAGGCAAATTGGAGCGACAGAGGAGCCTTAAGGCTGAAGTCTGCTCTGAAAACAAGTTCCCAGTTTTCCCAAAGATTGAGCTGTGCCATATTTTCCACTTTGTGGCATCACTTCATCACACGAGCTGATGTCGACCTAATGAACTCTGCTGCTTCAGAGACTGGAGGGAAAAGCCTTGCACTTCAGGCTGGTCATATTGTAGGTGTCCATGTGGGGGAAAAAATATTACGCACTTTGATTTTCTATAATGCAAAAGTGGTGTGTTGTTGAGAATGTGGTTTTGATGCACCTGATGAAGGAACAATAAGTTTACAGTATGTTCTAATATATTTTTTAAAATATTTGTCAACAAGTACAAAAAATACAGTGTCATCTCTGCTCATTTTTAGGGTTATTATACAACGTGCCATTCTTTTTTCTTTTTTTTTTTCATTACGCCGAAATGTTGATATTCCACACTAACAATGTCTGATTTCAACAGTATATAATCTGGATCTGCATTGCTTCTATCTATCCTTCCAGTTTACCAAAACATTGTCCAAAAAAAAAAAAAAAATACAGAAATGGCTGTCTTCTCATATTCACTTTCTATTGCCTTGACTCTTGCCTTTCCACTGTCTACAAAACACAGCACCTAATGTTGTTAACTCCATAGTAAAACTGCAGTGACATGAAAAGTGGGGTTCTCCACAGCACAACCTTTGTATGATGACATTTCTGTAACAATGTTCATCAAGCCAACTCCGAGCTGTATTTCCAAGCATATCCTTGAATATTCTTTAAAAAGTACTGTACAGTTGCATCAATAGTCTACAAAAAAATGATGCTTAAATTGTTTCTCACATTAACACTGTCAGTAAAAAGCATGTTGAACCATTCAGAAACCCCATAACCGAACAACGTCATGCCAGAATCTTGCCTTACAACAACTAATTTCACTTCCCTCTCAATGTATTTAAGCAGTTTGTTAAAAGGGAGAGATGAGGACGGAATAGAATGCAGTAGTTCCCGGAAAATGCAAAGAAAAGGGTCCCTAAATTTATCTGTGAAGCCTGAATGGTTATGTCGGCGGCACGGACAGGCTCGGAGCAGACTACAGTCACCTGTGAAATGAGAATGTGTGGATGGTGGTCAGGGCTGAACGCTCGGATGACGCCCTCACTGCGGCGGGCACACAGAGAGTAGGAGAGAGTGTGTGGGGGGAGAGAGAGGGGCAAGTCACCCGCCCATACGTACCACTGACCATCTCAAAATGTCCGTCTGTTAAACAGCACTATGAACTAATACGAATATTGTGGGAAAATACATTTATTTCAGAGGTCCTGTTCGAAATGAAACATAAATAATTTTGATTGCTACGATTATGAGTTATGTGTAAGATAGGTACATTTAGGAATCTATAGCAGGATTGTTGTCATTTTTGCATAATCATCACAATTAAAAAGAAATGCTTGACAAAAAATGGCACGTATCAAATATCTCTATAGGTTTCTCTTTTTAAAATGAACTACTGAATTGATTTTGGTCTATAATTGTGTAATTCGTTGTGCCACCAACAGTTCAACTAAAGCTTTTTTTTAATGTTTGCCATTGACAAAACAAAACTGAAGTCACATGTGTCACTGAAAAGATTCTTTATTATGAATAGTAATCTGAAAAGATGCCCTTTTTATGTTTTGTATCATTGAACTTTTAATGCTAATATTTTTGCAATAAAAGAATGAAATTACCGCTGTTGATAGCTGTGTCATTTACTACCAAACATGATTGTGAAATAATAATTACATCTCTGAATCATAGTTTTGTATAAAAGTTACATTTCAAGTAGATAAAAAATGATTGTCTTTTGAATACATTTTAGACTTTCATTCATTTACATAATTAACATATTCAATCTTTTACTGGAGTGACATGACACAAGCTTTTCCTGGTGAATGGGGTCATCTAGGCTTCCTCGGTGTACTTCCTGTTGGTGAAGTCTGCCTTTATCAGAGGCTCGAAGCCTGTGTTTCTGCGCTGACGCTTGTAGAGCCCGAAGATAAGCAGCAGCACCAGGAGCCCGATGAACACACCCCCGAGAGTGGAGCCCAGCACGATGACTGGGGAGCCACTGTCCGCCTCTGCAGTGGACAACAGGAGGTAGTTAGGCAGGCTGCTGCTCAGGAGGGAAAAAACAATGTGCTATTCACTTTTCAGAAAGACATTAGCAACAGGGGAGTGCACTGACGTTTCACACTCGTTTCACACTAGACCTAAGGGTGCACTTAGGTCTAGTGTGGCATTGAGAATTGCCAATTTTGTTACAATTTTATTAAGCATTTAACAGTCAGAGCATTTTGCACAACTTGTATGCAGAGTTTTGTGCCTATTTATAGACACGTACTCCATATGTTAATGTTGGTTTAGTCATATACATATAATACATACAATTGTATTTACAGATACACTGCCACAACTCCTCTGAGGGCGGTGGCGCCATATTCGAAATTTTATTTGTCTATTCATTTCACAATGAATATGACTCTATTGCCCTAATTACATTTTACCAAAAAATCCACTATGGCAGCAGTGTTGGGTGTATTGGTAGATTAGTTGAATTTTATAAAGGGCATGCATCATTTTCATTCTATACATGCCAGGCCCCCGAACAATCAGAAATGACTCTGTGCACAACTTCAAATCATAACAACGCCGCCCAGGAAGTGACTTCCTGTTTTGATTCAGCATGCCTAAATAAAAGCACCATCTTATTCATTAGTTCAGCAGTTCATTAGTTTAACTTTCTGCCTAACTATAAACAGACAAAAGACTTAAAATGTGTGTATTTAATTATATTCTTGTAATGCTGCAAGTACCTGCTGAACTAATCAATGAGACGAGCTGTGTGCTTTTATTTTGGCGTGCTGGATCAAAACAGGATCAAAACATGCACTGAGTCAATTGAGTGGCAAAACAAACATTAACAATGTAAAGTTGACACTCCTATGGCTTCTGTTGCCGTTACATAACATTACCTGTGAAGCCTCTATTGAGACAAAACCAGATTAAAAATGTAGTGTCTGCTACTCTAGGACACCATCCAGACAGAGAGATATTTTTAAAGGATTTAAATGTCATCGCGAGACATAAATCTCAAGAGATGGAACACTAATCCTCGGGGAGTAGAATGTATGAAGTCAGTGCCATTGCGGGATGGGGTCATCACTGAACTGAGATCATTTAAACCCAGTATACTCCTTCACTTGAAAGAAAATATGTAATTCATGTCAACACATTTACCATCGTCAAATTTTGCATTCAGTGTTTTTGCTTATTATACATTCTCGTTGCTGCCGTCGTTACCATGTAAATACATTACTGGGCTGCGATATGCTTTTAAAAATAAGTAACTCAACCTACCCAGGGCAATAGCGTAGGAGTACCCCAGCTGCTCTGATGACATGTAAATCTCCTCATTAGTGATGGGAGGGAAGAAGGGAACCATGTTGTAATCCCTGTTGTGTCCGATAGGAGCCATCTCATCTGGAAACGTCGCGTTGGACGGGACAAACCTTCTCATCCACTCGTCGAAAATGGCATCGGTGAACGCATGGAGCACCTGGATGTAAAATGTATCAATCTGTTAGATAAAGAGACTTAGGTATATTCTTGTGTCCCTGTAAAGTGTAACTCTTACCACAAAAATCGGATCATTGGCAGCGGAGTGAGCCAAGGAGCTAGTGCCATTGAGCATTGAGTGAACCAGGTTGTGAAGGTTGTTGACTGTTTCATCCAGTTCACCGTTTGGTCTTTCGTAACCTTCGAGAGCGTTTCTGCCACATACAAAGAGAAGTATTGAGCAAGAATAGTAACAGGCGATCTGTGTCAGTGGGATGTGTTGCTGCTGCACCTGAAGCTGAAGGAGGAGTTGGTGAAGTAGGGCGGGCTGTCGAAGTCCCTGATGCCCAGGCAGCTGCGCACGTCGCTCATGGTGGGCAGGGACATGTTGCTGCCCTGCTCCATCACCCCCCTCTGGATGGAGCCCTCGCTGGTGCCGTTACACAGAGTCACCAGGCGGTTGTATTCGTCCAAACTAGAGATTCAAAAAAGAGAGTCTACATCAATGCTAGCAAATAACACTGTCACCACACTTACAACCACTCACTATTGTTACCATTAGCTACACAACGCAGTATAACCACTACCAATAAACGTACTTTCATTTTTCACAGCAGCCAGAGCTCATATTTTCTTTTCCAGTCAATTTTGCGTATGAAGTGCCCGTACCTGTTACAGACCACGCCCCATCTGGAGAAGCGGGACTGCCTGCTGATGAGGGAGGGATTGCTGGGGTCCCGGGCCCCGAACATGTCATCTCTGCACACATCACACTCGTTTCGACCGGTGGCGAAGTTCCAGTATGGGACGGCGAAGTTCTCGTTACCACTCAGCCTCTGTGTGACAGTAGTACAAGCATATACTGACAACAGTGTACTCGCGTCGTACAGCACGTTTAGAATGAGAAAATGTCCTTGATACCTGCAGATCTCGCTCCAGACTGAGCAGGTGGTATCTGTGCCATGTGATGAAGGCTGGTCCTTTGTGGGAGAAGTCAATGGCTCTGAATGGGCGACCGGGACCTATAGAAAAAGAAACAATAGTGTTTTTGTGAACCAAAAATTTGCACCCAGATTGCACAAAAAAAAACTGACAATCTTACAATGTCAAATTACAAAAGAAGCTTTTTCTGAATAAATAAAATAGAAGGAAGGAAGTATAGCCCTCACCTAGCAGCGTGTCCCGAACAGAGTAATAGTGCTGCCACACAAAGAAGTCATAGATGGAAATGTTGCTGAACTGTGGCTCGGTGCCATTGGGCCCCAGCAGGCCTAACCAGTGCTGTGTGGCGATCATGTAATCTGGGTGCACCGTGTTCTTGGACAGGTCCAGGATATCCAGGAACTCCACCAGCTCTCCCGGGCTCAGGGAGTGGATGTCTCTCCTCACCACAGGCGCCTTCCTTTGGTCGCAGTTGGGCCCTGTCCATCCGAATTTACACTGACCACAGTTGAAGCCAGAGAAGTTACCTGAGCAGAAGCACAACATAGCTGTGATGTGATGTGAGTGTTTTATGCTCTTAGAAGCTAAAACTATACTAAAAAGCACTAGCGTTAAAATACCACTTTATACCCGGGAAGGAGAAAAAAACTTTTAGCCACTGACATTAAAAGAGTAATAAAAAGCCTCTCTTGGTTGAACTGAATGCTGTAATCATAACACAAATATTAAATGTACAAATACAACAAATACCAAATCAGTTTTTCATAAACCAATCAGAAATCCACCCCACAATCAGGGCATTTTAAGTTCTTTTTTTAACTTCTTTTTTTTTTACTGCTTGAGCAATGTTATTTTTTCTTCAAGTTACCAACTGTACCTGAAGTATTTAAACAAATATATATTAATATAATGTGTGTTTCTCAATATTTCACCCTATACAGTGGAGGAAAAAAGTATTTGGTCCGTTCCCCATAGACAAAAACAAAACAGATTACCCAGATAATTGGATGTACAAGATTGACGCTTCGTAGAGGAAGGTCAAACTCTCATTAAGCACATTAAGCTTTTTTTTTGTTTTTTTTTCATTTTCACAACAACTCGCCCCTCACCGTTGCACCTGCACGTTTGGTTGAAGAACTTGGTGGGCCACCTCTCTCTGTCGTCCACATTCCTCAGGCTGTAGGGCCCACCCCAGGGTTTGGTGTCCACTCGGACCGCAGTGCAGCTCCCTCGCCCCGTCAGGACTCCGCACACGTTCCCTGGATCGGACCCCAAGGCCGGACAGCACTGCTTGGTCTGTATGCCCTCCACTGTGCAGCAAGCGCGGGGAAACTGAGCTCCTGCAAGGTCCGTCCACACCAGCAGCAAGAGAAATCCAAGATGCAGAAACCTAATCATTCTTTTGCTTTGTTTTTTGCTAAATTAGTTCCCCCGGGAGAGGTGTAGAAAACAGTTTACCACGCTTTCTCCCGTGTGTGTTTTCCAAATTAGTTACAGCAATAGTTCTAAATGAGAAAACTAGAGGCATATCATGATGTGTTCCAGTGGGCTTTACGCACATTAAGGGAGAAACTGATTTGTGCATTCCCTTTTGTACTGTGAGGGATTAGGCCAGCCGTCTTGTGATCACCACCTGACTAGACTGCGAGCCGCACTCAAATCTGCGAGGAGAAATAGCCCACGGGAAGACAATGAGAGCACACTCTTTGAACACAAATCATTTGTTCTACGTGGAGTGGTGCCAAAGCTACGATAACAAGTGATCTCTGAGTTCCTGAAAAGTTATTAGTTAGATTTGTGTGTGGCGATAAGGAGAATGTTGTGTTATTGTGGTAAACCGAAGGGTCCCCAGATGAATGTGAGTGGTGGTACTTTCACGACATCTGCGAAAACATCATAATGAGAATTACAATAATCCCGCATTGCAAGGCTTGTTTTGACTGGGGTTTTCTGATCCAATTTCAATATAGTAAAAAGCTGTAAAGCAGGAAGCAGCGCGGACAAAGACTTTAATTGCTATGGAGAGCATCTTTTTGTATTCAGTTACTAGTAAAATGATAAGGGAAAAGAATTTGATTCGTAGGGAAGAAGTACTAAAAATAGGTTAAGTTGTTTTAAAGTAACCAGAACTAGAACTTAAAGGTATACATTGTAACATTTTGGATTATCCTGTTGCCAGTAATATAAAGCATGCTCCTAATGACCAGCTAGATACAGAAGACTGTTTTTGCAGTGGATTATCAAATCATGAATGTGGATGAGGACATGACTAATTTAAATCTCATATTTGGCTGCCTTTCGTCAACATCTCCATGGAGATGAGCTGTAAAGTTAGAAGTCAGGTCTTAGGAGATGTAACAGCAAAGACAAATGTTTTTGTTCACTTTTAAAGGTATTGTACAAGGAATACGTCTTATTCGACTTAAATGGTCAAAAGACTAAAATGCTGCATTTACATGCCTTTGTAACATACACTGTAACATACACAATATGTGGAACAAAAAAAGGAAAATGGTTGATGCAACAAGTCCTCATTTTGAGGAGCAGAGGCACAATTTTTAAGCATAAACCACTACAGCCAAACTATGACTAACCCTAGTTGTTCATTATCAGCACACAGTGTTCTTTGTCGGTGACAATATATTAGCCAATATTTGACAGAAGCATGGGAATCACATGAAGGGGCTTTAAGTCTTTTTTGGGGTAAGGATGTCTTTGAGGTATCATTTCATGACACGGATATTAATCTGTGAATTTATATTAACTTTATTTAACCAGTGTAGTCTCAATGAGATTGAAAATCTCCTTCTCATGGGATACCTGGCCCCTGAAGGGACCCTTCAGTACTACTTTTATTCATGATCGGGGAAAGCGTTGAGGGCGGGACCAGCCAGAGGGAGAAATTTGTACTGTACCTCCACAAGAAACACCCCAGGTGGCCCAGGACTCAAACCCATGACCCAGATGCCAGTGCAAACCACCGTCAACCCAATGAATCCATGTCTTCAGTGTCAAGAATACTATTACCCAGCAAAAAAAAACAAAAAAAAACTTTAACATTGAAGGCAGTTTTCAGTACTGAGTTTTCCTCTAAATTTTGGGATCATTTATATTTATATCAAGAAATGCTTATATTGTTAAATCAGAAAAAAAAAAATCATTAGCAAGAAGGCAAGTTGGAGTATGACTTGCTGTAATGTAAGTAGGATAACTTGTAAAGGGAACATAAATAGTGGCAGTGGCTGTAGTAGTCGATGGGGCTACTGTAAGATTTTTAGGTCAAGTCCTGTAATACGAGTTACCATCAGGTCACTTGCCTCCTCCTGGGCTTCCTGCCTGGGAACTTTTGCCTTCATTTCCATATATCACTCAACAATTTGCATTAACATTTAATGAAAATAATGGGTATTTTAGCCCTTGAGTGTTTACAGCATGTAAATCAATGCTATTACTCTCCTGATCATAAACCATAAAGTGCAAGTGCTTTGTACGTCATGCATCACGCCTGGTCTTGTGATATAAGCTGTGAAGACACAAAGAAATAGCTCTTCTCTCCTTACTATAACACTGCTGCTGCATGATGTCAAACCTGCCTCTGCTTCCACATTCCTGGGGTCCGGCATGTGACTGCTCACATAAGTACCCGGTGGTAGAGTTTCAGCATACCTTGAACTGGTTTGGAGTTCTGCGGAGGAAGGGAAATAAGAGGTTAAAGTTTATTCAGGGAAAAAACATACTGTATATACAACAAAGCTAAATTTGTGAGACTGTTGTTCTGGTTAAAGTACAGTCTTCCACAACAGTAATCAAGTTAAAAAGGAATCGCTAACAAGACAGCTGCTATCCTAATTTTTTTTTTATTACAGTGTAGAATCAGTGTTTTTTTTACATTTTATGTGACAATGATGATAATCTGAAAGGAGTTTTGTATCAATAAGGTGACTACAGTGCTACTTTGGGCATGGTATTGAGCATTTCTAGTGAGCTACTATAATCAGTGCCTGTATTTGTTGATCTGTAAAATGCAGTGTGCAATAAGCTTCTTGCACTTGCAAAATCTATAGCACAATTCCACTGACTCTCCAATACTCTGTGTGTCCATTTAAGACAACAGATGAACAGAAATCAAGTGTCTGATATGAGTGTGTGGAAGTGTAGACCCAGCCGTAATACTCACGAGAAGCTCATGTGTGACCACTGAGTCCTTACACAACATGGCGGCTAAGCTTCAGTGCTCCCAACAGGATTATAAGCCAGTTCCTGGAAGAAGAATTCAACCCAAATCATAAAGAGAGGGGAAAACACATCAACAAAAGACACATTGACGCTGGTGAATGTTTGTTTCTTATGACGCATGATACTATCCAGGAAAGAACTGCTGACTGCTTATTACAGTGCAGAGAACAAACTGAAAGGAGAAAAAAAAGAGTAAAATACTGCCATAATTTATGTTGTTCGCCCAGAGGGGATAATAATGTTACTTGTGATAGTTTATTAAAATAAAAATGTAACGGTGCTTGATTTTTGAAATACTATATCAAAGGGTATGGATTAAAAAACCCTACATATATCACCATTGTCACGTTTCGCAGAAATATAAGCTATTAACTTGGGACAATCTTATTCACTGAGACTGTATGTTTTCTTAATAGAGCGTCCCAAGAGTGGAACTTAGTGCCTGAAGCAATTAGAGAATCTGCCTCATTGTATTCATTTTAAAAGAATACCAAAAAGTGGCTTGTGGAGACAGACTTGTGAGCATTGTAAAGTTAGGTCAATGTATACTTTGTTCTTTTATGCTATATTGCATTTGTAAATTGTTATGTGATTTGAATTATGTCTATTTCTAGGCTGCTAGGATGCTTTTAAATGTACTGGTAATTTGTATGATCATTCTCCAGTATAAATGTATTCTGATAGATTTTCTGCATTTCCCGCAGAAACACAGGAGGGTGCCAGAGAGCCACGTAGCAGCCATATATACTTATATGCACAGTATCATTATAGTGTTATGGAAAATTAAATGTATTTATCTCAAATGTACGCAATGAGACGTCTACGTCATAAACCACTCATTTAAGTTCAATTTGACAAACCGTATGATAATTGAGCTATTCAGATTGTGACAATATTGTTGTATTTCACAGACCAGATGGAGAATCTACTAAGAGTAATCTCATTTGCATATCACTTGAGCACAAAACTCTGCCTCTACTGTGTCCGGCCTTTTCAGAGCTGCTCCCTGCTCTCGGCTGCAGCATAATGGACCATAATGCATCTTTGAAGTGGCACAAATGCACTATTCTTCTGCTAATAGTCTTTCAATACAATCTTGTCATTACTCAATTCCAAAGCGATCTATTTGTTGCTATTTAGAACAACATACAGCTATGTCCCCCCAAAGCTTTCGACACATACTTCAAACTACATTTAGGCCAATACAATTCAGATAAATAATAGACAGCCTTTTAAAAATTTCAATGGGAACCTCTTGAGGTACTTTTAGAGAAGACAGAGTGTGCAGGGGACTCAAAACAGATAAATAGAATGTATTTGGATATGTCCTTTGCTTGTTTGTGGATGTGAGCAGAGCTTGGTTTAAAAAGCCACTCAATGAGATGCACTGAGCATTTAGGTTCACTCCAGAGCATAATGTCATGAAAGAATGAACGAACATCCGCAAAAATAAAATCAAGCTATTCCGTGTGCTGTCTTAAGAGTCTATAAAGAATAATAAGGGATCCGGTGCAGTTTTTAATTGATAGAAAATAAACATGATATTGAAAAATACAATTGAAACCATACAACTCACAAAACATAGGTCCATCACACACACTGCCCCGCTCTGGTCTGTATCCTGAGTTCAGGAGATTAACTGAAATGAGAAGGAATGAGTTCTTATACCAGTTCAGGTTATCTCTTTTTGTTTTTAATTAGAGCTCATACTGGGAGTGCAGGACACGGGAGGGGTCTTCAAATAATCGCCCTTTTCTGATTGTTAACAGACTTCTCAAATATGTTAATGATGGATATTCTTTTACTCCTATCACGTTTTGTGCCGTGTGCATCGACAAAGTCAGTTATGATTTAGTTTTGACTATCAAGTTACCAAACCACGCAGATATGCCATATCTAATTACACTTCCAACAACAGTCTGTTAAAAACAAGTAAGCATACTCTTCTGTTCAACATCAAATACCCCGCAGGAAGTACAGTCTGTGCTACACGTCATGTAACCCAGGGCAATAGGAGCTAACCACCACCGAGTATGGTGTGAATGAATGACGACAGTGTAGCGCTTTGAGAAACTTGGTAAAACAGGCTGGTAAAGCGCAAGTGTAAGGCATTATTATTATTATTATTATTATTATTATTATTATTATTATTATTATTATTATTATTATTATTATTATTATTATTATTATTATTATGACTACCCAGCTACAAACTGAGTTTACATGGACGGAATTACTTCAGTTCTGAGATGAAATTATATGAAAAGAATCTAGTATGGTTGATAGAAGCCTTCAGCAACTCTGCAGTTAAAGGCTACAAATAATGGTTTGTGCTGCTGTACAGTATTCTGACATATCATTTTTCATAACCAAAAAGCATAATAATATAGAGCCTGACCATGAGGCTAGCTTATGACATGTTGTGTGTGTTCTACATATCCCCTGCTATTGCGGTTGCTTATATCGAGTCTAGGGAGGAAACCAGGTTAACTGTCACCTTCACCTCAAAAACTCATAATAATAAAGTTGACTGATAGTCATGCAAACTGGTGGTTAGTTAGACATATGTTGTAGGTGGTCTATTTCATCCAAAGCTCCGAGGACATTCGGAGGCCAAAATATCCTCCGTCTTCTCCCGTGAAAGTGTCAGTTCCTATACAAATCTACAGTGAAGGTGTCGGGTCAATGCAGTACCGTGGAGCATAGCAGGAGGGCAGTGTTGTTGTTCCTGCTTTGGCCTGCCCGGTTTGCATTCTCCCCCTTGCAAATATGCCATGAAATAGTCTGGAATTGGATATCTTTGTACTTTAACTGTCACCATTTCAAATCTGAAGCATGCCGAGCCGTGAGTGACAGAATATAGTGTGGACTGGGTGGTATGCGCTCCTGTGAAATGACTAGTCTGTATAGAGTCCTAATCCTCTTTAAGGCCCCCTATCCATCTCCAAATGAATATCTAGGGGCCACAGAGTTAGTTTGTACACAAGCCACCTCTTCTGGCAAACCCCATCAAATTATTCTCCGGAAAATGAGATTAATAGTTGTGCTGGGAAACATGCTTGCGGTCAATTGTAGGGGGTTTAGATTTGGATGATATACTCATTAAGGCTATAAAGGCAACCCAAGGACGTGTAGTGAAGAAGGGGTATGTGCAGATTAATTGGCATTACAGGTCAACATGTGATCAAATGCACATCGATGCTATCCAGGGCTGAAAGCGCTTGGAAGTATGCACCATATAAGGAAGAGACGATTCATTATTGCATGTCTTTAAATAGGTCGGTCCTAATTAGTAATTAGACCCTTGTATCATTAGAGATGGAAATTAGAAATACAAAATAGAGCCGAGGGCGTCACACACTCATTACTATATGAGAGAGTTCTCAACAGCAGTTACGTTCTTTTGATATTCTGAACTGTAAAGCGTTCTCAATTACAGTATATGTAAACAAATGTGCGTTGGCTGTGATAATTCATGTAATAAGACAATTAACGGGATGAAATGGAGAAAAGCAAGCCTCGAACCGATTGACATGATCTCACATTTAAAGCCACAATGCGGAACATTCCAGGTTAGTTGCTGCTATGTCACAAGATTTACCAAGCGGTTATAAAAATCATAAAGTATCGTATTTATCAAGTGACATCTTGCATATTATGGCTTAAGATGTGTCTGTGGGTCTGCCCTGCACCAAATCACTGTCCAGGGTCTATCCTGCATAAAGCATAACAAAATACCATATATTTCAAGACAATGACTCATCTCTACATGTTTAGGACAATGTGATATAGCACAAAAAGAGGTGCCGGAGGAGAGTCGTGAAGTTAGCTCTGAATATATTCAAATGTTTGGGTTTAAAAATACGTGCATTAGTGAGACAGCTCTTTCGGTTTGTTCTATTATATTTGGTGTTTTTTGCACTTCCAGAACGGTACTGAGAAGAGCACACTGTTTCTATTACTCAAAACTCCATTCAAGCCATTACGTCTGTGGCAGAAACCTTGTTCAATTGTCTTAAAAAATAAAACCTCAGTGCACTTCCTTTTTTGTCTTTGCGTTCCTATACAACTATACTATACTGTTTATTTTGGCATGCCCCAATCAGAACACTGGCGAGACCCCGTGAGTGATTCTTTCTTGGGTGATCCCCGCCCACCTCTCTGGCAGCTTACCCATTTACATTTGAGCATAATGCCGGCATTAGGAGAGGCACAAGGCACAAGCCCTGATAAGTTACAAAGTGCTCCGGGGGTAAACCTCGTAAGAGAGGGTTTGGAGTTATTTACAGCGTTCAAATCCTTCAACAAAATTCATGTCTGGGGGATGAGATTGGTTTTGCGGTTGACGCCGTGCACACAAAGCAAGGACACAATGCTTCATGGAGGATGTTTAGCCATAAATGACCAGATGACACTAATTATAATTGATTCATTTCATCTTATGCACTTGACCAAAGCAAAGCATTGGAATTCTCCTGGCAATGCACCAAAGAGCAAAAACGCATGAGCACCACACAAGACTACAGACGACTTTCAATTTAATTTTCAATGAAGCAATACTTAAGTTTGTATGGCATTTTCCATTCAAAGAGATGTTTGGATTGTGTGGCCCTCATAATAAGAGCACTCAGAAATTGCAATGCCACTACAAAGGAGGTAAAAGGCAATGGAATTCGTCCTTATCACCAATACTTTCTGTACAGTTGTTCCATTTGAAATGCATTTAATTGCAAATAGAAAAGAAAAAGGGAGGACGCGCACAATGCAGGCGGCTGAAGCGGTTTTCTTGTGCACTTTGAGTGAGCGCATTCAAATCTGAGCAGGCAGACAATGAAGAAGAGGAATCGTGCTCTGAATAGCCGCGCTCTTTTCATTCCCAGGCTGCGTCTTCTCCAGGACCGAGGGCGGGTTTCTGTGACAACTCAAACTTTATATACTGTAGGATAACTGGACTTGAGCATCGGTCTGCGGTCAGCGCTGAGAAGCAGATGAACAGAAGAATCAAAAGCAGGAAGCCGCTGATCTTAGGTCGGTCCTCTACAGACAGGGCCCTGACCCTGAGCCCTCTCCCCTGTCCCATAAGAGGGGGTTACTGAGGGTGTGTGTGTGTGTGTGTGTGAGGGGGGGGGTGTTTGAAGCCTGCTCCTTTGTTGGCGCAGATCTGCTGACAGTCTCATGGGAGCAGTGGGAGAAGTTGAAGAAAGAAAGTGCACCCTTCAAACTTTCCAGTGCAGCTAGGAATTCTATTTTTCTTAACAAAGATTTATACATATTTATACAAGCCAAAATACTGATAGGAAGGTGCAAGGGAAAAAATCTTGGAATTGCAGAGGTAAACTATATGTAAATGCCATAAAGTAATAGACTTGTAGTGCAAATCACACCATTTTATCTTTAATTTTGCTTTCGTACCCACCCCACCTTCCCCCCATCCTCTTTCCTCTGGCTTAAAGGTGCATCAGAGATATGCATTTAAGCATATTCAGAACACGGGGCGTGAAATTAAATGTGTGGCAGAGTGAGAAAAATATACAGACGCTGGAGATGCCTTAAAAATAGTCATTTATGCAGATGGAGAGGAGTCAAATCATTTGCAATGGGATGACCCTCTCTCCAAGCATTTCTCCCCTCACTGTTCTTCCCTAATCTCATACTGTATCTTCATTTTTCATTGAACTCGCCAGTTTGCTGCTAAGCAGCCTTGTAGATAAGGCAAAGTGCTAAAAGGAGACGACAGAAGGAGCTCAGTGGGCCCGTTTCTATTGCACTTTCACCCAAGGCAATGGGCAGAATTTAACGGATTCCTTCCAACATATGTTTTTGCCAGATAAGTAAACAGTGTGTGTCGGAAATGAAAAAAAAGCATTTGCAATTTAATGACATTACAGCTCCCAGCTTAGCCCGCCGTGCTGCGAGGCGAGGAGCAGAAAAAGGGGAGAGCGGAAGAATGGAACCGGGTGTCATCAGTGTTTTTTTTTCTTTTGCCTCGCAAGAAGCAGCTCGCAATTCTTCTTATTCTTTTCAAACCCCAGCCTTCTCCAGCCTTCCTGCTATTTTCCTCTCTTCCCATAGTTTCCTCGCCTTTGTCACAATGAAATCATCTATTATTTTATTCAGAAAACTTGCCATCCCCTACCATTCTACCCACTCTCACATCTAGTTTCCCCCAGATTTTGGGACTAAAAGATGTCTTCAGCCCTGGGTGTTCTCCATGTTCCTATGACAGTGCTCAGTTGTGTTTGACTTCCCCACAGTGGAGTTCTGGCACTAGCCCCACAGCAGCCTGCTGTTGTCCTGTTCACTGAGGTTCTAGAGAGGGAAAAAGAGGCAGAGACAGTGTACATGTCAGTGGCACTAAATGCTCCATCCATGGCTTTCATCCTGTGTGTGAAAGCCATTGATTTGCCTGTGTGGCTGCCGGCTGTCAGGCGTCTGCCTTATTATAGAAGGCTAATTGTGCAGGAAAGCAGATTATGAGAGTGCTGGGATGTACTCCTTGACCATGTGCTAATGTGATGACAAGTTTGGGGGACCCTCTGAGCAAAAAGACGTCGCACGCCAGAGCACTTTTGGCAGCGGCTTTAATCTGCCTTTGGTATTAAGGCGGCACACCGGCATGTTTGAGTATGGATCAATCGCTCGCTCATTATTTTTACAAGAAAGCTTTATATCCGTGGCTCTTCGCTAGTGTTGATCTCTCATTAAGCATGCTATGTAAATGCACTGGCAATCCGTGTGTAAGGGATACGTCACCCCTGGGGCCCGAGCTCGCACAAGCATGTCAGACACAAGGAGGGCCAAGGAAAATTTGGGTCAGCCGCCTTTTGCCAAAACTCGAAATTCCAGTTTTAGCTCAAAGGCCCGAGCGCTCGGCTTTTCTCCCTAATGTGTTTTTGTTTGGTGATGTTATGTGTTAAATGTCAGCCCCGGAGCTGTCCAGCAATTTTTTTGGGAGCACCGAGAGCTTTTTGTCTCAGCGCGGTGTCCAAGTCTTCATGTTACCTGCGCAAAACGCTCCCGGCTGCAACATTACACACACGCTATTCAAATATAGGCTTTTATCACCGGGGAGTGAATGGAGCGCAGGGGCCAGATCGGGTCAAAACAAGCTGCTAATCTTACATCACAATAGAATGACACAATTGAGCGGTGACATCTAATCATTGTTATCCAAATATATTTTACAACACCCAATCCTCGGCTGAGACACTGTTTACAATGTACCAGGAAGACGAAGGTAACTCGGTGAACGTAAATTAGACAGTATTACAAGAATAAAGGCAGAGCGAATTAAGTGGATCAAGTCAAAAATATTGTTTGTTTTATTTATATGTTACAATGTCCCAACTTCACTCCGGATCACGCTTTGCACCGCACAACACCGAGACTCTGTTGCGTGTTGACATGCAGTCATTAGCTTTTACCCATTATCCCCACTTATTTATAAGAGCAGAAAGGACTTGACATATGACTCCGGATTCTCCATCTAAAACCTGTCAACATATATTGTGCGTCAAATTAAGGGTGAAGATGGTTGTTTACTCATTTGGGGATCACACATGGTTGGGAGGAAAAAAAAAAACACACACACACACAACATCCTGACAGGTTTGGCTGCAGTGTGTTGTGCGCGCGCGGGGCCGGTGAATGACGCAACAGGGAAACCGAGCTGACAGGAGCGGCGCCGGCTCCGCTGTCTCTTTCAGCGCCCCACATACATAAATGTGTTATTCGCGCGCCGTGAAACGCTATGTATATTTTTGCACCTGTCTGTGCTAATATCAAAATAGCAGACTGGGGTTTGAGATGTTCATTTGTGTGTGTTTGTAAAGGTTGTTTTGATTTGAAAGGGGGAAAAAATTGAAGGGAAGAAGAGGATATTCTCAGAGTTCATTCCATTTGATAAAAAGTGTAAAAAAGTGCCTCTACTTTTCTATCAGGTATCGGTCTGTGGAGCTGGTTGATACAAGTTTAGGCACGATATGATCAGGCATCTGGTTAGCTTGAAAAATACTTAAGAAAAAATACTCCACAAGGATGAAAACAAAGGTAAAATCAAATAAGAAAATCAAGGCTTTTTTTCTGTTTTGTTAAAAGTTGTTTAGGTTTAGGTTAAAGCCACACCGCGCAAGATTTACCAAAAAATAAAAACATTCAATAACAAAAAATACAAGCATTTATTATATTACAACTATTTATATTATTATATAAATGCCTAAAAATTGACCAAACAGACATAAGCTTTTGCTGTGAGCGGCTCACCTTTGTAACTTTACCGGGAGTGGGTAGGTCTCCAGCTCGTCTCCATGGAGCCAAATTTGAGATTTAAACAGGGTCCTCATCCAAATCCATTGTTTGATCACCTACAGCAGAAATAGCATTTTCGGTGTCGAGCTGGTCAATAGGGGCATGTTTTGTATTGATGGCAACAGTATAGTCCAAAATGTTACACAGTGTGCCTTTAAATTATGTGTAATTCTCAGTCAGGTGGAGGATCTCAGTGTTTGTGCGATATAGAGTGGCTTCTTAAGATTGCTGCATCATCTAAAATTGCTTTCATTTGGAGATAATATTGTGTATCTGTGTAACACAATTTTTTCATTCTGCTTTTGTGCAAAAAAACTAAATAAATAGATTAAAGACATACTCAGTGGACATTTTTGGTGAGGTTATTGACATATATTAATGTTATTAATTGAACTAAAGCATAGATCACTTCTCCACTTGACCCATTTTGTGTGAATAAAGTAAGAAATCTTTCCCCCGTTACCCACTACTGCTGCAATCCAATCTATTTTCTTCTATACTTGGAATAAAATGCATATTGGAGCAGCCCTTGCGAGCCTGTTGTTGAGCAGGTACTTGAGCCATGCCTAGCCTTGTAGCCTTTTATTGATGCCCGGCGAAGGCCAGACTTTTGGGTTTTGCTTTTTTTGTGCTTTCCATTTTCCTTCCCCCCCTTCAGAGATACCTTTTCTCTCCACGTGCCGGCCTGACAAAGCGCGCACAAATACGAACGTTCAAAAGCTATTACCTTGAATGTAACCCCTTTTTGGCTGTCGACAAAAGGACATGAAAATTTGCCACACACAACAGAATATGTCCAGGCGAGGCTAAAGACTCTCGTGTGAAAAAGTGAAAAGCCCCCCCACGTGTGATGTACAGTGGGACCATCGCTAATAGATTTGTTCTGACGACCCCACCGCATCGCGCCACAATTAAGGTATGAAGTCATGCCTCTTCATCAGGGGAAGTCATTTCGCGAGGCGGCCATGTTGCCAGATTATGGCCATTGTTAGATTTTCTGCTGAATATGATAAGCTATCTGGTTGAATTACAGCTGTGGTTGTCAGTGCCTGTCTATACGTGTAAACGGTTGTTCCAGTGCGTTATACTCTACAGCGTGGATACAAACCGTTTTACAGAGAGCAGAATCCAGGAGGCTAAAGTGACTTGCCAACTTAACATGAGGAGCATATGTAGAAGGGCAAATGACTGAGGAGAAAAAAAATGAAGGTAATAACTCCATGGGTCTCAAGTGGCGGAGGCTGTTGCCATAGTAATTACAATTTCAAAACTATATTTTAAAAGTCTAAAAAAAATTAACCAACTGGACTATCTTGACTTAAAAGCTGATTTTTCATCACAAAATATGGAACTAGCATCTTTATCGGCTCCATAGTGGGCGGGGACACATGATAGTAGCCTGGACAGCCAGACTATGGGAAAGAAAGAAAGAAAGAAGTGGGTAGTGGCCAGGCTAACATGACATTTTACACAGTCACACGGAAATCCCTGCCAAATTCTGATCGAACAACTTACACCTAAAACATCCAGGAAAGCTAAATTTGCTATAGTTTGTAGAGTAAAAAGCTGTACAAAAGTCATGTGACTGAAACACAGATAAGTACAGTATAGCTCATATTAGTCAAGATTTTTGGGTTCAGCTGTGCTTTTTCCTAGCCTGGCCAAGCATACACACTTCTTTCTCTTTATTTTTTTTAAATATATTCGAAAGAAACTCTCCAGTTTAGAATAAGCAGATGAGAATTATAGCCTGGCGTGTCAGCAATAGTCAACCCCCATAGTAATATTTCTTGGTCAATCTTTCAATCAAAAACGTCCTGACAAAATACAATTGTTTGTGCTAGCTCTCACGATTATTCTATTGTTAATTATTATTGGATAAAATAATTGTATTTTTTCCACACACACAGATATACACACAAAAGGATTATAGGTTCAATCAGGAAGCATCTGGCATGCTAACTATGCCAACTCCACTTTCACTAGCATTGCGTGTGAAAAATAACTGCTCTAATAAATATAACCCAATTTGGCTATAAATCCCCCATTTCATTTTATATCAAAGTGCCTGTTACAGAATGACATGTATTGCTTGTATAATGATAGACAATATATTACTCACGAACACATAAAAAAAAAAAGAAGAAAAAGATTTCTATTCACCTGGCATACATAATTTCAAAGATTAGTCATGGAGCCACATCCCATTCTGACAATGATCTATTTTGCCCCGTTACCTTCAACAAGTCTGTGAGAATTTCACCACTTAGAAAACCTCCCTATCGACAATAACGGGCTGTGAATCCCAAATCGTGCTCTGCACTGCCTAATCCTGTTAAAATGTAATAAATAATCCGGGAGAATTAACGTTGGCAATAGTTCATTTTAATAAGTTCTTATAAAAATTGAGAGAGGAGAGAGAGAAAGAGAGAGGAGGGGAGGGGTGTGTTGAAGTATGTCGGCAAATGATTCCTGCTCATTAAAAGGTGCAATCTTCGAGCCCTCAAGATCTTTGTTGTAATAACTGGGAAAAAATAATCTCCTTTTATTGATAGGCAGTGCATGTAGAGTGTGCCGCGCTGACAGGTACTTATCTTTTAGCCTGTGTCTCCTGTGTTATAGTAAGATATAATACTTTGTGACTGTACCTCGGGGCATCGGCTCTTCAACTTCATTATGATAGATATATTTCCTCCTCTCCCCACCCCCCTCCTTGAAAAACCTGGGAATTAATATGAGAGCCAGTCAATCTGTGCCAGCGGTCATTTGGAAGCGTAACAAAAAATGTCATGTCAGTTTTCAAATCATTTTTTTTTTTTTTTTTTAAAGGACTACATGCTGACGTTATACTAATTTATGGATGGAGTCTAACAGTAATCCTACGCTTCATGATTTGGGTCAAATGTTCTCCGAAGTATTCACAGAACGTCTCATCTCCTGCCTCCATATAATATACTTTAGCATTCTTCATAAAGCATGGTTCTTAAACGTTACTTATGACTAATAAATGCCGCTTGAACCGTTTCATACAAAGAAGTTATTGGTGCAGTTAGTGGCTTCAGACAGCAGTGGGAGCTTTAGAGTCAGACTAGGCTACACACTGTTACAAAGCACTCACTCTCATTAGCTCATTCAACATATTACTTTAAAATGTACCAAAAAAAAAAAGAACCACTAATGATCAGATTATAGTCTGTATTAGCCATGCAAGTTTAACTCTTTTCTCGTTCTACCTTAGAGGGATATAGTTAAAAGTAACGGTCCAATAATATTTGCAAGAAATTCCGTAAATTCCGAAATCGTGCATGTGTGAATGGCACATGACACATTTCTGTTATAGGCACCATTTTGATGACTTACAAAAGATATAATAGTTTTTTTTTTGTTTCTCCTACTATAGTACCTAGCTTTCTACTTAGAATCACTCAAGAATATATTTTAAAAAAAATAAGGTGATACTGAACATCATTTGAATACTTTTTACAAGCTATTCAAGCAATATTTTTCGCATTATATAGTTTGACAGCATTTTCAATTTAGATCGACAAATGTGTTGTCTTCTCACTTATCCAACTACAAGTTTGAGCTGGTCACATTCTAATTGGCAACACCCTCAAGACAAGAGGATAAATGAGTGGCCCCATGGTTACGCAAGACAAAACGAGGATGGAAACCACTGCCGTATCTGACCACACAAAATTATACTAGCCTCAGAAAAATCTACTGTATGTTACATAGAAAATATACTGAATAAGAGAGCACAATGGATAGAATAGAAGGCTGTCATTGCATCAGCCACTCTCCATTGTAAACACGCATTTCTGCCTGGATTGTCATTCACGAAACATTGTTGATATGCCACATATGGCTAAACTTTTTTTTTTTTCCTTTAGCATTTCTTTATAATGGATCAAGGTTGTGTTATAGCAATTTACAATACATCTTCCATCTAAATGTGTATGAATAGCTCTTTTTTTTTTCCTCAGAAAAGAAGGTAGAGTCTCATCTTGTTCTCGATACACACCTACAAACCCTCAACCGAATCTAGCATTAGCTCCGAACACCCAAACTTGGACTTCAGAGCTTACCTGTTTAGTTCTTCATCTCTCTAACTGACCCTGGGCACAGCGACACACACCTCCCCTCTCTCTCTTTTTTTTTTTTTACGCCTTTGATTTGCCACGTTTTTTGGCTGTTGCCGCAAAGGTGCAATGCAAGATAATTTTTTTTTTTTTTCCTTCCCCCATTTTTCACCCCCCTCCTGGGTAGCATAGAAAAGTCCGAAAAATACAGCGCTTCCCCACCTTGGACAGATTACAGGTAATATGTGCGCCTTCATAAACATTCCTGACCTGAACCTGGAGAGATTGGAGAGATTGCTGGAGGAGAGACTTTTGCACACTTTGATTCGGTTTGAAAATGAGACGGGGGAGAGGTGAGCGGTGATAGCTCTTTGAGGTTTACAACACGGGACACAGGTGTAGCCATCTCAGGTAAAGTCTCCTGCAAACAAATAGAAAAAAAAAAATCCTCAAAGACTATATTGATGTATTATTCATGTCAGAAAAAAAAAATACCATCTTTTCGCCATTGAGGGATGCTGATAATCTGGTTGGCTCGTAGGCCATGCCTTAGGCAAATTAGGGATGAGGGAACTATTGTACATGGCTGCGAGGTCAAACATGCTTGAACTGCAGATACATATGTAGTGCGTTCATTTGCCTAATCTGGCGCCTACAAATGTCTTACAGGCACATAACGGGCTTAACACTAAGACATAATGATATCAGGGGCATCGGAAGGGGTGGGTGGGGGGGGGAGCTTACAGAGTATCACCAGCTGCAGTGCCCTCAAATCTCCTCACCTTTGGAAGTGTCAAATTGGATGAATACACACCAGACCAGGGCTGTTAAGGCAATGAAATAATATCATATTTGCTATCGACCTCTTTATATTATTTGACCCGGGAATTCAGTGTTGTGAGAAATCATACGCTTTATGAGAAAAACCCTCGATGGTTTTCAAGGCCTTGTCTTATAGTGAAAATGAATACACACTGATTGAAAAAGAAATGTGGCTTCTTGTCTTAGTCTTGTATTGAATTTAATAAACTATTGGTGTAAAAAAATAAAATAATAATAATAATAATAACAATAAAAAAATCAATATCTCACTTACACACATCTCTTATATGCTAAATAGTGTGCAAGTAGTTTTGTTCGGGGTAAGAAACGGACACATTTATAACATAATGTTTTATTCTCTGCAGCACGTTGTTCAAAGGCATCTAAATAACCAGGCCAGCCACATGTCTCTTACATTTAGTTGATCATTTTGATTTCATGTTTATACTATTTTCTGAATACATGTAATATCAGCAGCAGGAAACACACTTGTGCATGCAGATGAATGACTACTTTTGGCTGTGATTTATAATAGTAAGTCTTGTATTTTCAACTATTACTGAAGTAGACCAAACTTTAGTCCCACTAACCCCCCCCCCCGTCCCATCTCCACCTTGTCCCCATTCAGCCTTGTGAGTCTTTGACAGGAAAAACATAGGCCATGCATTCAAAAGGCATTTAGTCCATTTCTTCCTTGGCCGGTAAACCCATTCATCAATTGTTCTGGCTTGTAGATTGCTTTCTTATGCTAATCTAGCGTGTTAAATATCTTTTTCTTCCCCCCCACCCCCTTTCACTGTTTTGTCACTCGGTTTATCCAGTTTTGGCCACCCATTTTATTTATTTATGCGCCTGCTTCTATTCACGCGCTCATGTATTTTTTATTATGTTGTTTCACTGTCATGCAGTGTCAACTCACTCCATTCACGGAGGGCTACTTGAAGGGCTTGGAGGGACAAAGCGTGTACACATTGCGCTGCTATTCACTCCGGCCAGCTGGATCGGCTGAAAAAAAAAGAAGAAGAAAAAAAAGAAAAGAAAAAAAGCCGGTGAAAAGAAATCCCGCACAATGGACACAGAAGAAGTGCACAATGCTAACAGTTTTCCAAATACCACTGATTGCTTTCATCACAATGAGGGAAAGGCAGCCGCTTTTGCAGGGCTCCACTTCAACAAACAACGCTCGCACAAAAAGCTCCCAACCCCGCGTTTTGTTCCCACACAAAACCTCCTCGACCGTCTAAACGCTCCCATAGTTGGGGAAAAAAAAAAAAAAAAAGTTCTTTCAAATTCTTGAAGCCCCTTTTCACCCCCGCAGGAACGCATCTCAAACGAGACATTTCCCACTGGCCCAAAAGCTTTTGCGCAATTTGCCATCATTAGACAGTGCACAAACAGGCTGCATGATATAACCGCATCTGCATATGCTTGTTTTTGTTTTGTAAACTGAATACATAAAAAAAATAAAAAAATAACGGTCTTTTTTTTTTCCGGAGGAGGGAGTGCCGCCACGCTGCACCTGCTTCTTCCGGCTTTTACGCATTGCTTTTACGCAAGTTGAATCCCACGTTTGGAGAGAGAGAGAGGGAGAGAGAGAGAGAGAGAGAGAGAGAGTGAGAGAGAGAGAGAGGGGATCTTGGAAGTTGGGATGTCCGGATGAAAGAGGAGAGTTGTGGGGGGCGGTGAGGGAGGTTAGGTTCGAGGCCGGGGGTGTCACTATGGTGAACGCTGCGCTGAAAGGGTTTAATTAAGCGTGACGGAGGTAATTATCCCTGGACTGTCCAAATTAGTTTTTGCATAATCGCTCTGATCCCTTTATGAATCCGCGGCTTTCCCTCTTTCGGCCCGTCTCAGCCACTCGGGTTACTCGTTATAGATCTAATAGCCATTAACAGTAAAAAAAAAAAAAAAAAAAAAAAACACACACACACACACACAAAAACAAAACTCTACTTTCTTTCCACTTGTCATTTCCTCCGCCGTTTTACGCACTCCGTTTGTAGTAAAAGGCGAGCGTGTTCGTCCCAAATGCGTCGTTGTGTCTTTCCCCCCATTCACGATTAAAACTGTGAAAATAAGACTTTGCCTCTTGGTCACAATGGCTTGATTTAGATGCACTTTTACGCACGCACACACACCGTAGTAATGGCATTCAAAGAGCAGACAAAAGCGGCCTTTAGAGGATACCTTACACTTCACCTGGACCGGACCGAAGCCAGAAGGGAGAGAGGGGAAGAAGAAGGAAAAAAAAAAAAAGGACAAATAGATAACAATCTTGTTCATCTCGTGGAGAAGTGTATTGCTTTCCGTTTCATTCGCTTTTATTTTGAGTCCTTTTTTAACGCTCAACAAGTAGCAAGATTGAAATACAGAAGGGGGTTGAAAGAAAAGAAAAGAAAAAAACAATCAAATAAAGCATACAAAGTCCATAAGAGTTAGTTAAAAAGCTGCTTCGTCTGTAGCACATTGTAAGAGCAAGGACGAAGGGTAAAAAGTTGCCATGTCTATAGTTATAAAGCCAGTGTGTTGGACGTGAGAAATAACTTACACCCTCATGTGCAAATATGACAGATCCAGTGTATAGCTTTCTTCACCATAGATGAACTAAACAATAAATATTACAGACATCTATAAAACATGTTTTGGAAAAACTCAAAATAGACATTTACACTAAACCTGGGAAATGCAAACACTAAAGCCGTAAATGGCAAATCAACTAGACGATTGTTTTCTTGTGTACACATTTACAGTCTCTTGAGTCACTGCTTCCAAACATAAAAAGAGCTCTCAGGGTCCAGAGAGTGTCTTAATAACCTTATAGATAAAGGTATAATCATATACAGAACACATGTGATATGTGAGACCACAAGCACTTCATCACATGTACAAGTTTGTGCATGCATAATAAAACGAATTTTCTTCTCAGTGAGTTCAGATAATAGGAGGTGTCCTATCATAACGCCGCAGCGTACGCAGGGTAAGGTTCAAGTTGAGGTTTGCCCATGCCAGGCAACAGGATGTAGGCTAAAGGCGGCTGGAGACCCGCTGAGGGCCACGCCGAACAGTTACACGGGATCATGTAGCCCGGGTTCCCAGGTGATGGATGAGAGTGCGTGTGAGTGTGCGTGCCACCCACGCCGCCCGTTCCTGCGAAGGCAGCGGCTGTAGCGCTTCCAGGTGGGTAGCCTAACGGGGAAGCGTAGGAGAAAGAAGGTGGCGCAAGTTCAGTCATTTTGGATCCCAAATCAAAAAACGAATAAGGGTTCGTGGACATTGACGGGTTGAAGAAAACACGGGCAGCGGCGGCGGCAGCTGCGGCCGCCGCTTTATCTGGGTGTCCCATGACAGAGTCAGAAAGAGTTCCAGAAAGTCCGCTCACTTTGAGAGCCTCGTGCTCCCCGAGGTTATACGGCATTGGGAAGGAAAACTTGTCTTTCTTCATGAGCGTCTTAGGCTTCCTCCTCGGTCTGTACTTGTAGTCGGGGTGCTCCTTCATGTGCATGGCCCGAAGTCGTTTAGCTTCGTCAATAAACGGCCTCTTCTCAGACTCCGTAAGAAGTTTCCACTCCGCTCCCAGTCGCTTGCTGATCTCAGAGTTGTGCATTTTGGGATTTTCTTGGGCCATCTTCCTTCTTTGTGCTCGGGACCACACCATAAAGGCGTTCATAGGACGTTTTACGTGATCCATTGGCTTTGACATGGTGGGCAAACTATAAAACACAACCAGAGAAAAATACGAGCGACGTTAAAAGTGACGAAGACGCACGTAATGCATGACACGATGAAACATCAATTCACAAGAAAACAACACATCTTTGTTTTTACTTACTCTCAAGATTTCAGTTCTGCATCCCTGCGATGCGTATCTGCTGAAAAGAACAAGTGTTTGTCTCCGCGTGAGTCCTGAACTTATGTTTTCAGCTCCATCATGACGTCAAAAGGTTTTACCAAAAAATGAATAAAGAAAAGAAAATAATTGCCTCGATTCCTTCCTTGCCGTCACTCGGGACTGTCATCAAGCACACGCTGAGAACTGGCAGCGGCAGTGTCGTTGACGCGAGTGGTTGAGCGCTTCAGCGTGCCCCATGTGAAATACACGGATTCGTGGCAGGTAGTGAAAGTGTTACTGACGCATGCGCAGTGGCTGTTGACGAGCTGTCGGGACTTTTCCTTCTCCAAATCCCACCCTGTTGGAGTTGGATGCTGCTGCGCTCCTTGTCCGTGCGCTCTGGGCGCGTCATTATCTGTCAAAGTTCTTTTACGCACAAAGTGAAGATATTGCTGTCGTTACAGTGACGTGAAGAAAGGCCATCGTTTAGCCTCTGTCCCCTCAATTGTGTGGGCCTATTGTTTACATTTTTGGCCTTCAAAGCACCTGCCACCGCATTTTCTGCGCTACAATTTTGAGAAAAATGGGGGAGGAAAGAAAGAGAACATTTTACGCATGTTGAAAATTCGCGGAGCGTTTTTTACCCTGATATTTCCTCCGTCACACACTTTACGTTATTTCTTAATTCTTTGGTTATTATTAGGCCTATCTGGCATGTGTTCCTATCGCGTCAGTCCCGATCAGTCTCTCACTGCGAACAAGGTGACATGCAAAGAGGAATTTTCTGGCAATGGCCATATTGCATGTGTCGTAAATAACCTCATGTTCGCCGTTAGGGAGGTCTCGAGTGTTTCTAATCGCACTCAGTTCAAATTAATTACTTTTCAGAAATGCCCCCTTTTTTCTTCTTCTCCGCTTTAAAAAAAAGAACGTTTACTTCAAAGGACTTTCCCAAGGGCAGCGAATCGACAAGTGAAATGAGAGAATGGCGAATATTCAGCTTAGCAATTACAGCTATCTAACGGGACTTGTTGAGTAAATTGTGCGTTTAAGTGGCTTATTCTCGTACCTTTTTACCCGTTGTGCGTAATTATAAATGCGCATGAAAAGCAATTCAGGAGGGCTACATTGAACAGCATAATAAATAGTTTTATGACTTCAGGACTGCTCTCGAAATGAGCATAAAATAGACGTCAAATTCATCTCAATAGGCTGTAATTTAGTTTATTAAAATAACACAAAATCAATACATTATTATTATCATTATCATTATCATTATTATTATTATTATTATTATTATTATTATTATTATTATTATTATTATTATTATTATTATTAAAGAGGCTATGCTTTTTTGCTGGACGGGCCCCAGTCATGCGTAACGATGACATTATTGCTCACCCTCCGTTCACTGCACGTAAAATGGTGCAAAATACTGGATTAAGGCTGGGCACTGTCTTGACAGTTTCAAAATTGCTACGGTGTTTTAAATGCTATATTTCCCTGTAAAATCATTATGTGAATACAGAAGGATAATAATAAATGTAATGTCATTTTTTTAATTTTTTTTTTTTACAATTATATCAATACAGAAGTGTTGCTCATTTCATAAAACACGGCAAACACCCCTTCAAAATTTCCTTTATTGCCAAAAAAATTACTATGCGCCTTGGCAATTTAATTTTCCATCAGATACCCACATTTAACACTTGAGTTTGCATGTACCCACCTTCTTACCTGTGCTTGCATGCGGGGAAATGACACTTAAATAATTCAAAAGATGAGTTAGAGAGAGTGGCAGAATTACCCTGCTGATAGAGAGCCTGGTCCAGCCTCTGAGAGCGAAAGCCAGCTCTAGCACTCCCACCTCACAGCGCTATACAGTGATAAGGAAAGTGAATAGAAAAATATCATGCAAATATAGGCAGGCAGACGACAGCAGCAGCAGCAGCAGCAGCGGTGGGCACGAGCAACAACAAGCCCATGGGGACACAGTGCTTAGACTTCCCGGAGAGAGAGATCACATGCACGAGCCATCACTCTGCAATACAGTAGCCCCCCACACACACCCCACCCGCCCCTAAGGTACCATGATAGCACGGAATTATAAAGCCACATGATGAGGTACACCCAGCACTTTAGGTACTCGTTCTTGTTTATTTTATTCCCCAAAGTGGCACCTTTTGGGAGACTGAGCGAAAATTAATTTCAAGCACACGTCTGACCTCTCCTCATCAGGTGTTTTTTGTTTTTTGTTTTTTCCATTTTGGGTAAACAAACACTTCACAGGCATCACCCCCTTAACTCATTCTTTTTGTTGATGCTTGGAGAACATTTGAGGATGGGGTGGTCTATCTGTCTCCTTTCTATGCACAGCTTTGGCAAGAAAACCCCATTTGAATTGACTTGATATTTCCCCTTATGTAGGGCTTGAGAGTAGACAAGAATCAAATCTAGCTTTATCTGTTTAGGGATTAGCGTGTTAAAAATGTTCCAGTTTTTATACAGTCGATTTGAGATAACGAAGATAATCCACGGGAAAATGAAATAAAAATCTCCACAAATTAATACAACATTATTTTTAGTCGTATCATTTGTATCCCGTACCCCATTTCCCTATCAATAAGATGCTTAGAGAAATTTTTCGAGATGAGACAAAGCCTTTCCCAGATCAAAGATTTGCAATGCCAGGAATAGAAATTATTAATGCATTTCGCTACAGAGGGACAAAAGCGTGGTGTGGAGAGCGTATTGACAGCCAATTTGTCCCCATCACAAGCCATTAGCAGCAGTAACTGATTTTTAAAGCAGGTCCTTTCATCAAGTGCAATAATGACAAACAGTTTAGCAGCCCCCATTGATTACTATTTAAAGACTTTAGATGGGAAGAGGTAATTTTTTTCTTTTTTTTGCATAATGAGGTCGCTTTAGAGTCCTTTACAATATGTAGAAAACACGCTTAAGCGCGAGATTGGATTGTGGCAATTCACATCACTTTGAATGACTAACGCAGGCCCTCTGAATAAATGCATAATTAATCTGAATAAAGTTGATCGCCTGTCTTGTTCGTCTCCAAATTTGTGACCCATTTTGAAATGCCGCAAATATATTCACCAAGTGCCAAATGAGTTGTGCACTTTTTTCTTTAATCGTTGTAATTATACCGTTTTTTTTATTTTTTTTTATTGCTCCCCGGGGCATGCTTTCACGTCTTTGTCTTATTTCGGTTTGAAAATGTTTACTTAAAAAAAAAAAAAAACACCAGCCTAAATATTACGCATATCAAGTGGAATTGAGAAATAATCCGCTTGGTATTAACTTAATCACATTAGCGCAAACACTATTGATAGTGGTCATGATCCTTTGGTGAAGGAAGGAAGGGGGGGGGGGGAGCACAATGATATACAAGGGAAAGTATGTAGGGGTTGAAGGATGTTGAAGCGACTGTCGGCTCTCCTTTGAGCACCTGGACAAACAGAACTTAGAAAACACATTATGGAGCCGGAGAATGGAAGCAGGCAGCGCGGTCCACACGGATGATAAGACCTTCATCTTTTTTTAAACCGCCGCTTGTCAAAGTATTATACGTAATCTTACACTTGCAGAGTATCTTCACAGCCTGAGGGGCAAACAACACAGGCGCGAGCAATCAAGTGACTCACTGGATCATTAAGGGGTCTCTTTTTTTTGTGTGTGTGCGATTTGTGAACTGTGATTAAGGCTCGAGGGCTGATACAGTATGTTTAGGGTTACTACATGTTTGCCTTGCAGCGCTTAGATGACTTTCCCAACATCTATTTTGAAACTGATTGTATTTTTGATCTGGAAAATTATTCTGTACAACATTTTGAATATAATGTTGCTTCTACTTAAAGGTACACTGCGTAACATTTTAGACTATACCGTTGCAGCAAAACAAGACATGCTCCTAATGACATAGAAAATGCTGTTACTGCAGTGTGTAATAAAAGAAAGGACTTGGATGAGAAACTAACTTGTTTAAATCTCAAATTCTGTTGACTTTGGTCACATCTCCATGGAGACGAGCTGGAGACGTACCCACTCCCAGGAAAGTTTACAGTCATATCTTAGCAGGGGTGAGCCTCATAAATGTTTGTTTGTACATTTATGAGGTATTTTTCTATGATGAAAATATCTGTCATAAAATAAATGCTTGTATTTCAATTTTATTTATTGGGTAAAATTCTACACGGTGTGGCTTTAAGTGAATAGTGTATTTATTCATTTTTTTCTTATTGTGCATTAGAGTATTTTTCAGTATAAGCTAAGTGTTGTATAAAGCTACGTTTGGTTTTAATGACAGTGAATCTGTAAAATGTAAAACTGTTTTAACTCAAGAAAGCTGCCAAGAAACGCTATGTTGAACCGAGTTGAGTTGAATTGAGTTCTTAGGTTGACATAACTGTTTTCAGTTGTCTAAAGTGAAAAACATCAGTTACAACTGAAAACAACAACTGTCAACATAAGAACACAATTGAAATGAACTGTCTTATGAAGTGAATCTCTTGGAATTAGTTTTTTTGAGTTAAAGCAATTTGACATTTTACAATGTAGCAACAACAGTGCATAATAGTGATAATAACTGTATTACATTGTGTGTTCCAATAATACTTCACTTATTATTCTTTTTTTCTTTTCATGATAAACAAATTAATTCCTCATCTATTCCTCCGTCTTTTGTTTTGGGTCAGCTTCATGCGAAACCAAGGCACAGCGATTTAAACATCCATAAAGTGGGTAAGAAGACTGCTCAAAGATACCAACAATAGCATTCAGGGTTTAAACCCAGCATAGACTAGTGAACCTTCCAAGCTTCTGCTGGACAAGTGCTTCTCATTGAAACTGTTGTATCTGTAAAGCATCAGTTGCCACGGTAGCAATAATATTTATTTACATTTAGGTTACCACGTGTTTGGCTTGGGGGCACTGCCATGACTTTCCCATCAGAGTCTATTTTGCCCCATTTAGCCAATTCTTTATCTCCTGCCTTTTCTTCTTCATTATATTGCATTTATCGCGGCTCTGGATCTCTGCAAAGCCCCCCAAATAGAGAGTTGTAATTACCCAGAATGCCACCTGATAGCGGCACCCCTTCCTATCGTTTATCTCGCATCATCAGTTGCAGGTCTTGCTAACTCATCACACGGACAGAGAGGCGAAAGAAAAGGCACACGAGATAGCTCATCTCTCCCGATACATTTATAGTTGCAGTCAGGTTCACAAGAAAAACTGTTGCATCTGGGGCATTTTTTTTTCTTCCTCTCCTACCTTTTTTCCTTCAAATCTGACAAAGACTGCTCTCTCCCAGCCTCTCTGAGTCTCTCGCCGTCTTTATGTGGCATCTGAATTGAGGCCGAGCCACAAACAAAACCGTGATCCAATCTCCTTGAACCCGGGGCAGCACTGCACATGCTGTTTGGACATTCATAGTTCACCATCGTCCTTCAAACAAGAAAAATACATAGGGCAACTTGTTCATCTTTAACATCAAAGACACTCGTACGGCAGAGATGACAATGCAGCGCTTCCAGCTTATTAACTACTCCTGACCTCAAGCTCTAGCGCATTTTGAAAGGCAAATAAAGATGTGAATATTAATGTATAATAAATAGAAAAGGTTACGCTTTGAGTTCATAAAAGGTGGTCTTTGTTCAAGGTATAAAGTTAGACAAGGTTCAACCTAATCTGTGAAACATAAAGTTTTATTTTTGTCAGCCGTAAGTTGACTGAAAGCAGACAAACTTGACTCATCACTAAACTCTCTTCACCTTTTCTTTCCCAAATTGGCAGAAGTAATAGGACAATGAAGTGATTTACTGGGGCGCACTTTAACTACACTACAGTATTACGCTTGTAATTGTCCAAAATTACAATGTCGTAAAGGTTCTCAATAGATGATCATCTAGACGGATGGTTTGAGAATCATTGCTATTGGAAGACTGAGAGCCCCAAAATATTACACCTCAGCATTTTTACTTGAGTGGTAGAAGTAACCCTGGTGTAAGTCGCAGCAACATAAGTAAGAAAGCAGAAGTTAGCTGAGAAAACGTTTTACTTTCAACTGCTCTTGTAATCATTTTGTTGAGACTTCTACCGTTCCTAGGTAACTGTACAGTTTTGTTAGTAGTAGTACTAGTAGTAGTACTAGTAGTAGTACTTCTTTCCGGTCTTCTCTTCATTCATTATCATTTGCATGACAGTCCTTTCTCTCATCTCACAATCTTCCAGTATTATGTGCATCTTCCTCTCTCGCAGTAACGGAAAAAGCCCCTTTTGTGTCTGGACCCATCGGCGTGTCAAAGAAACCCGCCCGAGCGACTGTGACCTCCATCAAATGGAAAAATTGTGCAGCCTCTATGCTCCTCTATGGTTCCCATGGCCTGACAGAAGCACTCCAACACAGCCTGAAAGGGGAAATCAATCTTATTTGAGGAGATTAAGTGACCAAGATAATAACCATGTCATTGAGAGAGAAAAAGTGCGACTTTTCACTGGAGCAAAATAACAGAGTTCCTGCAGATGGCCCTTTGTGGCGGCTGAATGCCGAGTCTCTCTAGGTGAGTCCTATTATGGGTCTGTTGTCGGACATACCTCAGGGACAAAACAACAACTGGACTGCATTATGCCGGGCTCGACACAAGGAAACATTAGGCTGCCTTCACACTGGACGCCTCAGTCGTTCATTTAGGCTGCATTCATGAGTGACTTGGCAGAAATTTCATAGTTTAAATGGGCGTAACGGACAGAATTGTAGAGTATGGTGAAGGTAACTCGAGAGAACAATGCTACAGACTCCTCTAAAGTATTTATCTGGATCTGGGACAAGTATTCCAACTTTACTGTCAAGATTACGGTGTCAACACTCCAAATATAAAATGACACAAACACAAGTTGCAAATGAAAACTGGTCCGTTAACAAACCAACCAGTCGACGCTGAAACCAAATACCGTCTCAAATCTCAATTCCTAATGTATAAAATAACCCCGACGTAAGATCACTTTCTCCCACTGCCTCGTCATATCTACCGCCGCAGGTTTGTACATGTGTGTGTGTGGACCGCCATGTTGCCCCCCAGGCGTTGTCTTAAATGACAGTGTGATCAATGGGAGGCCAAGTGTCCTGTCAGCATGTCCCGTTGTGGAGGGGGGGGGAGTCTCAGGTGATCTCATTATTTGATGGACACAGCGGCAGTGGGGAGAGCTGTATTCACTGCAGCCTGCGCACACACTCTCTCTCTTTCTCCTGTTGCTTCTGTAATCATGCCATCACTCATGCACACACACTTACAGGAGATATCGATCATTCTTTGATAAAGTATTCAGCAGCTGCCATAATCAGCAATGCATTAAGGCCTGTGCGTATCATAAAGCACCATTGTCAACCCTAAATTAGAACACTACACACAGGATCAACTACATGAGTGAGAAGTTTGCCATTCATTCATTGGTATTCTAACCAATATGATAGAACAGACTAAAACAACAATGATAAAAAAAAATTCTGTACACAGTCTTCCCAAAACTAAATCATATGTTCACCAGTTGGGGTAATTGCTTATTTAACCTCTTATTTTAACCGGGCACATTTTATCCAGTTCAGCTTTATCCAAATCTAAAACGTTACAGCCTATAGGCCAGTGTAGTGCCTTATTTGAAAGCTAAGACCTACAAAACTCATCTAAACTGATCTTTTTCCATGCATGTTGCTGCAACCGTTTTTGAAATTTCTTTTCATTGCTTTTTTGTTGCTCTTTTGTGGCGTTTCTGTCACTTTTTTGTCATTTTTCTGTTACTCTTCACGTCACTCTTGTGTGGTGTTTTTTGTTGCATATTGCTTTTGTTGCTTTTACATCACACATTTTTGTCACTTTTCTGTTATTCTTTGGTTGCTTTTTTTCTTGCGTTTAGGGTCACTTTGCCGTCACGTTTTTGTCACGTTTTCACCCTTTTTCACGGCTCATTTTGTTGCTACTTTCAAGAAGCTTTTAGATCTGGGTAAAGCCCACCTGGAGAAAATGTGCTCGGTTCAGGTGGGGGCTAAGAGATTAATTGATGAATTGCTGATTCCTAAACAAAATATTTCTCCCAAAACATGTTTGATCTCATCTCAGAATGTCAACAGAACAGTGCTATTCAGTTGCTTGGAAACCCCAATTAGTCCATCAACACCAACACAAGTTATACTGTTACCTTATTATTTCACCTTTTTGGTCATTCTGTCCAAGTTGGCAATCAACACTTTGTTTCTCTGGCAGTCAATCATTCTCAATCCCGGGAAAGTGAAAAGGTTCAAAACACACAATGTATTTAGGTGCCACATAAATATTTACAACGGGGCAGAATTTGGCCCCTGGGCGTGGAGTTGTCTGCTGTATTAAAATCTCGAGTGCATAGGCTTTTCTTTATCAGCTTTATAAACAGCCAGCCTGTGTTAGCGTGTTAAGATGTTTGCCTGGTGATTTGTGTTTATTCCTACTGTTTATCTCCGGTGCCTGTGAGGGAGGGGGGGGGGGGGGGGGGGGGGGGGAAGGATAGTGAAGTGACTAGCTTTGCACATAATCAAAGACTTCAAAGCGCTAATCGCTTTCGTCAAGATTAATTCATTACTTAAACCTCTGCTTCTTCACTTTTTTGGGAGGGGTGGGGGCATAAGTCAATAGTAGCGCAGTTTTCCCTTGTGAATAAAGGGGGATAGGAGCGCAAAAAGACTTATGCTGGACGTCCCGCGGGACATTTGCTAAAGATGGGTTGACACGCCTAAAGAGCAGAACAGAGAAGGAGGAGGGAGACGGGGGGGAGGCCCGGGGGGCTGTTTGTGTTTGCAATCCCAAGCCAAAAGAGTATCTCGCCCGTCCAAATTAAACCTCGCCACGGGTCAAGTGAAATCAATATGTTAATCCATAAATCGTCCCGTGTGATAATTACTAAGAGAAACAGTAATTACAAAAGACATTCATTTACTTCTTAGATTTTGTGCCAGCGAAGAAGAGTTGGCTTCAATCTGGAGGCCAACAATTGACACAGGAAGCGTCCCCCCCCACTCCCCTTCTTCTCCTTTTTTTTTATTTCAAAGAGCTGGTCGATGCTTTTAAAGAACAGTAAGCCCCCCTTCCCCCCCACCCCAGTCAAAAGCACTTTTTAAATAGTGTTTGAAGGTTCCTGAACCCCTGCGCAGCCAGCGTCAGGGATCTTGCATTGATCAGTCGGCGATAACAAAAGGATCCACAAAATGCACACTTTTGTTCCTGCGCACAAAGGCCATTAGCATGATAATAATAAAAAAGAGGAATAATAAAAAAAAATGTATCCTTGATGCTTTGAAAGATTCGAACAAACAGGCTTAAAAGGTTCAGGACTGGACTCGCACCACAGGTCTCCCAGTTCAGGGGTAAAAGCTGCTCATTACTGGTCGGCATGTTTGACCTTATCTCACTGATATTAACCCCTAGTTTGATAGAAAAGCAATGACAACTACATGAATTTACTTCTTTACATACCGCTGTGTATATTTCAGGAGAGCAAAAGTCTTATCCTGACCCTTTCTGACTACAGTGTCGCTGGCTTTATCACAACTCCATCACGTGCATTCTTCTCATGAACCCGGCAGGTCTGAATTTCACCGTGTACTGCCAAGTGCTACGAAACAGTTCTCTCTCTCTCTCTCTTTTTTTTTTTTTTTATCAACATGGACCAAAATCTGGGCTAATGTGTCTGTGGAGAGTCTCCCATTCTTTGGCCATTCTTCCCACTTTTCTCCTCTCCCGCGCTCAGGATAATTGCAGTTTAATTGGGTGACAAGAAAATGAAAACTGTATCCACATTATCTGGGATTATCTCGTCCTCCCTTGAATTGAAAAAGAGCCCATTTATCAGCTGAGGGTAGAGGGGAGGGGGGGGTTTGCTGATGCTTGGTCAGCGGAGGAGCAGCCCTGAGCACCAGTTAGCAAAATGAAGAGAGAGGAGCGAAGGGCGGGGGGCTGACGGCAAAGAAAAATGCTCTTTGTATCTTATCATAAGCGAACATTTATCTTCGAGATGGATATCGCCTGAGTGCCCTAAATCAATACACGCACAATACTTCTCCCCAAAAGCACAAATTCGCAGAGAAAGAGTTGGATCAGTGTCACGCTGACAATTCACATTTAACATTTCTCCTTCTTTTTCCATTTGAACTATGAAGAAACATTCCACAAAAGTTGCAATTCATTAGCAATTTGAACTCCCCCAAAAAAAGAAAAGAATAAATAGCAATAAGTCTGACTGTATTGTGCTACTGGATTTGTGTTGCTGTATTCTTAAATTGAGCCTAGCAAGGTCATAAAGACTGAGTCATAGTCAGGCCAGGCGCAGCTCACCTTCCTCTTTGTTTGAGCTGCACTTGAGCTTAAAAGCCTCTTTCAGGAAGCATGAATGCACTTCATTTTGCCTGTGAGAACTTCGCTCTGATAGCTGCAAAAAAGGGAAGGTTGTTTAGAGAAGGAAGGAGAGACAATGAGGCAAAAAAATGAAAGCTTTCAGATGCCATTATGAGCTCGACCCTCCATTCTTCTCAGCTGTTTATACTGTACATTTTCTTTACAATAATTGCTGGCCTTAATATGCTAGCCATTCACTCGGGTGCTGTTCAAAATGGGCCTTGCTTCAGGGTTATGGTAATACGGTAAACACTGTAAAAAAAAAAAAGAAAAACTAATGGAGGAGCAGAGGAAGAGAAAGATCAGAACATGGCTTCATCAATCTGATGCTAGGCAGGCACACAGACGGAGCTGAAAGAAAGGAGACCTTGCCAGGGCACTCCATACATCGCTATTCAGGCTCAGGTGCTTTGTGTAAACATTTAAGATGGCCTGATCATTTAGTGGAGAGAGCAGGCCTTTGTTCGGCACTAAAGCATGAAAATGTGGCGTACAATGATGGAGCTGGAGTGCCTTCCACTCTGAATGCAACAGGGGACCTTTTTCTATACACAATACTTTTGAAGGTTACAGGATATATTGTCTGCTCCCGGTTGTGGATGCGCTTTGCGCATGCGTGCCGGTGCGGCTGTGGAAAGGCGCGGTATGGGAAACCATGTAAACCTGCTGCTAAAGATTTGCTAAATGTTTTGTGATTTTACTAGTGCTTGTAGAATCGTAATCCATCATGAGTTCTTAATCAAAAGTCTATGAGCAGTTTTCCAACTTCACAATGTTACCTGCAATCCTCACTCATATCTACCTGGTAACTAGTACACCTATGCTTTAGCGAAGAATGAACACAAGTGCTGACTCCATTTGGCTGTTATGAACACACTTAAGATTTCATAAACTCCATAACTGCACAGGACTGAGTGAGTGTTGAATGGTGGCCACAATGTCCCAGGACTGTTAATCATTTTTACACAGGGCAGCAGTCTCCAATGGGCTGAGGCAGTCAGTGAGGGAGCAGTTTGTCTCATCACAGTGCAAATAGGGTTTGATCAGTGTCCAGAGTAATCTGCCCGCTAGCTCCGGCCGATGCTAAATCACGGCGCGAGAGGAGCTGCAGGTGCTGCCTCACCGACAGCTCTTCCCCTTGGGGCCCTCACACGCCCAATAAACAGCAAATAAATGGTTGTGCTGGGGAGAGATGAGCTGATTATCCCAGCGCGGGGGCACTTTCTCATTATCCCCTTAACCCAGATGGACCTCCCCAATCTTACACCCTGCCCCGCTTACAGTGCGGCCCCTGTGTCTGTCCCTCTACAGCCCAGATAGCGTGTGCAGATGAAGGGGGAAACACTGGGGTTTGTGGGTGTGCGTGCGTGTCTTTGTGTGGTCCATCTCTGGGGAGTCTGCTAATGTGTCAGCTCCATGCCTCATTTCTTTCAATTACAGCGGCTGGACCAGCAGAGCCCACCAGTGCACTGACAGCTCCATATGCGTCCTATCAGCGCCTATCAGCCACCGCTGCCGTCATTCAGTTAGCCTTGGCCGCACGGGGCAACAAATGGCAAAACGCTCTTCACACCTTTGACATTAAAAGACAGTTGTCCAGTTATCACCAAGTGGCCTCCGAACAAAAAAAACTGTCTTCTCACTTTGCAATGCTGCTACAAATTACGCAACCAGCAACATACTTCGCCGCACTGTTTAGCATTGTGTCTCCCCTTGTGGTTTTCAAAGCAAATTAATTAACATGATACAGAAATAGGTAGAATGCAAATGTCTGAGCCTGCACTTTCTGCCCGGCTCTCTCCCTTTGTTCGCCTTTATTGTACCAAATTATTTAATTGGGGCTCTGTGATTGTGCACAGACACAGGGAGGCACACAGGCCTTTGTCAGCTATCCGTACGCTCCACAATGCGGGATCAAATTCAATTCCCATCAAAACGACAGGCCCGCTCCCCCAGATTAATGAAGATCTGCGTCAAACCAAAGCGCCGGTCTGAGATGGGAGATTTCCTCTAAATAAAAGGGCGCTTCAGCAAGAACAAATGGGGCCCTTAAAAACAGCGGGACGTTCATCGCTGAGAGAATAAAACCAAAACAGGATGGGTGAAATGAAACGCAACAAGTCTTCACACAGAGGCAGCAGACTTGAGAAGACACTCAATTTGTGAGTGACCACCTGTTTGCATGCAGAACATCTCTCTGTAACATTCATTAGTAACAACACAACCCTGAGTCACCAGCGTTCATCCTTGGACAACTTTAGATACATAAACCAACAACTAACAGAGCTCCACAACTGCCTAGATCAGCGGATCCCAAAGTGTGGTAAGGGAAAACCTTACAGGAACTAAATTGCAAGTTCGGTTCAACCTCTTAACCTGCACATTTTCTCTAGTTTGGCATTACCCAAATCTAAAAGCTTCTTAGAAAAAGCAACAAAGAGAGGGATGAAAACTCAACAAAAACATGACAAAAAAGTGACACAAATGCGCCAGCAACGCCAAAAAGTTGCCATCAGTTTTGTAGGCCGTAGTTTTCAAATGAGGCATTACACTGTTACTCTGCAGTCGAGAAGCTTTTGGATTTGGGTAAAGCCGAACTGGAGAAAATGCGTTTGGTTAATACCCTATCGATAATCTGATGAAATGTTGACAATTTGAAACAACTATTTGGGAATGATAAAACAAGTATTTTATTTGTAGTATTGTCTTTATTGGATAAGATGCTATAATTACTTGGATCTCCCAAACAAGGCTAAATATTCAAAATGAAAAGTGCACTCTCAAGTTCATTTCATTTAATAAGATAAAATAGATATTGCAGTATACTTAATTCGCAGACAGGGTTCTCCAGTGCATTTGAGGATGTGGTCCATACCTGGCCGTCCAAAGCCTCAGGGGCTATTGAAATAAGTTTGGGGAACCACTGGTCTAGGCTGCTGCACTTGTATGCTAGAGACGACAGCAGTTCAGCCTCTGACAATTTGCTGAATGTCTCCCCGTTTCACACTTTACTGTGCTATCAAATAAAACCTGTGGGCCCCACCAAAAAACAACGACAACAACCATATCTTAAATAATGTAAAGCTGGAATACAACAAGAAGTGAGGTTTGTGTCTCATGGCAATCTTTCTATGTCCAATACACCTGCCAATGGTCATGATTTCTCTACATAAAAGTTATATAAAAAAAAAAAAAAAACTCTTTATTGGTCTTTGTTCCGTGTATTCAATCGCAGCCCAAATCTTGTCAGAAGAGTCAGTTAAGTCATGTTTACCTGTGTTACAGCGTGTCGGCAGCACAAGGGACGACATGCCGCAGTGTCGCCGCTGTGATTGACAGGCGCTGAAGTGAATTAATACAATCCTTTGACGCCTTTGTTTCACTTTTCCACACGTGGATTGACAGTGGAGAGTGTGGAGGCACACTTCAGCTGTATTCAGACAATGTATGAATGGATTTCCTCTCTTCACTTGTTTTGTACAAACTGCGTGGCTTATTGTCGGAGCGTCGACAGGTGGGCTCTTTCAACCCAGGTAAGCACAAGACTCGCTTTGTATTTTTTGCTTGATAGGATCCGGCCCGCTATTTGAACTCCTATTATGTCGCAGCCTGCTCTTCAAAACAACAACACAACTTTTTAAAAATGCACTTGAATGGAGGCATTGTGCTCAAAGCAAATTGGTTTTCGAGTGACCTTAATTACAGCAAAGAATGAACATTATAACAGGAGCTTGGCTATTATCTTAGTGGTAATAAAAGATGCAATAGGCCAAATGTGACAGTATTCATGCTCGAGAAATTAATTGCCCATTCAGGTTTAATTTGAATAGCAGCTAATCAAAAGGGAAAACATGAAATAATAATAATCAGAAAGTAAATTTTGTGTTGAATTGTGCTGAAAGTTAGTTAGTTGAAAGCAGTGAGTTCTTTTTTTTATTTTTCTATTTAACCTTTATTTAAAAAACATAATAAAGTTCAAGTTTATTTCTAAACTTGAAAGTTGCAGGGTGTAAAGTGAAATTTATGATTAAATGGGTATTACTGTATTTCCCGTACTATAAGTCACACTTTTTTCATAGTTTGGCTGGGGGTGCGACTTATACTCTGGTGCGACTTATATATCAAAATATATAACCGTGTACAGACTGTATAAAAACAGTAATTAAGCAGCAGAAAAAAAAGTGTGGAGTGAGTGAGAAACTTGTGAGGGACTGGTGAAAAGTGGAGGTTACTCCTACTGCAAAGGAAAAAAAAAAAAGCTAATCTCAGGCTGAAAGCTACATGGCCACAGCTAGAGGAACGAGTTCACAAAGGAGAGCTTGAACAACGTGCTGCCGGGAGAGGATTGTCAACGGTGCAGTTCATGACCGGGTAGTTGCCAAGGCTGGTGCGACTTATATTCCGGAGCGACTTATAATCCGGAAAATACAGTAGTCATGGCTACAGCATTGTACTGTAGGTGTATAAAAAAGTGTCAATGTAGCACGAAGTAAAAGCCAATGGTAGCTTTTCTATATACGTCTTTAGTCATAAATAAGTCTGAAATATTTATTGTGCCTACATTTAAGAATTCATAGCTTTCTAAAATGCAACTTTCAGGCCAAATTGAACAAAATTATTGGGGTGTGTCACAAAGTTGTCACTGTTGTTCAAAGCTAGTATGTCAAAAATGTCATATTGCAACTTAAGCATCATTTATATTGAACACTTTCGGCAGGTTTTCCAGCCCTGATAACGTGATCATTTTTTGGTCAGCGGCGCTACATAAGCACAGCTCCAGACTCGTTCACATTCAGCACATGCGTCTCCCTAGGCCGCCATATTTACTCCATTCCCCCCGATCCATAGATGCTGCTCACTGGACCAGAACATTCCAGCTGCCACCTCAACATCTCATTATTTCCTCCCAAATATCAGCCTTGTATCTTCTTGATAAATAATTCGCAGTAGTATAATGTATCAGACTAAAACATATTTTCCTGGGGGGCGCCGGGGTTAAAGTGCCAATCTCACCTTTTTAATTTTTGTTCGCCCCGAAGACAGAGATTTCCATATATAGAGTGACCACGGGTTTGTGTTGAACATGAAGCAATTCGGTGACACATATTGCTGTCAGAGATTGGATATGCGGCTTGCTAACCTGTAGGCAGCCTCCCCAGACCAATCAGCTTTAGCAATGCATTCTGGATCTCGGGAAGGGAAAAAAAAAAAAAAGGGAATTGTGGCTGTGAAGTTTTTATCGCAATAGTTGACAAACATTAATGCAGTTTTTTGTCGGAAATGCATTCTTATCCCTCTTGGAAGGCATTTATCTACTTGAAAACCTGCAAAATGGTTGCCACAGGGAAGGATTTCTTTTAATGGACTACAATAGGCTCAGTATGGGACACATTCTGATGCCGGTGAGAGATAGGATAGCCCGGGCCATATATTCATAGGAAATTGTTTATCTTCAAGCGAAAAAAGGCAAGCGGGAAAGGGGCATTTCACAAAAGCATTCCGACTTTCATCTGGAACCATTCTTTTCATTCATTGAAATTGTTATGTTGAATTCGAGACAGGTGCTTCTCATAAATAATATCAATGGGAGACACGGATGGATCGAAGGGGGGAAAGGGATATACATTTCTGGCTCGGAGATTGAAACATATTGTTACATATTAATGGTACAGTTTTAGTGGAAACGTGCAAAACAAAGGCGGGACAAAAGCGGCGCAGTGGGAGGCAAATGTCCCACAGCGTCTCCCATTCAAATGCTCAGTATTGTGTAGCGTTAGAGCAAGACTCGGGCCTCTGCTCCCCCCCACCCCTTTTCTGCTCAAGTCCTTGCGCAGCCAAATATAGGGCCTTTGCAACCACACTGTCTAACTGTAACACAAGCTGGCAACTAAGCAACACCATTATAATGCAGGAACCGGGGGGCCTCGAGACGGCTGGGTGGGAGTGGATGGGCTAAAAAGGGGGGGTGCTCTTAACGCCACTCTCAGGAAGCGACTACAATCAAATCAATAGACTGTCCCCCACTCCAGTAAGGGGCCAAATGTAAACAAATTGAAAAGCGGGGAGAACAAAAACGGATCGGTGACTGAAGCGGGAGAAGTGAGTAGAGGCCGCGGCTGAAGATGAATTCCCTTTGCGCCACTTCCACTTCCACAAAGCTTCATACCGAGGTGTGTGTCGCAGGAACGTCGGGATCGACTCGCAAAAATGCAGCATAATGAGGAGATTCACGACTTTGAACAATGCAAATCATTTGTTGGATGTGGATGTTTTCTCAAAGTGTAGAACTATGTGGTCATTATCCAATAACACGTGAGCAGCAGTTCTTTGCGAAATGGAAAAAAAAATGAAAATTTGATCTTTTATGTCAGATTGAATAAATACACTAAATGAATGTGTGTTAACTATTTATGAGACATTCATAGACATTAGTTATCTGCTTATACGCATTTATAAGAATGTATTTGTATATATATATATATATATATATATATATATATATATATATATATATATATATATATATATATATATATATATATATATATATATATAATATATATATACAGATGACTTATAAAAACCTTGTGTTAATAAGTCATTACCAAACCCCGCGTGTGTTCATGGGCAATGTAATGACAGCATAAGCCGCTAATTAGACCATTATCACATCCAAGTGCTAATAAAAGCTTATCAATGCCTTAACTAATGCACATGAATTTAAAGCAATACCAATAGTTTGAATGAAAATGGGAAAATCATACAGTAATACAGTTTAACATGTAAATTATGTAATATCTGTCCAAGCAATGGGCAAATACTATAATTATTACTATAAAGAGAAATAAATACAAAGAGATCGAAGTGAAAGTATGGAAATCCTATGCAAGTATTGATTGATTGATTGAAAATTGAATAAAAAAATTAAGATTTTTTTAAACTAAAAGTTGAAGGTATTTTCTGAAATTCAGGTCAGCTTGCTAAGTTTTTAAATATCATGTAAGCTGAATATTGATGAGTGAAAAGCACCTTTAATTAAAATCAGGAATATCTCGGTTAAGAGTAAAGTGAGTCAATATTGACAGACATCATTCCACTCTCCCTTCACTATCTATCAGAGCACATTTTTCGAAAAGGACACCTTTTCTCCTATTTAGCACACGGCGCTTAAGGGCACCGCAGTCTGTGTATGTCAGCGCCACGTGCCACAAGTTAAATTAATGAATCTTTAAAAGGTTTAGTGTTTTTTTTATTTTTTATGTGAGAATCTGTTGTAGCTTTTTATCAACCCTCTTCATATTTCACTGAGGTGGAATGGAGCAGCGCATTTGCAGGAGGCAGAACTAATGCTATATAAATCTCAAGTAATAAGCACGCCCCGGGGACATCATCTAAATGAAGATTTTACACTCATTTAAACCTGCCTGCCATTCGCCTTCCTGCCTTAAGTGCATTTGTTTAACAGGTGCTGAGGAGACGTGCGCGCGCCTCTGCTCACTATGTCTTCTTTATTAATTTCTGGGTTGCGACGAGGCGGTGGGAGTTGGGAGAAGAAAAGGGGAGTTGACAAACACTAATCAAAAGGCTGGCGAGTGGGCTGATTTATTTTTTATATACCAAAGACACTCATGTACTTTGGCTCCATTTGCAAACTAATGATTTAAAGCCCCCACAATCTGTTCGAGGTCAGCTCCTGTGTATTTCGGATATGCTTGGCTATTAGCATCAGCGCAGGCTTCAGATGTGTCAAGCCTGGCCCCCCTTTTTTTTTTCCAGTGATAGTCACCTACTTTAATTTCCCTGCAGGCCTCAGAGGGGGCTGAATTCAACTAAAAATCACAAGCTGTTTTGTTGGCAATCCTTTGTGGCCTATAATGAATCTAATGAATATAAAGAGCTGAGAAAAGGGAGGGCAGGAGGGAGGGCTTTTCGGAATACATTTCAACCACGCTGCGTTGCTTTTTTACTTGACGATTTGTGACCCCCGACAATGGGACAATGGCCAGTGTTTTTGTAGCCTTAATTTGCCTTTGTGTTTGGGCTTCATTTCTTTCAGCGGCCCGGCTTTCACACTCGTCAGTTGAGAATAAACTGCTGACTCCAATGGTCCGCTGGACAAAGGGGCTGGTTTTAAGGATGGATCCCTAACTATCAACAGCCGCCAGAAAAGGACTCAAAGACGACTAGTCAAAGGTAGAATTAGCGCGGCAGGCCTGGAGCACTTCCTCGCCTCGACGTGTCACCGGCGCCTCTACCGTTTCCTTAAAGGCTCTGCTAAACACACACTGACCCCCAGAGAGGTGGATGGATTAAATTATAGATGTGATCATGAGGAAGCTATAGGGCACACTGGCTCCATTGCACTGTGCTGATAACAGGATGTGATATTTGAAAAGGTGTGTTTAATTTTTGCGTGATGAAAAAGGGAATTTTATAAAAGAGTTTAGAAATAATGAATTAGCCTGAATGACAGTGGGAGGGGGGTCTTTGTCTGGTCAGAAGAGAAATTATTTGAGCAATTAAATGGTGTAAATCAACACATATGAATATAATAGAACTACATGTGCAGAAAACACTCATTGCTAATTGGCCATTACGTTTATGTTTTAATCCAAGCATGGGGTCTGGGGTTTTGGAATGGGGGGGTGGGGCTGCCCAAGCAGGGGGGATTTCTAGGAATAAAGGTTGGGAACCTCCGCTAATTTCGAATCCCAGCTCCTGCCTGTGAAGACTGTAGTTGTGTCCTTAGCCGAGACATTTCACCAACCCTGCCTCTGCCAATGTAGTGAGGGAATGAATGGTGATGGCGCAATTTGGCAGCCTCGCTTATGCCAGTCTGCCCCAGGGCATCTGTGGCTACAACAGTAGCTTATCACCAGTATGAATTAATGAATAAAGAAGGCATCGATTTGAGAAGTGTCAACTATTACGACTAGTTGCATTGTTAGGTCGCTATCTGGGTTAAAAAAAAATTAGACACAACATCCATGGATTAGACTGTAGAGTATGTGACTATACTCCATGGATGAGAAGTATGCAGTAGTTGTGCAAAATACAGCAAGGGCCAAACTGGCCAGTATAAATCCTAATCTCAAAATATATTATGTATATAATAATATGCATGCTTTTAATGGGTCCTATCATTTGACCTAATTCAGTCCTTTTACAGCCTAGTACAAGTACATAAATACCTCCTGTATGCTCATTGCTCTACACTGTGATGTAGTGACAGTCTCCTTCTCCAAACTCTGAGTGTGTAGCTTTATTGAGCTACAGTTAACTATATTCACCATACTGAAGCACTCTGCCAGTAAGCAATTATTTTGAAGCAAGTACACATATACACATAGGAAAGCTAGAATAATGCGACCAGACTGCAGAGGCTCCTCTCTGCAGAGCTCCACACTTAGACGGATGAACTTTGGCGTGCTCTAGTGTGCTCTCGCTAGATGATAAAAAAGTTCTGTGTCACTGGTCCATGCCGCCATGCTCCCCAGTTGCCGTAATGATTTTCTATTCATAAACATGCGCTGTGCTATCCTGCACCTGGCAGCTGCCTCTGTGCATACGAGATTACCATTATGCATCTCCTCCAGTCCCGCGGATACACATCTCCACACTTTTGAAGTTTGCAAGCGTGAGGCATATTTTGGCTCTGTGCGACTTAGGCACCTCTTCAGGTATCACCTGCCATCTTTCCCTCATTCTATATACATTGTTCAACTTTAATGGGGGATCTAATTTGTGTTATCAGCTTACAGGGGCAGTAAGTAATAATTTGCATGGCTGCCCTAAGCAAATATGCCTCCATAAGCATCCAATAGTATAGACACTAGAATGGATTAACCTCTATATTGGCTATGCCCCGTTGGTCAATGGATTTTATTAAGACGAGATTGTGAAGTTTGCAGAAGCCTGTTGGATTGGAAGACAAAACCCCTCGATTTATTTGAGATAACAGTTAAATTGCGGGATCTCAAGAAAGCTGTGTTAAAAACAGTTACATTACTATTCAAACATTCACTTCAGTTTAAACAAAATGTGATTATATATCATTTCTGAAGTGGCCTCTTATCTTTTTCAATATGTTGCCCTCTTTTAGGCTTCTCCACTCTGTTAATTTCTTGACTCAGTGCATTGTTGTAGATAGATGGACTTATGTCATTCAGATGCATAATGTAAACAGTGTGAAATGTCCTTGCATTGTACTCACAAATATCTAAAACTGATATGCAGCTGTCTATATAAGCTCAGGGGATTCCGGGGGATTTGGATGAAAGGCACCTTTCATAATGTTTGCCCTGCGCTTTGTGGCGATGTCCTGGACAGTGAGAGAGGTCCCAATGATCTTCTCTGTGGTCCACCATTTACAGTCCAGTACAGAGATGCAACTAGTGAGAATGCTTGATGATGGAATGCTTGTACATATATGTTGGCTGAGTGAATTCGTCCAGTGCGAGATCAATTAAGTCTCATCTATTTCCTCAATTTAAAAAAGAAAGAAAAGTGAAAGTAATTTTGGGCTGTTTATCCATAAATTAAATGTGTTTTAATTGTGTGGTGAAATAAAATAGTAAATCAGTTTTCATTACTTTAGTTTATGTCATTTTTCTACAAATCTACCAAAATACTACTGTACATCTGGTACAGTATTGCTCGGCTATATGTGTCAGTCTTGCCTTGGCAAAATGTGTTAAGAGTCAAAGGCTGCCGCAGACACTACTCCCCTCACTTTTATGGCCTCAAGATTAATTGTGAAATACTTCAACATTCTATATAACTGCACAATTATAACGAGTCAAAACATATTGAAATTGATGTTAATTTGCTTCAAAAGTTATTTCTTATACTACTACGGTCTCTTCCACCGCACTTGCCCTCTAACCTGCCACATGCAATGTCAGAGAAAAGCAGTTTAGCCTTTAAGCCTTTACAAAACAAGATCTACAGAGGTTTATACAATTCAGCCTTATTCAAGTTCTTTCATTCACTCCAGCATTATAAAATTTCCGATACAAGTAGCACAACTGAAGGTCAGTATTGTACTGCAAATTTCAAAGGGTTCAATTATACAAAAAAAAAGAAAAACTTTTTCACATAACAGATCATAACTCTCCTACATTCAATCAAAATTCAGCACCCTTTGCTTTAAGAAAATAAGTCAAATAGAATGTTGAATGTCTATGTTGTAGGGATCTGTGGCAGGATATTCTCCTGGCTTGCATCAGGCGTGTGTGTTCCGCTCTTTAGCTTAGTAGACAGTTAATTGCCATAGTGGGCGGCGAGAGCGCTAGGAGCCTGATCTTAGGAATATGTCATATTTGTTAATCGGACATGCAGATGCAAATGACGTGTGACAGACTGTGACCGACGCCACCAGAAAACATGAACGTCGGTAACTTTAGAAATGTTCTTGGCCCGGAAATCCCAGCTCATAAAGGCCATAAAGACAACCCACTGTTTATCTATTTATTTATTTTGTTCTAGCTATTTCTGTTCGTGGGCCAAAACGACAAAAGAAGGACATTGATAAATAAAATCCCACTGGGAAAGAAGCGTGCCAGATTTGTTGTTGTGGGTTGTTGTACGACACAATCCCACGCGAGCCTGGGAATCGCTGGCACCATCGCATTCAAACATAATGTAAAGCAAGTGAAATCTCCAATGTCGCGAAAACAAGTGGTGTTGCACAAGCCTAATTCATATTCTTCGAGGGATTTGTAATTTGCAAAATATCTGACAGGAGGGCACTGCCTCTTTAAAAAGTGCGCTATTCAAAGCTCGCACACACTTGTCTATAAAGATTGATTCAAGTTGTAAAGATTTTGCATCAAAAGCTGATTAAAGCCACCACGGTTTTTGCATCCCGGCTTGTAATCTCCTCAGCTTGGTGAAATTGTTGCTAATGCAGAAATAATATCAATGCAAACTATATTAATAATCATGCAAAGAGGAGTCCAGGCCATGTCACTTAATCAATGGAAACAAATCATGCAGACCCCGCTAAGATTATCTGAAAGATTGTGAATATTTATGTCCCAGAGCTAAATCAATGCGAGGGCTGCTTACATTACCAACAGTATGGTTAAAACATTTCTTTCTTTTACACAGCATGTCTCCTCGCGATCAATGCGACACTAAATAGAGATATGATGCCAGCCATTATTGCAGTTCAAACGGCACAAACAAAACAATTGTTAAGCATAAAGACTAGATGTTCAAATTTCAATTAACTTGGCCGCTTGTTCGCTGATAATAATTAAGAGGGCTTTGCAGGGACGAGACAATGGGAAAAAAAGCGGGCTCATTGTTTCAGATTATTCTCATGAAAGTAGCATTTGTACGTAGTGCACAACACAACCTAATTAACCGACATGAGGAGGCGAGACATCACATCGCTGGCAACCTTTTCTTTTTTTTTTTTTTTCTTCTTTTTCTTTTTTGATTTGTGGGTGGTAATAGCAGTGGGCAAGAAATAAGATTCCGCTTTCATTATTTGATAAGGAGGCCTTTAATGAAAATATCAGCCAGGAGCAAGACAAGTCAAAAAAGTGAAAAGAACTTGTGCTTGGAGGAGTATTGTAGAGGGAGATGAATTACCGCATGACTGCAGTTCATTATGTACAAATGTGAAGAACACCTCGGGGGGTAATGGAGGTCGAGTGTGTAAGAAGACAGTCGATATGTGGAGTCCAAAGACAAAACGCTCCCATGTCGGACAACTTAATCAAATGTCAACGAACTCGACCTAAAAAGTGGAGACCTAATGGATGTGCAAAGGCAAGTCTCCATGCAAAGTGGGTTTTTAGGTTTATGATGTAGCAGTTTGATTCGAAAAGCATATCCAATCATTTTCTCTTGGTAAAACCTCTACAATGATTACCCTGTAATAATACACTAGAAAAAGAACGTTTGGAAAGGGAAAAAGAAAAAGGTAGCCAGGCCCTATACAACAACTGCAGACCCATCCCATTAATCATAGTTGTGCTGTTATTGAAAGCAAAAATTTAGGTAGTTGGTCATTTCCATGCTGTGCCCATGCCACAGAAAGGTCTTCCATGTTCAGTAACTATCTTAGGGTATGAATACTCCCTTAAGCCCACTGCGTATGTCTAGCATTTAACCCAAACCCCCCCCCCCCCCCCCCCCCCCCCCCACCTCTGGATTCACACTCCAGGACATAGCCTCCCCCAGTTTCCTGCTGCCCAAACCAAGCCATGTCACCCAAAGCGATCACAAATTCCTGTCTTTAGAGTCTCCTTTCGCAGAGTGCTTTAGGGGGTCAAACACAACCAAGTTCTAACAATAATGGAGCAACTATCGGTTACATCTCTCACCTGTAATCACTGGCCGCCATTAAAAGCATCTTTTTCTGCTGTGCATACTTGACTGTGAACGCTTTTGAAAGGAGTATAATGTCATCTGTGCTGCAGATATCTCGCGCCTTTGTGCAGCAGTCCCAGTGGTGAATGGCCGGGCAGATCAGTTACTCTCTGGAGGTGATGTATAAGTTCGCCATCACAAAGCCACAAACACATGAAGGATATAATACGCCGTCTCTCACTTTTCAGGTGATTTCGCGAAAAGCAGTTCAGGTGAGCCAACTCTCTAATGGGACATCTGTAAGCACAGGTGGAAAGTAAAGGGATATTTGAACAGGTCATATGTTTCGTTTATGTAGGAAGAATACAAATACAGTACTCGCACTGAGTAAAATCACACACTTTTTGATTCAACCCTGGGGTTAATTAAGGACATTCACCATAACTACTGATGGAGCCTCGTCAGGTTACAAGGAGTTGTGTTGCGTTTAAACATGAACATAAACATAAAAACACAATGGCAATGGCATTGATAAACATTTGACGTAGCAGTACTTGTTGTAGTATATCGCAGCGGTAGAAGCAGAGTCCTCAGAAGACGTCAAATTCACAGGCAGTTACTTCTAACTGCAACACTGTAAATTGCTATTAACTGGGTCTTAAGCTTTCTTGTTATACTTGAGTTGTTGTACTGTTTTGTGCTTTTGTCTCTTGTGTGTGATTTTTTTTAAATGATAATTTCATAAGCAAAAGACCTTTTCTTTGCTGAACATAACTCACATTAGCTGACAAAAATATATTTACAAGACAACTCATACTGACTTTATCTGCAAGATTTAAAATGTTGTTGTTTCTCCGACTGTGACGTGTGTCAGATTATCCACCTGGCTGTCTATCTGTATTACTCTACATTTTCACACCGACGGCTCGGAGAATAAAGACACAGGCTTTAATACAGATGTGCAACAGATAGTGCCAGTTTAATCTGTGAGCGCAAAAAGCATCAAGTCTGCTGTGTATTTATTGAGGGGGAAAAGGAGCAATTGTCACGGATGGTGACAGATAATCAACTTTAGGACAAAGTTCGACTTGTTTCTTCCAACTTTTATTTTCAGTTCATTTGAGTAGGGCAGATGAGTTTTTCTTTTCTTTTTTATAGAACTAAAAGTGAAGGTGCATGAAATAGGTCATCAGTATACTGGCCTACTTTATTGGGTATTTCCCGCTTTGTCCATAGGGAGTTAACTTTTAGACTGTTTACAGGCTCAAAGGACAGACATGTATCTGAAGCCACATAGGCAAGATAAAGTATCCCAGGCCACAAAAGCGTCCAAATCACTCTGCATTAAGACTGGGCACACAAAAGACAACAATGGCTTGCATAAACACTATTTAGAACTATTCACATGGCATTGAAGAGATGGGCGTCGACTCACTATTGCAGCAAAGCCGGCGCATTGTGCTGAGGTGAAAAGAAGTCTAATGAACAGGAAGCCTTATTTGAGAGGGCTGACAGTAACCATACAACAGCCACATTGTGCACTTGCCACCAACCCTGTGGGTCTCTACATTAGGAGAAGTGATGAGAAAGTAACCCCAAAAGACACAGTCAGCCCCTTGGACCCACGTAAATGCCAGCAGACAATAATGGCGGACACAAGCTGTCCCCACCTTTACCCAAAGCTGCACGTTTACACGCACAGAACATCAGCCGCTCTCATGGCCAAGGATAAAAGCCCCCCGGCCAGATGGAACTTTGAAGTACATTTGGGTTAGTTTACCACCAAAGACGGCAATTTGAGTGTAGCCCCAGCTTAAATGTATGTCATACATTTTAAATTATATCAAACTCTGCCTGCAGAAGTTTGGGAGTCTGAATTTGGGTGACCAGGCCTCCTCCCCTCACACACATATTCACACTCACACTATGCCCCTGCTGCAAGCTCCGTCAGTTCTCCACAAAAGCATGACATCACCAATAAGCATCGGCACTTTTAGCTTCAAGCAATAAGTCCTATTTACTGATGAGATAAGCCCTGTCCTATTGTTTAGCTCTCCACTTTGCTCCTTTATGTCCCAGCTCAAGAATCAAATGGCACTTTTTGAAGTTGATGGAGCATGGCTAGGATTTAAAGCTAAACCATGCAGAGGGGTTTCCTATTCGGGGGCCTTTTCACTGGGCAACAACAGCCGGTTTAGTTCAAAGAGGCCATGGCAGGTAGAAGGATATCACTTGTTACTTACAGATTACTTTTACACCACTATAATGGGTCTTACCGCATGCAGTTATATGTGCAAATAGAGTATACCGACCTCTAGCACCGTACACCGCAGCGCTGAGAGTTTACAAGCCATAATCGACAATTACAGGTGCAATGTATAATTACGGTTTGTACTGTATTAGTCGGCATGTCCTTAGGAAAGTGGTCACTAAACTGCTGAGCAATGATGATACAGCCTGACCATCCCAAACTGCAACAAACAACGCTACCCTCTGTATTAAGAGTTTAGAAAGTTTTTATGAAGTTGCTGATGGTTCTGGCAGTCTGTCAAAAAGAGAAGCTTGCTCTTGGTTGTCACAACACGGAATATATATGTAAGAAATTGGGCGCCTATTTTTAGCAAGATAAAAAGCCGTTTTCTATCACACTATATCCAGTGTTGTGGCATGTATTTTTAAAATGTGTTTGTTTTTCTTCTTTTTCCACATCGAATCGTGCCAGGTCTTGCGAACTTGTCACTTTAGAAAAGGCTGCGTCTCTGGGGATTCGCTCCAGTCTTCACCCCCCTCTTTGCCCGCCCCATGTCACCGGCGCAAGGAACAAAGCCCGCCACAGTCAATTCTCCAAATTTCACTGCAGCCTGTCGAAAAGCGCCCTTTTCTCCCTCTCTTCGACTTTGTGTACTTTATGTCTGGGATCATTCGAGTCTAGATTCGGCCCGACAAAAAAAACCTGAGGCTCCGTCTTCTTTCAGGTCGGATTTTGACACTCCCCAACTCCGGCAATTTGTTCCCATTTGTCAAAACCGCTGTATCCGTCACAAAAGAAAACGCTGGCACCGCATAAAGTTTATGAAAAACATTGTCTTCTCGACCCTAAATGGCCTTGAGACAACTTATTTATAGACCCATGACAAAACATCCTTAAACAATTTGCAACACCGTCAGTTGTTGATCTGGTATTCTTTGCAGCGGCTGACAATAGTGCATTTTTGACGGAATGGCATTATATCCACAAATCGATGCATCACTAGTCTCTTAAAGTGCTCACCGCTACAGATTGAATTCATTTCTTATTTTCCTTTCACATTGTGCTGACTCTTATTTAGTGTTTTTATTTCCTCATTGTGTGGACAGCTAGGTTCATTTATTAAGGCTATATCAGTGCTGTGTGGACGCTATTGCCATTCAGATGCGTTGCAAAATGCTGCTATTATGACGAGGCGTAGCGAGGTATCTGCTTAATAATAGTTATTGTGGAAACTTTGTTGCCGCCATTCTTGCGTGGGTCTGTTATCATGGGCCGAGCAGAAGAGATATATGCTGACTGTGATGTAGATAGCACTACCGAGTACGGCTATTGTGCGGTGCGGTGGCAGATAGGGTTTGGGACTGTTGTCAGTGCTGTGTCAGGTGCATTGGTACCTCAGAGACCTGCGCGGGTGCTCCAGCTGCTCTGCGCCTTGCCTCTCCCCGGGCCCCTGTCCGCCAGCCTGACACCCGACACAAAGTAATCACAGATCACAGCATTTAATCACTGAAACAAGCACTCCGGAGGACCCCGCTGTCAATATCCCACTCTCTCATTATCTGTTTGGATTGCACATCCGCACTGTCAGATAAACAGAGTGGAAAATTAAGATTAAAAATATGGTAATTTCATTTCAGGCAGCAGCCTCCCCTCACTGGCCCATTATGCTATTGATTACCACTGAATTCAATTTCTCTTTTCAACGTAAACTTTAATCTATTCGTGAGCCAACAATCCCGCTCCCAAGGGGCTATTTGAGAGTAAGTAACCATTTAATATGACGCTGGCTAAAGATTCACTGGCTGTAATGAATTGTGTAAATCACTCAGCTTTTAAAGGAGCAGGATGTCTCACAGTTCACGACCCAGATCCAGGCCCCGGTTAAATACTGGCTTTTATAGTGTGCTAAGTGTTTACTGACAGCCATCTCTGAATGTGTAATCACCGGCTTCCGCGCCTTGTCTCAGCGCAGGCAAATTAAGCAGCGGCTTTCTAATTGAGCTGGCGATGATGAACATTTAATTTAAATTAGGGCTTGACTGTGACAGCGCATATTAAAACGTAACAACTGAGTTAATGGCTTTGCACTGTAAAATAATCACTTGACTCAACACAGTAATGACAGGGTAGTTTTCCTTCAACCACTCACCAATTTGTAGCATTGTGGGCCAGAGCTGTTGCAGCCGCTGATCTGAGACAAACACGCCGTTGACAGACAGAGCCCGCCCCACAGGAGGGAACACTTATGATTCACTGTAATGTGAGGAGGCAAAGAATACATACTGTCAACATCGTAGCAACTTCTTTTCTGTAAACAAAATTATAAATGACCTTTATTTTACACTAATTGTATTGCATTTAACAATCTTGGAGGTCAAAACACGAGCAAGCGCCGATGCTCCTCTGCTCACAAAAGTCTGGGCTTTAAATATTCTCATCAAAATGAACTGATTTGGAAATACAACATGTGAGCTGCTGTGTTGATATGTATGTATATGCAAGTATTTCTGAATTAACTTACTAACTGTAGCACCTGTTATTAAGTCTCACTCACCTTTTATGCTGGAAAAAGGAAAAAGGAACAAGACACAGAACCATATGAATCTCAATTCAGACAAAGAGATTCAGTTTATTGCACATTTATTTAATTTTTTTCAGGACGTGTCTAAAAACTGCCAGAATAACTTTCACATACACATTATTTTAATACAAGTCCATGTTATTCCAAGGTAACAATAAAGTCAGAAAGAAAATGGAAAAAATGAAATAGTTTATCATAGAGACCCCAGCATTTGCTTGTAAATCCTAAACACATTATGCTTTTCAGCTGAGGTAGACGTTAAACCCACAACACACCAGCAAAACGCATCCTATAAACAGACAATCAATAATCTGATTAAGGCACCGCACAGAGCAGCATTGGCTTCACCTCTGTATCCAGTCAAGTGTTTCTCCAAATGAAAACATCACAAGCATTACAGTGTAGCAAACCTTGGAGCACCACTATCAGAGCGCAGCTATTACCGAAGGCTAAACCCACAGACTTATGTGATCAGTAAACAACAGTGTCGTGGCAGGCTCTCAATAAAGGCACATTTTCAAACACATTCATTTCTAGTCTAGAGGTTGCTTTAGCAGCACATACAGCCACCACAATGCCGCACTAGATATTCAATATGTTTACATCCAGAGCAAATATGGAGCACACGCTTGAATAGGATTTCTTACGTGTAAGCCAGATTCACTGTTATACATTCAAGTGGTCCTAATTCATAACTTTAGTTCAAGTGCAACTTTAAATGCTAGTAAAGTTATCAAGTCAGTATTGTGCTTTTAGTATACAATGAAATGTCCTTCCCTCCTTTGCCTTTCCATCTCAGTCCCAAGCCTGGATAAAAGAGAAGTTTGAAGGTCAGGAAGAACATCAGTCATTTTAGATATGTAGTGTCTCGATTCGTGCCATGCTCATGTTTCTAAAGTTTCGTCCAGCAAGACTGAACTCTGGGAGCTGAACTCTCTCGTCCCCTCCCTCTGCTGTATAATACCGATATATTTTGAGGTTGACTGATATGGCTTATTCTAAGGCCGATGTCGATGTCTGGTCATTTTGATTAGCCGATGCCGATATGCACCACCGATATTTTGTATCTTGTTTGAAAAACAAAAATCAGCAGATTCCAGAACAAAAAACGAAACATCTTATAGTTACAAAGTTATACGGAAAAGTCTGCAACAAACTGTGTACAAACTTGTGACCGCAATGTTTCTCAGCTCCCCGAGTTCTGGAAAGTTGTGGGTGGGCTCTTTTTAAAGGTGCATTATGCATTTTTTTATGTTAAAAAAAAGTTCAGTTCAGTTAGCTTTACTGTACTCACTATAGTCTCTAGGACGTCCCAGAGTCCTTTGTTTGGAAGGTTTTCACAGTTGACGGACCATCTCACTAGCCTGGCTAACGCCAGACTAAAATCACAAGTGATTCATTTTCTCGTAGGAGAGGTGTGGTTTACGATCATCCATAGCCGTTTATTGGGCGCTACGAATGTCTATCATGCGTCTGCACGTGGCCACAGCCAATAGTATCATCGCAACCGATGACATATGACGTGCCCGCTTCGAGCTAAACTATTTAGAACACGGCCTAAAGCTTAATCGAAAAATAGCGTTGCGTCTGCTGCTGTCATGTTTGATCCGTAACTAAACTTTTTTTTTTAATCCGTAAATAAACAAGCTTAAAAAAAAAAAAAAAACCTACAAGCTTCCGTATATCGAGTAGCTCGTCATCATCTTGCCGTCCCTCCTCGTTCTGTGATTGGTACCCAAATCTATGCGAAAATTTCGGCCATGGTACCCAGGCTGCTGTGCAGTTCGAAATGACTCCAGCGCACACAATAGTCTGGCATTAGCCAGGTTACCATCCACAGCCACTGAGTCACTACAAGGTCAAATACGCACAAATATCAGCTTTTTCTTTCACATAAAAAGTTGCATAATGCACCTTTAAGGCTCTGACTGAGCTCTTTCCCATGCAAATATCAGGTCTCTATCTTTCGGTTCTTGTATCGGCATGATACCGACAAACCGATATAGTAAAATACTCATATTTTCGGCCCGATATATTTGGATTCTCTGCACATGTAGAAGAGTTAACAGTAAAGCTAACTGAACTGGACTAATGGAGGCACATGGTTTGTCGGAGCCACCATGGACAAGCCAAATAGACAGTCCCAAAACAAAAAATCAAAATATGAATACTTAAAAACTCCCCCACTCTTCCACTCCTGCATGTAAACATACAGAATGCAATAGTCATTCTATCTAAAACAAGATTTGGTCAAACACAACAAGGGCCACAGCGTCTCTCCGAAGTGTCAAAGCGCCGTCTCAAAGATGACACAAATGTCTCGGGCGCGCCTCTCGTCTGTCGCTCCTCGCTTTTTGTTCATGTAAACCTGAAAGCGCATCAAGGGAGAGCAGTGTCACACAACACGAGCGGCCCAATCTACGCTTCCATCTGTAAAAAGGCGTCATTTATGTCAGATCAGCTGAAGGGATTTGTCAGCCGCTGAAGCATGCGAAAGTGGCTTATTCGACCTCACAAACAACTGCGCTAAACGCGCGCACGGAGCTTGACTTAATTTTCTCTTACAGCGACGGGAGACTGACACGTACGAAGAACGCCACAACGAGAGAAAGTTTGTGAAATGGGGGGAAACAGGTCGAGATATAGTGCCTACTCGGGGCTTTTCTTTCACGGGGAAACTACAGCTCGCTATCAGATTATTGAATGCATTTAAACCTTGACTGACAACTATAGAAACTTGACACACAGCATGCGGGCCGTCTGTGTATTTAATAAGTGGTGCTAGACAGTTATGGATGCCGGCGTAATCTGATCGGAGGTGAGCCCCCTACAATAAAGAAAGAAAAGGGCCTGAACAATGTCGCTACCAATCCACCAGTGTGCCGAGGAAGACGCCAGCAAATAATACCACTGTGTGCTGAGTCTTTCAAATCAGTATTTTACTCATTCCACTGCTTGGGCTGAAGAAGATAGAGTTCCACTGATAAATTTGTGCGCGGGGACAGAGAGAAAATGAAATGATGCCCACTTTTTTTCTTATTTCACAAAGACCTGTTTGAAGTTGCTATACGGTATCTGTAGTCCCAGACAGATGCACATAAAATGGAATTGAACAATGAATGGCCAACTCTTATCTGCGTAGTGTCTGAGGGGGAATACATCACAAATGAATTTCGCAGCGGCAGAAAATATGGACATTCTCTATTACAGTAATCCCCATAGAAAGTTTATCCCAAATCGCAACGAAGTTAAACCCAATATTCCCAAATAGATACAGCGCAAAGAAAGCCGCTTTTCTAGACCCATCTCTCAAATGATCTGAAAATTACATTAAGAAAAGGGAGATTATACGGGGAGTTTTATTTTATTTTAATGATAGTATCTACAAAGCGACATTTTTCCTCTCTTGAAATTAATGTTATGGTGTTGCGTGGCTTCGAGTGGGCACTTTCGAATTAAAATGGTAATCAAGTGGCTTTGCATTGTCAGGGCAATGTCTACTATTATTTAGGAGCAGAAGTCTGGAGTTGAAAAGAGACTGGTTGGTGGATCAGGGAGCTGGACAGGCTTAAAGGCACCATACCTGATTTTATTACTTCCATTAAGAAATGGAGCAACATTTGTTTAGTATATTTTAAACTCAAACATTTGTGGGGAAAAAAACCTGTCCCTGTGACGGATGCAACAAATATGTTACGAAAGCTAGGAATGACTTAAAACCACCACTAACATTTTCATTTAGTGGCTTTCATAATAAAAATAAATAAATAAATATATAAATTGGTATAGGGTCTTTAAAGCAGAACTAAGTAACTTATGCCCCTAGAGGCCATAAGCGGCACTGCAAGTGTCTTAGCATGTTGTGGTTTTCTTTTTTCAACACTTGTATTACCCCCCGAGGGACTACGAAAAGGATTTATTAAGGTAAACAAGTTACTTAGTTCTTCTTTAACTACCACTACTAAAATACAATCTACATTCTAAAAAATGAATTCTAAAAATTATAATTGAGATTTTTCTGAGAGTTGTTGAAAATGCGCTTGGATTGATGATTTATGTTGTAAAATAATCACAAATATCTAGTTCACTGTGAACACTACACGAGAAGACAAGACTAACTATAGCAAGATCATATGCATTTAAAACATGTTTGTAAAAATCTGAACAAAAGAGCGTTAGACATAAAAAGACCTCATGGAGAAAAGTTAAATGTGTTGTTTGCTAAGGATAGTTTATTGCCTAAAGTGGTTCTCAAACAGCACTGGCAGTACGTGTGTGTCTTCAGGTGGCACTCTGCAAGTTTATTTATTCTAATTGCATATGATTGCATTTGTTTTCTTTGGTTTAGACATGGTTTACACCCATATTAGACACGATGTAGTTTAGTTGTAATTGTAGATCCTTTTCAGACCTAATCTAGCCCTGATTTGATCGAGCTCAAGGACTTGTGTTTCCGCTTACTTGTGCAGCCACAGGGCTAATTCGGTGGATGTGTTAAGAGTTTGGTTACCTGTTTGGCGGTGTGGAGCAATGCCGTGGCCTCAGCTCGGCCCGTCTGTTGAACCATTAGATAAAGCGGACTATGGCGATTCTGCAGCAGCAAATATGGCTCGTCAAACTCCTGGATACGGCCAGCATCCAGGACCTACAATCAAAGAACAATGCAGGGTGTGTGTGTGTACACTTGAGTTGAGAGAAAAGTAACATTTCAGCTGTTTCTCTGCTGAGCCATGCACGCAGACAGAGCTGAAGATGAATGGGCTAAAGACCCTTCCATTTTACATGAGTCACAGGGACAGCAAACACTAGGCTATCTCTGTGCGACAGGGCTATTGACAGTGAATGCAGCCGGTTAGATGCAGTGAAAGTCAAAGTCTGCTGACGCTGACAGACTCAAGCTCCCCCATATATCCATGTATTTATTCTGGCATTTCAGCAGCTCAAGGGTGGTCCTCAGTTAAATCCAACAATCACACCTTTAAGGGACTGAAGTAAATTACCATCATCGTGTTATCATCATATGCCATGTAAGCCGCACAAAGAGTAGGGTCCGTTGAAGCAGCAGGAAAAAGCCTGCAATTATTTCAGAGACAAATTTTAACAGCTGATCTCCTTACAGCTGTAACAAGTGGTTTGTAATGACAAAGTTTCAATGGGAGTAGATTGTAACTTTTTTCATTAAATTGTAATGAACTTTATTCATTTAGCACATACAAGTCACATGGGACTAAGAGGTCTTCATGACAGTTTGGGTCCGTTTAGCACCATTAAGTGCAGGTGTGAACTCTCCCTGCTGTTCAGTATCAGACCTTTTTCATCGAAGCTCTCAGTGTCCAGGCCAGCCACTAGGTCATGCTCCAAAGACACTTAACAAATGCTGCCACAAATGGCACTAATTGGCACCTCCGCGGGTAGTAGCAGGACAGGGCCAAAGATCAATGGCATGTGCCGGGGTTGATTGAAAGGGAGTGCTGTGAGGAAGAAATCAGCCCAGCTGTTTCAATATGGCAAAGGTGACTCCGTAAAGGATTCAGAAACTGGTATTATTTTCGGTGTTTTAGTTTGATGCACCATGTGATGTGTTGGACAATGGAAATTTACTGTGTTGTTACTTACCAGTATTCTGTCACAGTCAATGATAGTGTTGAGCCTGTGAGCTATGGTGAGCACGGTACACTCTTGAAACTTTGCCCGGATTGTCTGCTGGATGAGACTGTCGGTTCTAAAAGGAATAGGGAACACAACACCTTAGCACAAAATACACTCTTCCTATAGGCCCTTGGGCAGGGATTTTACTCAGTGCAGAACAAAAGCTCATCAGGGACACCGTATGTGCACTAGGGAGCACAAAACACTTCAACTTCAGGTCAACTTACTTTACTTGAAAAATCACAAAAGTTGTATGTGTTGTGATATTTGAACAGAAGTAGTGGTATTTTTAAATGTTTGTATCTAAAAATGTGACTATAAAAGCATCTTCTTACTGAAGAATGGTGTTGGCTCAGCCCTAACCTTGGGTCCACATTTGCTGTGGCCTCATCAATGATGAGGATGCGGTTCTTCCGGAGGAGAGCTCGGGCCAAACACAGCAACTGCCTCTGGCCCACGCTGAAGTTTGCTCCTGCCTCCGTCAGGATTGTCTCCAGTTTACTGGGTAGCTCCTCCACCACGACCTTCATCTGCACCTGCAGAGAAGGAGAGCAGAGCCCCAGCCCTTCATTACCCCAACATAAAGGTTTCCTGTGGGGATGTCTTTAAAGAGCCATCCAAACACACCCATTAACCGCCTGGCACAATGCAGGGCCAGGTCTTCTGATGACCTTGGCCAGTGCTCTCTTGTGACCAGCCTCTAGCTTTAATCCAGGCCACCAAACCCATTCAGAGGCACGACTAGGAGCTCAAGCCCTTCACTGTGGGGGGAGCCTTCATCCTGGTTGGCCTGACTGCCCAAACACATCTCCCCAAGCACTTTCAATGGTTCCCAGTTACAAGCCGCACATTTAGCTGGGCCCCATGGCCCTAATGGGATTTCCCCCCATGACTTGTGGCGAGCAGGGAGGCTGAATGGCAGCATTGTGCGGGGGGACAGAGGGATCCCCCCTGGGCTGCTGAGGGGGAATCATTGAGAGCCACGCTAGTACCTCTTGGAGTGCATTCCACAGGTCCTCATCTGTGTGCTGCCTGAATGGGTCCAGATTCTTCCTCATGGTGCCTGTGAAGAGAACCGGGTCCTGGGGAGAGATGGATATAGAAAGAGAAGGCCGTGGCCAGTTAAGATAATGACAGGGGGAAGACATATGAAAGGGTTAAGACAGGCATTATAGAGCACCGGTCGGCTATGTGTGAGGGGAAGATGTGCACAAAAGACCTGCTAAACTATAGAGTTAAATTCAATGAACCAGCCAGCTATGCTTTCGTAAGTTGATTTTTTTACTTCGAAAACTAGAGCTTGGCCCCTGAAGTTGCACCACAGCTCAAGTGTCCTCAAAAAGTGCCCAATGTCCCATTAATTTATAAAATGCACAATCTCAGCACATCAAAGGTTGAGAAGAGACACCTCTGCACCTGGTTTACAATAATTATAGTGTGTGTGTGCCAAACTAAGCTTTTGGGGCGACAGTGGCGCAGATGGTAGAGCGGGTCGTCTCATGATCGGAAGGTCAGGGGTTTGATTCCCACTTCCTGAAAGTGTACACTGTTGTTGTGTCCTTGGGCAAGACACTTCACCCACCTTGCCCCCAGTGTCTGCGTACATTGGTGTATGAATGGGTGAGTGGATCCTTGCTGTAAAGCGCTTTGAGTGCCTAATGTAGGTGGAAAAGCGCTATATAAGTTGAGACAATTTACCATTTACTTTTAATGCAGTGCTAATTGTTAAATGACTTTTTATTGTACTTTATAATTTCACTGTTTGTTTATATATAATGAATTACAACCTTATCTGACTATTATTCCATTTCTGTTCTCAAGGCAGTGTGATAAATTGAGCCTACTTACTTGGAAGATATGGATCTGACCTCAAATCCAGATAGCGAGTGTGCACCTGGCAACTGTACGATTAGAGCAAGAGCCAGAGTACACAAGTACACAATGGGTCTGAAAGGGTGAGTGTCCCGCATTAACGCTATAGATTTGATAGCTGTGAATGGGGCTCACGGTCCACACCAAGCTCTTTGCTCTTATAAAGGTCATAGAATTTTAACAGTAGGTCTGTGCCTGTATTTTATTTATATACTGTACATGTTTGCAAAGTGGTGAAACATGAAGACCATTGTCACAGCAATTAAGAAGTCAAAACAAAATATTATGGGGGGGAAAAAGACTTTAAAATGGTGGCCATAACAGGAAAGATAATGTGTGACAGAAACCAATACATAGGGCTGCAGGAAGGATTGTGATTGCTATTATTGTAAATAAGCAACTCATGTTTTAAAATCAGACACATTGCAGCATTTCTAGGAGCTCAGAGGCAGGTTTTATCCTTAATAAAACTCCAAAGTGACAGGGTACTTGTGTTGTTGTTTTGTTACAAAAGACATAGTCTGTGATTTGCTAATTGCCACCATACAAATTGCAACACAGCTGTACACCATAGCGGTGTACACCCTGAATGTAAATGCTTTGCCCTCTTTTCAGCACACCTTCATGCAGGTTGTAATAATAACTACTCAATTTGTATTTGACTCCAGAATGTACCGTTTCCATCCCGACTGCCTGTGGCTTAGAGAATGTTCCAGCTCCTTACTTTCAATCCGTCACCAAAAATAAGGCCTTGTCATTTAGCCAACTGAAGTCCCAATTCAAGCAAGTTTTGTGACACACTTTAATTGAGGGATTCACTGTTAGCTTGGAAAAACTGCTTTCAAGAACAGCTTTCCATGGACCGATTATGTGCTCCACCAATTCTAAGCCCTCTGTTTGCCACAAAATCCATTTTTACTAATACATTCCTGTGAATTCAATAGAAAAAAGGAACTCATTCTTTTTAATGTCATATGCAAATAAAAGCTTATCGTAATAAAATCAGTGCAGAAAAATAATGGAACTCCTCACATGTAATATATAGTGTAGCAGAATATCAAAAAGAAGCGGTAAAGGAACTAGCAATTCAAATCAAGATTATTTTCCTTGTGAAAGACTGAAGTCGATTTATCTATGACATCTACTGAAAGAATGAAAAGGTTCCGATGGTTTTGAGCAAATGCATGACACGTCTTTCTGTACAAGTTTGTACATCAAAAGCCTTGGCACAGAGAAAGTCATCTCTAGTTTCTCTACTCAAAAGTGGTAGGAGTTCGGATCATAAGTATGCCAGGTGCTATATGTCACATACAACCGTGTAGCAAAAACTTTTGACTCCCTACGTCTTGCCCTCTAGGAGGAACTCAGCAAAATCACATCAAACACGCATCACAGCCATCTCGAACTACTTTGGATGAAGAGGGAAAACTTCATCACAAGCAGTTCCAACGCCAGGAAGCCTTCAAATGCAGCATTAATGAAATTGTTTTTGGGCGTATTGGCTGCACCCGTGCATTTGGGCTAGGTGACAGTGTACATGGGGACTGTGACTGTGAGGATGGAGCAGACTTCTTCTAAGCTGCTTTCCCATGTTCGGGGGGTAGAGGGCTAATCCTCTGTCAGGGACGGGGAGCTGCTCTCTTCACAGCGCAGGCCGTGGGAGTCTCCCCTCCCTCCACTCCGCTGACACTCACCCGCAGGCTGGCATTTTCTTAATGCTGTATCAGTTTCAACAAGCGGAAATAAAGTTAAACTGTCTCAAGGCATCCGTTTGTCTCACTTTCAGAAATCCCCTGAGTGACGACTGTAATTCTCCTTACTTGTTTTAGCTGTTAAAAGCCATGCATATAAAAAGACCACAACCATAGAGGCTTGTGTTACAAGTGTTCTTTCTTATTTCAGCTTCATCTGCAAAGTCAAAGGGTCCATTTAAAACCCATTATTACTATAACTATTAGAGTACAATATGCATCAAAAACATTTGCTAAAACAATCTTCGTCAGGCTGAGAGAAAAACTGTTTTTATCAAGTCAAAAGGCAAGTAAACAAGTAAATACACTTTCCCCTTAAGACCTTACTTATATGACATTACTATAGTTTTTTTCTTTTCCTAATCCCACTTGGCCTCTGCTATTGATTGTGAATGTCTACCTGTGGGATTATGGATATTCTCTGGCGAAGAGTGTGCAAGCCGATCTCAGAAGTCAGGACACCATCAATCATTATTCTTCCCTCAGGTTCTGCCAGCCGGAACAAGGCCGAGATCAGCGAGCTTTTCCCAGCACCAGTGCGACCAACAATGCCAATCTGAGAAAGAGAGGAGAGATTTGGAGAACACTGTAAAACTGCAAAACAGAACAAGTTGAATATATTATGCACAATTCATAAAATGCATGTATGCTTGACTTGGCTGGGGGCTGCAAAATTGCAAAAATAATAGTATTACAATACTTTACTAAACCATTTCAAGAGTATATTCCCTTAAATTGAAACGCCGGAAGAATTTTTTGGGTTAAACAGTGTAAAAAAAACAACCTAAAATTACAACCTAAACAACAACAACCTAAACTTTATGTAATAGTAGTAGACAGTGTTTGCAAAAATGTGCAGATGTGAAATTCAGATGGAAGACATAATAATAATATATTGTGGCTTCTTGCAATATGGATGTTAATGATAATTTGGCGATACAGACTCTTTTAAGGTGTTTTAGTAAGTCAGTTGTCTCAGCGCAGTGGGGAAGTGACTATGGCTGTATGATGTGTTCTTTGTATTCTTACATGGTCATGTACTGTATCAGCCTTTAGTGAAGGATGATATGAAAGGACGTCCTATAGTAGCTTAAGTTTTTCTTCAGGGTGTCAGGGAAAGTCTAAAGACAGAAAAGGTCTGCAACTCCAATAGCATGCGACAGAGATCCCACCCATGGGCTGTCAGAGCCAAGGCCCTGACACTTATCAACCCAACCATTGTAAAATCAGCCGCCCTGGCCGACCACAGCCATGCAAAATACACCCCCCGGATTAAATACAATTCCAATCATCCTCAACCATCTCCCTGCGCCTGCCTCTCTCCGCCTCTCTTCCTTATAGTGAACATACAGTTGTCTTCACTGGGAAGCTCAAAATGCAAATACAGTGACAAATGGATCCACTTGAACAGTCTTAATTACATGATATGTATTCCATGAATCACAAATGCTATAGTCCCAAAGCGCCAGTCACACAATATGGTGTCCTTTTAATAATTGATTTGGGAATAATAATGCCAAAGAAAAAGAATGAAATTGTGACTTTACAGTCACTGCATAACAGATTGTGCAGGGTTTGTGCACTGTTACTCACACAGACAATTAGAGTAAAATACCAACCTTTTCTCGAGAAGAAAATGTGATGGTCAGATTCTTTAGCACCAGTGGCAGGCTGGGATTGTATGAGAAGTTTACTTTATCAAATATGATAGATCCTCTTTTGGGCCAGTCCCGTGGTGGCTGAGTGTCTGTTTCCCAAGATGCTTCACTCTCCAGACAGGCATACTCAACCACCCTCTCAACAGATGTCATCTGGGGCAGAATATTTGATATTTTCTATGGTCGTCTTTTAAAAACTTATCACCACCTCTTACCATATTCTCAATCTCTGCACTTTGTCGGACACCCCATTGAAACATGCCAGTCAGAGTGACAGCATAGGACAAAGTGAGACCCACAGCACCAGCATCCAACCCTGTGATTTAAGCATTGAAAATTATTCAACAGAATACAATCTTTCAATGCTTAGATTTAAAGGAATAAGTATTACCATCTCTGAGATAAATGCAACCAAAAGTAGTAATGGTGACAAAAATGGAACAAATTCCGTCAAGCCGGATTGCGAACCAGCGAGAGGTAGCGAGGAAAAGGAACCAGGCCTCTACCAAATACACCAAAAGATGCCCTTCAAACATCAATAAACACAACAGGAGAGTGAAATATGGACATTTGTCTCACCTGAGTGAAGATCTTGATAATCATCAAACATTTGTTGAAACATCTGATGAACTTTAAAGGCACGGATTGTGGTTAAGCCTTGAAGCGAAGAAGAGAGATGGGAAAAAACAGGGCTCCGAGCTGAAAACAGACACTTACTTAAAATAGAAAGAGATAAAATAATAATCGTATGTATAGCATTCTGATGTTATCTGATGATTTTTAATTCATAAATTGCATTCATATATTAATGTACATATATTATGAATTAATACATGTAATCAATGGGCAAGGTGTTTCATGTGTATCTGCACCACCAAAGCCAGTTTATTGCGTACATGAGCTCAATCCTGCATAGTGTCAGATAATCTGTCAAATGTGAGTTCCATTGGCCAAATCCATCCCTCTTCTCCATTTGGTTGAAGAATTGAACGTTGGAATGAATTGCATCGGAGAAGCCTTTTGTTTATAATTGTTCTTGAAACAAAACGGAAAATAAAAGCCTAAGTGTTTCCTCTGAGCATTCAAACATTTGTTCTCTGAGACGACGAAAACTGTTGGTCAATGAGGATTTCAGCTCAGTCTGAGATAAAATGTATCCACTGGGCTCTGCTCGGGCCTGGTCATGCCCGCTTGGCTTTATGCCTATTGTCAGTGATGTCATGAACTCCAGTCTCTTGAGGAAACTGCGTGTGGCCGAGCCATAGGCCGCTGCCACCTTTAGCCTTTATGCTAATGACCAAGGCATTCTTCAATGGTCTATTAGCATCCCTGTGGTCTGCTTTTGTCTTATACCACAAACGGACATCCATAGACTCCCACCCAAAAAGAAAAATAAATTACTGGTAGACTCCAAGCGCTTGATGTCCCTAGAGGTCTCCAGGAAGTAGCGCCGCAGGAGTAGGAAAACAGCAAGAAGAGGAAGCACTGGTACAAGAATCCAGGGTATGATGGCAGCAGCTACTGCAATTACCCCAACAACCTGCAGCAGCACCTGAGACAGACAAAACAAGTACAATCAGACACAGGTAGTGAAAAACACGGGCTGTATGTAAAATGTCCTGGGAAGTGAATAAGAGGAAACCTTTAAGTGGCATTTTGTGACTTTGTGAAACGGTCAGAGCCACACAGAAAGGTAACAGCAGGTTATGGGACTGAGGTTATGTGATTCACAGTGTGAAAGGAAAACCATCACAGCCCTAATTCTCACTTAGAGCAGGTGAGAATTTACCACTTGGCCACTACAGCTCATGTCCGCGGCTCCCCAGGTCTTCCCCTTCAACACTTGTGGCCCTTAAGCCCAGCTGGCAGAGGAGCCAGCCAGCGGACCTGGCCACAGTGACTGGCAGAGGGCTCTGGGAACCACACTGTGGATGTCTGATACATCGCACTCAAACCACTCTGTCCTCAACAACAGAGTGACTCATCACCATCACCATCTCTCTCAAAACAAAACACCATCAGCAATAGGGCAAACTGTTCAAGTGTTATTCTCAGTTATTTGGGTCAAAGCAAGAACTGACCATTGATCCAGATTGACAAAATGTGCTTTAAGACTGTAAACAGAAGCCAGACAAATTATACAGATAAATTAATCAAACTGTATTTGCAACCTGTAAAAATAGCTGTATATTAAAACATATGATAAAGTAACAATTATTACCATCTACTGTCAAGAGCATTTTGCTTAAAATCAGATGAGTCCTTTTTAGTTAAATGCTGTTTTATAGGGGTATGTTTGTCATATCCTATCACTAACCAATAAAACTGAAACCTCACAACTTGAAATTAGACAAATTCAAAAAGATGAATTCTAAAACACAGAGATTAGATTAGATCACACAGTTACCTTGAGTGGTCTCTGACTTGCCCAGAGAGATATAAATTTAATTTAGCACCTTAATTACGGATGTTATCAGCCACTTAGGCGAACATTTAAGCATGATCACTTTCAGTGTAGTTTTGTGATCAAAAGCCACTCAAATCCATTTGCTGTTCAGATAAGAGGATATTACTCCTCTAACTATTGCTGAAGTGGAGCCCACACAATCAGACTGTGAGTGGAGGCTACTGAGCACAACTGATCCTGAGAATTTCACAGTACATAAGTTTCAATCTTGGCCTTGATGGAAGGCTACCAGACTGCAAAGTGAAATGCTAGGAAAAACAGGCTATCGTGCCTTCTATTGAGAGCCGAAGGAAATAATCTGATACATTTTTGTAAATAAAATGTTAATTTATAACATGAGCAATCGAAACAAACTTTTATTCATTTCTTTTTTGTATCCTTTACTGTCTCAGATCCTATCATGCACCTGAGGGCCCTTTTTCAATGGTTCATATTGATCAATTGCGGCACACAATCACTTTTGCCATTGGGGTCAATTAGAAGTTACTAAATGACCATATTGTATTAAAACCCTCCTTATCTGCGCTTGGGGTCATCTGAGGGGACAGAGGAAGAACAGGATCCACTGGCTGTGTAGTGTGGCTCCCGGGGGCCAGCTGTCTCCGAGGCCCCTGTTTGATGTGACCCATTGGCGTGGTCTGCTGCTTTATCGTGTCCACATCGAGAACACCGTGACCCCCACCCACACTACACACTGAGCACTCTGATAACAGATCACGTCCATATCTGCGACCCAGCCTCACAGGAAACAGAAACCTCCCAAAGCCACATCCCACTGCACAGAGGAGTGGATAAAGGGATGAAAGGCTTTGTATACAAACAGTTTCAATGAAGAATTAGCCCTAATTGCTCTTTAGCTGGAAGAGAAAGCTGCCGCACGCATGTGATTGAGTCAGTCAAGCAAATGGACGCTCTGCTGTGTCCAAAGACCATTCAGATCTCGGCTCACCCTAATTGCTTTATTTCCTAAGTGATTCTATCGGCTCTTTGATGTCCAAGTAAATGAAGAAAATTGAAGTTAATTACAATATTTGTGTTGAGCAATGATAACGGCTGTTGTTCGGCAGCAGAAAATAAACACATGCCTTAACCATCCCTGAGGACAAGAGAATCCAAATGCTTTTTCATCCTCCTTTTATTTACTGACAGCGTGTAATATTGGCCCATGGGAAAACAGTGCAAACAAAACGGGAAATGAGTGGAAAACATGGTCAAGAAAATCCTAAAGAAGGTCCTCTGTCATTGCTGGAATTTTATTTTTTCACTCCACACTTTCCATGACAGGCCGGGACAATGAGCTGCGAGGGTCAGTGGTACTGAAACAAAACAGGGCTGTTCCACTTGGTCCCCAGGACAATAGACGTGACCCAGTCCTTTCTCCTACGTCTATGGGCTTTATTTTAGCATTAAATGCCCAGATGCGGAGGCTTTTCTTCAGGAGAAATGACTGTAGACACCTCTTTCACATGAGGCATTTTCACTTCATAAAGCTGCAGTCAATGCGTTTTGTGAGTGTGAGGAGGGTCTGACACATACTGTGGTGGTCTCAGTGCAGTCTACATTGGTGGTTCAAGTAGTCCAAGGATTAGGCTTTTGTGCTGTGTGAAAAGGTAAAAGAAGTCACTTATTTGGGTTCAGTCAAGCTGTTGATTTCCAGGCCCATTTTGGATGTAAGAGAAAGGCTTTGAAATGTGTTCTCTCTCACTCTATCTTGCTACTATAAATCACTGTGTCTGGCAAATTCATCCATTCATGCTTTTTCCCACTCACTTCAAAACTCTACAAAAGCATTTCAGAAACAGAACAAATCACACAAAAAAAACTCACTTAGAGGAAGCCAAATTACCCGTATATTTCCGTCAAACTGACGGGCAGAGATTTAGGACTTGAGACACTTAGTTTGGTAAGTTCACAGGCTTTAAAAGGCCAGGCCGGGCTTAAGTGTCTGAGTCACAGCAGCTGAGAAACTGGACCACAGCACCACGGTGGACCACACATGCACAAAGTGGAAGCATTGGGCTGCCAATAACTACCGTCAAATCACCATGTGTGGTAAAGCATTGGTTAGGCTCGCATGCAAACAACAGCAGCACTATTTTAAAGTGATTAGCTATCACTTTCCTTCTCAAAAATGCTTGATTTACTTGACAACAAGTCATATAACAATGCATGTGTCTTATTGATGGAACTTCTCCGGTGTTTCTCACAGTAACCTGTCTAATGCCTGGGGCCAGTGCATTCTTCACTTCTTCTGTCAGCGTTGTGGTAAAGAACCAGAGAAAGCCGGTGAAATCCCATCCTACAGCACTCACAGTTACGTCAGCAGTTCTCATATCCCTCAAAGCCACTAAAGAGGCCTAACACACAATGTGCCACAATATAGAGACTCACAATGATCCACCCGCCAGTGTTTTGGAACAATAGACATCTTTGCAATGGTGTCTGTGTGCGCCTTTGGTCCTCCGCTGCTGAGTTTGTATCTTCAGACAAATACAATGCTGTAAAACTTCCCTAAACCTAAAACAGTAGCCTATGTAATGTCCGACTATATTAATTATTAAAATTGTTTTACAACAAACTGATGACAAGACTGCTGTAGTTAAATGAATTTATAGATTTTAAACAAAAGCACTGAATGCAGCTGGACTCCACAGTTAGTGATGTGACTCGGTCAAGAGCCTTCACACAAAATCCTCCGTTGAGAAAGCCTTGTATTCAACCCTTCTCCTTTGCCCCCTTTGTGAAAATAGAGGCAACCCAGGATTTAAAGGTCAAGTCCACACAAAGGCTGACAGTCCCCAGGGCCTGAGGTGTTTTTAATTGACATTTCTGTCTTTGTTTCATGACCATAAAGTTTAAAGAGAGCCTATTTCCCAATATACTAAATTACTGCTAAATGAGACAAGTTTAAAAATTGGTAGTAGGGTGTAACTGGGTTCTCCCAGCTGGAGGGAATCCCCTTGTTAACAGCCATGGAGGCAGCGCTGAGGGCTGTGAAGTGCTCACACACCACAAAGAGGTATATGCTCTGGTGCAAATCCAAGCAAAAACTAGTGGCCTCTCCCCACAGAGAGAGATAAACCAGTTAGGGCATTGTTTATGAAGATTCATTTTATTACTCCTTGACAACTATTTAGACAAAGGCTGGGGAGATGTCATTCCATGAAAGAACAACAATGGTAAGGATCAGTAGCTTTTAGCACCGCTAATACTTTGATACAAAGAGTGAAAGTCTTCCTTCCTGAAAGTATTAGAGACTGACAACAGCAATAGACAAAATAAGATAAATTTCTAAAAAGATTCCTCTTTTTTAAATCTTCAGTAAGCAACAGTAAATATTGGATGTTGTCATTTACTGCCTTGGGAAACAGCAATCACTGTCAAGAAATTGTAACTAAACAAATGACCAGAGAAAATTTGTGCAACTTAAGTGCCTTCCATGATGACCTAGTGGACTTTCACTGCTTTGAGTCGGACCTACAGGTCCTCCACCAATTTATTATTTTACTGCCACCATTATTCACCTTATTATCAAAATGAGGAGAACTATAGCAGACAAAAAGCTTTTGTGTGTATGATCTTTTGTGCTTTCAGCATTTAAGATGGCTTTTGTCTAGTGTGAGATGGGTATCTGCCACAAACATCACTCAGGCATTGTGGAAGGAGGATTCGTTTTCAGCGCTCCTTTGTTCTATTCTTTGGCCTGAACCAAGGAGCCACGCCTGCTCCTCTACCTCGAATTGTGCAGTGAACATTCCCTTCTTTGTGGCGCTAGGGGCATGAGCTGGCTCATCACCGCGGGCTTTGGTGGGAGATGGCTGTCACGGTGGCAGGGTGGCACTGGTAACCTAACCTGTCAAAGCCTCAGGGTGGCCCTTGGCGATGAGTCCAGTTTGACCGTGGAGCAGGAGTTCTCTGCTTTACAGTCTGTTCCAAGTGACCTGTCTGTTTCCCCTGGACCACACCTCCGGCTCCACTCCTGTGAACACAACACACGCCTGCTGCTCCTGCTTCTTCTCTTTGCCACTCAAAGCATCATCCTTGTCGTCCCCTCTCCGCCTCCCCACTGTTTTCCTCACCATCAGACCCATCATTCTGTGTCCTTTATTTCCTCTGTGCTCCCAATCACTTGCTTAGTTCCCTCCACATTCTCTGAAGATGCCGCTTCTGTTGTGTCACTCGGAAGGAGCCACGCCCTCAGCCTGTGTGCACACTTTTATTAAATCTGTGCGGGCGCTGGGCCGCGCTGCTGGGTAATCCTACAGTAATTGTTTCCAGATTAGGAGACCCGGACCACAAAGCAGGTTTAGCCAGGCATGAAATGGCCTCCCCATGCTGCAGCACCATCCACCAAACCTGCTGAGGTGAGACTCACCTGGATAAAGTCCACATACGTCCAGGGCAGCACAGAATCCAGGTAGCCAATGTCCTTTGAAAACCTGTTGAGAATCCGACCTAAAAAACAAAAGCACACAGGAATTAGAGGGCAGACGGACATACAACACACAAGATAATAAGTCACATGAAAAACAAAAAAAAATGTTAAGTTTTAATTTCCTTCACTCTTTATTATTGAGCACCTGTTATCTGAATCAGATCAGGGCTGCCACAATGTGCCAGGGGACACAGGGCTATCTAGATTAAACAATGGCTTATTATTTCATAAAGACTGCCCTAGTCGTGGCTGAATACGTGAGTGAACCTTTTGTTTTCACACAATGGGGCAGCAGAGCGGAGTACCTGCCTCTGTGCTCTGAATGCCAGTGTCAGTGGCGTAAATTGAGTTGCTTCCAATCTGCTCAGGTGTTCATTATTTTGTATGTGCTCTGCAGGTGCTGTGGCCGCCTTTTTGTCTCCCCCTTACAAACATTTTTTTTTTCTCATTCCTTTCCCAAAGCAGATCTGCACTCATTCCGCTTTTACACTGGCGTCAGTGATCCTTATGTGTGCTAGTTTCCTCAGGCTGACTAAGACATAAACAAAGCAGTTTCAAACTGTTAAAATAAAACAACTAAGTTTTTAGTTCTTCAAATTTGTCAATGAAAGGATTTCCATCTTACAAGGTTTCAGGACACAGTTTCGTAATTGTATGAGACCATAGAAAATATCTAGACAAACCGTATGTATATTATTCTCAATTGATATCCTCTCATAAATAGGATCAAATTGATGGCACAGAGAATAAACTTGTAAAGCCATTTGGCACAGAATGTGTTGGCATGGTATGGTGAAACCCGGGCACTCCTGACCTAAAAGTTGCCTTGCGGCCTCCCAGTCGTCCCTGTAATCACCTCTCTCCACGGCCGTAAGCAGCTTACAGCTTTATCCAAAATGCCACTCCCGCCTAAAAACATGCATGCAGACGAGGCCGGGCTCCCCATAACAGCCATTGCATAAACCCAGCCAGAGCATTATTCCCAACAACAAGCCAGCAATGCTCCAAATCAGCACTGATTCAAAGTCAAGTGGCGTAAGCATGTTGTACACTTGGAGGCAGACTAATCTTATTCACACTGAGTGCCCCTTTAGCATACAGACATCCTGAGGGGAGGGTTCAAGCAGAAGGGTAGAGCTGCTGCTACTACACTGGGCCAGTATCTCTGTGTTTATGTCTAGCAAAGGGGAAGTACTTGACAAACTGTTTGTAGAAGATTGAATAATAATTTATGTAATTTTACTGTCTAAGCCACAGATGGCCCAGATTCATGCATGTCACACAAACAAAGTCAATAAGAAAAGGCTATGTTTCTTGGGATTACATCATTCAGTGGTTAGAGGGTGTTGGAGCACACAACATCAATCAGTTATCAGCTGTTTGACAGCGGCTCAGTTGACAGACTCTAAAGTGAATGAAGTAAGGACCCTTCTGCGTCCCACACAGACTATAGAGAGGATACATTACAGTGATGCAGTTACACAAAGACATTCACGGCGTGGAAATGCCTATGAGGTAAGAACGACATGGGACAATGTTTTCAATCTCTATGGGTGGTTGTCAACAATATCACCTATTGTGTTCAGAAGGGTATAGACATTTCAGGATATCAGCAGCATTAGTATCAAACGATTTCTCATGGTTTAGGTCTCCAGGGGTGATTTGCGCCACTTTCTTAGACTTCAAACTATCAAGTGCCTCCAACTAAGGTGACTCCTAAGGTACTGATAGGTGAGCATGGCCCCCAATCACACTTTAAAAAGTAGAACAGTGGGGATCGGCTGGAGAAGGGCGTGTGGCTAATCGCTGTTCCCTGTAAACATCAAGATAAGAAGAGGACTGAGCCCTGCGCCATGTGTGGGCCTGCTGCAAGTGGAGGGGTCTTTCAGTGAGGCACGCCTGATAATGAAGAAATACGGAGAAAAGGACTGCCAAGGATTGGAGGTGGCACAGCTCACCTGCACTTCCATGAAGGGCCCAGAGGCCTGGGGCAGCCTCCCACCGCCGGCGCCTTGCTGCCAATACTAATACATTCTAAATCCATTCTCTTCGCTCACACCGCTAGGCTCCTGCAATCTCCTCTCCTTCCCTTTCATGCAATTAAATAGTGGAAGTGCAGAGTGAGGGGGAGCCCTATCAGCCGCGCTGCACACACACGCGCCTGCATCTCCACATTCAATTTACACACTTCGATATCATCATCCTCTCTGCTCTACTACTCTTCTCCACTCTCACGCTGCCATAGCACACCTAGAATACAGACATTGGGGAACGTCACCTCCGTCCACACAATTAGGACCTCACATCACGGACAACAGCGGGTCCAGTGTTTGGAGAGGGCGGCAGCGTTCGGACGGCCCACTGTCCCGTTGTGAAAGAGGCACATGTGTGAGCGTTGGTTGTGCTGATGAGCTGGAGCCCTGGCCTGCAGTCTCTGAGGGGATTAGCCCACTCAATGACACTAAATTACAGGGATCAACATCAGCTCACCGTGCTGCTGTCTGCACTGCTCTAACTGGATCACATTGAAATTAACAGCTAAAATCAAACACATTTATTGCTTAAACTGCACTGGCTATTTGAATAATTTGAGAAAGCAAATATGTGTATTATACAGTCTGGTTACTGCATAATCAAAGCCACTCCCGACTTGTAAGTATTAACAAAGCACACAGGTTAACTGACTTTCTGATACCGCCGCTGCCACAAAGCCTTACCATCAATCACAATTCACCGATGCTGCATGCTATTGTCACCAACCACATTCACAGCATAACAAATAAGACCTTTGTGCAGCGACGCTTGAAATGGTAACCTTTAATTCTGAGGACAGCTATCAAACACACAGGTCCTGTTCAGAAGCAGCAAACCTATCACTCACACGTGTAAACAGTTGTCAAATCGTCTATGACACACACGCACATGCAGTAGCTTAACTCCTGACAAGTGTAAAGAAGAGGAAACAGATAGCAGTGGCAGAGAGAGTCATAGGGAGGGTTGTAAGGGAGAAATGTGAGAGGATGAAAACAATCAATCAATTAAAATCAGTTTAGTCGAGGAACTTACTGTACTGGTACCGAGTTATTGATTTTATCCAATTTCATTATCATTATTAGTTTTTACATTTTGCATTCAACTCATAACATTAAATTCACAAATTCATACGCAATTTACTAGATGACTTTGAATGACATAAGAGCATGAATAGATTTTAGGCAAATATCTTAATCATTAAGTTTGGGTCTGGGCAGAGCTCCCCAGAACATTAAAGATGAGCAGGCTGCGCAGGAAACTGTTAAAATGAAAAATTATACATTAAAATCTTTTGATTGTGACTATAAAATACTTTTTTTTTTTTATGTGTCACACAACATGTCACAAAATGTACACATAATGTAAATAAATGAAGTATAATTTCAGCTGAAATAAAATGTTTATTCATCGACTCATTATTCTTTTAAAGAAAATAATAAGTTGCAATGCAGTGCAAGACTGTATTCTTAGTAGTGTTTGCTCAAGCTGGTGTGTAGATTCTAAAGACTGGACTGGTCATACAAATGCTACTGATAGTGGCTTATACACATTCAGATAATAATATGAGTTAAGCCTCTCCTTTGCAGTTGTGCGATTAAATAGATTATTACATTATCCAAAGCGTTTGTTCTCATCGTGGTTAAAGATTATAGTGTAAGGCACACCCAGATAAGATATGAAGTAGTCCGATATTCAACAGCAAAAACAAAAGCTTACGATTAGGAGCTATGCAGTTTTCTGCCGCTGCACCCACATCTAATACAAGTGGAAACCACAAGCTCCTCAACACCCTTAAATCATATTTAGACTTGTGTTAGCGGCTTTGGTGACTCATTATGCAGATACTAGTTTCCTTCTTGTTAAGAATTCCCACCCTAACTGATTGTGTTGCACGCACGCATGTCGCTTTGAAGAGATTAGACTGAGTAATTACCTGATGACAGGTGAACAATGCTTAGGAAAATTCAACTTGGGCCACTTGATTTTTGACAAAAAAAATATAGTTTACATATTTAAAATCTGTCATTGTTTTAATCATAAATAAGATTTACATAATGTCTACATTTCAGTTTACAACTCCAAGTTTTCATAAGTCAACATAAAAAAGCCAAGGCCCCTCTTAAAGGCAAACACATTCACTAGTGTTTATTTATTTTTTATATCTTGTCTATTTGCAAACTCACTGAGCTACGATCAACCCACAAAACTAATAACAAAATCGTGTTCTGATACAGAGCAACAGACAAACAGGTCTGTGTTTGCACAGCTCTTTCACCCAAACACTACCGTCTTCAAGATCAAGAGCAAACAAAATTAGTCAGTGGAATAGTTTGTTTTTGTACCAATGAACGCATTGGGACACACAGTATAACAAGTGAGATTACGTAAATTGGCTTTTTAGTCTACAAGCAGTTGCTTTACTGTGGAGTTTCTTTATTAATAATATTCATCACAATACTATTATTATTGTGTTGTATTATTGTACATGTGTTGATCTGTACTGCACAGAGAAAAGCCCAATGCAAAGGTAACAGTCTGCCCTCTTCTGGCGATAATGTGTTCTGCATTAAGTCTCATCTGAGTTCAGAGTATGCCATATTTCCAGTGTTTTGTGATTGTTTTTCATTCTTGCAAAATAAATATTAAATAATACAAGTTTTTTCAGTTGGTTGTGTGGTACTTACCAGTAGGATTTATGTCAAAAAAGTGAACTGGCGCCTGCAGTATAGCCTGAAACATGTTGTTGTGCAGGATCTGGGCAGAGCTCACCAGGACATTAAAGAAGAGCAGGCTGCGTAGGAAACCAAACAGAACTGATGTAACTGTTAGTCCTGACAAAAGAAGAAGAAGAAGAAAAAAAACATTACTGTTGTGACAGTACCAAGGCCAATGCACTTATATATGCTATAGGTAATGGACGTGTGCTAAAATAAAATTATTTGCTTTAAATGCTTTAAACTTTTGTCTTTGAAGCTGATCCATCTCTATGAAAACAGATCCTAAAGGAGTGACAAACCAGAAAGTCACAGGGAGACAATCAGGAGCAATCCTGCAGCAGAAAACAAGAAAGGCGCTGCTATCTCTCAGTACAGCTGAGGCCCGCCACAAACAGTGGGCCTTGAAGGCCTTGGGCCGCAGCCAAAGAACTGTGGATCTGTTCATTGAATGGCTGCTGTATTCACAGCCTTAACAGTACACAAAAGCAGTGTGTTGAGCAGCTTCACCTGCGTAAACACCTAGGTACAGGTCAAGGTCCAGCTGCTGGGGGAAGCTGCCATTGAGGTGCTCTGTCACATTGACGTGCTTCTGTTCAGAGGCCCTGCAAGTCAGCCACAAAAGAACCAAAAATCCACAAGGACAAATAAACACAACAAAGAAAGGCAGATGCATCCTGGAGGCACTGCACAAAACACATTCCTTCTCCCCTGAAACACAAGGTCACATTCAACAAGAGCTGTATAATGACAAGAAGAATGGTTAAATCGCCTTCTATTAAATCATCAACCATTTCCAGTCTGAGTAAATGTCATTTTGGCTTCCTCAATCCAACATTTTTACAAGGAAACAAATCTTACCAGCAGGCCAGCCACCAGTCTTGCAGAACAAACGTAGTCTAACAAAAGGCAGAAAATAATAAATAAATACAAAACAAACATATATTTAAACAACTAAACCATTTTGTGTGCTGTTCTCTACAAAAAAAATGTTTTTAACTCACTTGTGCTAAAGCATTGAGTAAGATGAGAACCCAAAGAATCAAGTAGTTTGCTCCTGCTTTGAAATATTTGACATAGAGGCACAGGCCAACATCTCCCTCTGAGCGACTTTCCTCCTGCATTGGTTGAGCTACCTATAGATAGACACTAGAGTCAATGGCAGTCATCCAGCAACATTCAAGATCAGGCTGCTGTGGGTGGGAAAATTAGGTATGTCACACCCTCTAGTGGTAGAAACAAAGCAGATCGACAAATGACTGAAAGTTACCCACCACTGCATGCGATTGTGTGCCATCTATTAAAGAATGCAGAGAAGAGGAGAGTGAGGACATGGAGGATGCGTGTGAACAGAGAGAAGCCATTCCAGAACTCGGAGTCATTGTCTGCCTTTCCTCCTCCAGGTTTTCTTCATCTTTCAGCAAAGTGGTGAAGTCCACACCAGATCCCTGTAGGTCACTGAAAGTTCCTTGTGCCACCATGTGACCCTATAAAAAAAGAGAGCACTCTCTGCTACACAAATATTTTGAATTCAAGCAATGTAACTTTTGTGTGCGGATGTATTTATAGCAGTGAGATATTTGCTCAGAGTTGCATTTTTGTAACTATCCAATCAAGAGTCTGTGAAATACAGGCACTTTAATGATATTTGGGTTACGATACCTGAACGGTACCCAGCCCTACTTATTAGAGCAAAGAAAAGGTCAAATAACAAGTATACAATTAGAATCTACATACTCAATGTAAAGAGTCTCCCACAATGTGAGATGTTTTGTCATAGCGAGGGTCAAAGGTTACTTACTGTTGGAAAGGTCAAGTAAACGCTCCACAGAACAATGTGCTTTGAGAGGCACGTTTGTGTTTTGATAATTCTTTCTCTCTTCAAAGTGGGTCAACTCTGGAATGCACTTATACAACAAAATAAACCTGGCCTTGGTGTCTACGACAGATGAATGCTTCGTTTTCAAAGACTTTCGAGTGGAGTATGATGAATTGCTGAGAGGAGAATTGCTAATTATTGCACATAAAAGATGGTTCAAGTGAGAGGGAGTGACTGCGACACCAACATTCAATAATTAAATAACTGATTTACACAGCTACATAATGGCAAACAAATTTCCAATATGAATTAATATTTGGTTAATGAATCATAGTCAAATTCAAAAGCGTGAATAGTTTTCTGATTAAGTGCTATAGGGTAATGATATATAGTAATCCCACCTCTTTTATGACCACAATTTGATCTGCTGCTTTCAGATACTGCAACTGGTGAGTGACAAGAATGCGAGGCTTCTTCTTCAAAAGTCCACATATACACCTATAAAAGAATGTTCAAATTATAGTAAAAACAAACATTATCTAAATAATTATTAACTGTCGCCATAAAGTTCTGCTTTTGTGTGTGTGTGTGTGTGTGTGTGTGTGTGTGTGTGTGTGTGTGTGTGCGTGCGTGCGTGCGTGTGTGTGTGTGTGTGTGTGTGTGTGTGTGTGTGTGTGTGTGTGTGTGTGTGTGTGTGTGTGTGTGTGTGTGTGTGTGTGTGTGCGTGCGTGTGCGTGCGTGTGTGTGTTCTTTTATGTGAATGATTTAAATGAAAACCCCAAAATAATGTACATTATCAGTACACTTTAATTTTAATGTACTGATAATGTTTTCTATTTACAATGCACACAATTTCACAGGGAAAAAAGGACCGGACTCACAATGTACTCAGTGTACAGTAATGAAATAAAACATTTTACAATAATAATTAAGATAATGGTAGCATAATAGAGTGGGGTTTCTGTTTCCTGAACAAATATGATTTTTGTTTTGTTACATGAACATTGTAAAGACTTACTCCTCAAAAAGGTGCCTCCCAACCTCTGCATCCACAGCGCTAAGAGGGTCATCCATTAAGTAGATATCTGCATCTTGGTAAACTGCTCTAAGAAAATGACACGAAATAAAACAGTCAACTTTGATATAGTAAATAAAAACCATAGGCTGAGCCTAGCAGTTGGAGCGGAGCAGACCTGGCTAGGCTGACCCTTGCCTTCTGCCCTCCACTGAGGTTGGAGCCTCTGTCTCCAACCAATGTCATGTCCCCAGCCGGCATTAGGTCCATGTCCTTAACAGGGCCCAATGTAACACTCAAAGTCATTCACACTGACACTTGACTCACTAGTATTGCAAATGTAAGACGATGAATGCAGGGACAAAACAGTGTGTGGCAGGGTGCAGGGATTCTCACTCTCTTGAGGGCGCACGCTCTCACAACTCTGTCATACTTCTGAGGGTCCAGGTCTTTGCCAAAGAGGATGTTGCTGCGGATTGTACCGGGCAAAATCCAGGGCAGCTGAGAGGTATAGCTCAGTTCTCCTTTGACCTTGATCAAGCCACTTTCCTGGCTCAGCTCTCCTAGGATGGCGCTGAGAAGGGAGGACTGCGAGAAAAAAACAGGATTTGAAAATGGAAAAATGGCTTGATCGCTTATAAAAAACAATAACATGCATTCAGTAAATATAGCTAACCTTTCCAGCTCCAACAGGCCCAATAACTGCCAAGAGCTGCTCAGACTTCACAGTAAAAGTCACATTATTTAAGGTTGGAGTTTTAAGAATCTAGAAAATAAGATGTACAAGGATTTTATCCCAGTCAATAACAAAGGGGTAGTGCAGGTTGGGGTCACATTCTAGGATTTGACGGAGGGCATCCACAATTTTGAAAGTAATCTCCTAATTCCTAAATTTCCTAAATTTTCCTTTTGACTGTCTACGTACAGTTGCCATTATTTCAATTTTCACTTTCAACTAATCAGTCATACCAGCGTAAATGGATAATGCCACCACACAGAGAAGACTCTAAACTTTGTTCCAGTTTTTGTATCAACCTCTGTATTAACCTAGGTTCTTTGTTGTTATGATGTCACATGAACACAAACTATTGACATATTGATCTATTGTCTTTCACAATAAAAGTAACATGTCCGCTAGACTTACTTTATCCCAGTAACATGTCAAATCCTGGACATTCACCATACAGTCAGCCTTTTCTGTCACAGTAAGACCAGGCAGCTGAGGAGAAACTTCATCAAGCAAAAGGAAACCCTTAAAGGAAAAGCACCGACTTTGGTTAATACTGAAGGGGTCAGAAAAAGCTTGCGTTACATATTTACCTGAATCCGCCTAATGCTGATGAGAGACTCTGACACCTTCTCAATGGCACATGGGAAAAACAGCGTGATGGTGAGCCTGACCGCGCCGTAAAGTGCCACAGCCATAAACACCCGACTTGCCGACAGATGGTTCCCCGTCAGCACATACACGCAGACAGTGGCAAAGATTATGATCTTACTGGCCACAAAGAAAGACGCCATGTTCAGGCCACGCAGATAAGAGCTCTTCATGATCTTGGAGATTTCCATTCTGTAGATTTCAAATGCACATTTTCAGTCATTGAGTATAGAGAGATACAAGTGAAGAAGATCCACCTGCTGTACCTTCTGACCTCATCCACAAGTGCTGCAAATGGCTTCTCCCAGCCGTACATTTTTATTACACGGATGCCAGAGATGACTTCATTCATGGTGCGAATCCTATCATCAGTCAAAATCGCAGTTTCGGCTCTGCAAGAGAAACTAAGTCTGTAACAAGAAATGACAAACAATAGTTTGGACAAAGAAACATACCTAAATCTGGAGAATAAACGTCCAAACATAGTCTGAACTGGCATCAAAATGAAAAAGATGGACATTCCAGCCAGACATGAAGGACCAATAGCATATAGTAACAATAGTATGACAGCTAGGGCTTGTAAAGGACCGATCCACAAAAAGTGAAGGTACAGGGTCACCTGCAAAGACAGAATTTACTACACAACTTGCAAACAATTAAATCAGTGTGATTGAATCCTAGATTGACCTCATCAAACTTGTTGACATCATTGGACAAGAGATTCACGATTTGTCCAGTGGTCGTTTTTGCCAATGCCGCGTTGCTGAGGCACAAGGCCTATAAAAACACAACAAAAACAAACATTTAAAAAACAAATCCTTGGATTATTACACAATGCTAGCTTTGTGGAGAAATGGCCGACCTTGCGATAGACCACGTGACACACAGCCACACGGATCTTCATGCCCGCTCTCTGAACATGATAGAAGTACAGGTGGTGGAGCAGAGTAACCCAGAGGGTGGACACAGAGATGCCTGCTGCATAGCTATAGGCATCACCAATGTTGGAAGTACTCGTTGTATTATATGTTTCAAAGTATTCAATCAGCTTTCCAAGTAGCACTGGTTGAATGACTCTGATGATTTCCTTAAAAAAAATAGAAGACAAAAGGGAGATTTTGGACAAAAGTTGTTATGATGGTTGATGGATAAGGTTTGCTCAATACCTCTATGAAGATGTAGATTCCAATTAGTAAATATGATTTCCAATAACACTGAATCAACGCTTTGCCCAAATTAGGTGAGCGAAGGTCTTTAGCCGCCTGCATGACTTCTTTGTTCCAGTACCTAAACAGCGGCATTGCATGATTAAACAATTTGGAGTTATGAATCTGAAGCACATTTTAACCTGGAAACCCTCGTCACCACCTCTGAATTTGAGGCAGCTTTACTTGGTCATCAGCCAAGAAGAGTCAATCATCCCTCTCATCTGCCTCGTGGTGTAACACCTCAGTCTCAAGCAATCAGGCCTTACCTCTTTATGACTCACTTCACTTCCTCTAAACAAGAATAAACAACTTCAGCTTGCATGGCCACTCTGACTTTATCATTCTTTAGCATAGTAGCATTGCAGAGTTGCATCCAAAAACATTTATTACACTTCAGTAATGAAAAACACGAACAAGAAACACCTCTCAGATAAAGTGGCAATGGTGCTGACCTTTCCTGTGGTTTCCTGTCTATATATAGGTAGCATCAGTCCAGGCCAGTGTGTCATGTGCTTTGAGTGGTCAGGAAAAACAACCTCTCTATGGGTTGTAAACTCAAGCCTGCATGACAGTTTGTACATTGAATTTGAACTGTATTAAAATCGAGCTGACTTACTATTAACTATTTACTTGCCATCTCTACACCTCATTTCATTTCTGTTCATAGTCTCTGTGATGTGATTTTTTTTGTAACCTTGGAATCCATACCCCTGCAGTTCCTCTCCAAGTTTATCAGATGCATCTTCTGGTAAAACTTTGAACATGTCATCTTCTTCAAGCTTTCTGTCATATCCAACTTTGAATAATGGGTTTAGCCAGCTGAAATACAAAATCAGTCACTAATAAATTTGACCATACAAACTCAATAACATTTTAGTAATAGTCAACAGGGCTACGATATACCATTAAATGCTATCAAAGAAGGCTATGCTACCAGTTCCTGTGTGTTTAAGTGGCTTTAAATGTCAAACACTGGGCAACTCCATTCATTCAATGTCAAACCCGGCTGTTACTGGCCTCAGCTTTCTTACCAGAAGAAAATCTTAGAGAGAAGATTAGCGGTGGCTGAGGGATTATCCTTTGCCTCTTTTCGGAGAGGCTCCATGCCCCCCGCAGTGAAAGTCACCTGTAGCCTTTCTTTGCGTGTTACTACTGCGCAGCTAACAAATCTTAAATGCTAGATCATTATGATAGAAGTTTTCCTCAGATGCACAGGCTGCAGAGGGATTAGCGCACGAGAGCGGAGTAGCCACGCAAATGTCAGGTGAGCGCGCCACTGAGACTCCGCCCACTGCCGCGTGATTGGTTAAGACATAATTAGCGCTCATATGGTCTTATTACACTGTCGTTAACTTTACGTCCTATTTGATAAAATGGCACTTTACAGATGACAACATTTAATTCAGTATTTTCAAAATGACACACATTTAGCCACAAAGGCCCACAGATACATTGTTTGCATAACCCTAGGCCCTTAAGGCCATTAAAACAAAAGGAAGGTTTTACTGCCAAATATAGGCTATTAATGTCTCTGTACTCTACTTGGGCCAGAATAGTTTAGGGTGAAAGTTGCAGAAGATACATTCAAATTCAGATTCAGTTTCAGTTTGTTTGCCATTTGCAGTATAAAATCACATTGGAAAAAAGGTGCAAGTAACTCAAAGTGTACTGTCAAACATTCAGTCATAAAACATAAAAGACAAACAAGTCACTAAAAAGTTAAAACCGTTTACAATTGAGTTTAAAAATACATTTGTGAACACAATTAAACTGTAAAAAAGTTGTGAAGCTTAATCGAGTGCATTGTTCAAAGACATCACGGCTTGTGGAAAAAAGCTTTTGCTGTGGCAACATTTACCACATTTGATGATGCGACAGCGCCTCCCAGAAGAGAGAAGTTCAAACAAGTCCCTGGCCGGATACAGCAGATCCTTAAAGATGGCTGAAGCCCGAGAATGAAGTATTTCAGTGAAGTATTTAGTGGGGGCTCTGACTCATCCCATGACCCCGAGGACACAACAGTGTTCTGCAGGGTCAGGTCAGATAAATTATTAGTTAATGAATTGTGAATAGTGAATTAATGGTTAAAAAAAAGTTGATTTGTTTGAAATAAAGGCTAATTGGCCGTTATTTAACTGTTTGAATCAGAAAGGGCTGTGGTTTTAGACTGGGTGGACCAGCACAAGCAGGAGGAGCATATTGGAAAATAGGTTTGGAATCATTGCACTACTAGACTATGCAGCACATTTTTACATTGTGTCACTCAACACTTCTGTTCGAGAAGTTGGCAATTATTATCCACTGCTCTGTTGAAAATGAGCTGCTTGAACCATGGCGGGTGGACTTTGTGCTTTAACTATGAGCTGTTTTTAAGTTTTTAAGATTACTGATTACATTTGTGTTATTTTTTTTGTTAATATGACACATACCCTCTTTTTTTTTTTACCAAAATATGGACCATGGAGAGGGTTTCGGTCACCCAACATCAACACTGACTAACTAACAAGAAGGTTAAGCTTCATTCCTGTAGTCATCCGCCCATCCCTCTGCCTCAGATGATGTTGATTCTGTAAATCATTGGTGTGAAACACATGTTGTCAGTGTAATGTATCTGTCTGAGCTGGTTTTATCTCTCTCTCAACCCTAAAACTAATGGACTATTCGTCTCATAATGTCAGTTTTACAGTTTCTTGCATTCGTCAGTGGGGTGGCAGGTTTTGGGGGCGCTCTCGCTGCCACTGTGTCCAATGAATGGCGGGCGACCAGCAGAGCCTCGTCAGTGATCACGGCCACATGGGTGCTACAGGGGCTGTGGAAAAACTGTGCTGGAAATGCCATCGGAGCGGTGCATTGCCGACCCCATCACACCATCCTGCAGCTGGAAGGTACAGCTCTCATAACTTTTCTTTCAGGGTGCTTTTACCAAGGCATTCAAACAGTCCCGTTACCGTGGGCTCACTGCAATCATACATCTGTGAAAAGGAAAAAAAGTGATTCTCTTAAACAATATTTACATACTTTAGCAACAGCATACTCTCAATTAGAGCTATACTAATCAATGCGTTATATAAAGCACATTTGTAATTGCAGATTTGTATTATTTGCACATTTTGCTAGTCCATATGGATTTCTGTAATAACTTTTAGTGGATTCTGCCCATTTATCAGTAATTTTTATGTGTTATATATGTTATGTGTGGTTTAATATGCTCCTAATGTCATGTTATGGGTCTTTTTATGTTCTGTTCCCCCTTGGTTTTGTTTTGTGTTCTTGTTCCTGTGTCTGTTCATGTTCTTTGTATTTTTATTTTGACATGTCTGTTCTGTCCTTCTGTCTGGCTTTGCTTTGCTTCCCTTATGTTGATGACCTGCCCCGCCCTATGTGTTTCACCTGTTCCCTGTTCTTTGTGTATTTAGACCCCTGTGTTTTCCCTTGTCTTTGTTGGATCACTGTCTTTGTTGGAGTTCGTGTCTGTCTGTGTGTTCTGCTCCTACATGTGTTTGGGGTTTTATAATTTTCTTTGACATTTGTCATTAAATGTATTTTTGCTTAAACTGGCTGTTGAACTGGATTTGGGTCATATTTCCGTTAACCGGGACAAGCTTTTTTACATAAATCATACTTGTATTTGTAAACAATCATTATCTCAGTATTAACTTTGCTGGATTTAACGTGATATTGTGACATCAAAGAATTCCAAAATCATTATTATTTTTTAAGTACAATTATGTGCATTAAGTGCCTTCAATAAACATAATGTTAAACTTTCTGAAAAATAATAGATTATTTATGATCTGCATTGAAAATGTGCAAAGGACCTTGTCTTTGTACCTTAGTCTACTTTTTATTTTGTTGTGACAAACAATTTGACACTTAGCAGCATCTACCTCAAATAACTGAAAGCACATTAGCAGTATCTACCTCATTTAACTCAAAGCATTTTAGTAGTTAAGCACTTTAGCAGTATATACTGCAATTGTGTTTATGACTTGTACGTTTCGTTTTGTCCTTTGTCACATGTTTCATCTATGTTATGTATTTCTTGTGACATGTGCCGTCGGTCTCTCTGTGTACCTGCCGCCCCTAACACATGGGACAATGGATGGAAACTAGACTTGAGCTAAATCCAAGTGTATTTACAGCTCCTGCTGTTCATTAATACATGCAGTCCTATTTAAATAAAATAAATAAATAAAATGCATTTCTTATTTATTCATTGGTTATATGGGGAGTGCATGTTAATGAACACATGAATTATATGTTACATGGATTTTCCTTTCAAATATTATTCACAATTCATGTGTGCAGTAGCTGTAATTACTATGGTGTACGGTACTATGGCTCCATCTGAAGGTGGTGCTGAGGAGGTGGTGACACAAATTATTTCAGCAACAGTCAGATGACAATTGGGATCATTTATCCAGCGTTTTCTCATGTGCAAAATAAGTGGCTCGTCTATGTCAAATTGGTGTCTTTAGCCTAGTTTAAATATAATATTCTTACGCATGCCCTTATAGTCCCATAGTTTAAAGTTTTATAGTTTATTATGTACCTAAAGTTATATGTATTATGTTTCACAATCGGCCGAAAAAAAATCCTAGTTTTGAATCTGTTCATAACCCTGGCAATACAACCAATTCTGATTCTGAAAAGTGTGTCAGCAGCAGAATCATTTGTGCATTTACTTTTGCAGCATTCTCTCATTTATTTATCACATTTGGGGCCTCAATACTGTAATACGTGCAACTTCAAATATATATTAAGTATGGCCACAAAATTGTACATTTTATTTTTTGCCTTGCATGCACTAGTAGCACCTGCCTTGATAAATAATAATAATAATAATAATAATAATAATAATAATAATAATAATAATAATAATAATAATAATAATAATAATAATAATAATAATAATAATAATAATAATAATAATAATAATTCTGGACACTCAAAGATGCTTTACATTGCAGTATTCATTCACGCCATACTCGGTGGTAAGCTACTATTGTAGCCACAGCAGCCCTGGGGTAGACTGACGGAAGCGAGGCAACCACTCTGCACCATCGGCCCCTCCAACCACCACCAACCACTCAGTCACTCATTACATTCGCCAGGCTTCTTGGTGTTACCAAACGGTCTCCCATCCAAATACCGACCAGGCCCTTCCCTGCTTAGCTTCTGAGATCTGATGGGATCAGGCATAGCAAAGGCGATATGACCTCTTTAGTGTGCTCAGCATGTTATTTCTTAACATAATTACCTCATACTGATCATTTTGGACTGAATAACAACACATTTTTGCTATACAATCTTAAAATGATCATGTAAAAAATACTATAACCCCTTCTATTGAATCTATTAAGACACATATTCTGTCAATAAGTGATCCTGCATCTTAGCTGTAGTGCGGCCCATGCTTCTGTGTATTACTCATCAGTGGAAGTGCACAATGTCCAGTAGAAAGTAACATATTGACTCCATTCTGCCTCAGATGCCTATCTGAGTACGATTTGCCCACTGAGTAATTGTATCTTTTTAACTCTTAAGCAGCAGCAGAGACACATGAACCCTTCCAAACCCCAGTGCACCTTCTAGCAAAATATGCGCAAAACTCCTCCAAACTCCTCCCCACCAAATATAAGCGTCCACAACACATTAACTATAAATCACATTCCCATTCATTTAACTAGCCCTGAGCTGTTCTGCCAGCTCGTCACACCGGCAAGAAGGTCCCTACTTGGTCAAAAAGTATGTTCCAGGAGATCGCAGCCTTTATTCTGTCCACCTCAGCCTGGGTCCTTGTCTCTTCCACTTTACCTATGGACTATTGGAAGGTGTCTACGATTGATGGGACAGTAATTACAACAGCCACCTTGTGGTCTAATCTCTGGAAGTCATGTGTCACTGATTCAACAGGAGTCTCCAACTGCAGGGACTTTTCTTCACTCCTGGCCTTGGAGGGTCATTATTTCAATTTGTCATTGTTTATTACTTCAGACTCTAGCAAATTTGATTTTTAACAGAATTCAATGCTAACCACAAATATCACAGATGCGACTTTTGTTTCTCTTCTGCAGCCTATCACTTTTACTGTTAACACTTACATATAGATACAAGATGTAATAATATGTGACATACCATCTGAGAATGTATGTATGATTAGCCTAATTTTGCGATCAGAGCTGCTGACAAAACATTTCTGTCACCAAGTCACGAAAGTAAAGGTAAAATGAACTGCACTGTGCAATTAAGGAACTTCTACAATTATTGCCAGTATATCATGTAGGACAAAAGGCTTTGTCCACCGTGTAGGGCTGAGTACAGTATTGTTTATTTATTTTATTTATTTATTTATTTATTTGATAGGGACAATACATATTGATGAACAGTTGCACATGAGCACTGTAAATATGCCAGATTATAGCAGGGATGCTAGTTTCCATCTGTAAGTGTGAGACAAATACTGTACAAATACAAATCTGTATGTGGGAAAAGACATCAGATTCTCTTTCCATATGTGAGAATTTCACTTTAACTCATTCTATTATTACTAAAGTTATAGGCACTGCACCCACAACAGTTACAACAATAACAACGAAGTATGGTATGTTTCAGAAATTATTGAGAAAATACCAGTTACCAAAATCTGGGCTTCAATACTAGGTTTGGATTATTAAAATTAAAATGTTCTGTTGTTCGAACTTAATAATTCAATAAATCATGTCTCAAAGACACGGTTATTTTCTACCGAGTCAATGTTTAGCCATATATCTTGGAGGTCAATGGCTCTTAAAAAGATTTGCTGAAACACCTCTGGCACTTTCTGACACGGTTGGCTAGTCCCAAGGGTTAACTCCGGGGTAATATTTGCCTGAGAAATAACATTCATAATGACCACAAAACTATTACACTTGCATGTGACAAATTGGCCACCATGGTTTATGTCGCCCACAAGGTCATGCGGCCCTATAGACAGGAAACGCAGAGAGTCTTTAACAAATGATTTATGTTTGCAGGTTACATCCAGGCGTGCAGGGCCCTTATGATTGCAGCAGTCTGCCTGGGATTTGTTGGTTCAATACTCTCCCTTGTTGGAATGAGATGCACCAAAATAGGAGGAAGTGACCAGAATAAGGCCAGGATTGCATGTTTCGCAGGTGTAACTTTCATCCTTAGTGGTAAGTAACTTCAAACATTTCAAAAGGTTTCACAATTTCACTTTTTGCATTTTTTCTTAAGGGCTTAGTTCACTGTCGGCATGTTCACTCTATGCCCATCGGATAACCACAGAGTTCTTTGATCCAGTGTTGGTGGCACAAAAGTGAGTTGACTTGTTGAAGAATCGTGTACATTGTATTACAACTGGGTGTTACGTATCTTTGTATTTCCCAGATATGAGTTTGGAACAGCTCTCTTCGTTGGCTGGGGTGGATCTGTCCTCAGCATTCTGGGTGGATGTATGTTCTGTTGCTCTATCGCAGGGTCTGTCAGCAAAAGGTTTGTTTGATTAATAAATGAAGCAATTTAGAGTAGATGACTGTGGGAGGAGTGGACATTTAAATATACAAATAAGTATGGAAAAAAATTCCAAATAAGCATGTTGAATAATTACTAGTAGTTACTTGGGCTGGGACGATATGTTGATAAGTAATATTAAAATGTGTAAAAAGAAAGAATGTGAATTGAAAGTGCTGTTACTGGAAAACAGTGCATGATGAAAAATACCTCCTAACACAGTATTGATACTTGGTATTGCAGCAAAAAGTATTGCGATCCAAATCCGATCCACTATTTTGTCTCAGCCCTACTAGTTACCATCACCACCATCGGATTTGATTTTTGACTTGGACTCAGTTTCAGATGAAAACAACTTGACCTGGACTTGACTTAAAGCTTATTTTATTTTGCCTGACTGCTCGGACAAATTGAATTGGCTCGGGTCTCCAACTGTATCTGACTATTTTAATATGGTAATCTTTTCGTTTTAGTTTAACAGTGAAATTGTTTGTGTTGCAGCCACAGCCACAGAAGCTATATTCACAAAGGCAATGTCTCTCACATGTCCTCCTACCCAAGAGGACAGACGACATCTGGACCTTTCAGGCCGGTCCCACAGTACAGCGCCTCCTCCAGAAAACAGCACTTTGACAAGAACGAATATGTCTAAAATGTGTGATAGAGTTGCATTTTTAATTTTTTAGTATGAATATTATGTAAATAGAACACATTTATAGAAATATGTTTTGTTGGATTCGCTTTTCATCTGCTTTAAACATTTTCTCATGTTTCAAAAGAAAAACAAAAAACAAAGGCACACTTTTTCTTTTGAGTCAAAGTTCCCCAATGAGCACTTTCCCCAAAAAAACAAATTTTGTCACTGACTTCCTGAGCACTTTTTTTATTTATTTTTATTTTGTCATGTTTGTTGTTTTCTCCAATGATATTTTAATTCCTCTCATTTCTTTTGAAACTGGTCAAACACACCATAGTGTCCAAAAGCTTTGATGTGAACAATGCATCTAAGTATTTTTCACTTTACAAATGATAATAAATACAAAATAATAAAGTAATGGAGTCATTAAAATGTAAAATACTAACAATGTGTTAAAGCACACAGATTTTAATGCTTTGAAAATATATTCCAAGATATTTAGATAAATAACATCTGTTGTAAATAATAATTAAAATTGTACTGCAGTAAAGCAACAATTTTATTGAAGAAATGTTGAGCAGAAAGTCATTTGTGTTAGAATTTTTAAGCTAATGAAAAGAAGTGACATATATAGAGGTAAAGTAATGTGCATTTTAAAGGTATTTACCAGTAGTGACCGAGCAGCTAAGAGAATTGTATGGCTCTTTTCTCCACTTTCTTAGTTAACTTTATACTTCGTTCAAGGTAAATGGTAAATTTCCGACCTCTGACAAGGAAAAATACCTTGGAAACATAATAATGCAAGACCAATGGGACTTTACACATGTTAAAAAACACGCAATAGGTTGGCTTCAAAGAGTTTTGTTGTTTCTAAAAAAAACACTGTTTATTTCAATGATTTATTCCCGTGAAAACACTGTGAAGAGTGCAATATTTGTAACCACACTGGTTTCATGTTATATGTTTTTAAAAGTCTTCGCTGTGAGATTTGATTGACAGGCTGTAGAGCACTTTGGAGGCATTGTTGCTCTTCAGTCCACCTCACGGGGGCAGTGTTCCACACCTTTTGGTCCTTTTTGGGAACATGTTCTCTATAGGACCCCTATTCAAAACTGAGTGACAAATGAAACCACTTTCATAACTCGATGTTGCCCCTCAAACAAATGTTGACATTCAGTCCGGATGCTATGACAAAATGTGCATACACTATATCAAAAGTAAGATGTACAGAGTTCATTTGCAAAAACAGATAAGTGCCATTGAAAAAACTCAACGTAGGCTTCAACATTTCTCTTTACATAGCAGTGTTTTTCATTACCAGATTTGTTTCAGTGCCATAAAAATATTAAGTCACTTGTTCTTAACTAAATTCACACAACTTTTGCCTCATAAGTGGCATCTGTTGCGTGCAATAACAAATATCCAAAACGATTTTGAAAAAAATTCAAGACGGAGATATCTGCTTTTGCAAACGAACTCAGAGATTTAGGTAGTCTTCTATATAAGGTCGGTCAGTTTTATCACTTAAACAAAACAGCACACCTTCTTGTGAAAGATTATGTATTTTTTTCAATCTGAAAGCTCTAAATTCCCCAAAGAAATTTAACAATAAATAAATAAATTCATTTCTTCTGCATGTTGACTGTAAACAGACTCAGTACCCCCATCAGCAATTCTGGCATGACAACAAGTTCATTTCTTGACCAAGCGTGAGGACATGACTTTGCAAACTCATTGCACTCGACCCTTTCTTGATACCTGAGAATGATCAAGGGCTGGACAGAGGGGAAAACTCCTCCCTGCCTAATATAGCAACATAAAACAAAGCACTGAGCTATGTTAGGCTCACTTAAGGTCATCTACTTGATATACCAGCATGTATGTGGAGATCTTTGCCTTTATTCTCACCACTTCAGGCTGGATCCTGGTCATTTCCACTCTACCAACGGATTATTGGAAGATTTCTTCACTAGAGGAAACAGTCATTACCACAAACACTTACTGGTCGAATCTATGGAAGATGTGTGTCACTGATTTCACAGGAGTCTCCGACTGTAAGGACTTCCCTTCACTGCTGGCTTTGGATGGTCTCTATTTTTTTTTTAATCTATTGTCATATTTTAAATTTTAACAATTTATTACACAGACATCATCAAAGAGGTTTTATTCTGATTTTCCCTTCTTTCTTATTTATGTTTACTCACTAAATACCCCCCAAAAAAGTAGTATGTAGTATGTTTGGTTTATATCAGGCAACAGCAAAAATTCCTTTCAGCTTTTTGGCTCCTATGGCTTGTGGTTTTATCTTTATTCTAATCTAACATATTGTCAGAACAGTGGTGGAATAAATAAAACATTAACACTTTTATGTTTAGTGCATAGACACAAACAGACTTTGCAACTCAAATTTCATAAACTCAGTAGAATTTGTGCCATACCCTGCTATTATAATGTCTTTTAAAAATATAACAAATCTCCACAGGTTAAGAAAAAAATAAATCAAATCAAGAGATGAAATAAATTAGAAAAAAAATCCCATTAAATTGCTTTTGTATTTAGTGGATGTAATGGATGTAAAATCTGGCATCAATTCATATTTTGCCATACAGGCCAATTTGGGGTAAAAAAATAAATAATAATAATAAATGGTGGTATATCATGATAATACACAAAGAAGGTTGCATCTTGCGATCTGGAAAAAAACAAGTTAATGCAGTGAAAAAATATAGACCATAAACGAGTCACTGTCCTATGTGTTAAGAATACTGCATAAGAGTACATTTTGCAAGAGCCACATATCAAAATATAAAATATACCAATGTGCCAAACTCAGGCCCTTAGGGTTCCAGGACCCCCAAAAGTGGCCTGGTGCAGAGACAAGTCTGGGAGTTCAGATGGTGAGGTGCATTCTTTTTTTTTTTTTTTTATCAGCCCGAGTGACACATTTATGTCTCTTAAGGACAGGTTGGTAAGGCATACAAGTAATAATTTAAAGCCTAATGTGTTATTCTGCATATACAGCACATACCTGTAGTGTATATACCATACCATGAGTCCATGCAATTTGAGTTTATTTGAATAGCACATTTGAAGACAATTTTAGTTGACCAACATGCTTCACAATAACAACATGTCCATAAAGGGGGTTACTTTGTCCGAACACCAAAATCTCTGTTTTATTTTTGCTCAGGTTCAGAAAGTTAATATCTAGTCAATGTTTAGCTATAGTTTTGGTTGGAGGACAATAAACAGTTAGAGGTCAATTTGCACTTTAAATTCCGTCATTATCACATTATTATTACACCTCGGGCATATTCTGCTTCTATGACCATTAAAAGGTTTACATCAGGGCAGAGCAGGTTGAGTAGTCAAAATATATCCCCAAGCAAAAGTAATGTTTAATAACTTTAACCATATTTTAATCTCAAGCAGAAGTAAAAAGGAGTGACCCATAGTACCTCAAGTTCAAGAAAAAAGTTATAGGTGAAAAGACCTTGAGTGTTGTGATAATGAGCAAATGGACAGAAAAAGTGTGATTTATGTTTTAGTGCTGCCATCAGAACAGACAAAATATATAATAATATAATACCATAATATAATATATATTATAATATAATACCATAATTAGATCAAATGAATATTGTTCAAGATAATATGAAGAAAATCAATTTGTAGTTTATGTGAAATTGTCAAATTTGTCAAATTTGTAAATTGACATGTAGCACTTTACTCCCAGTGAGAAGAGTAACCAAATGTTTTACTTAAGTACGAGTAATGTTATTGCAAAAATTGTTTTACTCAAACAGCAGTAAAAAGTACAACTCCAAGAAGTTCTGTTACTTTAAAAAGTTACTTTAGTGCACGTACCTGCACTGCTCTGATTTCCTTTGAGATTTGTGTTCAAATGTAAAGTGCGTTACAAATCAAATGTTTATTATTATTATTATTATTATTATTATTATTATTATTATTATTATTATTATTATTATTATTATTATTATTATTATTATTATTATTATTATTATTACTACCTACTATCAATTAAATGTAATAAGTACCACCACAAAACCACTCCCATGATTTAGGTCACACACAAGTTCAAGTTTATTAACATATTATTTATGTTTGCAGGATACCTCCAGGTCTGCAGAGCTCTTATGATTACAGCAGTCTGCCTGGGATTTTTCGGTTCAATATTTGCCCTTTTTGGAATGAAGTGCACCAAAATAGGAGGAAGTGACCGGATTAAGGCCAGGATTGCATTTTCGGCAGGTATAACTTTCATCCTTAGTGGTAAGTCATTTCAAACATCTTCAAAGAGGTTGATCAATCCTTGCCATTCAAATCTATATTGTTGTTTCTAATAGGCCTGTCCTCAATCTCATCATGTTCGCTCTATGCCCATGAGATAACCTCAGAGTTTTTTGACCCATTATTTGTGGATCTAAAGTGAGTTTCATTGCTATTAACCTTGCATCATCTATCACAACCTATTGTATTTTATATGTATTTTATATTTGCTAGATATGATATGGGGGCAGCTCTGTTCATTGGCTGGGGAGGATCAGTCCTTCTCATTGCAGGAGGCTGTGTGTTCTGTTTTTCTGTTGCTTGCTCAATTGGCAAAAGGTTTGTTTGAGTAATAAACATGTTTTAACAATCGAAGCAGGAGCCATCCAGACAGACACTATGAGCTGTTTACTTGTAAGTTTCACATGTTAGGAAACACACATAGTCTGAGAGTTTACAGAGTTGGCTTTAGTTAAATTTTTACCTTTGTAATATAGTGACACTGAATGTCTAAATGTTGTTTCAATTTAAAGAAGACCCACATTTATTACTGTGTTGCAGCCACAGCCAAAGAATGTACAAAGGCAATGTCTCATATGTGCCCTCCTTTCTCATGGGACAAGTGAAAACTGGACACCAGAGACGTGTGCCTCAAAAAGGAACCCCCCCACCCCCCGGGAAGCAGCCCTTTGAAAAGAATGAATATGTCTAAATTAGTTGGCAATTTTTATTCTCTACATTTTGTAGCTTTAATAAAAATAATATTGATAATCCTTTGACCATGAGATTGAGTTTATTGATATAGCTATTATTATTATTATTTGATATACTTTTTATTATATAAAACAGATGTTAACTAAGGCTACATACTGAGTTACATCACAACAGATGAAAGCTCAAACTCCTTTGCCAGCCTTTTCGTTTTTATGCGACCATGCCCTCCATTTTGATTAATATCAAGATCCCAGTACCTGAATATCAAAGTAACTATCAACTGAATAATGTGTACACTATCAGTTTTGTATGAGTCATGTAACAAAAAACTGCCATATTGTATAATGTTGCTAATGTAAACAAATGTTAAACTGAATTTAGAAAGCCACTAACTGCTCAGCAATCCAAACTTTTTCACTTTTTGAGAGAATAGAAAATACAACCACAGTGTAATACAACGGAATCCGAATCAAGCATAAAATACAATACCAACTACATAGCAAATCAGTTTGCTGTTCTAATACAGTGCAAAGTAAAAAAAAGTTTTCTAGCAAGTACCGGGCTGACCTAAAGGTAATCTATTTTAGGAAATTTTGAAACTAAATCCTCATAGTCGCCAATGTAGCCTTGACACTTGTAAATGGTTTACTGTATTCTGTGATTCCTGAAAAGAATCTAACCAAAGCTACTTTCTGTGTCCTGCTCACCCTGAGAGGGGTGCGCTTATATCAAGTACACCCCGTCATACAACTTATTCAGAAAAATGTCCTGTCTGACACTATAGACCATGTTGTGCAGGTACACTGCAAAACAGTAGAGGGTAGCAGTGTATAAGCCTCAATGATGTCTTTTTTTTTTTTTTTTAACAAACTGAAAGTCACCCAACTGCATTACCCTGCGAAATGACATCAAAGTTCTCACTGTGAGGTCTGTATCTGTATTCAGACACCTAGCCCTGGTAGTGGTATGTTTAACAAGAATGCCTTGGAAATACAACACATATAGCAGTGGCACACGGAGGTGCTTACACAGCAAGAGTGTCCGGGTTTTCATGTTGTCCCCCGTGTCTGTGTAGGTTTCCTCCCTCTGGGAAGTATGATTCTTCAATATAAATAAAAGGTATACAAAGTTACCTTAAATATATATCCATGAAAATATATAAATATTCCTTTATTGGCAAAAGCTAGATATTACACAAACAACAAAGTGTTACATCTACTGTGTTTTGTTCCCTGATTTGACCTAATTTAGATTACAGTGCACTATTGTAGTGTGGGGAAATACAAGCTATTTACAGTCACTCTTCAGTCACTCTTCATTATCCAAAAAAAGACAGATTAGAAAAATCCATCAAACTGAATATATGGAAATCTAAGTTACCTATGTAACTAAAGTTCTACAATATGTGTGCCGCCCTTAGGCTGCGCTATTGCATATCTCTCGGAAGCCCCAGCTTCCCGCCCTGAGAGGATCAAAGAACTGACCGCTCCAATCATACTCGGGGTCCACTCACCCCTGACCCCTATAAAAGGGGAACTCTCCCTTTAAGCATCTCCTTTGAACTCAGCCATCGAAGAGAGGTCGTGCCTGCTGGGCCTCTAGCTAAGGGCGGCGCACACATTTCGTAGAACTATAATTACATAGGTAACTTAGATTTCTACTTCAATTGTGTGCTTGCCCTTAGGCTGCCTATTGCATAAAGCAACGCGCAGCCGTGGCCGACCAATGTACTCCCAATCTAGCCCCAGGACTATTAAGGTTAAGTTACTTATTATAATATCTAAAGCATACTTACTCATACTGTATATGTGATGGTCTCAGATGCTTTCTCATATACTTTGGAGCTGTGCTTTATGCTGTTTCTGTCTTCCATGTCATCTGCCCTAAAAGGTAATGTATTTAATGATTCCAAAAAGGAATAAAGAAGTACAGCTATTTCAAAAGAATTACTTTAGTACAACAAATCACTAATAATGAATCAACTACTAAAGATCTAGAAACCCATAGCCACTACCACTGTTATATTGCTACCGGTGATGTTACTACCGTTCTACTGTTTTATTGTAACAAAGAAGTTCCAATGCTTCATATAACTTCACAACCATGTATTGTGTTTAACAGTCAAGTGGTGAATGTGTATGGGACGAACACTTACGCAGCCCCGCGCTACCGAAGCCGATCCTTATACACTGGATACTACAGACCTTCATCAAGACAGTATGGGTATTATGGCTCAGGACGGTCCAGCAGCTCCAAGATCTCTTCTCAAGAGAAGATCTCACAGAGAGACGCATTTGTGCAGATGCTTGTAAACGTTTCATTACTTTAGCGCTGGTTCAAATCTATGTCTTATCTTGCTGTTTCTAAATGTGTATTTTTGCACAGTAAGTTTGATGAATTCACATCAGCTTTGCTATATTACTTGTCTACCACTGTTGATTCCCTTGAAAGGACAAATCATGTTTCCATGTGCTAACACAGTGGTGCCCAAAGGGGGGGTCGGGACCCCTCGGTCGTTTTTAGTTTTTAGATTTGGGCAAAGCCGAATTGGAGAAAAGTGTTCTCGGTTAAGGCGGAGGATTCTGCACAAACACCACAGGTGGGCAGTGGTGTGTAGTAGGCTTTAAATAAAGCTATGTTCACATGTATTGTACACATTCCAACTTTTACATCTTTCAATCGTAAAGAATCCAACAAGACACAATGTGATGTGTGAGGCGGCTGAAAGAGTATCTTAAGGTCACAATCAAACTTGTTACATATAACAACAAAATATCTTGTACAGAACACAAACAATGCTGGCAGAGGCACTACATTGTCTTAGGAAACAGGAGCCAACCCAAAACATTATGGCTGCAGCTGAAACTTGATGTTATGTGAAATAATGCGGGTCAGCTTGTGCATGGCATGGGGACTTCAGCGCATCATGCAGGGTGACCTTTAGAAAGCAAACCAGTCAAAGTTTCAGACAAAACGTTCTGTCAAAACGTTGTCAACCGGTGAAGCTAGTGCATTTGCGTGGCCTCTCTTTGTGTCTGACTAACTTATTAGCAAAGATGAAGTACAGAACGGTGGTGATGTACATGGAGATCGGATGCTTTGTGGTTTGCGTGGCCGGTTGGATTCTTGTCTGCTCTACGATGCCGACAGAAATATGGACATGGTCTGAGGTGGACAGTATAGTACTTACCACTTCAAACTACTTCTCAAACCTGTGGAAGGACTGCATATCTGACTCCACTGGTGTGTCAGACTGCAAGGGAATCCCATCCATGCTGGCAATAAACTGTAAGTAACAATATGGATAAATAGGATAACAAAAAACTGTTTCTTGACATTTTATTTCAAATTTAACTGTAGGGGATATCCACATGTGCCGGGCTCTCATCATTATTTCCATTATCTTGGCGTTCTTTGGATCAATCCTAGTCTTAGTGGGCATGAAGTGTACCAAAATTGGAGGTTCTGAGTTAGCAAATGCACGAGTAAGCTTCGCTGGTGGGATGAATTTCCTTATTTCAGGTAGGCAATTTGCATAATCAATAATCAGGTTTTTTTTGTTTTGTTTTTTTGTTACTGTGAGTTAACTTATGATAATGTTTTCATTTTAGGGTTATCTTCTATGGTGGCCTTTTCATACTATGGGAATAAAATTAGATCAGAATTTCAAGACCAAACTTTCAAAGCTCAAAGGTAAGAACAGATGTTGCTTAATAAAACACATAATGTTATTTTGTAGATTACCTGATGTGTGCTTGCATTTGCCAGATTTGAAATAGGAGTTGGCGTCTTCATCGGCTGGGGAGGCTCCACTCTTCTTGTAGCTGGAGGCCTCATGATAAGTATTATATTAGGAATAGAAGGCTGTCGGTCCAGGTACATAATAACCCCATTTGGTTTGGAAATGATTTTGATGATTTTTTAAAATCTAACATTTGCAACCAAACAGGTCAGAGATGTACCCTGCTTTCCCGTTGCCGGAGGCCTACACAGTCGTTCCAACAAAGAAAAGCGTAGTGTCTTCTGCCCCGTCGGTTGTGACTGAGAGCCGGAAATCAAGGCTCAGCAGCAGTAACAGCAGAGCAAGCAGCCTATCTGGAATCAGTAGCACCACAAAGACAACAGCAACAAATGCATATGTGTGATGGATGCATAGATATAATGTTGTAATCTACATTTGATAAGCGTTCAAGACTAAAAGGCTGTGAAATTACTTATTGTTCTTGTGAAGAAAAAAATGAGGATCCGCACAATTCCAAGTAGTGACGTTTCGAGCACCAAGCCCTTCTTCAGACAAATTATTATTCTTGTACCTTACAAACTTAAAATAAATGTTCATAATTTGTGTGTGTTGCGTATTTTTATCCAGTATGTGCACTGTAGTAAAGTTAATTTAGATCTAGTGTTTCCCACAGAATTTCAAGTGTGATAATGGGGACTTGGGCAAGCTTATTTCAATATGTTCTGTCAATATACTTTTCGGACAACAGATGTGACTTTTTGCCTATATTTAATCTACAGTTCCTTTTGGTTGATGGTCAATTTTAAATGTATGATGATCCCTTAAAGGAACGGAGATATGGTCTTACCTGAACTTAGACAAATTGATTCCAAACTGTCTGGTCTTTGTTCGTGCCCTTGGAAAAGCTTGGTCGCTTCTAACTTCACTCCCTTTGGAGCTATTGGAATACATTGGGAGAGGCCAAATGCTAACAACATCTTTGGTCTTTTTGTGTGACTGAGGGCACACAGTTTTTCCATACTGTGATATGTTCTTACCTGAGCTTAGACAAGTTGGTATGTACCCGTCTGGTCTTTGTGTGTGCCCATAAAAGAGCGTGGTCACTTCTAACTTCACCCCATTTGGGAGAGGCCAAATAAGATAAGATAAGATAAGATGGTACTTTATTGATCTCACAGATGGAGAAATTGCATTCAATGAGAGAGCATCCAGCAGCAGCACCCATTCAGTGTGCACCACTCTTTTTTCACTCTTTTTTTTCTTTGGTGAAAGATCGTTGTGTCGCGGCCGCCATCTTCACTGTTTGGTCACAGGAGGAGCACTGGTTGATGGGAAATCCGTAGACGATGACCACGGCGGTGGAGCTCTTGCGCTTGGCCACGATGTTCTTGGCCACACAGGTGTAGTTGGCCGTGTCGGACAGACGCGCCTGCTTGATGATCAGGTTGTGGTCCACGGTGACGTAGAAGTTCCTGTCCTCGGCCGGGTCGATGATCTCGTTGTCCTTCAGCCACTCCACCCGCATGACCTTGGAGGATGGAGAAACTGTAGCTGCCCTCTGTCTCCTCTGATCATCTGAAACGGTGCACCGCCTCCTGGGCTTGTCCCCGTCTCAGAGCGTGGTGTCCTGCACTGGTCAGCTCCACCTCGTCCTTCCTCTTCCTCCTGCACAGCTCCCTCCACAGTCTATCACCATCTCCTCGTTGGTCCCTTTTGTTGATTCCTGTAGCTCCTCTTGTGACGCCTCCTCCGTGCTGCAGGTACGTACAAAGGTTTCCAGAAAAACAACGTGGTTCGCTGAAAAAGGCAAACAATTCACTGAAAAAGGCAAACAATTCAGCTGTACCAGGAGAGAGGGAGGTCACTTCCTGTTTTTGATAGTGACACTCCACAAAATTATTGCAATACTTTTGATATCACAACTTCATAGTGTGACAAACATTACATTAAATGTAATGTATGGTTACATTTTTTTTTTTTTTTACACAATTCATGTGTTCAGTACTATGGCTCCATCTGATGGTGATGCTGATGTGGTGACAAATTATTTCTGCTGCACTCAAATGGCTTGGTGTGCTTAGTATGTTATTTTCATTACCTCATTATTAATAATTTGGAACAGATTGGCAATAACTGCAACTTGTTATACAACAACCCCCTATATGAATCATATTGAAAATAATAAGGTGTTTCACTGAAAGTATTTACATACACATAAGCTGTCAATAAGTGATCCCACCAGTATGCTATTCTTAGTTTTACGGCGGTTCATGCTCCTGCTGAGTATTACTCATCAGGGTGAAAAGTAACATATTCACTGAATTCTGCCTATCTGTGTACGATATGCCCACTGAGTAATTGTATCATCTCACACAGCAGCGGTGTCACATGACCCCTTCCAAAACCTACTGCTCCTTCCTGTGACGTGTGATGAGTCAAGGGCTGAACCTAGAACACGGGCAAAACTCCTCCCTGCCAAATATAAGCGTCCACAACACATGAACTATGAATCGCATCCTATTCATTCAGCTAACCCTGACCTGCTCTTTCAGTCGACCTCAAGGATAAGAAGCTTCAGCTTCACTTCAGGGGCCAAACAACATGCTCCAGGAAATCTTGGCCTTAATTCTGTCCAGCTCAGGCTGGATCCTAGTCTCCTCTACCTTACCCACGGACTATTGGAAGGTGTCTTCTATTGATGGGACAGTAATTACTACAGCCACCTTCTGGTCTAATCTATGGAAGACATGTGTCACTGATTCAACAGGACTTTTCAACTGCAAGGACTTCCCTTCCCTGCTGGCCTTGGATGGTCATTATCATAATTATCTTTTTTTCCCATTTTAATTATTATTGTGTATAACCTCAGATTTTACCAATGCTTTGGTGTTTTATTCTTCTTTTCAAAATTTCATCATGTATATTAATATTATACATAATGAAATTTACAGTTAGAGCTTATGTCACATACTAACCTACGTACATCTGCCACTGCTGCTTTTTTCTTTTCCTCTTCTGTGACTCGAGCTACAGCTTTTACTATTAATACTGCTAGAGATACTACAGATTCTATTATATGCAAATATGCTCCACCTTATATCACAGTTTCCTTTGCTATTTTTCACTATTACTAGGCTAAGCTACACGCTACTTGTTTCTAACTCTTCTATCACTCTTACTCTTACTCTTACTATTACAAACCAACTTTGCAACCAAAGGCAACATTAATGTAGTGTACAATTAATAAGCACTGGTATTAGGAATTCTCACATTACAGTCACTTTGTCAGACACAAGGCCTGTGTCTGTGTGGGCAGTTGAAAAGGCATGCTATGTGTATATTATTTTCATCATTCTATCTAATATTGTGAAGGTTACTAGGTACCATCACTACTGGCACCGCACCAACAATAAAATTCTGAAATATTAAACTAAGAATTTATCAGAATAAGATAGGAAAATGAAATAGATTACTAAATGTACTGCTAGTGATGCAACCACTTTCCCACTACTTCAATATTGGGTTTGGATAATTAAAATATAGGTTGCTTTTATTAAATCATGTAATAATGGATCAAAAACGTGGTAATTTTCTTTTGAGTCAATGTTTAGCCATAGTTCTGGGAGGTTAATGGCAATAAAAAAGATTTATGGAAACACCCCCGGTGTTTTCGAGCATGGCTGACTAGTAACAAGGGTTAACTGCTGGGTAATATTTGCCTCAAAAATCACATTCACAAAGACCACAAAACAAATATACTTGCATGTGACAAATTGGTTCCCATCATTTCGTTCACCCACAAGGTCAGCTGGCTGAATACACAGGAAATGCAAAGATTATAACAGATTATTTATGTTTGCAGGTTACATCCAGGCGTGCAGGGCTCTTATGATTGCAGCAGTCTGTCTGGGATTTTTCGGTTCAATTTTCGCACTTGTTGGAATGAAGTGCACTAAAATAGGAGGAAGTGACCAGAATAAGGCCAGGATTGCATGTTTGGCAGGTGTAACTTTCATCCTCAGTGGTAAGTAACTTCAAATAGTTCAAAAAGGTTTCACAATTTCAATACTTACATTTCAAAATTATCATTTTTTTCCTAGGTGTTAGTTCGCTGTCGGCATGTGCGCTCTATGCCCATCGGATAACCTCCGAGTTCTTTGACCCAATCTTTGTGGCACAAAAGTAAGTTTACTTGTTGCAAACCGGCCAGAACGTAGTGCAGAATGTATTGCAATGATGTATCTTTGTATTTCCCAGATTTGAGCTGGGAGCTGCGTTATTCATTGGCTGGTCTGGATCTGTCCTCTGCATTCTGGGAGGGTGTATGTTCTGCTTCTCTATTGAAGGCTGTTTCACTAAAAGGTTTGTTGGAAGAAGAAACATGTTTTTGATAATCAATGGCGGAAAGAGAAGTTAAAATGTTTGGAGATTGGATAAACTTCTGATCTATCTGAGAACTCTTTTTACATATGCATGGTTCAGAAGTAGATTAAGGTTGGGCGTCCCACATTTTCTTCCTTTAGGTGTAATGTGGATGTTCAACAAAAACAATCATTCAAACTTTCTAATAGGAATTATTCCTTTCCCAACTTCTTTCCAGCAAAAAAGTATTGAGTTCTTTCCACTTTTGATAATAATGTAACTAAATATTGTTGCCTAATCATGTGTTTAAGAGCTATTTGTGTTTTTGCTTTTTGTTGCAACCACAGCCAGAGAACCTACATTTACAAAGGCAACATCTCTCACGTGTCCTCCTTCCCAAAAGGACAGGCGACATCTGGACACCTCAGACCTGTCCTTCAATACAGCACCTCCTCCAGGAACCATCATTTTGACAAGAAAGAATATGTTTGAACCATATGAGACGCGAAATTATAGAAAATGACTCATCCAAAAAAAAGTGTAAATAGTTAGTATGTGGAACTGTTCTTTATCCAATTTTCTTTTCATATAATATATGATATATCTTACAGTACTCATCAGTTGTTATCTATGACAATGGCATAACTATATTCTCCAAAATTTCAATTATAGGCTATTTGAAAAAGAGATTTTGTGACGTGAGATCAGTGTTGTTACTTGGCCATGTTATTGTTATATTTATATATTAACGCTCTTGGAGTTTATTTGCGAATCAGATTCTGAGCAAGTAGCTCTAAATTAGCCAGTTGCTCTTTAAATGTTCATATGTTTTTTTTCTACGTAATAAGAGGAGGGCAAAAGCTAGTGTTTGGGTGTGTTGTGCGTGCGTGCGTGTGCGTGTGTACCATTATGTTTCTTAAATAGTAATACCAAAAAATTGTGCATTTTTTTGTAATTTACATTTTTGTAAACATTGAAATTAAAAGTTAATAAACATGACATTCTCTTTTGTGTAAAATCGTGCATCAACACTTACAGAGAATGATCAGCAGATGGCGGTATTTTGTCATTTATGATTGATGTACTGAAATAGTGTTGGGGTCTGTTTATTTGTGATTGTAATTTAGATTTCCTGATAGTTTTGCCACACACATTCTTGTCTGTGAAAGTGGAAGCTAGATCATATGGCAAGTTAGAAATATCATAAGTAACTGGTGATGAAAAAGCTTGCATGTTCTAGAAATAGGATCTTCTCAGATTACCAAAAGCCCATACTGGTGTAGATTAGCCAGATAGATAGATAGGTAGGTAGGTTGGTTGGCACCCTCCTGCATATTTACAGTCAACAAGTGACAGTCTCAGTGCCCTCATCAACAGTGCTGACATATAACAACACAAATCTATTCTTTAGGCAAAAGAGGAAACACATCCGTTCACCCTTCACCAAGAGAACAGAGACATTACAGCAGAGTATAGTTCATAGTTTTTTTTATTTTTATTTAACAATGAGGAAACGTCTAATCCAGATCTTTGGATTTCTGATCACGTCGCTGGGATGGTTCTTTGTCTTATGCACTATGGCCATGGACTATTGGAGGATAACTCAGCTTGGAGGCCAGGGAGGTTCCTTTATCATTAAAGTGGCCTGGTACTGGTCCAATCTGTGGAAGGACTGTTTCACTGACTCCACAGCCATCACCAACTGCAGAGACTATCCTGTCCTCTGGAGCGTTGCCAGTAAGTCTGTCTGAAGTGCATGGAGTAATGTGTTCCTTTATAGGAGTATTTCAAACTTGTACGAGTAATATTAATTCTATTGAACTTGTAACAACAATTTGTATATCAATTAGAAAATACTCTATTATTGGGGTATGGTTTAGTTTTCTATGCTACTTGCTGCTGCTATGTTACTTCTTCGGTGTTTATAAGGGACTACAGATACGAAGTTAACTGACTGCAAACCTTTTTTTTCACTAAATTGTATATGAACTTGTCACACTCTGAACAATAGCTGTCAATTTTTCTTCTTGCAGCTTATGTCCAAGGAGTCCGAGGATTACTCATGTGCGGCCTGACCATTGCATTTTTTGCAGTAGTGCTATGCTTTGTGGGCATGGAGTGCACGTATATCGGTGGATCTGAAGCAGTTAAGGACAAACTCGTTCTATCTGGAGCTGTCTTCCATTTTGTTGGAGGTGAGAAGTTGCCTTTATAAATCTCAGAAATGTTTACCAAGATTTCTTTGCAACAACACATCTTTACGTGCAGGTCTTTCAGATATTGCCGCTTACTGCTTGTACATCAACAGAGTTGCAAGGACAAGTTTTGCAGCCAGTTTAGCCCCAGGAGTATTAAGGTTAAGTTACTTATTATAATATCTAAAGCATACTTACTCATACTGTATATGTGATGGTCTCGGTGATTCTAGGTATGACTTAGGACCTCCAATATTTCTTGGACTGGTCGGATGCTTTCTCATCTACTTTGGAGCTGTGCTTTATGCTGTCTCTGTCTTCCGTGTCATCTGGCCTAAAAGGTAATGTATTTAATGATTCCTAAAAGGAATAAAGAAGTACAGCTATTTCAAAAGAATTACTTTAGTACAACAAATCACTAATAATGAATAAACTACGTGCACACACAGACCTAGAAACCCATAGCTACTACTACTACTTTAATATTACTACCATTGTTAGTAGCACAGAGGAAGTTAAACATTGTAGTGTCTTGTTATGTGACCCATTTCACACATCTCTCACACAGGCATTATCTTTTTACTGTTAGAAAGAAGTTCCAATGCTTCATATACAGTAACTTCACAACCATGTATTGTGTTTAACAGTCAAGTGGTGAATGTGTATGGGACGAACACCTACGCAGCCCCACGCTACCGTGGCCGATCCTTATACACTGGATACTACAGACCCTCAAGACAGTATGAGTATTATGGCTCAGGACGGTCCAGCAGCTCCAAGATCTCCATGCTATCTCGAACCACAGAGAAGATCTCACAGAGGGACGCATTTGTGTAGATGCTAAGTCAACATTTCATAATTTGTGCACATGTATGTCTATAAATATAAAAGGAAGATGATGAAAGTGATAGTCTGTAAGTTTGCAAAATGAGAGAGAGAGAGAGAGAGAGAGAGAGAGAGAGAGAGAGAGAGAGAGAGAGAGAGAGAGAGAGAGAGAGAGAGAGAGAGAGAGAGAGAGAGAGAGTCTCATTGGTCAAAGTTATGGCACCAGGGAATCAGATTAGTTGCTGAGATTAGTAAAGGGAGTAATTTTTTACTACTTATGTTGCATCAAGTTGCATGCCCAGACAGGCGTTCAATTTCAACAATCAATGCTACATTTGTAAAACATTTAGACTTAAAGGCTATCACTTAAGCTGAGTTCAGGTCTATGTCTAATTTCATGTCATCAGATGTTGTCATTTTTAAATGTAAGTCTGTTCACTTGTATCTGACTTGTTTACCGCTGTTGACTCCTTTTAAAGATCAAACCATGTTAACATGTTCTGATCTATGGTTTGTCCTGTTGTTTTAATAATAAAACAAAGAAAATTGTAGTGGTGTATTTTCTTTATTGTCAGTTATATACTATCAAGTGATAATAACTGATAGGTCCCACGTTCGATTCCCACCTGGACAGGGCCTTTCTGTGTGGAGTTTAAGTATCCCCTACCACTAAAAACATGTACAACAGGCCAGGATGAATGAGAGTGTGTTTGAGAGTGCGAGTGGGGGACAACGGATGTAAAATAAGGATACAATCCAGTATGTGTCTTCATTAACATGCACTGTCCCTACCAAATAATGAAGAAAAAATAATAATAAAAATGAATTCAAAAACGACGCATACATCTTATAATAGTAAAGATCCAACACTTACAGATCACTCTAAAAATCATTAGATACTTTATGAATGATCTTGTATTGAACACAGACTGTAGGTTTAGGTACCATGGCCCAGATATTCTAGTATATTGTGTTCCGGTATGTCCTCTGGTAACATTATAGTACAGATGGCTAATCGAAGTCATGCTATAAGCTCAGTGTAACTTAGTGTGAATAATTATAAATCAGCGTATACCCTTCCTAAATACCAGGGGTAGACCTCTGCCCCCTGCAACTTTAGTACAGCACTATTGTCCTTATCTGTCTTTTAAACATTTGCTTGCTTCTGTTTGATGACTTCTCTGTTTTAAGACATGTATTATCTTAAGAAACAGGAGCCAACCCAAAACATTGTGGCTGCAGCTGAAACTTGATGTTATGTGAAACCATGCGGGTCAGCTTGTGCATGGCATGGGGACTTCAGCGCGTCATGCAGGGTGACCTTTAGAAAGCAAACCATTCAAAGTTTCAGGCAAAACGTTCTGCCTCTTGCCACTTGTTTGTGTGTGTTTATGTGACATCAGAGGAGGGAACAGCCTTAGCCATTATTGTCAACCGGAGAAGCTAGTGCATTTGCGTGGCCTCTCTTTGTGTCTGACTAACTTATTAGCAAAGATGAAGTACAGAACGGTGGTGATGTACATGGAGATCGGATGCTTTGTGGTTTGCGTGGCAGGTTGGATTCTTGTCTGCTCTACGATGCCGACAGAAATATGGACATGGTCTGAGGTGGACAGTATAGTACTTACCACTTCAAACTACTTCTCAAACCTGTGGAAGGACTGCATATCTGACTCCACTGGTGTGTCAGACTGCAAGGGAATCCCATCCATGCTGGCAATAAACTGTAAGTAACAATATGGATAATTAGGATAACAAAAAAAATAACAAAACATGAACTGTTTCTTGACATTTTATTTCAAATTTAACTGTAGGGGATATCCACATGTGCCGGGCTCTCATCATTATTTCCATTATCTTGGCGTTCTTTGGATCAATCCTAGTCTTAGTGGGCATGAAGTGTACCAAAATTGGAGGTTCTGAGTTAGCAAATGCAAGAGTAAGCTTCGCTGGTGGGATGAATTTCCTTATTTCAGGTAAGCAATTTGGATAATCAATACAAGTTTTTTGTTTTGTTTTTTTGTTACTGTGAGTTAACTTATGATAATGTTTTCATTTTAGGGTTATCTTCTATGGTGGCCTTTTCATATTATGGGAATAAAATTAGATCAGAATTTCAAGACCCAACTTTCAGAGCTCAAAGGTAAGAACAGATGTTGCTTAATAAAACACATAATGTTATTCTGTAGATTACCTGATGTGTGCTTGCATTTGCCAGATTTGAAATAGGAGTTGGCGTCTTCATTGGCTGGGGAGGCTCCACTCTTCTTGTAGCTGGAGGCCTCATGATAAGTATTATATTAGGAATAGAAGGCTGTCGGTCCAGGTACATATTAACCCCTATTTGGTTTGGAAATTATTTGGATGATTTTTTTTAAATCTAACATTTGCAACCAAACAGGTCAGAGATGTACCCTGCTTTCCCGTTGCCGGAGGCCTACACAGTCGTTCCAACAAAGAAGAGCGTAGTGTCTTCTGCCCCGTCGGTTGTGACTGAGAGCCGGAAATCAAGGCTCAGCAGCAGTAACAGCAGAGCAAGCAGCCTATCTGGAATCAGTAGCACCACAAAGACAACAGCAACAAATGCATATGTGTGATGGATGCATAGGTATAATGTTGTAATATACATTTAATAAGCGTTCAAGGCTAAAAGGCTGTGAAATTACTTATTGTTCTTGTGAAGAAAAAAATGAGGATCCGCACAACTGTTAAGTCCCAGCTTTTTAATATAGCTCACCTAGTAGTGACATTTCGGGCACCAAGCCATTCTTCAGACAAATTATTATTCTTGTACCTTGCAAACTTAAAATAAATGTTAATTGTACACATAATTTGTGTGTGTGTTTTTTTTTTTATACAGTATGTGCACTGTAATAAACTTAACTCAGATCCAGTGTTTCCCACAGAATTCAACTGTGATTAAGGGGACTTCGACAAGCTGATTTCAATATTTTCTGTCAATATAGTTTTCGGTGTACAAATGTGACTTTTTGCCTAATTTAATCTACAGTTCCTTCATGGTTAATAGTTTAATTTTATATTCATGATGATCCTTTAATGAGCAAATTCTGCCCTTTTTTTAGGCCATGGGGGAGAAAATGACTAAAGGGAGGATCAAGGTGTCCAGTTGGAGGCACTGGGAACAATGTTCATATAAACTTTTAAAACAACTTGTGTTTAATCAAGAAAGAGCGATGTGAGGTCTAATTTTGTAGGGTTATTTTTGAAAAAAAACAATACAAACCGATGCTTGACTGTCACAAGCAAATAATGTGGAATGGAATTAATCGATTAAATGAATGCAACAACAATCAATGACTGAAGGCCAAATGAGGAATTAGACATCATTTCCGCCACGCACATACCTTGCACTAAAGGCATGCAAATAAACAGTTGATAGGCTCTTTTGCTGCCGTGGCTCCTCTCTGTTGAACCAATGGAGAGGGGCGGGATTGTCCATGCGCTCCAGCCAATCACAGCGCCCCACGACCGGTCGGCTGCGGACGGCTTCCTCGCTCTGACAGCCTGGGAGCCCGTGCTAGCTGTCAACACATGGGACATTTGGAGAAATTTCATGACCGGCGAAACATTAATCTACATATTTTTCAATTCTACACTAGGCTACACAGTTACGACCGCGCACCTCCGCATGTCAAGCGTTAACTATGGTTTCCATCCACCAGGCGGCTCACAAGATACTGAATTATATCCCTTATCTCCTTGTTCTGATTGACATGAGGTATCAAGGTAAGGAAGTTAAGTATTGTAGGAAAAAAAAAGACAAGAAAACCCCCCGATGTGGCTGTCGTTAGAAGGGCATGGTTTTTTACTATAATACTTTTTTTTTTACAGACTGCACTGGACTGAAAGCTGAACATGCAACTTTTTCGAAACTTAGGCTAGCTCGAGTTCTGAAACTTGTCGAATACAAACAACCCGATAACACGATCTCACCAACCGTGGATCTATTATGGCTGCAACCTATTTTGATCAGAGCGTTTACTGCATAAGGAGACCCAAACGAAGACTTTACTAACCAGTCACGGAACGGTCAAAGAGCCGAGAGAGCGAGAGCTGCGTGTGGCTCTCTGAAACTAGAGTGTGTATGCGTAGCGCTGGTTGAGCTAAATCAATACTGTTGGCTAATGCTAATGATCGATGCTTTATTACATTTTAAAGCAGTTCACTTAATACATTACGAAACATGACGTGTAGGTGTAAAGTTGACTGACCTCTTTGAGTACTTTTCATGATTTCTTTGATCACGTGTTTGCGGATAGTTTAGTTTATTTATGTTATGTTTTGCTGTTCAGACTGTCTCTATTCATCTCTATGTGCCATTATCTCTATGTGCCATTAGTATGATCAATATAGCTACAACACAGACATACATCAGTTTTGCACTGTCAGTGTTGAAGAGCTTTCAAGGAGAATTACAAATACTGATGTCTTCGTTGTAATGAATGTGATCTGTCTTATGTGTATCCCAGGAGTGAAATGTGGCAGAGATGGCAGTGTGGACAATCACATGGAAATGGGAAAGAAGCTGCTTGCCGCTGGACAGCTTGCAGATGCTCTGTCACACTTTCATGCTGCTGTGGGTAAGTGAAACACCTATGCAATCCAAAAATGCCTATAGCTTGTCTTATTGTCTTATTATTATTTGTCACATTTGTTTTGTTTTTTCCAGATGGGGATCCAAAGAATTATTTGGCCTATTACAGAAGAGCCACTGTCTACTTAGCATTGGGAAAGTCGAAATCTGCTTTGCCGGATCTGACCAAAGTCATTGAGCTAAAACCAGACTTCACATCTGTAAGTTTTCCATACTCGCTTTTCTCACCCACTGTGATTGCGAATGTTGCAGTATCTGCATGAAATTTCTATTCACTTTACTATTCATGGTGTTATTATATTATCATGTTGTAAACTGTTGTCAGTAGCAATGGAAATGTAAAAGTAAAGCCTCCGCCTGAGTAAAGAATCTAAACTATGACTGGGAAAATAGGTCATTATACCAGCTGTTTAACGTGTTTATCGACTACTTAAAAACACTGACTTGTTTTCAACCCATTAGGCGCGGCTACAGAGAGGAAATCTTCTTCTGAAACATGGAAAACTAGATGAGGCAGAAAGTGACTTTAAGACTGTGGTGAGTCCAATAATAGTCTATTCAAATTGTCTGAGATTAAGACAGGCTAGATAAGCAGGAAGTAAAATGACCAGAAGGTGTCACTGTTGATCTGCAAAGCAATTTTAGTGGTCTTGAATCATCAGAAAGTCATATTTTTTTTAAATATTGTTCTGTTTTCTTTCAAGATAAGAATGACTTTGTAAACTATGAGTAAATCAGTCTATATAATTGTACAAAGTTAATTAATTTCAAAACTTCCTGTTGAGACTCATGACTGCTGAGATTTTTTTTTGATAAACATTGATTGGTTTCATCCATTATGTCATGAGATATGGCCAGTAGTACTAGTGTGTTGCCATGTCAGCGTCTTATACTCACCCAGGGCAATGCCTCATGTTTATGTTCTTAACACTGTCTGTCTGAACAGCCTCTCATGCAAGATGTTAGTTAAATTATATTGACATTTATCATGGAGCTAACATTCGTAGCAAATGCTAAAAATCCAAACTAATTCAGAAAGGGTATAAAAAACAGACATATCTTGCTTTGTTCTGTAACAGTTGAAGTCCAACCCCAGCGACAAAGAAGAAAGTGAAGCCCAAAGTCAGCTGAAAAAGTCTGATGAAATTCAGAGGCTTACAGCAGAGGCACACGGGAGCTTCAAGAACAAAGACTATGTAACAGCTGCATCCCAGCTTGACACTATCATTGAGGTAAGGGATGTAACCACCAATTTGTTTTGCAAAAACAATGTTGTTATATCCATCTTCTTATAGACTTGTGTCTGGGATGCGAGTTCCCGTGAGATGCGAGCCGAGTGCTTCATTCAAATGGGAGAGATGTGGAAAGCTGCCACTGACCTAAAAGCTGCTTCTAAATTAAAGAGTGACAATACACAGGCCTTCTACAAACTCAGCACCATCTACTATAACCTCGGAGACCACGAGCTGTCCCTCAAGTGAGTGGTGCCTCGGCATTCAATTGAAACTTCAGTCCAAGTCTTGTCAAAATGGATGTTAGGGGACCACCATTTTAAAATAAATCAGTCACAAAAGAAGTGAAGTGGTGCTTTAAGCTAAATTGCATATCAAATTAAGGCCCTTTTGTAACAATGGGGGCAAAGAAATCTGGACCTATCTTTCAAAAGTATATACACGACATACAGGGTACTAAAGTCCTGGACAAAAATCTGTATTAAGTGTCATTACCCTTTTTTTTTTCCATTTTTATTTTATTTATTTTTTAATTTAATATGGACATAGCAATTACATTGGACAAACCAGATGCATTGTTTAAAGTGTTATAGCACATGTGCTAACACCTTCAACACCTGTCCACAGGAGGCTTTCAGGTTACAAAAGATAAAACGCATTAATAAACATGACAAGGCACATTTAGTTGTGCATTTTCATAACTTGCCATGAAACAATTGATTACAACACTGACGTCTACATTGGGGTAGAAATATTTTTTTCCCATCTTACAATGGTACTCATATCTTCAACCCAAATAGTGGCTACAAATGTATTCATTTATTTTTATTTTGATGGGTAGTGTCCTTTGATTATATTGCTATTGCTATCATTGCGCATTGGCTAAACTTGCTCACAAACGAATTGTTCTTCTGTACATTTTGATCATCTATCTGCAGTGAAGTCCGGGAGTGTCTAAAGTTGGATCCTGATCACAAACAGTGTTACAGCCACTACAAGCAGGTCAAGAAGCTCAACAAACAGATCCAGTCTGCAGAGGAACTCCTCAAAGAGCAGAGGTACAGTGTGTGTGAGTGTATGTGTGTGTGCGCGTGAGTGTGTGTGTGAGTATGTGTATGTGCGCTCTAAGAGGTCTATACTTGTGTAAATATATAATACCATAGCCTCTGTATACTCAGGATTGCATCAGCTGTTGACCGACTATATCTTTATCCTCAAGCAATTTGCCGTCTTTGGCTCCCAAACATCTGTGGAAATCCTGTTAGGTCGTGAATTGATGTTGATGCCGCTTCGTATCTGGAGGACATAACATTTCACATTAATTGGCTCACAAGATAGTGTTATGGTTATATGGTGCAATGACTGGGCTTTTACTTGCGCTGAAAAACCTTGGTGGTTGTGATGTATATTTGCAGTTGGATTTTTTTAACCAGCAGCGGCGCAAGACATTTGTCCCAGGAGGGTCACATGGGGTGCTAAGGCTAAGTTATTCCATGGGGGTGCCAACAAAACATAACACACATAATAAAAATGCGTGCACACTCGTATGCATAATATGCTGTTCACTACTGCACCCGAGCGCACAAACAGCACTGTGTAGTGAAGGAGGATGGTCTGTGGACCTGCCTTTCTGTCCAGCGTGCACCAAGGAGCCTCTGCAGAATTGTTTTATGTCAAACATGTGCGCCAGAGAAGCAGATCCTTCTTAATGTGTGGCCCCGCCGCAATCTCCCCTCACATCCGCATCGTAGAGCCATATACGCTTTAGCATGAACAACTTTAGCATGAACGCTATCACACTGTTAATGCTAAAGTTGAGCTTAATTAACAGGCTGATGATGCTGAAGACTCAAAAACATGAGGGAAGGGCAACAAGTCAAGTTCATGTGTGAATTATATCGCTCTTGTGTGCGTAATTTCCCTGCCCAGACTTTGGCTCACCACTGGAGAACTTGATCCGTTTTTGTGCTTTGGGTTCAGCTGGGCACACGTCGCTGTATCAAAAGTGCACAATAATAACTGGCTGATTTCTATTCAGAGCCAGTGGAGCAGTGTCTAGCTTTATAATGTTAGCTTAACTTCAGCTCATTGACCAAATCTAGTGAACAACTGTAATATGACCCTGAGGTCAGGCTCAGTCCATACTACTGCTGTCGCAGAGCATGTGCTCGGGACAATGTCCCCTGTCCTACACACTCCTTTTCACATTCAGTCAGTGATGACCGAAGAATCTTTATAGAGAGAACTAGTTCTCCTATGATTTAGTGGCTAAAATCCTTGTCAGTGCTTTGACAAATTCAGGGGTTGCTCTTTGCAACTCTACATCAGGACTTCTCTGGAGGACATCAAATATCTCCAAGAAGCGCCATATAAGTTGAGACCATTTACCATATGTCAGCAATGATACGTAGGGCAGCACATTATTCCAAATTATTGTTATCGCAATATCAGGCGGAGATAAATTCAGTTCACAAAATCACTAAGATCCTCTGTCTGACTTATTTACACATATTTTTTGTGAACATATATTGAAAGTTTAATCATAATTTTTTACCATTTTTATCTTGTTTTGGTCCTGATAAGTTTTTTGGGATTTCTTTAGACACAAGTTGATAGCATAAACAGTTTGCATGTGGAATGTTCTGTGCTGGTTTAAGTAAAGCACTAATATTGTTACCAGAATATTCATGACAGTTCTCGAATGTTGTTTTTCTCATATTGTGCGTCCCAAGGTCATAAGATAAAGCTCCAGTAGACCGACACACTTGATTGCAAACCCACTGTTTCACCTTTTTCAATTTCACAAGTTCAGAACACACATTCTATGACATATTTCTATGTCGGAAGCATTTTTTTTTTTTTCTTCAGTTCTCGCATACCTTTTGTGAATCAAAGCCAAAATCTCACGCCTTGTCTTTGAGATTTGTCTAATGCAGCCATTCCCAAAGTCTGGGACATTGCGGCCCCCTTAGGGATCTGAAAATCTCTCAGAGTGCCCCAATGATAATATATTTACTCTATTCAAAAGAATTTGTTAGTTTTTTGCAACTAAAAGGATATAAAAAGCAGCATCTAGTAATGACTGTAAGTTAAATACTTGTGATTGTGGTACAATGTAGTAAATAAATGCGCATTTCCTTTCAAAATCATTTCTTTTTTTTAATGTACTTGTTTTGTAGACAAGCTTTGCCCTGGACCCCTCTTTGGAAACCACTGGTCTAATGGATACACAAACCAACAGAAACCTATATTGTGACACTAGGGAAGTTGCATACATGTTATATCTCTGTATTATCCTCTTTCAGATATGAAGAAGCTGTAAGCAAATATGAGGCAGTGATGACGACCGAGCCCAACGTGCATCACTTCACTCTCTTCGCCCAGCAGCGCATCTGTCACGCCCTGGTGCAGGTGAGGTCCCTCGCTACTGCCGTATGACACACTCCACCACTCAGGGAATGCATCAACAGTGTCTGTTTACATTACTGTGCCGTGTTGAGCAGAGCCAGCAGTCCACCCGAGCTGTGACTGTGTGCACTCAAGTCCTGCAGTCTGAGCCCGACAATGTGGACGTGCTGAAAGACAGAGCCGAGGCATACATCCAGGACCAGCAGTATGAGGAGGGTAGGTCACACGGAGCAGCACAGTCCCATTTGTGTTGAATAACATTGTGTATGGTACTGTTAGGGCTTTGAGTAGCTTAACATCATCTGTTAAACCCGTCTCTATTAAATCCGTAAATGAACCTGCTACTTGTAATTTGTTGACAAAGGTGTGATGGTAAAAGCTCCACTACTCTAAACGCCATTACAGATGACGACTTGAACTACCCCTCTCTTTGAAGTTGTGGTCTTTGCTTGCTAAAAATTTAAAGGTGAAAAAGCAATATAAAAATAACTACTTAATATAATAATTTTCATTTCAAGTGTTTTATTTAAAACGATGCAGCTCTTTATCTTCAACACCACATTTGTTACCCATTCTTGGTTGACAGTGCAGGCAGGCACAGCATATCATGTTGTCACAAATCCTTTAATAGCAAAGGGATTAACTCATAGGGATAAACAATGGCTTTTTGCTATCATTGTCACGCAGTGTTCTGTAATGGCAGATGGTAAAATCCATATGAATACTTTATCTTCTTGCCATCATTTTATCTGCCCGTTATTTTTCCCTGACCATTTTTTTTTTTAAGTGTTCTTGTTCTTGCTATGTTCAATTGTCAATCAAGTGATTCAGCAACACTTGTCACGATGTCTTAAAAAATATGACAACTAATGAATATTCTTAGCCATTTACAGCTTATATTTGTCAGGTGATTTATTTTTGATTCGGTTCTCTAGGTGAAAATTAGATCAAGTATCTTTTTTACAACAAAAAATACTGGGCCAATGCTGCCTGTAAGAATTGCTGTAAGTTTCAGCATTTCAGCATTTGAAGTTATATTTCAATAACTATTTGTTAAAATTGACATACACTGCATGCACAGTTGTATGGTCAAAAAACTCACTTGCGTAATAAATGTGCATGCAGTGTATATTTATTTGATAGCAATTCAGCTTTTCAAATTTAAGGAGACAAATGATGTTTAAAACTAACCTGGCTAACACCATGCTGCTGTGTGCGCTCGAATTATTTCGAACTGCACAACAGCCTGGGGACAATGGCCCAAATTTTTCGGTGGATTTGGGAACCAATCACAGAGCGAGGAGGGACGCAAGACGATGACGCACTATTCGATATACGGAAGCTTGTAGTTTATTTACGGATAAAAAAAAAAAAAGTTTATTTACGGATCAAACATGACAGCAGCAGACACGATGGTATTTTTCGATCAAGCTTTAGACCTTGTTCTAAATAATTTAGCTCAAAAGTTTACAGTGGGTACGTCATACGTCATCTCATACGATGATACGATTGGCCATGGCTACGTGCAGACGCATGATAGACTTTTTTTTTTTTTTCGTATCGCCCAATGAACGACTATTGACGATCGTAAACCACACCTCTCCTACGAGAAAATGAATTGGTGGTCCCCAGACTAAATATCACTTGTGATTTTAGTCTGGTGTTAGCCAGGCTAGTTTAAAACACTAATAAAAGTACATTTATTGTAGCTTAAAGGAATAGGCCACCGTTTTTATATACTAAGATATGTTCTTACCTCACTTTAGTCGAGTTAATATATCCCCGTCTGGTCATTGTCCGCGCGCTCTGTCACGCAAACGGAGCACATACGCAGCCTCTCCCATATGTGACATAGCTCCGAAAAAGCTCACGATAGAAGCTACCAAGCTCTTCCACGTGTTCCCTATTTAAATAAAGTTACGTGAAGTGTTTTCATGCGAAGTATATTTACACAGAAATGTAACGTGTCGATTTTATAAGCAAATAAAAAGGGGGACTATATTGTGAGGCGTAATGATACGAGGAGTAAAACGTCCGCGCAGTAACTCCTAAAGGTTATTGACGGAAGTGAGCGGGGGAAGTCTTTAGGAGTTACTACGCGGACGTTTTACTCCTCGTATCATTACGCCTCACAATATAGTCCCCCTTTTTATTTGCTTATAAAATCGACACGTTACATTTCTGTGTAAATATACTTCGCATGAAAACACTTCACGTAACTTTATTTAAATAGGGAACACGTGGAAGAGCTTGGTAGCTTCTATCGTGAGCTTTTTCGGAGCTATGTCACATATGGGAGAGGCTGCGTATGTGCTCCGTTTGCGTGACAGAGCGCGCGGACAATGACCAGACGGGGATATATTAACTCGACTAAAGTGAGGTAAGAACATATCTTAGTATATAAAAACGGTGGCCTATTCCTTTAACGTAGAGCTGGGTTTGCTTGCTGCCTCTGGTTACTTGGCTCACCAGCGTGCAATGCTCTTATTACCACCGTGTGAACACATCAGCAGGTGGGAATGCCAGGCGCCACGGCGAGGGCTTTTAAACTGTCAGAACCCATGGGTGGTTTTCACCCCACTACACCTTACAGGGTAAACAATCCTCAAACGTGCGCACTCAAACAGCCCAGAGCTTCTGCCAAATGATCTGAAGGTTCGCTGGTTTACTGGTTGGCGGAAAGTGCTTTTTTTTAATGATGACAGAAAAATTATGGAGGATTTCAATGGTGTTTAAATGAAGAGGTTTGGAGTGTTGAGGGTTGTGTTTGTTTGCTCTCTCACTTACCAAAATACAACAGACTAAGTATTTCTGTTTGTTTCTAGCCGTCAAGGACTTCGAGAGTGCTGCAAAGCTGAATGAGAATGACCGTGAAATCAAAGAAGGCCTGGAAAAAGCTCGAAGGCTGCTCAAACAGTCTCAGAAAAAAGATTACTACAAAATTTTGGGAGTCAAAAGGTGGGTTCAGTATTACTCATTGATATACCCCTCACCTGGAGTCGGTTCTTTACCCAAGTGATAATGTCTCCCCTGAGTAGGACAGCACAGAAAAAGGAGATTATCAAAGCCTACAGGAAACTAGCCCAACAGTGGCACCCGGACAACTTCCAAGATCCAGATGAGAAAAAGAACGCAGAGAAGAAGTTCATTGACATTGCTCGGGCTAAAGAGGTCCTCACAAATCCAGGTAAAATATTGAAAATATATATTAGGTTCAACTTGGTGTAAAAATACAGTAACATACGCTGCTCAAACCAAATCTTACCATAGGACCTTGTGATTTCCACTGTGACAATAACAGTGGTCTAGAAAATGCTGAGTATCTTTCTTAAGAAAATAAGTAAGGGAGTTTACATTACGGTATTATTGCTACTGCCTTTGTTTATTTTCTTTCAGGGGTCTGAATTTTTTGGCTTTGGAATGCAATATAATGGCAAAAGTTACTCTTTTTTAATGTGCCCTCTCGGTACTTGACAAAGTGCAAGGGTGTTTTTTGACCATATACAAAGAAAAGTTTGTATGAATTTGATTTTAACATGAAATATACTTCAGTTTGCACAGACATAGTATTATTATGTCTGTGCAAACTGAAGTATATTTCAAGTTAAAATCAAATCGAAATCCGGAAATGTTTTGATCCCACACTTCTGTAGATCATTTCCACCAGGTTATCCCCAAGTGGAGATAGAAAAAGCGCAAAGTGCCGAATTATACGATTCTAACCTTTTCCCATTAGAATAAAATTGGAGTTTTAATCATCGCTACAGCAACACTGTGAAAAATATGGCATAGGTGTGATCGCCTTTTTGATCAGAACGACCAAATAGAGTTTTTCCTGATTATTTATTGTCAACATACAAATTTGCTCCATCCTGTAGAAGGTGCAATGGCACCTAATTTGAATTTATCCAAATGAAAGGGTTGAGGACTGGGACTTTAACAACTGATAAAAGATTTCTAAAAATCAGACTTCATATACGCATACGAGAAATTCTTGGTACAGTTTTACTTTATGAAGAACTTTTGAAGGTCCACTTCCCTCGATTATTTTCCCCCAAAGTAGCCATTGGAGATAGATTTTGTACGACATTTAAAAAATGGTGGATTCCCGCTTTGCAGGCTTTCATCAAAAATGGCCGTCATCCAATATGGCGTAGATACCATTGACATATTACTATTTTTTGCTCAACTTTCCATGATGTACATCTGTACCAACTTTTGTGATTCTATGGCAAACTTTATTTTTGGCCAGGTGTCTCACAGTGTTAAAAAAAACTGAGGTTGGTGCTATACGTTTAAGTGTGACATCACACCCAATAATTAGCTACCAAACTGCTGAGAGTTCCATAGATAAACACAACAAACACAACAAAAACCACAACATCATCTGAATCTGATAAAAGGCCAACTGTTTACACCTTTCGAACAATATAGCTCAACATTTCTCCAGGTAATATGAAGATATTTTTATATTTAAAATAAGCCTTGTTGTGTATGGAAAAAAAAAAAGAAGATAATTAATGCCAGAAAAGCATTACTAAAAAGAGTGGAAAAAGAGTGGTGCGCACTGAATGCTCTCTCATCGAATGCAATTTCTCCATCTGTGAGATCAATGAAGTATCATCTTATCTTATCTTAAAGGAATAGGCCACCGTTTTTACATACTAAGATATGTTCTTAGCTCACTTTAGTCGAGTTAATATATCCCCGTCTGGTCTTTGTCCGTGCGCTCTGTCACGCAAACGGAGCACATACACAGCCTCTCCCACATGTCACATAGCTCCGAAAAAGCTCACGATAGAAGCTACCAAGCTCTTCCACGTGTTCCCTATTTAAATAAAGTTACGTGAAGTGTTTTCATGCGAAGTATATTTACCCAGAAATGTAGCATGTCGATTTTATAAGCAAATAAAAAGGGGGACTATATTGTGAGGCGTAATGATACGAGGAGCACAGCGTCCGCGTAGTAACTCTTAAAGACTTCCCCCGCTCACTTCCGTCAATAACCTTTAGGAGTTACTGCGCGGACGTTTTACTGCTCGTATCATTACGCCTCACAATATAGTCCCCCTTTTTATTTGCTTATAAAATCGACATGCTACATTTCTGTGTAAATATACTTCGCATGAAAACACTTCACGTAACTTTATTTAAATAGGGAACACGTGGAAGAGCTTGGTAGCTTCTATCGTGAGCTTTTTCGGAGCTATGTAACATGTGGGAGAGGCTGCGTATGTGCTCCGTTTGCGTGACAGGGCGCGCGGACAAAGACCAGACGGGGATATATTAACACGTCTAAAGTGAGGTAAGAACATATCTTAGTATGTAAAAACGGTGGCCTATTCCTTTAATGAAAATCCAAAGTAAATGTAATATTTCATTGTGATCAGATGTTTAAAAAGATCCTTGTAGTCGGCTCTTCAACAGATTCAAGTCAGCTAAATCCCATCATAGTGAATAGGGCTAAAGTTCAGTTGGACCCGGAAGTAGAGCAATTACATCATTACTTAGCAAACGTATCACGCCAATTTTTAGAAAGATTGTAAGATTTGGAAATATATTGGATTTGAATTTTGGGCCAAAGTTAGTTTTCGTCAATGTTCGCTGTGTGACATTTATGACGTGTGAAAGAATAATAATATTCCAATACGAAAACAATGTTTCCCTATTAGGGTCCCTAAACTATATACTGTATTTTTGAAAGTGTATGTCTTAGTATTCCTTCCTCATGGTCGGGGTCCTGGGTCCCTCTCAGTCGCCCACTGATTTGTTTTTTTTGGGCTCTGTACAATTACAATGTTGATTTTTGCATTACATTTGGTCACAGGACGTGCATTAGTGAGTGTTTTAGGGGTGTCAGTTCATTTTTCTAATACATGTGTACATGCACAACAAAAGGGGTGCATGAGTTATTTTGTGTGCTCTGCTCACTGCTACAGAATTATAAGAGCCCCTTCGTCGGCTCTGATGGCGCTTGGGCCTAATAATTATAATAAAATAATTTTCTACCCCTAGTCTTATAACAAGATAAACCTTGGATACATACAGTCAGTGTTTGGAATAACGCCGTTTAAAAGAACGGCGTTAGGTAACGGCGTTATTTTTTCAGTAACGGAGTAATCTAATTCATTACTCTCCTCGTCGTTACAACGCCGTTATCGTTACTGGGTAAACAAAGTGGCACGTTACAATTGGGCTGAATGAAGCGCCGCGGTGTCAGCATGGGGAGAGCAGTGGAGAGGGTGGGCGGAGTCTGACGGAGCAGAACACGCACATCTGACTGTCCGTGCAGAGTACTGCATCGCGCTCTCTGCTCCATAAACTACTTGTGTCCCCGACCCGCGGCTTGTCATCCCCACAGCGCGGTGCAGCCGCAGGGGAGAATCAAGTTGGTGATCATTGATCAGTAGTGTTGGAACTTATTTTTAACCCAAAGACGCAGTGGACGCGGTGGAGACACGTCTTTCTCCCTCTCTCTCTCTCAGCGCCTTTCTTCTTCCTCTCTCCCCGCTCTCCGCTCCATAGAACAGTGCAAGGCCACTAACCTTCTGGGGCATGTAAACTTATATTTGCTGTCGATTGTTTCACGGAGAGACATCATGCTTGTGCGTAAAGTCTGCCCTGATCGTTGGCACATGTTACTCTTGTTCCTCCCCATTCTCTTTGAATACGGCCATATTCCTACATTAATAAAACAGCGGCGCAAATACAATACCACTCAGTCACAGGGGCCTCCCCCACTCACCCCCCATTCAGTTCATTCAGTTACTATGAACATCTTTGAACATCTTTGAACACCTGTCTGTTCTAACCATTTCAATTGACTTGTGAAAACAGCAACAACAAAAAAACAAAATTCTTTGACATATAGCAACACAAATAGTTACTTTCCCTGGTAACGAGTTACTTTTATTATAGAGTAATTCAGTTACTAACTCAGTTACTTTTTGGAACAAGTAGTGAGTAACTATAACTAATTACTTTTTAAAAGTAACGTTCCCAACACTGCATACAGTATAATAGAACACGTTTTGGTTTGTACTAATATTGAAAGGACTGTTATTTGAATTTTTACTGTTATGATGCTGTTTGGAACTTGGAGATTGAAATCAATCGTGTGCCATTGCAGAGATGAGAGAGAAGTTTGACCACGGAGAAGACCCCATGGACCCAGAGAGTCAGCAAGGCCAAAACTTCCATCAGCACTTCCACGGCGGCTTCCCCGGATCTCAGGGATTCAACCCATTCGGATCAGGAAATTTCCACTTCAAGTTCAACTACAACTGATGAGCTGAACTGTGTGGATGTTCATATCATTGTCCCTATTGGAAAGAGGTTATATTGAACAGTTGAACATGGCATAAGAAGTGATGAGACTGATGTGGACCACTGTGATGGCCTTATTAAAGATGTGGCGTTTGTTAAGACAACCCCGATCATTTAGGTGTTTTAGGTTTTTTGTTCAATATGTCAAGGAAAAGGAATACTGGAATTTACGTGTCAAATGTCAGTGTGTATACAGGAATATACACTGTCTATTTTTCTATATGTGGAGGTTTCTAAACAAGAATTATTTATGCACTTTAAATAAAGTATTGTTTAATTTACTTTTGATAAAGTTGTATGTTCTGAATAAAACATGTTCAATGGAAAAAAAGGATCATTACAAAAGTGTTGGTCACTTTGTGTGTTCACCCCACGGACCACACAATTACAAACATTTGTAATGTTTTGTACAAAAGATTTATTCTTCCCCGCAGACTTTGGTACAAACACTGGGATTTGACACAGCACAGTGAAGGATACGTGCCCTGAGACCAGTCCTGTTGCCCCGTAACAATCCTGTTTAAGAAAACAAACTGAGCAGCAGCGCCATCTTATTCCTGAGTAAATACTGGTTTAACAACACATTAATACTTATATATGTAAACATTTTAATAAGTTAAGAAATAAATTCAAAATTGTGTTTATCATGTAGCAGTGTGTTTAACCTCACTCCAGCTTTTATTTTTGCATAATGTACACTGTGGTTTAGATGGTGATGTGGTTAGTTACAGTGCAGGACTTGGTAAATCACTTCTGTTTTACTGCAGTTATTGTATTGGGTGTCACTATGGCTCCTTTTTCAAGACAAACTTGTACTCTGTTTACCTGAATATCTCTTATCCTCCCAGATGAGGAGCTAATACTTCATAGCTATGTTGTTTGGAAATGTTTTCAAGATTCGCAGGTGCCCTGTGTGCAAATGATGCAGCTGTTTCCTTTTCAGCGGTATGACAGATACTAAAGTTCATCTCGCAGGATATCTGCAGCACAAGAAGATGAAAGAAAAAACGAAAAAGCATGAGTACAGGGCGGGACATTCATTTTGGAGTTTCTGATGAAGAAACAGCATTTGCATTGACACAAAACAGACCTTTTGGTTGTGAGGATGAGCTGTGTTTTTCAGATATCGTCTCTTGTTTTCCTTGCACTTGTTTTAGTAACTGCTTGATTTCGTTGTCATATTCAACCCACTCAGGCACAATTCTCGCTGCCGCTGTGAGCTTTGGCTCCTTCGTCTTTGGGTTATTGCACTGTGAGAAAAACAGACGAGAAGTATCAGTCAAGCAATCAGTGCCACTTTGCACCAACCAGTCTAATCCCTAGCACTGTCTGTGCTGTGCATTTGGACATAATGTGATTTTCAATTCTGTTAAAAGGACATTAGAGCACGCCTTGTGTCTGAATTACAAAGTGCTGTCCTAAACCACAATGAGACAATGCTTCCTATTCCAGTCGACTGGAGCCCGTCCAGTAATTCTCTAAATTAGTTTAGGAGACTGCAGGATTGCTCCACAGTAGCCTCCTAAATGTCAAGTGTCTCATGGATGTTCGTGGGTGAAAATGTATAGCACTTCCTTTTGTCTATAGCTACTAACAAGGAATACAATACAAGTCAGGGCTATTAACAGATCCATATACTGCATCATGAAGCTTTATGTTCATTCAAGAATAAATGTTAAATGTTACATAAAAAAGAGAAAGTACACATTATGTCCTGCAGTAAACAGACAGTTGGTATCTGTAAGTACATAGCCTTTTTGATACTTACCAAGTCGATAGTTTTAGCTGTTGCTTTGGATGTGTCATCACACCACGTCTCACACCACAGCCACTCCTGTGGCAGAGACTTGATTGCCACCTGATGGATCATGTTGTTTGGAAGATCCTAAAAATGCACATAACACAAATACATGTTAACTTTTCTCCAGACACAATTGATATAACACATTTAGTAGAGTTACCTGATCAAGGTTGGACAGACTATTTGGGTCTTGACTTAATGCTTGATACTGGCCACGTAATCTGTCCCCAGCGGCAATCTTACGAAACTTCTTCAAATCCACCACATAAAGTGCACTGGTAATAAAGGGGAAACCAGTGTGAGATAATCAAAGCCTTTAGAAAACCTGAACAGGAAAGTCTATTATGGGCTAAAAATGTATGTCTTCAACAACAATGAAACCCCACAGCTGTTGTACTTACCATCACATTCTAATAAGTAAGGATATGCAAAAATACTTTATATGAGAAACCACAGTTCATGCTCAATACAGATCATAACAAAGACAATCAAACACATCCTGTTTTTACATCTTTTGAAGCAGAAAAAGCTAAACCTTAGCTTATAAGGCCGGTTTCAAAATCACTTATGTATGTGGAACAGTTAATTTTCCGTGTTAAAAAAAAAGGAACATGCTGTCATGTGTCCTCAACAGGTAATGAATAATTTCTTGGCAAGAGATACAAAATCTAGGCCAGAATGTACCCAAAGTGAAAGATGTATTTTTCACAAACATGATGCTCTCGCTGTGTGGTGTCTTTTTGGCATGTGTACTGGCACAATAAAAAACATGCATCAAATTCCCCAAAACAACGATGGTCTAGTGTGTAAGGCAGCTGCACATATGGCGGAACACCGTTCTATCCTCAACATTGAGGTTTGAGCCCCAGCACCAATAATCTGCTTTTCACCACCCCCTTTTACACTGAATTGTCCTGTCTAGTAAAACCTTTATTTTTAATACCCAAAGTACTGAAAAGGATTTGCTCAATACTGAATATTTACTCAATAATGTTCATGGATTGGTTGGGGACAAGATATGATGGGTGTATTAAAGTTGAAATTACCTTTAATAATAATTAAAATTATAATAATACAATGATGATGTATAAAGTTGTTATATCTATGGTGGATTATAAAAATAATAATGCATTAGCTTTATCATTCAATTACCATTCAGTCTAGGGGCCTGATCTAGTGTTTCTAAACGCAGGCTGTAAACTAGACCTTCGTGGTGACGTGCAGCGTAATGTGAAATCTTCAGCTCCAGACTAAACGCAGTAAGTGGATTTAACTGGGGCTGGACATGGGCTGGACAGACAACGGGCAATGGGCAATGTGATGTAAAACAGTGGTCCCTCCCTGAGCTTTTTCCTCCTGCAGACCAATATTATCTGTGTAACCGGGGGCAGTGAGTATGGGAGGCGCACAAGCTAGTGTTTGGATCACGTTTCTACAACGTGGAGATTGCCCCGCACAGCGCTCTTCAACACCAGAGCCAGTGGTGTGTTCTCTTTCTCTCGGACACGGCCAATGTTTAACTCACAGTGGAATAAAGTTTGTAGTATGTACTTAGAGAGCTTGAAAATGCTGAATGAAGTACATGAGGCCATGTGCGATGTTAATTTGCAAGCACTGCACAAGTGCTTGTTGCAGTGACGCCTCAGTCAACCCCTTCTTTCTAAGCCATTCCCCCGCGTTTGTTTGTAAGATGTCACACCGGTCTGTGCTGTTGTGCCAGGCAAAATATCGGGCTCTATGAGTCTCAGCCTGGTGCACTGTGCAGACAGAAAACACTGACCAACATTACCAGCTCTGCTCTGTCCATGTGCAGATAGAGTGAGGGGAGAGAAAACTCCTGTTTAACCTGCGCCTCTGCCGAGGTGCAGCGTTTCGGCATCAGGTGATAGCGAGAGAGAACAGGGCGCGATGCTGGTCTCTTCTCTTGTGTTTAGCGAAGGAAATAAGTGTTGTGAAGTTTGAGCTGGTCTCTAAATAACATAAGTGATACGGGCAAACGGTAATCCTGCATTCTTTCTAGTGGTTATATACGGCATACATCTAAGCGTATCACGTTGTCTACACTACTGATGTTTAGACAAGATATTCATTTATAGATCCACATTTAAATAAATTATATAGTCAAATACAGTACCTGATGTGATATTTCCTGTGGCCCAGATGTGATGCCCAGTATCCAGATCTCCAAAAGCGATAACCGTCCATCTCTTTGCGACTATCACAAAAAGGTGTGTAGCCGTAGGGTGCACCCTCCAAGTCTAAATCTCTCAACTGCTTTAGATCAGCTCGCACGATCTAGATTTATCCGAAAAAACATATTTTTCCGTCAAATATTTATGCAGCGTTATCCATGTCCCACTGCACACTTTCTTACCTGGTCAGCATCCACGAAAATGATCTTGTCCACAGCTAACGGAAACAGAACGTCTAAAAAGAGGATTTTGTAGCCCCAGATAATGCGCTGCTTCTCAGTCTGTTGGTGGAGCCAGCGGGGCCATTTGTACTGCACTAATTCATACTGAAAACCATACGACTGGGCCATATGATGGATGGTCTCCTAAAAAACACCACAGAGGTTCATTTAAAAAGATACAATAGTTTTCAAGATACATTTGTAATAAAAGTGTCGAGTACAAAAGGGCTGCTGTAGGGCTGCTGTATCACAAAGTCACTGAGGTCTTCCATCTGACTGAGATTCGATAGACACTTTTTTTTGCTAACACAGCCTAAAAACTTGTGAACTACCCTTTGTCTTTACAGTCAGTGACATAATTTGGGGGGGGAAATGTCAAAGCTAAAACACACAAGGTCCAAAGGTTTGTATTGATTTGAGAAGTGCAGCCTTTACCTTAAAATACGGTGAGAGATAATTCTTGAGAAACCAAAACTTGACAGGTGTCTGGGTGTGCCGAAGGACAGACAGCATCATTATTCTAAAAACGAGGCGAGACCGGGTCAGGACGAGTGAAGGTGAGGAACTAAACAGCAGAATTTTGAATGAAAAGAAAAAAAAACAGTGTGCCCCACCTCAGAAACCGTTCATACAAATGCCCAGAGGCAACCGAGAAGATGTTCAGAACATCTTCTTTCTTCTTGTCTGCGTCGTCCTTCTTAGAGCCGGCGCCAGTGAGGCTATGGAGGAGCCCATAATACAAAAGTTAGCTATTTTGACTTGGGCAGCTTTGTAAAAAAGAAGTCTACTTTATAAACAAGCCATGCATAAAGTTGTACTAAAACAGTGTCGTACAACTTCAAATTATTCAACTTCAAAATATATTAACAAAAAATACTAAATGATTAAGCACAAAATCAAGTCAATATACTTGCAAGCAACTGAGGTTAATTTATATCACAACTCAGCAGTAAACAATTGATTGAGCAGACATTCATACTAAAGGTGGATCTGATAACACCAAGTAATTAAGAGCCCAGGGCCAATGTCAAATATTTCTTGGTGATATCAGATCGACCCATACTGAACTTGACATTGGTCACCATATTAAACACACTGTAAACCCGATCAAAGCACTGTTAGAAAGATGTAGCTCTCAATGCAAAGCACATAATGTGTACAAAAATCAGTCTCAGTGCTGGGGACACTAGTGTCTGCAGTCAAACCGGTGTCCAACACAGAGGCTTTAACAAAACACAAATGAGGGACAGGAAAGCAGACCAAGGGTACAAGGGGAGTAAATAAATCCTTGAGAATTCATTATGCTACTGTGGTTTTGCAGTACTACAAAGCTAGTTGACTTTAAATTGAAAGCAAGCAAGTCTATGTGGCATACATGCTGATCACTTAACTGGGTCAACAGCAGACAATGTGCAACTCCTTTAGTCTACCGGGCCTATGCTACATTTTTTCACAGGTTTAGTGTAATCGGTTAAAGCAGTACTAAGTAACTTGTTTAACTTAAAAGAACTATACAGAGTTTAAACATGTTAAAATTAAGTATTTTCCTCCCCCTATATGTTCCACAATGTCCTAATGTGTAGAAAGAGCTCAGACCTGTTCACCACAACTTCCTCTAAAATCCTGCACTGTCACTCAAAAAGGTGTTAATTCGGGTCCGAAGTGCTGTCATGCACGAGCTTAATATAGAAGTTGCAGTTACACATAAGACCTGAGGTGGCAGGAGTGAGTATAAAATGACGAACTTGCACCTAGCCCCTTTAAATGATTTTCGTAGTCCCTCTGGAGGCAATACAAGTGTTAATGGGATGATTGGGGGGTCTTTCATCTCCTCCTAGTGTCTCTGGCCAGAAAACCACAATTGCAACTTCGCTGCCACCGGATAGGAGTCACCAATACACACTAATGAAATCACAAAGAAGAAGCTAACAGGCTAACGGGCAAAGCTAACTGCGGGCTAGCGCCACTTAAACAGTATTTATAGCCAAGAAAAAAATGATATCCATTGTGTAATTGGATGTACAATATCTCTCTCTCCCTTTGTCTTTTCTGTCAGCGTAGTATTTACTCTCACGAACAATTAATGAGTAAAAAACGCAACATGCTACGACACCTGCAGTGGCGCTTATGGCCTTGAGTTCCTTAGTACTGCTTTAAGTCGTTTGGTGTATTTCAGAGAAAAAAAGACTTGAGAGGTAATTTAGCATTGTCTGCAGCAAATCTCAACCATATGCATTGTATTTGTTCATTCAAACACTAGAGATGGACTTTAAGTGTAACTCATAGGGGTTTGGAAATGTGTCTGAAATGGACTGGTCAGTACCAGTTCTTGATCAACATATCTCTGAAAAAATTCAACTTTACTTCTCAAAACTTAAATTTAATGGAATATTTTGAAAAATATCACAAAATGCAATATTCACTTTTCTAATTGTTTTCCTTCAGATTCAAATATTCTATTGTCAATCTTTTGGTCACACTTTGGTCGTAATTCATTTTTTCCCCCCCTCCAATCCAATAAATTTAAACGCTGTATGCTATTTAAGGATCCAAACTTTTCAAAGAAGCCGCTGGAGACTATATGTGCTTACTGATGCCTAGTTTCACCTCACCAAATCTTTGGAGGTGTTAGATCAATACATGTCTGCAGGCTTGCCCTTTAAAATGAATCACTGCCAGCGTTCAGCGGTTACCAATGAACTCGGGTGTATTGAGATATCTTTCCTTTCACGGCGAAAAGGAAACTTGTCATGTTTGAAAAATTGTTTGACTTTGGTTAGAGTTGAAGTCTGAACATGTGGGGTGAAAAGTACACCGAGGAGTCTGTAAACATAACACCTTAGTTAGAAAGAATAATTGAGCTTCAAAAACTTCTGCTCTCCAAAAATACGGAGGAAAAACCAATTTCTATGTAAAACACTTCTGCGTCTACTGCGGGGAAACTTTATCTTGAGTGTGATAGTATAAGACAGTTATGCTAAAATCCCCTCTGGCCAGATACTGAGGGCCCACCAAACTTCCAAATTTCCCACAATAATAGTTTCTGTTGCAATTATAAATATTTAACTCCATTGCGTCGAAGAGAAAGAAAAAGCAAAGAAAACTCGACCATGAAGTTTAAATAAAGTCTGATTTATAACAACGGGGAGTGTTTTGTTTATGTTTTTTTCATTGATATGTCTTGTCTCGGCTCCACTCAGTTTGTACAGTGAAGTCTTGTTTAACTTCGATAAGAGCCACCAAGCAACATAGAGGAGCTTAGCACAATAATGGTTCAGTTCAAAGAAGAAAGTATTGTTGTGAGAGTCACAAAAAAAAAAATCTGACTTATAATTTTGTGTCTAATTCTACAGACAATAAATGAGAAACTACACCATAACATACATACAAGAAATAATGACTTAACCATTTAACCCCCACCTGAACTGAGCACATTTTCTTTTTTGGCTTTACCCAAATCTAAAAGCTTCTTGAAAAAAAGCGTCAAAATTAACCGATAAAAGGGCGACAAAAAAGTGACAAAAAAGCGACAAAGGAACAACAAAAATGTGACAGAAACGCAACAAAAAATTGTCAAGAAAGTAACAAATAAGTGACAAAAAGGTGTCAAAGAAGCAACAAAAGAGCGACAAAAATGTGCCTGAAAAGCAACAATAATGCCACAAAAAAGTGACTGAAGAACAACAAAAAGGTGACAAAAAAAAGAGATGAAACAGTAACAAAAACATGCAAAAAAAATGTACGAAAACAAGCAAAAATGTGACAAAAACGCGGCGGCGACGCAACAAAAATGTTACGATCAGTTTCGTAGGTCTTAGCCTTCAAATGAGGCCTTTAGCTCTGCAGTCAAGAAGCTTTTAGATTTGGGTAAAGCCAAACTAGAGAATAATGTGCTAGGGGATGACACACAGACACATTCATGCTTTGGATCAGGGTGTCCAAACAATGGCCCACGGGCCAACTGTGGCCCATGGCCCACTTTTAAATGGCCCTCTGCAAGTTCTAAAAATCTAATATATATATATATATATTTTTTTGCGTTATTGAATATTTATATAAAATAAATGAAAATCCATTAATGGAAAGCTGTGATGAAGGCTGTTTTATTTTTTACTTTAAGCATAATCAATTAAAAAGCATAGCTAACATTTTATTGAATTTGCTAAGTTTAATACAATAGAGGTGAAGTTATATATCTGACCTCTACTGAGTGAGGCCCAGTTGTTTGTATATTTTCTGTATGTGGCCCACAGTTAAAAAAGTTTGGACGCCCCAGCTTTAGACTTATTCACAGTGGGAAATAATAATGATACTCAAGTAGAAGTAAAAAGGCACTGTGAGGAAAAACCTGTACTTCAGTAAATGTAACTGAATACTACCAGCCTCTGCTTACGGTACATGCCCAGCTGGCCATGAAGAAGCCTCAGAGCTGCCAGTATGTGTAAAACAGTGCGCACAACACAACCAGGGCATATGCCATTACATTACAAAAACCTGAGCCAATAAACACTGCATGCTAATGACTCGCACACAGAAGTGTTAGATGCGTTCCAGCGGCACAGCCTACCTTTTCTCTAAAGTGCTCCAAACACTTGAAAAAGCAGGCATTAAAAGTGAGGAGACAGGATCACACAGTTAGGAGGTGTCAGGAACACGCACACACAGAGACAGGCGGAGACAGACATTTAACAACCACGCACATACCTACAGAAGCACATATTTTTTGCAATATTAGATCTTACAGCATAATATCGCAGCAGGGATCCTGGGGATGAATAAGATCTCCTGAAACCCCAATGAATAGATGAAATACAGGACATGGCCCACCAGCTAAGCCCCTGACTGAGGTAATGGGTGAGCCCGGGGAACACTTTAAGATGAGCTGCTACACGTTAGAATAGATTAACTACCTTGCAATGGAGTCCCAAATGCCTCCGCTTTCAGTTGATTCACTCAAAAGATCTTCATTGATTTTATCAGCTTTTTTCTGCACCTGAGATTAGATGAGAAGTTGTTTGATTATGAAGGAAAACATATATATACAGTATATTTCAAAAGAAAATAGTCATACTTACTCGGACTTTGATAATCTTGCTGTGGAAGCTATTAAGTACAACAATCACATCGCCAGCATCTGCAGGAGAATCAGTGCCATCGTGCCTGGAAAAAGTGGAGAGAAAAAAAAGATCATTACTCACAGGTTTTGAGATTTGTAAGCCATATTTATACGGTACAAACGGTAGGGACAATTGCAGGTCCTTCATTCCCATCGATATCAGACCATATCAGTATAGTTACTGAAAGGTGGATTAAACTTTATATAAGCAAAGACATTTTGAGCAAAACCTGAGACAGTGCCACTTTTATCATCAGCTCTCACCACAATTGTAAATATTTATATAATCTGTTTCTTTGCATTACAATTGTTACATTGATATTTTTGTTCTTCTCAAACATAACATTCCTTGTATATCTTTATGCTTCATGGCTGTTTAAATGTAACATTTTTTCACCATCTGCACCTTACTGTGTTGTACAAGCTAAAATTTCACTGTAAGATCAATTAAGTTCTATCTTATTGCTTTCTTATCAGTAAAAATGTGCATAAGGCAAATGTACAAATCGTCTTATGGTTAAGGTTTCTGCCATTGCTGCACATATGGCAGAACACTGTTCTCTCCTCAGTGTCATGGGATCGAGTCCTGGCTCTGACAATCTCCCCACTCTTAATCCCCTTTCACTGAAAGACCAAAGATCCTTTTAAAAATAAAAATAACCCCCTATCTAACACTGTGGAACACAATTCTGCTCAAAAGAGACATGTTCTGACACATAAAACAAAAAAGCTGTGCACTGGCCTATCACTGTATAGGTGACAATTGATTCGGACAGTATACATTCTGCTTTGTCAGGTCGGATTATTCAGGGTCAAAACAGTGCAGAGCAAGAGTCTCTGATACCAATGGAACTAAAGCACTGAACTGAAAAGCCTAACCGTATCACTTTGATGAATGTCCTCTCCTGATCCATATTAGGAATAAGTGCGTTTTCCTCTTTTGCCTAAGTGCTGCTTGCGCGATGGCCCTCTTCTGTCACTGGCTGAAACTGAGCTTTTATGGTCCATGTTAGAGAGCACTGGAGATCAATCTGTATTCCTGCTTGGAGGAGCGAAAGAACTGGCCATCTCATTCATCGCTGTCAGGGCACAGAGTAGCAGTGGCACTAGGGAAGGTGCAGTGCACGAGGCGGAAGCAGGCTGGAGGGACAAGCGAGCGCGGACACTCCCACAAGGCTGCGATGGGCCACCTAACCAGAGCAGAGCGCCGCTAACCACAAGAATAATGACACTGCCAAGGTGAAAAATGACATCACCTCTTAGCTTCACCTGGAGGATTGGGGGAATAAATCTTGGCCTGTCTGATATGATTTCAGAGGAACCAAAGGCTATATGTGTCCTAAATCTAGTGTGAGGATGGCATGGCAAAGACAACGTCAGTGGTTACAGAGAACATTTCCTCTCGTACTTAATGAGATAAAAGAACAGGTTTTAGATTGGGTCTGATTGCGACTTAACTGAGGGAGGTTTTGTTCTTATTCAGGCTACTTCACTGAATCAGGAATCAGATCTTAAGAAAGTCAAGTTGAACCACAAAACTTACAGAAGTACATGAGAAAGTCCGAAGCCCACCAAGGCACAGCACTGTTACGGTTTGTCCGGGGAAATTACAAAACACCAACGCATTGTGTTGAGTAAATGCAGCCTTTGACTCCTACGCGGTCCAACTCTGAAACACTCTGCTGCTGATATTGTGCGCTTTGAGGTGGATGGCATGGCAGGTGACCAGCTGAATCATCTCCCCGCTCTGTCTTCTCTTTAATAGCAGCCCTTTCCTCCTACCTGTCTCTCTCCCCTCTGCGCAGAGCACAACTCCCTGCACTCATCAAAACCTTGAGCCGCTACAGTGTCAGCAGCTCTGTGTTTCCATAGTGATGGGTTTCATAGGCTCTACTTTAAAAGGGAAAAAATGTACCTGAAAACAACCTTGATGCAGAGCTATGGATCAATCCAGTAATCAGAATATTGGGCAATCAAAAGTGATATGCTTCAAAGCAGTGTGAAAGTCAAGGGTTTAAAGATACAGTAAAAACACCTACGCCAAAATCTGATAGATGTCTTCTGATCTCCCTTTACGTAACCGCAGGATCCACGCGCCAGGATTGGCTTTCAGTTGGAAATACCCCTGTTGAGTTTGAAACAACACGATGTCAGTACTTAAAACCTGCAGTCCTCCTCGTATGCATTCAGAATTGTTAAGCCACTGACCAGGTTTGCCATGACAATGGTGTCATACATTAGTGGGTTCTGGCTCATGCCCAAAGTGAACTGCAGTCCGCGGGGAGGCTGCCCGGTTGAAAGGTCAAAGCAGTGGCCTTCCAGTAAAAGGTGCTCCAATTCGTATTCTGCAGAGACAACTCCACTCACCTGCAGTGACAAACAGGTTTCACTAACCATAAATAAATGGGATTGTGCAAAAGTCGAGGCAATGAAAGAAGTGTAAAAAATAAGTGCCAGGGAACCAGGGGAAAAACGCCCATATTACCAACAATTTTTCTTTCAATCATTATTTGTAAACCCCCCCCCCCCCCCAACCAATCAAGCAACTACCAACACAGACAAACAGAAGAAAGTAATAGCATTAAAGGAACAGCAAATTTATAAAACAGCAGTGAACCTCCTGCAGGTGAATGTTGTCCAGGTCGTGTGGGCTGTTGACGGCCTGCACCATCCAGCTCTCGGGGGTGATCATGTTGAGGGTGAGGAGGGGACTTTCGGGGAGGTCCGCAAAACGCGCCGCTGGTCCTGCGGAAACCGTATCGTTGGCCAAGAACTTCACGTCGGGGTCCAAAACGAAACGATAAAAGCTAGGAAAGCAACATACAGACGACAGTGAGAAACAAGAACATGTTTTGTTATTCATGAACAACTTCAAGGAACGAAAATGACGACAAGTTGTGCAACAGTCTTCAGGACAAAGCGGTGTCTACAAGTGAAGCCTCTACATTATTAGTGTACATTTTTCAGCAGTGAAAACAGAACTTTTATGTTCACTCGCCCCTATGCTTGTGTAGGCTCTCAGTTGTCCAGGAATTATACATATCGTCTTCTAATTGTTATGCAAATGCTCGCCTTCAAGAAGTCCCCCAAAACTGACTGAGGAGTTTGAATGGGTGTAGAAAGTGCGACTGAAAATAAACATTACCCATTCTAATTAATCTTATTCTGATGTTTATTAGCCCATAACGGTAATATTTATAATTCATAGGGAGATTTTGTGCTAAATTGTTCTTCTCTTAAAATAACTTAAATGAGGACTCCTGGGTAAAAGAATATAAGACAAATCGGTGGTGAGATTGGGCTTGAGCGTGATCTAATTAATTTGACTGCTGAGAAGGCCCACTCCACTCCTGTGAAGCCGGTGGACATAAAGTAACCAGCATGCCAGTTTCTTCTGCTGTCTGACCACTGCGTAAGGAGCTTGAGTGAATCTACTGATGCGCAACACAACAATGAAGGCGTGGTGTATCCCTGGGGAGAACCGTTCACATGAAGCAGAGAGGATCTACTGTAGAATGGCTATGTCCGCTACAAATGCATGTAGGACTCCTCACACTCAAACAGCCCTAAGAAATACGACAATAATATAATTTGACTTGTGTTTTGTAACAGTATGAGCGGTTCAATCCCTCTTCAAAGCATTTTTTGCAGAGCTGCGGTTTTGGGTTGTGCCACATCTGCGAACACTGTAAGCAATTTGCCAGTAGAAGCACGGGGAGGCCCAGAGCAATAAGATGCTGTTATTAAGCAGATCGCATCTGTGCAGTGTAATCTTACAAAGGGAAGCCACGAGGCAGGGCTTGTGAAGTCTGCAGTGGTCAGAACAAACACACCAAAGACGAAAATTTAATTACCGACCGAGTTAGCGCTTACCTCTTGAGGGGCATTTCAGATAACTTGGATTTGCAATTCATGAACACCTGCAGCCTCATGTTGACCACTTGGCTGAGCACCTGCGAAAATAAGGAGGTCAATAAGGCAGCTTAAGAGGTCACCATTACGGGAACAAACTGACAAAAGGTTAACTGCTAAATAGACCAGTGCCATTACTTTACGCCCTCTGTTGGAAAATGTGCACTGTGATGGTTTTTGGAGAATTAGTGACGCACACAGATAAAAGGTTTCCTCCCCAAAAATATTTTATGGACATGATGAGTCATCCTCACACTTACAAGTTCACCTGTCTCTGACAAGTGAGACATCCAAATAAATATATTTTACACATCACTCAAATCACTCTAATTGGCTACCTAAAATAACTGGCTTTCAAAACTATGAAATGTGATCATTATTAGTGCAAGTACTGTATAAAAGGTAGAAATGCAGAATTACAGAAATCTCACTATGACTTACATTAAGCAAAGACGACATCTTCTGTGCCGCTCTAGTGAGGGGGTCAACAATAGCCACGACATCATAGAAGACCTCATTTTCACGTGGAGACAGGTGGAGAACACTAAAGATGGAGACAATATAACATTATTACCATATTTTCCATACTATAAGTCGCTCTGGAGTATAAGTCACACCAGCCTTGGCAACTATTAGGGCATGGAGGCGTAACTGTACCATTGACGAGCCTCTCCCGGTAGCACGTTGTTCAAGCATCCATTTGCGAACTCATTCTAGCTGTGGCCATTGAGCTTTTGCCCGTGATTAGCTTTTTTGTTTTTTTCTTCATTGCAGTATGATTAACCTCTGCTTTTCGCCAGTCCCTCACAAGTTTCTCGCTCACTCCAAACTTTACCGTTTTTTATTTTTTATTTTCAGTGGTACAGTAAGTAAGTGCTTTATTTGTCACATGTACAAATGTACATGGGTAACAGATACTGGTACACAACCCTAGAGTCTCTAGCGGCTGTCGGTGTGAAAATAACAAACGTGAAATTATATATTTTGATGTATAAGTCGCTGCTGAGTATAAGTCGTAACCCCAGCCAAACTGTGAAAAAAAGTGTGACTTATAGTCCGGAAAATACAGCAGAAGGGGAGTCTGTAGGTCAATACAGAAAGCCTCACCTGTGTTTGTCCTTCAGGAAGTGCACATCCCTTCTGACCTCTCCTTTAGGGGCCGCATTTAGGAGGGCATCCACTTTCATGACTAAGTCAGTGGCCCTGTACGAGGAGAGGTGTATCGAGATTATGTTATGAACACATTGGAATTTTTACCAAATTACAATAAACAAAATACTGGAAAGAAATGTTTTCCAGAAAACTGCCTAAAAGAAATATTTGATTATTTTGATTAAAACGAAATTCAAACATACTGCTTTGACTTGACCCCCATCTCTTGCACCTTGGTTTTCACTTTTTCTGCAGAACCGCTCAGAGAAATCTTTTCCAACAAGAAGAAATCATCTACAGTGAACTCTTCCTGTTCATTAAACGGGCTGAGAATCTGCAACAATGAAGATGAGTCAGCGCTGTAATTTACGCTTAACCAGGGTTTGTCCTCAAGCAAAACTGAATAACTGAGCTATTCAGGTATCTGCGTGGATTAAACTTGGATAACAAAGAAAGGAACAGTGTTTAGCAAACTCACTCTGCCGTTACTGATGACTGCCCGCACTCCGGGACCGAGCTTCAACACTTCGTGACAGAAGAGCTGCTGGCTCTCAATGAAATCCACTTCCATTGTGTTGAACTTTTTCTCAAAGGCATCGTCATCCATCCCCTGAAAAGAATAAAAGCAAAAATTCAAATAAATACCATAGCATTAAAGGCATTATTGTCACTCATGCTAACTAGCCTTGAATTTGTAACTTTATCTGAATGCTTTTTTAGACTGTCATTTTTGTATTTTATATCTTCTTGTCCTTCTTGGTGGCATGACTTCCTTTTATAAATCCCTTGAATTATTGCACCTATCTCCATAAGCACAAAGTGGTGACCAGATTCTCCAAATCATACAGAAGAAAAGGAGTGATCTTAAAATATTCAAACAATTAAAATCCAGCATTGACATACAACAGCCGAAATTAAACAGTAAATGTCATTTCAAAATCATTTCTATGGAGTTTGAGGGGAAAACGGTTATCATAATGGGAGTGGCAAATAAAAGGCTGAGAACCTGTGCAGTCTGTAACAATCTGCAAAATTTACCTTTGATAACTATATTTGAAAATTTGAAGTACTTATATGTAAAGATACAAATGTAATGAGACTAATAAGACCAGGGTTACTCACATTTGTTATCTGCCGTACACTGGGCCTCATTATGCATTTGCTGTAGCCTGTATGATCAATGGGAAGTGCTGTGTATGTATTTATAATCATATTCATATTGACTCAGCCCCTTTGCAAATCCATTGCATTTCTCAAACATAAAATATTTCAGCCAGCAAAACAACCTGTCAGAAATGCACACGTGATAATAAAAATCAATTCCTAATTAATATAGGAAACTCTTAATTAAACCGCGTCCATTTTTGTCTGTAACAAATTAGGTGCGGGAGAGGGGGGGGAGGTTCGGGGGTTGGGTTATTACTTTCTGGAACATTTCCCTTCTCAGGAGAACAGGTGAAATACCAATAATGTCAGCACACTCCAGTCAGCAAGTCTGTCTGCCAGCCAATAATAAACTCATATCCCCTGACTGTGGTTCTCCGCGCCCACAGCCAGCTCCTACCTGTCTTCCCCTTTCTATTTCCAGCCCCTCCATTGTTTAAGGGCGGTAATTGAAGGGCAGTTTGTTATGGTTGTTCCCTGATGTAACCCGCGCCGTATAAGTTATCCAGGTGGGAGAGATGGGAGCGACACTAGCCCTCCTGTCAGCAGTTGATTTGTTGATTAGCGCCTTAGACACACTCTCCGCTCCCCGCGCTGGTGGGCGGATGCTCCTCACAGCGCTGTAGGTTGTGGCGTGCTTACGGAAGCAGAGATGGTCATGCTTGGCTAAACACATGCGGCGCGTCAAACAGCGAGCGGTACCTGGGCTATTCAGCGGCTCCCAGACGCCAGGCACGCACGGGCGGCTTAGAGCGCAGGACTCAGCAAGAAGAGCCAGACTTTGAGTTGGCTCGTGTGACGATCCGAGTGGAACTGACAGGCAGTGGGGTCGCTCGCTGGGATATCCATGTGTGCTCACAATGTATTCTGTGAACTGGTGTTCAGGAGAGAGCTAAATGATAGGCTCATCCATCATCTTTACTAGCTACACACTTCGACTGAGTGAAGCCAACTGTTGCAACACAAACCTATTACTTTTGTTTGTTTGAGCATAGCTTGTTACTTGCAAAGATGCACAATCTCTGTGATTTTAAGTTTGCCAACAGACTTGTCTCTTTGGGTTCATCATTTGTTGAAGCATTTGATTTATTCTGATCTCCTCAAAAAGAAAATTAAAAAATCTACTGTAAATGAACATGGGTAGATCTTGCTTAACAGCAAAAATGTCCTGGATTCGATCCTGGGCCAGGATTCTCACTTTTTCTGTCTCCCTTTTACCACTAAAGGCATCTACAATGGAGTTTGCCAGGGGTCGGGACAATCTGAAATCTCAGTGAAATCATTCTAGCTAAATAATGATTTTTTTTTTTTTTTAAACGTCTACCTTTTGTGGTTTTAGAGCATCTACAATTAAGTTACATGTACACACTACCTTACTTGCTTCATTAGTACACAAATGAAACTAATACTAAATAAAAGCCAACAAAAAGCTTTTGAAACGTGTTCTTCATGCTGCTTACCTTTAGTAAAAGCTCTTTCATCTTGTTGCCTTTCTGTAAGAGCTGGCTGCTCTCCTCTTTCAGAAGTTTTAGCACAAATTCTACTGCAACCTTCTTCTTCTGGGTGAGGAGTGCAGCCCAGATTGCCCGATAGAGCACAGTGTTCTCTTCTGTAAGTTTTCCTTTAGGGTTGTCGATCACGCCAACACGTGCTCCATGACTGGCTTTCTGCTTTCACAAAACCATCAAAACACAAATAAATCAGCCCAACTGACAGATATGTTGGCTTCTACATTCATTGACTTTGGTGTAATTGTCGGATCCAAGATAAAGGTTTCCTTTGATGCACAGAAAAAAGTTTATTAAAGTTGGGTGAATTATACATGATTCATACTCACCACATGTTTCAAAGCATTGATTAACAGCTTTCTTCCTGAAACCTTGTCAAAATCGCCGACGACCCACAGAGTAACAGCATTCACCTCATTTGAATCTGAAATGAAAGACCGAAATAATTGTGCTGAAATAGCTGAAACAGAATCCATGATATATAGTTATTAAATGTGTTAGAACGGTGTATTATAACATAAACTGTCAGGCCGCAATTAGAAAGTGACACTCAGGCGCAGGCACAGTTGGCTGGACTCAGAGTCTCAGCGGGGAAATCTGGTTCTGATGACCATTTAGACTGTTGGCCAAAAGCCAGGCAGCAAACCCAGCAATTACCTTGCTGGAGGCACAACCTGCCTGCCTTAACAAAGGTCAAATTTCACACTTTTGGTGCCAGTAGTCAAGAGTAGATTGAATTTTTGTTTTGCTGCATATTGGTTTGGGGCTTGGGTATGAAAGGAACGTTTTATTGAACACATAAAGCAATGCACTACCTAGAGGGTTATCTGTAAAATGTAATATATGGAGAAGTAATTATCAGTAGTAAGTATTCACATTTTTACAGACAACAAATGAAATATTTTATGGTAGTTCTGACCACTAAACACCCTCGACAGTGGCCAGCTGACATACTATACAAGCAAGTGCAATCACAAACCCATATATCATTTGTTTTAATTAATACATTCATACGCTTTGTTGATGACCAGAAATCTGTGGTGAAATTACACACAATACAAATGATTAACACGCCTGCACGACTTACCACTAGTTGAAAAGTACTTCATTCTTTTAGCCACCACAGCCGTCTTGTCTCTCGAGTCCAGATAAGAAAACATTGCAGTGTCCTCCCAGTCATGTACCACTGCGGAAAAAGAGACATTCACCAGTGTCGTGAGGTTGGCAGAGATTAAATCAATAGCGCCCGGGTTCAGAGAGTGTTACTTGGATTGGCGGTGAAATCGAGGTACTTCCGGTCACTGCTTAAAATAATGGAGTTCATCCTGGGGACTACGTTGGCCTGCTCCATCAGATAGTCCACCACATCGCCGCCTTCCGACAACTGACCCTTGAAACACAGAAAAAGGATTGAGAGTCTCAGTCTGATGCACCTTGCAAAGCTGAAATGTTTTGTGTACCATAAAGACGGCCCTCTGGAAAGCATTGGTGGTGTCCATGATGCGCTGCAGGAGAATCGTCTCAAGTTCGTCTGGGTCCATCTCGTCTAGGCCGAGCGGGACTCCGTTAAATAAAGCAAGAGGGAGAGCACCGAGGCCACTTTTCTTATAAAAGAGTGCTCCATCCTAAAACCCAAGATGAAAATGACACAGTTAAAATTTGACATTGATAACCTAGAAAAAAAAGAAAAAAACACCGCAGTGCCTGACCTACTGCAATGACTATTATTGATGTAAGAGCACTGGAGTTCATATTCCTTGACATGATCCCATTCCCATAATTGGTAGATTAAAGCAGAACTAAGTAACTCTTGCCCCTAGAGGCCATAAGTGCCACTGCAGGTGTCATAATGTTGCGTTTTGTTTACATTTTCCGTTAGAGTAAGTACTACACTGACAGGGAGAGAGGGATATTGTACATCCAATTACACAATGATGTCACTTTTTTCGCTTAAACTTGGCTGTAAATACTGTTTAAGTGGCGCTAGCCCACAGCTAGCTTTGCCCGTTAGCCTGTTAGCTTTTTCTTCGTGATTCCATTAGTGTGTATTGCGCCTCCGACACCAGAGACACCAGAGGGAGACACCAGAGGGAGATGAAAAAATCATCCCATTAACACTTACCCCCAGAGGGACTACGGAAAGGATTTATTAAGGTAAACAAGTTACTTATGTCCACTTGTCTGCCATCTATTGAGCCCAATTCACAAAACTGAAATTATGTATTGTGGGTAAAATATATCACATTGGAACAGATGTGGCTACAATAGCTCATCCACATCGAAACCAGACTACATGTGCATCATGTTCTTCTATGGACCACATAGAGGGTCACAGTCACCCGGATGTCTCAACTTTTCCAGCTTTCAACACATCGACTTTGAGGAAAACATGTTCAATATTGAAACTTGCATCCTACACTAGCAGCTGATAGAGTCTCACTCATTCGTAGTAATATGTTTCAGCTACATTATTCGTTTGCTTGAAAGAGATACATGGCATTTCTTACCTTTCTCCTTTCATCGTATTCCGAATCTTCGCCAAGTATCCTCTCAGCATTGGCTTTGGGGAATTTTCTCTTGAGGTAAGCAGAGATTGTATCCACAGACAGCGTCTCCCCTGCGTCTACGTTGGTGTACAGCTGTAAGAAGGAGCCAGAACAAATTTGTCTATCGCTACCTTCCAATTCACTGCCACCGTCAATAACTTCTAACTTGAAAGGTCTGAAAGGGACGAGATGTAAAATCCTGCTGACTCTTCTGGCCTAATAATGTCTCAATCCGCAGCATAAGATGAGTCATAACAAAAAAAAGCCTCTGAAGCATAGGGGTATGGGAAGGGGAAGTGTGTGTTGCTTTATTTTTCAACATAGTGCGTGCTAAAACAACAGATTTATGTACTTACAGAGACTATGGACTGTAGAGCCTGGGATAAATCATATTCATCTGCGATGTAATTTAGTAGCCTGTAAAATCCCACCCCTGCGTCAGAGAAGCCATCAATCTCATCTTTGGTGTTGACAACAAACACAAATCCAATCCTACACAAGGCAAAAACAAGTATTCAATTTGCAGGTGATAAGAGAGTTACGACGGAGGGAAGATTATAAATACCGTGGGTGAGACGCACAGACAGGTGTTAAAGGTGGAGGAATTACCAGCACTAACCTCAGGGGGATCTTGTGCTTGTAAAAAAGCTCTGCCAGTTTCATTAGCTCCACGCTTTCCTCCTGCACCGGATCAAGGAATAAGACCTGACAAAAGAGATAAAAGCTTCAACCAAAAAACTAGACTCACCATTTTCAGAAAGGATAGGGTGCTACTAGTGTCCTTATTTTACATGATATTGATTTTGCACTGACTTCTAGTACAGAATAAAAAAAATAAAACAATACAGCATTGGAGGATCAGCATGATCATTCATTGTTTGTAATAATAATAATAATAATAATAATAATAATAAAAAATCAGATCAGGATACGGCCTTTTGACGTCTTAACCCCCACATGAACTGACACATTTTTTTCCAGTTTGGCTTTACCCAAGTCTAAAAGCGTACTGAAAAAAGCATCAAAATAGCGACAAAAATGAGATGAAAACAAGGATGGAAAAAGTAATGAAAAAGTCACATAAACACTTTCAAAATGTGACAAAAACACGGCAAAAGAGCAACAAAAACACTGCTGGAAAAAGAACAATAACACAACCAAATAAGCGGCAAAAACACCACTAAAGAGTGATGAAAACAAAAGGCAAGTTTATTTATACCGCGCATTTCGTACACAAGGCAACTCAAAACAGCAAAAAAAAAGAAAGCCACGAAAGAGCAAGAAATAAATGACCAAAACGCAACAAAAATCAACAAAAACACAACAAAAGAACTACCAAAAAAAGTACAATCATTTTAGTAGGCGCTCAGTGCATTTAGCATTTAGCAGCCAACTGAAAGTAATTCCATAAACTTCTTCTTCCTGTAATTTTATGTTGCAAACTTTTAAATACATTCCTGTTCTGTAAAGCACTTTGAATTACTTGGATACAAATTGTGCTCTACAAATGAATTAGCCCATTACGAATTGATAATGAATTTCTGAATTTTAATTAATTTGAATGTTCCATGTGTTCCAGTCAAACCATCTCAAGGAGTAAATCATTTTTCATGAAACGGTAAATATATGTGATCACAGCATCTGATCTGTTGACATTGTTATGGTATGATAGAACAAAATAAGATTTGCAGATTTTTGTTGTTGAACTGCCTCTTACCAAGTTAAAGAAATTGCGTCTAATTTGCCGTATAACTCCAGGAAACGTGGCTCTGAGCAGTTCTTGCACTCCCGAAGGCCAGCTGCGGTACATGGGGTCATTCTCAATGTCATTTATCCACTGAAAAACAAAACAAAAAAAACAGATGAAAGATACCCTTTATGAGCCACTTGTGCCATTGTTATGCATAATGTTGCACACAAGTACAGCCAAGTAAGGCAACTGAGTTCAGTTCACTGTAATGTCAAGTAAATGCTTTTCCTCAGGCATGTTGGACTTATTTCTTGCAATATAAACAAATGCTCCAAAGAGACATTTCAGCTGCACATAGGTTCGTTTTTAAATATGTTTTATTAATATATCATTGCCTCAAATATAACATTAGAAGAAAGCTTTTTTTGGCCAACTTTCTTTTTAATAATTCAACTTTCTGCGATCCTTCAGGCTACCGCTGTAACCTTTTTCCCTGATCTAATTTTCTCACCAAGAATAAGGGCATGACTTACCATTATAGCTGGATCTCTGATGTCTAGGGCATAACTATCGTCCACGTGGCTCACAGGTAATCTGAGCAGTTTGGGCTGATGGTCCCCTTTGATGCCTAGATTATGAAGCCCCTCCAAAACTTTGGCCTCTCCTCTGAGTGTATCCAAAATGCTGTAAAAAAAAAAAGATCATATAGACAATCTCGTTACTATAGGAGAGTAATGGCACAGATAGCCCACTGCTACTTTACTATCAACCCCCCCTACCTGAATGGGTTGTGAATGTCCAGATCAATATGAAGCCCATTGATAAAGAGCTCTCCGTCTCCTGGGTGAACACCAATGGTCTCGCTGAGGTACTAAAACAACAAGCAGAAGGAGCCAGTTGATTTTTTAAAGGTCTAAATGTGCGATTCTTTGTTTAATGGCCACTACTTCAATGAGAAAGATGATCACAGGGAGCACAGCAGGACTCCGCAGTGAGAAAGCTTAAAGACAGTCCGGAGATGCAGGGGAAATTAACAATAAAAAAATACTGCTGTGTGGTTGAGAAATATCGTTCAGATAATGGATTCGCTTGCTAATATTGTGCTAAGGCCATAATAAAACAATAGTGGACCTCCATGCGAGATTGGTTCTTATGATATCAGACCTTTTGGTTCTCCTCAATTTCTTTTCTCATTTCCTGCTTTACTGCCACCCTTGTCAGTGATCTGTGGAAACAGTAAAACACGGATACAGTTACGCTCAGCTTTTAGCGCATCCCCAGTCGCTAGTAAAATGCCCGGTTTAATCTCCAAAAACTGCAGCTCCTCAAGATGGTCGCAGTCAATTCCCCTGTAAACACCTGATTCTTACTCAGCACTTTTTTTTTTTTTTGGCATTTTTACAAGCTGCCCGTGCGGTGGGGGAGAAAAAAAGCAAACATCAAAAAGATGGATGACGTCTGCGCAAAGAAAAGTGTGCTCATTGTGCAAGCCCATAAGTGCCTTTGGATGGATTAATCATATTCACGAAAATGTAAAAAGTCTATCCCCAAGTCTATGAAAGAAAACTTCTGCTGCATTTAAATAAAGCCGTATCCGGAGGTTATATACTGTATAATGTGGAAAAATAAACATTAGCTTTTAAATAATAAATGGGTTTGTTATAGCGGCAAAAAAAGGCAAATCTCCAGGCTCCTACCTCGCTTTACTTGGAAAGTTCTGACTCAGGTCTTGCATTATCTTGAGAGTGTCAAACTTAGGGGCAGAGAGGATCCTGGCAGCAGCCTGGAAACTTAGATCTAAAATGGATCACGAAGGGACATGGTTATAGAGAGGTAAAAATACATATTTATATATTGTAAACAGGTTTAAGGGACATTTTAAAAAGGAAGGAAGATGATTGGCCACTCCATGTACCACCCAAGTAAGAGGCTGAGGCAGTATTGGGAATCAGTTAAAAAAAATTGCGTTTAATTTTTTGCATGCAAGTTAACCAGAAAACTGAAATGTTTGAGTTTGGAAATTACATTTTTTGAGATGAAATCCTACCTTGAAGTTCCCACACTTTGAGCGGGGCCAGGTCATTCAGACTCTCAAGCAGATGTTTGCGTAGTTCAACAAGCTCTCCCCTCAATTCTGGATGAGTTTTTCTAGAAAATGACAACAAACAAAATGACCCTTCTTGAATAATGCAGCACCCCTTGGGGTGAGCAAAATATCTAACATTTGTGACTGCGTCATCACTCTGAATATCTTACTTTAACGTCCCAAACAGAAAACCTTGGACTTCGTCATGTTCATCCTCCTCTCCGGCCGCAGGTGACATTGAGTCTACAAAGCATTGATTTGTTCAGTGTAATTGCGTATGAATTTAAATTGTCAGTTTGACGAAGTTCAGCAAGTCACCTTTGACTGCAGTGTCATCAACAGCTTTGTATTCAGTGCTTTTGATAGCCAGCTCTACGGCATACCCAGAGAGGAGCATCGTCTTAGGCTTTGGATTCTGTAACAGTCACAAAAAAAAGCGTTTCTTAGTCTGATTGATTCTTATATGCTATAATTATTTTTCACAGCATTTACTTAAACTGATATGCCCTTTCTACTTCAGTATTCAAATTTTCAAAACAAATACTTCAGTGCTTTAACATAGGTACTGTATTTTCCGGACTGTTAGTCGCTCCTGAGTACAAGTTGCTCTTGCCAAAAAATGCATAATGAAGAAGAAAAAAACATACATAAGTCGCTCTGGAGTATAAGTTGCACCAGCCTTGGCAACTACCTGGGCTTGGAGGCGTAACTGCACTGTTGACAAGCCTCTCCCGGCATCACATTGTTCAAGCACCCATTTGCAAACTCGTTCCTCTAGCTGTGGTCATCTAGCTTTTAGCCTGCGATTAGCTTCTTTGGTTTTCTTCAATACAGTAAGAGCAACCTCCGCTTTCGCCAGTCCCTCACAAGTTTCTCTTTCACTCCAAACTTTCTTTCTGCTGCTAGATTACCGTTTTTTAAATCTTCAGTGGTATAGTAAGTATGTAAGTAAGTGCTTTATTTGTCATTTGTACTGTCCAACCGTACAGGAGTAGCAGACACTGGTACACGAGCCTAGAGCTTCCTCAAGCGGCTGTCAGTTTGAAAATAGAAAACTTGTGAATTTATATATTATGATATATAAGTCGCACCTGAGTATAAGTCACACCCCCAGCCAAACTATGAATAAAAGTGCGACTTATAGTCCGGAAACTACAGTATACAATTTAATCAGTAGTACTGTTCTTTATGCAAGTATTGACATTAAGTACTTTAACCACCAATGATAATAGCTCAGCACACACTTGAGTACATATTATCTTGTTTGTCGTTTTGGAGTTCTTTTTTTTCTTCACTTTTCCTTTACAAGCTTAACGAAACTGTTTGCCGGCAACATCAAAAGCACAAGGGCCGCGCCACACAACTGCAACAGATTTACTGACATTTAACCTTGACACTTTTGTTCACCGAGATTCAAAGAAATGCCCCCGTCTTTCACTCCCACTCCCACTCTCTCTGCTTCTCTGCACACGTGTCTCGAAGAAGAAGAAAAAAAACATGTGCGTCTGTAGTTCAAGTTTGCCACAGAACACCTCGGGAACACTGGCTTACAGTAATTTACTGATTCAAAAAGGATCAGGGGGCAGTATCATCTTGGTGAAATAAGCACACACATGTACAGGAGTGGTTGGTCTTTTCTTATGAGGGCCGCGCAATGTGGCAACATATTAAGAGAGATTAATGGTCCATCCCTTTTATGTTATTTTTTCGTTAGATTGCAAATAAATGTTTCTACAAAAAGGCTGGAAAAAGCCACTTACTTCCACATAGTGCCGAAGCACATACAAAAGCGTGCCCTCTTCTGCCTTCTCAGTCAACACCTTATGAAACGAAGTGAACTTCTTAGTCCCGATTTCAGCATACAAGATCACAACAGGCACGTCGGTTTTATTTCCGCCGGGATATATGTGATCATCCTTATATAAATAGGGGTTTGGCCTACAAAAATAAGACACCAAATCTTACATTCCAAGCAGGATTTGTTTTTCTCTCCACAGTTAAAGATTCCCCCGCTGTTACCTGCCCGCAGCTGCCTTCAGGAGCTTCTTGACATCCTTGGGGCTGCAGGTGTGCTGTCCATGGATAGAGACAAAGGCAGCGCAGCCGTCTGGGGGAGGCTCATCACTGGCTATCTATAAGATGAAAAAAGGAAATAAAACTGAAGAGATCCACCTGAGGGCTTGACACTGACATTAATGCTCTTGCCATTTGGGTCTATTGGATGCATACACAATGTATTTTAACTTTAGCCATTTTAGTGTTTTTTGTATATGTTGATAGTCATAATGAAGAGAGTGAAAAACAAAGTAAATAAACCATAATACATACAATAAAGAGATGTATTGATGAGACCAGATGAAACAGAGATGCATTTAATTTCTGGCTATTGAATGTCCATAAAGAAATGAAATGTATTAATGTCAATAAAACAATAATTGGTTTTAAGTAAATGTAAGACATTATTTATATATCTACATATATCACAACTACAATATATCATATTTAGGACCTTGGGGGATACCATGATAAAGGTGCAGGATTAATTAGCCGCATTTACTTCTTTTAAAAATATTTTTCATCATCTTTAATCGACTGCCCACTGTTTTTCCATGTGCAAATCAATTGGACATAATTATATATACTTGATTTGAGAGAAAATACTGTTGAGAGAAAATGAGCTATTGATGTGAAATATAACGCACAGTTTCATACCGTGATTATCTGAGAACATATTTTTAGTGCACCGTGTTATCTTTCACTTGAAATATGTGTTTGCCTTTATCTATACTATACTGCAAAGCAAAGTGACCACTTTATTACTCTTCATTGAATTTGTCTTCCGAGTGTTTGAGCACATACCTGCTGGGACGCGTGGACCGCTGGGGAGTAGGTTCGTAATGACAGAGCAAATTTGAGAAGATTAACCTGCAGATCTGTGAGGAACTGGCCTGCTTTCTTCACAATCAGATTGAAGTAGGAGCGCACAGACTCTGAAATTAAGTTCACATGTAAATGACATTTAGGATTAACATATCTGGATAAATGATGTTTTCTTTTGCTCGTAATGTAGAAATTGAACAAATGGTCAGAAACCTTTGAGAGCATGAAACCACATGTAACATCTACTGTACAACATATGCAATTTCAAGAAAAGAGAGATGACGAAAGTGATGTAATATTACCTCCTTGCTTGTAAACTGTAAGCTCTTTCACAGTGTCAACAAACTGCCAGAATTTTTCATTCCCATCTTCGCCAACAAATTCACTATACAAGAAATGATTGCATAACATATTAGACATTTTAGCTGTAGGCATTTATTGCACATAGGCTAGGATTATTATCTATTTATTAGAACAGAAAAAGGTCATTACCTTTTTCTGTACTCATCTTTGGGGGAATTTTGTATAATTAAAGTCACACACACTGTCCTACTAAAGTGATGAATTGAACAAAGTAAGACACCTTACTTGTGCGCTTATTTTGCCGCTTTAATCTCTTAAAGGGGCTAGATGCAAGTTGGTCATTTTTATACTCACTACTGCCACCTCAGGTCATACACGTAACTGCAGGTTCTATATTAAACTTGTGCATGAAGGCACTTTGGACCGAATTAACACCTTTTTAAGTGACAGTGCGAGATTTTGGAGGCAGTTGTGGTGAACAGGTCTGGGCTTGTTCTACACCATAAGACATTGCTGGAACATGTAGGGGGAGGAAATAATTTAACATTTTTAAACTCCATGTAGTCCTTTTAAACCCCATTTGAACCGAGCACACTTTCTCCAGTTTGGTTGCACCCAAATCTCAAAGCTTCTTGAAAAAAAGTGTCAAACGGCAACAAAGATGAGCTGAGAAAGAGGATGGACACGCAACAAAAGAGCGACAAAAACGTGACAACAAAGTGACTAAAACGCAACAGAAAAGCAGCCAAAGAACAACAAAAAAAGAGACCAAAAGGCAATGAAAGAGTGACATAAAAGCCACAAAAACGCTGCAAAAGAGCAACAAAAAAGCACCGAAAAGAAATGTCAAAAAAGGTTGCGACAACACGGCAACAACGCAAGGAAAAAGATCCATTCAGATCAGTTTTGTAGGTCTTAGCTTTCAAATGTGGCATTACACTGGCCTATAGGCTGCACACTTTTAGATGCGGGCAAAGCTGAACCGGAGAAAATGCACTTGGTTGAGGTGGGGGTTAATAGGTTAAACATAAAGGGAATACAGTTAGAGATGGGGATGAAATTTCAACTAATGATAGGTGTAAAGCAACCAAGCTACAATGAAAAGATAGAGCCAGGCGACACTGAACCCACACACATAAGACACAATAGTTTTGATTGTTTTTAAACTTATGTTGACCTGCATTGCGTGACTTAAAAAAAAAAAGTATAGGATCCTCTTTACCATGTTTCCAGAAGAAAGGGGGTCATGCTCCACTTGGCTTTCAGGCTGGCTGTGACCCCTTTAGATGAGGAAGTGACATGTTGAAGGTTCAGCAGCAGCAGCAACACTGACAACACTACAAGGTTTCTCATTGTAGCCGCCACGGTGTAATCTGAAACTGCAGTGCCACAAAGTCAGCAAGAAGGTCGGATCACTGCGCTCCAATCTTTGAAATGAGACTGCCACGTAGTAAACCCACTCTTTAATTACCGCCTCTATGAAAATGACTGCACGGCATCAAGAGACGACAACGACACACAGTAATTACGCCTTAATAAATAACTACCATAAATACTGCACGAGGACACAATTTGGGATGCGCCCGTAGATCAGAAGATAGATGAATGATAGCTGGAGCATGGGCTTGCGCAACACAAATACCTAAATGTATCTGAAACTGTTCCGTTCTGAAATAGCAATATGATCATCGTTTAGAGAAACTTGCTGAACCATGTCTCCGATGTTGCAAAACCGTTACATTGTTGCCAATAATACACCGTCTTCTTACCCAGTTGGGGATGCAGACCGCTCCATACAAAGCTAGGGGCTTCGGGTATTTTGGGCAGCGTTTAGCCCGCATAGCTCGTCCTGTTCGCAAAGTTTTCGGAGCTTCCCCATTTCCAACCACAATTCTACGGGAAAAATACGCCGACTAAACGCGCCGTGTCTTTCGTGCGTTTCGCTGACCATAAAGCGGAGCGCACGGATGGATAACGGGAGAGGGACGTGGCGTTTGAGTCAGGCGCAGCCGTGGACACCTTAGAGCGCGGAGCTACCATTTGAACGTTTTCCCACTCCAGGATAGTTGATCAATCAGCATCCAGGAGTACTATTACATCTGTTATATATTAAAAAAGAAGAAGAAGGGGGAAAAAAACATAGCAGACAACTATGTGGTAGTTGTTATCATACGCATCCTCTGAAGTGTTGTGCGAGTAAAGCCTACATCTATAGGCTGAATGCGAGGGTCATAACTTTATCTAAAATAGGGAACATTTGCTCTGACTTTTTATATTCCCTGTGTTTATTTAGCGCGTGTTTATCCTGTGCGTAATTTGCGCAACATCCCGCCATCCACGGCGCGTGTGGTTCGATTCTGATGGGATAGAGAGCAGAGCAGACAGAATAGAGAGATGCTGATTGGGATGAGGTGTTCCCCAGCCCAGCGGCGACGAGAGCACAACGCCTCTTTGAGCTGGATGCTGCTGCCGACGCTCTGCCTCAGCACAGTCAGTCAGACCTGCTTGAGGAAAGGATGCCGCCCGAGGATCAACGAACAACATGCCTCTAAAGAAAACTCTGTCACAGAAAAACAAAAGATCTTTGACGCGGTTTTAATTCTGGTGTTGTTCTTTTGTGTGTAATCATCCGCCACCTCTCCGTTCTGAACTTGACGCCGGAGCATGGATTCGGGACAGATGCCTCGTTCCGGTCTAGAAGTTGGACTGTCAAATATTTCCACGAATGCGTCTCGACTTTGGAAAAGCTTTGCAGCGCGGTGCAGTTTCCCGGGAGGCAGGTAGACTTGGCGGTGTTTTTGCCTGTTTGCGTGTTATCAACATGTGGCACCTTTTGGGCAGGAGGATAACCCGCTCCTAAGAAGCATGTGCTAGTTGTTTACAGTAAGGAGATGAAGACAATATCTTGATATAATGGATGATAGATCCAGTAAGCTCATCTTGGTTCCTATTTTAGCTGTTCTTTTTGTTATGATAGGTTATCAGTATATTTGCCCCACTGGCAGCAATTCGTGTCATTTTAAGACTGGGGAGAAATTGAGAGGGGTGAGCCTCCTTTCCAGCGCCTACGAGGACAGTGATGATTTTTACCGAGATCAGGACTTGGAGGATGACAGCCCTGCCAAAGTGCCCTCCAAATACAACTTCACTGAGAGAGACCTCGACAGGCATGTGGAGTTCAACATCAAGGGCGACGATGTGATTGTGTTTTTACACATCCAGAAGACGGGAGGGACCACATTTGGGAGGCACCTGGTGAGGAATATCCGTTTGGAGCAGCCGTGTGACTGTAAACCCGGGCAAAAGAAGTGCACATGTCACCGACCGGGGAAAGAGGAGTCGTGGCTCTTCTCGCGCTTCTCCACGGGCTGGAGCTGCGGCTTGCACGCGGATTGGACCGAGCTGACGAACTGTGTGCCTGTCATTATGGATAAGAAGGAAACCCAGAGGAATAAAAGGTACAGTACCGTAACACGCTCTTACGGTCCTGCGTGCATGCTGAGCTGAATAAAGTGCTTTAGTGTGTCCAAACCAGTTAGCAGTGTCCTGTGAGGGATTACAATGCAAGTCAAGTAAATGCAGTGTGCTCGAAAAACCTTTCAAACAAGCACGGACTTTTCCACAATGCCAACTTAAAACGCACAATTAAGTCTTGTATTTCACTCTTTCAGATCTGCGATTTTTCTGCTTAGGTTTTTTGTTTTACTTATTGATTCTAGCTCCTTAGGCAAGACACTATCTACATGAGTGAGTGAGTGAGTGAGTGAGTGAGTGAGTGAGTGAGTGAGTGAGTGAGTGAGTGAGTGAGAGAGTGAGTGGGCCACGTTCAGCTTCAAATGGAGTTTATCCAAAATGTCCTTTTCAAGGATATTGACCCTCCTGACCTCAACTGTGCTCCAGACAAATATTGATCGATATGCCAAAAGCATACATGAACATTTGTAAAATAGCTAAAGCTCCAAGTATGAATAGTAATAGTTAAAGAAAAAACATTTCACTTCTTATCTCATTGCTGCTACTATCGTGCTTTAGTCTTGCCGATCTTGTCTGATCTCGACCACTTACAGTGCACACTTAATGTTATGTCTCCGGTATAATTGGCTGTAGAAGGGTCCTATCAATGACCCTAATTAATTAATGTGGTACATTGGTGTTTTTTCATTGGTTTAGAGGCAGATAACGGTCTTGTCCATTCCAATGCATGCAGGGTCTGAATGGGTCAAAAGTGTTGATGCCTCCTTGGAGAGCACTCAGTAAAACACTCATTAGTCCTGCTTTCTTCAATAAGTAGGAGGTTGTGGGTTAGATGCCCTGTCAAGACAACTGTCTCTCTAGTCAATCTCTCTATGCGCAATACTTCCAAGTGCTCTCCCATACTCAAGTTTCCTCCGTAGTACAAAAGCTTTTAGATTTACACCCAGGCTGGTAAGATTGGTATCTCTACATTGCCTCTCAACACATTTGTAGGTTAACACTTCTCCTTACTTCACCAATAAGACCGATGACGTAACTGCAGTGTACCCCACCTCGGGCTCATAGTTGAAGGCTTTAGTTAATCACAGTTGCCAATACAACAAATAAACAAATATGACTGAACACATCACGCTTCCTTTCATTTTAGATCTGCCCATGCCAGTATTTTGACAGTCCTGCCTGATGGACGTTATTTCAACTAGGGCCATGTTGTGTGATCTTGTCCTTCCCCATCATGTGCCATTGCCACTGCTGCGTCTGTGAGCCGCCTGTCCGAATATTTTAGCACCCTGTCGTGATTTTATTTGTCACCAGATCAAAGCTCCATTTGTACCTGCTAAAAAACGGAATACGATTAACCGCACACACTCTGAATGCTTTGAAAGGCCACAGATTCCTTTTCATCTCTGCATGGCTGAGGTGTATCCTTCTCTATCAAACGGGACGGCATTCAATGACCCCGTTATATCTGTTTTTGTCCCTGCTGCAAACCGAACCTGCGCTAGCCCAAGCTCTCTCCCCTTCCTTTGAAATGGTCGTGTTTGTTGATTGAAATGCATGGTTTATGTCTCCTGCAAGGTCTTGAAGATTTGCAAGAAAATGGAACTCTCCCAGGTGTTTTGCCGGTGTTCTCTTAAAAGTGTTCAAGGTTGAAGCAGAAATCATCTTTTGTGTCCATGTTTATTTTAATTCTATCTTCGTGTTTGATCTTTTTTTCTTTATCAGTCACTGGAGCTTGCTTCATCGGCTTTATATAGGTGCAACAATATATGAACTTATACTAAAATAAAATCGGCAAATTATGTATAAAAAGCCAGAATGCAGCTAACCACATAAATCCATATTGTGTTCACATAATGCTGCAGAGTTGAATTTAAGATACTTTGTATAGAGGTAAAAAAAAAAAAAAAAAACTAGTTAGATCAATTTATCATGGGAAAAAAGGTGTTTGAGAGTCTGCATGATCAGAAACATTTCCTCAAGTCTCAAATATGTCAATTTCCATCCATAAAAAATCAAAATTTCAGCAATTTCCTGTCGTTCCAAAACACTGCCCCGCCCTCAGACGTTCTCACTGTTTAATCTGAATTGGATTTGTACATTCATCAGTATTTTCCTAAACTGCAGTCCACTTCTCTAGTCATTCAAGTATCAAAAACTCAATTAACGTGATCGGCGAACGTTGTTAGATGTGTAAAATGGAACATGCAGCGACCAGACACTTTCAAGTGCAGGCTGGAAGACAGCAAAAGCATCTCTTTCTTTTTTTCCCCCCTTCAAAACATAATCATCCGGTAAAGTAAAAAGAACACGAGTACACATTATATTTATGCTGTGCCAAGTGTTTCCTTTACTCTACTGAGGGAGGGGGGTGGCGAGAGAGAGAGAGAGTGGCCAGTGGACGCGACAGCTCTGCATTTCACAGCTGCACCATCCTCTGCACTTGCTCCGCTCTCATCCCTTGTTCTTTGGCGCGCGCTCCTGCAGCAGCTATTCTCAGACGAGTCTCCCAGTGCCGAGCGAGCGCTTAGTTGGCACACACATAATGTTAGACCACCTCACTAAACAGGCACCGAGCAGGCCGCTTTTACTGCCGGATGACTAATGGCATTATGCAAATTTTATCTCCATATCCGTTTTTTTTTGTATGAGCAGTGCCTTAATTAAATATCATATAGAGAAAAGTATAGGCAGCCCAGCAAGGTGAAATAAGTTGCTTTTAACGTGAAATAAATAATCCATATGAGCATATTGACTCTGGCTGTGTGCCAAATTCAAATAGCTTCAGTTCAGGGGTAAATGCTTTATATATTCATTGGTAGTCACACAATGACAAATAATCTACAAGAAACACAGATTAAGTGTTCGTACTGAAATCTTTACTTGTGTATATTTTATTCAATTCATTAGAATCTGTAAATTTGAGATAGTGTAATTTGAAACTGAACAATCCAATTCCTTCCCCTCTTTCACCAGAAAGCCACCCACCCTAGTTTGCAAAGTGAGGCGAGCAGGAACAGTATTCAGTCAAAAGTATACGATCAAGCTCCCTCCCCCTCCTCTCCTGATTGGACCCAACAGGCCGGTTCACTGGAAAGCGCGTCTCATCATTGGTCCAAGTGGTGTCCCGGGGTTTCTGATTAGTTGCTGAAATCGGCAAAGGGAGAGACTTTTTAAAACAACATATTATTTAATATTACTTATGTTACATCAAATTTCAGACCCAGGCCATCAGTTATACACAATCTTTAAAATGTGTAAAACATGTAAACTTACAGACTATGACTTTAAGCATAAGTACCAAATAAACTTTAGAGCGAGAAAAGTATATTTATGTATTTTCTTTTTTTATAGAGCATAGACAGCAGAAATTTGTACAAAATAATAGTGTCTATTGGGTTTCATGTTTATTTCAGTGTTATTACCCAAAATAGTATTACCAGAATTCATAGCCATCATAAGCTTCCACTTGCAGCCATGCAAATCGGAGCTTGATTTTGTGTGTGAGGAAGAATCTTTTTGATGAATAGGAATAAAACATCTCTGTAGTCAATAAAAGGCAGTTAGATAGATAAATAAATAAATAAATAAATTGAGCCAAGTCTCCATGTCCGCAGGGTGCTATGAGGAATACTGATGTTGTGTATCAGATGGCACAGCCTTGTTTTGCGGCTGGGTGCCTCTCAGATTGAGCGCCTGTCTCTTGGTGGTTCGCGGCGCTCACCTCGTGTTTGTGTGAGTTGGCAGGGCTGGGCACATCTGCGTAGCTCTGTATGGCCTTTTCAGCGGCAGACAAAGCTATAGTATGGTGCAATCCAAGGCCCCTGCCCCAGCAAAGGTCAGATATGTCAGAGTGAATCAGGCATGACGTCCCGTGGCATTGCGTCTCTTGAGAGGCGTCTGTCATTCAGGGGAGAAGGGGAGAAGACAGAGACATACCCTCTTTCTTGTGAAGCATCTTTTTGGAGAGAAATAAAATGTACCTATAGGGCATGGCAGTTGGTAAGAATGTCCTGGGTTCAATTGCCAGGAGAGGCTTTTCAGTGTACACTGTAAAGTCTTGGATTTCACTCAAATTATTGCCCGATTGGCTCCTCCTCCACCTACGTGTATCATAAAAACGCAGAGGACAAATTTTCCTTTGGGGACAGTGAAGTATACCTTTCCTTACCCACATGTGCTGTGCAATCAAGTTGCTTTGTGGTGCTAGTACAACGCCTGTTGAGTGGACATTTCACGCTGAGCAAGCTGTGTCCGGTCACTGTAGTGCCCAGACTCATAATAGGCCAATCTAAGTTTCACGTTGGTGCTATTTATAAGCTATGGTTAAACATTGTATGATAATAAGCAAGAAACATGTTATTTGTTAGGGATGGAGTGCCTTTCTCTTTCTATATAGAGTTTATCACAATGCATGTGTAGTAGCTTTATATCGTCTATATTATTTACTTATCTGTCTGTTTCATCCAAGACTTCACACCGTTGTCTTTGAGTGCATTAAACAGAAAAAGCATCTGATATGAGGAAATTTGGCATATCTCAATTAAATTATGTCATCATCTTGGAATGGAAGCTTATTTTCTTTTCACATGATGCAAGTCACCCAAAGCACTTCACTGAGTGTAGGATTTCTTCTTCATTCACTCCACACACGGTGGTGGTAAGCTACGTACACGTATGTAGCTACAGTTTCCCCTGGGGTAGACTGACAGAGGCGTGACTACACTATGCAGACACGCAGAGAACATGATGCAAACTCCACACAGAAAGGCCACCATCCATTACATCTTGATTCCTGTCCAAGTCACTAATAACAGCATCAAAATATAATAGCATTGCTTTCCAAAATAATAATTAATGGAGATCAGTGGCGGTCAAAGTTTGCTTGAGAAAAAGTACAGATAATAATGGTCAAATAGTACTTTAACACAAGTGAAAGTTGCTCAGTCAAATGTAGTCAAAGTGTAGTAAAAAGTAGAAAGTTCTAAAAAGTCAGTTTTAAAAAAAAGTATTGATTGTGCGGCTTCAAAAAAAGAATTTAGTCTAAATTACCCGCTTGTACAGCAAAACGAAAGGGACAAGCCGTCTTTGTTGTTGTGAGACAGTTGTATTTGACAGTACATATGCACAGCGCCAACTACTGTACTGTTCTGGAGTGTGCATTATTAGGCTTTTAAAAGTAACAAAACACATACCCAACTTTACTTTTTACTTTAGATATTTTTAGATATTAGGGGTTATGTAGTGGAGTAAAAGTAAAAGTAAAAAAAAAAAAAAAACACTAATCAAGTACAGATCCTCAAAAACTCTCCTTTAGTACAGTGCATTTACTTTGACCACATCCACTGAAGATGGCAAATGCAAATAAAGCAAAGCATTTTGCATATTTGTAAAAGGGCAGTATCAAAGAAAAATCTGTTCCGCAAAGTAAAGTCGTTGTGCTCAGTCGTTGTAACATTTTCTCATCAGTTTTCATCCCGGGCCTGGCATGACATCTATCACCGAACAACAAAGCTTTATTGTTATGGCTGCGGGTCTCAGGAGAACAAATATGATTAAAAAACGCATTGAAGTCCTGACACTGCGGCATATGTTTTCTTTCAGAGCTGTTACACTTCCTCCTACTCTAAGTTATTACTTTTATGTGTGTTAGGTGCTGTTGGAAGGCACTGTTGGAGATGTCTTTTGATAAGGGAAAAAAAAAACATACTGGCAAGAATGTTAGAGTTGTCAGGATTCTCGGGGTTGTGGCCTGTTTCATTAAATTTTGAATCTAAAAGCCGCCGATTACTGTAAGATCCTCATTTATTTATACGCTTCATCTTCAGCCACATGTCATCTACAAGTGTGTTCAGATGTATAATGGATAAGATTATGCTGGGGACCCTCACAAAGCCTTGGCCTTATATCGCAATGATACTATGATCAGACTTTGAACTTAGACGCACAATGATTTTGTTTTAGGAGTGAATCTTGCACTAAGCCACTAAAAACTGATATCACCTAAATTAGTGTGGACTTTAAAAACACAGAGAAGCAACAGCTCATGACATCAGCAGGCATTCTGTAGCTCTCGATGAGACAGACTAAACAAACAGGGCAACACAACGATGCATGAATGGAGCAACACAGAAAGTCTGTTTTGCATATGGCTGCTTTCAGCTCAAGGTACTTTGTAGTTTTTACATGTTCAACAGTGCTTTAGCATCTTAAACCTTGGCACAAATATGCAACTCAGTACAGCATTCTTCTTTGTTACATATGTGAGTATGTTTGCCATCTATCCATAATATATATATTTAATCCTCATGCATGCAAGTGTCTTTAAACACGCTTTGCCTTTATTCCCAGGAGCTAGAACAGAAGTCAGACAGTAGCTTTTTCTAGTAGATACCAGCGTCTTTCTTCCTTTTTTTCACGTCAGTTCTCCCCTTTTAAGTGCAGCCTCATGCTAATTTTATGCATATGCTGATGTCGCACTTTTTTATCAATTATAAAATCTTCATTAGCCTGCCTCTTGTCGCTAATGCATTATGGATGTGCAGTTCTGAAGTACAAAGAGACCAGAGCTGGAAAACACCAGAATAGAGAGACGCTGGGCGCCGAATTTCTTCAAATCGGGGGGAAACAGCAGAAATGACAAAAGATGTGTTTACTGTGATTTTTCAGCATTAACAATTAACAAACGTCTCACATTCAGTGCTATGAGAATTAACAGGCTTTGAAGAATGCATTAAAAGGCCTGTGCATTCACTAAATATTGAACATATGGATATGTAGATAAGTGTGTCTGTTTACTGTTTATTATTTGTTGGGCTCAACAAGTAAGGTTGTGAGACCCTTCTGTGTGGTTTACATTTTCTCCTTGTTTTCGGAGTTCTTCCTGGATGCGCCTATTTTAGCCCATCAACAAGCAGGCACAATGCGGGGAACCGTGAACCTGGTCAAGGTCACATCCCCTGCAACAGTGAAGTGGAATATACTCACAAAAATGCTAAAATGTAAAGGCAAAAATGGATCATGTACCATCATGAGACAGAGCCACACCCATTCCTTTAAACACGAGGGCTCAGAAATTAAACACATTTCCTTTTGGCTTTCATTATAACATCTACATTTAACCTAGAGAAATGCCTGTTTCCCATTTGCAAGTCACTGGGGTTGGGACAAAATATCTTCGCAATATCTTTGTTTTGCGGAAATCGTATCGGAAGTCATGTATTGCAATACTTTTGATGCTCAACTCAGTTCTAGAAAACTTTTTATTCAAAGTTGATTTGCTTAACACCTTTTTTGATGCTGGTTTAAACAAAAGGGGATACTTTTAAAATGTGTCGGCCATTTGCAGTTTTCAAAATGTTTTACTCAATGTATGACTGACTATTTAATATAACCTTTGGAAACTGAACTAAGGTATTGCAGTTTGTTAAAATGACAATACCAATCATATCAGGCCCTCTGTATCGGGATACGTAATGTATCGCAAAAAAAGTGTATCGTCCAAGCTCTACAAGTCACAACTTCAAATTACTATTTAATCATCAGCAAATATTGCCGGCTTTGGAGCATGAAGCCGTGAACTTATTGCCACATGAGATTTGTGTTAAAAAAAAAAGTAATTGTACACGGCATCCAGAGAACAGCGTCTAATCCATCGGCTGAGTAGCACCATAGATCTGATTTTATTCAACAAATTAAGCACTGGATTCAATTCTAGATAATAAAAAAGCTTCACACGGTGCAGGGAAACACAGTGCATTGGTGTGGCTCAGGTAGTAGGACAGACACACGGTTCAGTGATCAGCACATGGGCCATAACACACGGGCAGTAACTGCATCCCTTTATACATAATTCATAATGAATAAAATATGATGTAGGGTGTTACTCAGCCAGGGATTAGACACTCTCCTTTGGGTGCCATTAAATGACTTGTGCATGTGTGTATAAAATTCTCAAAATAAGTAAAAATGGTTTCCTGTACTCCAGTATTGCCTAATGCCAAAAGATGAAAAAGTAGTGTATCTGCATCCTCGTGCTACCTTGAAATAGCTGGAAGCAAACTTGGCATCTGCACGATAATCTAAACGTCTGGCTATATGTCCTGTATCAATTCTAAACACTATAGCTCTAATTCCTCTAAAGTAGAGTCTTAGAAGTACAAACCAGCAGACCAGAGAAGACACAGTACAGTGAGAATCCCTATGGACATGAACAAAGCTAAGCAGCAGATTTACAGCATGGGTCACATGAGCGGATGTATAGTACCCACCTAGGGCTCATCACAGTGGAGGACATTGAACTCGCAGGGCGCCCCAATTGCTTTTCATGTGTCATTAATTTTAGTCGTCATCTCTGGCAGGCCCGCGCATGTTTCCAGTTGGTTTGATAATGAAGTGTTACCACTGCAGAGGGTGCCGTGGCATATATGTCAGGCCCTGGTTCACCGCCACGAACAAAGACGACGCGAAATCTCCCTTCAAGACGCACCGACCATTACGTACCAAGTATAATATTAGAATAAGAAAAGTGTCACGTTTGTCATCGCTCTCAGAGAAGCGTTTATTCGACTACGCGACCATGCAATGAGCGCTATAAATCACGAGATGAAATGAAAAGTATTTGGATTGATATTGCAGAGGTAGGGGGATGTTGAATTAATGGTCTGAAAAATGTGCAGAAGTCCGGGTGCAAGCAGCATGTTTTGTGAAACTATAAAATGATTGATTGCTTGAAGAATAGACGTATCAGTGGTGGAATTAAGCCAACTCTCCAATGCAGAAACGGTGCTCAACAGCAAGTGACAGTGACAGGTTACATGCCAGCAATAAATTGAGTTTTCGCTTTCTGCTTGAGATGCTTTTGAAAACTAATGACATGCCGTTCAGTGAAGGAGACATACACTGGTGGCTATTATGTAATGTATATCAAACAAAGGGCTGTGCTTATGGTCAATGACATGCATGTTTTGGTGATAATGTCACAGTAAACAGTACCATTGACACATAGCTCTATGGATCATGCTCTACGTGTTAGCCACATTATGGTATACACTGAAGAAACAATGAACATAGTGAATTACAGTAATGGCTTTGATTTTGATTACACTTTACATGCTTGACAAGTTTCTCAAAGAACAACTAAAATTTGCTTCTGAATTTGGTTGTTCCATGTTAAAAGGAAAACAACAAACTAATCTCATTATAGCCCATTTCCTTGGGCCCACACTGACCTTTTTTTTTTAAACAAAATCTAACATCTTTTTAACCTTTATTTGTTTACTGAAGTGACCGTCATTGGCATTTTAAATAACACGTTTAGACATCACATTAACTTATGTCATGAATTATCATCATCGTTGAGTAAGTAGGCCGTCACAAACAGATGTGGGCTGTCTCCCATTGTTCCGAGGCGAACGCAATAACAGTCTTTATAGGTCATTGCATCATTATCCCGTTGGAAAATGAAAACCTGTGTATGTGCGTGAGCCGGCGTAGATATTTGTCACTGCCCATTAGACTTGAAGCTCTACTTGGACTGTGGTGGGACGGCCAGAGCTTAGCTTCCTTGTGTAAAAGCCACTTTGGGTAATGAAAGCTGCACTGTGCCATGCTGCTCCTCTGATGCCGCTGTCAGAGACTTGCTGGTCCGGCAAATCTGAATCTCCAACGGTCTGAATCAGCACTTATGGTGTGATTAAAGTGCGCCGTTTGGTCATGTGGCCAAACCATCAAGCTCCAGTTACAGCTAAAGTGGCTGGCAGATCTGGTTAGGTTTTTTTTTGACTGGCTAAGTTGTATTGATTTATTGACATGAATTTGATTAATTTATTATGACATTTTATATCTAATTAAAATGCTGTATATAAAGTTTTGGTAAATTACTTTCTCAGGTAACTGGTCAGCCACATGTTGTCTCTCAAAAAATAAACAGTACCCTCAAAAATAATACTTCTATCATTCTAACAGGTTGTATATCTTTTATTTTAGTTGTTAAAAAGTTTTTTTTTATATAATCAATAATTAGTCATTTTAGGTGGTCAGTTGCTTGGATTTCTTGATCTCTTCGTTGTACATCATTTGTTCAAAAATACTTTTTCATTCATCCTGCCCAGTCATTCAGCTCTGGTCTAAAACCTTGTTCTTTAATAGGACTTTGATCCCTGGTGTGCTGTGGGGAGCATGGATTCCTACATCTAAGTCAGCTTTTGATTAGTGCAAAAAATCATCCCCTAGACCCAGGCAGTACAAGAACAGGCGAAGCTCATAGTGATCTAGTTAAAATAGCTCTCAGAATGGTGAAAATGAGTCAGCCCTGGCCTGGTATTAATGTCCCCGGCAGGACATTTTGGTGGCCGCGCTACTATCAGAGGGGCAATTAACTCTGCTTCTGTTTTGCCTCTAATTGAGAAAAGAACATTCTACTTCTCCCACTACAGACTCTCTATAAAAAGTAATTGGGTAAAAGTTTTTTTCTTACCATAAATTCTTTAATGTTGGCTGTTCGGAGAAGAGGCTTAATCAGCATGTTCATGCAGCTTTGAAGGGACTTAGAGTGTATTATAGCATAGCGCAGAGCTTGGAAGTAAACCTTTACAATTAGCATTGTTACGGCTTTGGCCGTGTTGTAGTTGTACTGTCCTGCCCTCTTCTGTGTACGGGATGTTGTCCTGCACATGACTCTCTCTCCTGCCCGCTCCTGCCACATCCTGTCCTCACCTTCCAAAATCATGATGGCTTAGTTAGTACCTTTGCCCCTAGAAGAGACTCCTGGGTTCAATTCCCAGAGCTCCTAGTGTGGAAATTCTGACGGTATCTCCTTACCAAAGTTTACACTGACCCGGCCTCCACCTTTGTTCCGGATCCAACTCCTTACTTATATATATATAGAAGGCTGCATAAAGGCTGCATAAAAAATAATAGTAATCCAACAATGTGTAATATATTGGTTTACTCAACAAGACAAGCCACTGCAGATCAGAGGCAGGTGGAGAAGCTAGTTACTCAAATCAGAATAACTTACTTAATCATTTTATTGAAGAAGAAAAAGTAGTGAAAAAATAATTATTCAAGTAAGAGTAAAAAGTTCCTTGGGAAGATGTAATGGTACTTGAACGTAAAAGCCTGATTTACGATTCAGTAGTGACATAATTTATGAGAAACAAGACATGAAATTATGTAAAAATCCTAGTATATCTATAGGTCATGCCAGAAAAATATACCAAAATATATTTTTTTCTGAAGAATAAAGTTCAACATGTTTTTTTTTACTCAAGTAAGAGTACAGATACTCCATTAAAATATTACTCAAGTAGAAGTAACAAGTACAATATTGTAAAACTACTCAAAGAAGTACAATAACTTTTTAAAAAGTTACTGAAGTACATGCACTGAAATATTAACTGCTAAATAGATGCAAGAATCGCATCCATTTGAGAATGCATGTGGACATTGAACTATCTTGTTGACACAATTCAAATTGTGATTTTGATTTGATAGCGATTAATCCGGCAGTCCTGTAGTTACTTCTAAGCAAGATATTTTTCCCCCTCAAGCCTCAAACACCATCTGGTTCTGACACATCATTCCTTTCATCAAAATTCCCCACACTAGTACATTTTGAAGTTGTTTTTTTTTTTTTTTTTTTCATTATTCTTGAAGTTGAAGCATATGGGCTTTACAATCCCTGTCTCCAATACATCAACAGCATTTTAGAACATATTGTTTACCAGAATAAGAAATACCTTCAGACTTAACATAATGTCGGTGACGTCAGCAGGGCTGCAATGTCTTCAAGGCATTTTAAGCACTAGTACTGTTTCGTCAACCAGTTAAACACTGGCTTAGTTCAGATCAAGTTTATTCTGGGTTTATCCCTGACCAGTTTGATTGTGCTGTAGTCCTCACAGGCTTCAGTGAAGTCATCATTTAGACCTGTGGGGCTGAGAGTGAGTTACAGGACCATTTGAAAGTTTTATGAATGTTTGATGTCTGCTTCAATAGAATAGTAAAGGAATATAAAGACAGGTTCTTCGGCGGTCTGGCCCTGTCTGCAGAAGGACTCCTATCAGCCCTGGGTCTATCTGCCTTTCTGTCAATGGGAGGGGATCTCTCCGTCTGCGGTTCTCCCAGAGGTTTCTCTTTTTTCCCACTGGGTTTTTGAGTTTTTTTGTGCCGTGTAGGAGGGTCTAAGGACGGGGGAAACCCCTGAGGCTCATTGCCTCTGACTGGACATCATGTTTGCTTGGACATTGCATTGTTTGCTTTGTTTCATTGTTTTAAAGGTGCATGATGCAACTTTTTGTGCAGAGGAAATAAAAAAGTTAATATCATTATGTATTTGAACTTTCAGTGACCAAGGGGCTGTATGGGTGGCTAGCTTGGTGCTTTGCTTTCCACCCCGGTGGCCTCTATGACACTCCAGTATCAATTTATTTGAGTTTTTTTGGTTTTCAGGATGCAATGTATAGGTAACCATGGAGACAGTTCCCTTAGCAGTGAAAACGTACCAGAAACGTGCAAAAACAATTGGTCCTGGAGTGTCCTACACTGGGATGGAAAGTAAAGGTGCCATTTGAACCATACATATAGCCGCTGGGTCACTGAAAGGTGAAATATTAATATCTTTACTTTTACTTTTACTATTTTTTACTTTTACTTTTTTTTCTGCTGAAAAAGTTGCATTATGCACCTTTAATATTTGGTACAGCCCTTTAAGTCACCTCCTATTGTAAGACTGGGCTATACAAAACTATTGATTATATTAACATATAGTAATACTACTGATATAACATTATACTACTACATTTTTATTTGTCATGGTGTTATAGAGCTAGTGAACTGAACTGGGTTGTTGGAGCTGAGGACGTTTCACTTCTTTCTTCAGAAGCTTCTTCTTCCTCGTGTACTCAAATAGACTCAAATGTTTCAACTTAAATTTGATTATGAAGATGTCAAATTTCTATAAGTGCTGCTTTGCAATCATACTGTACCAATGGGCCATGAGCGAGTTCTAGAAAGCTGTCCCTCTTCCGATGTAATTAATATTTTAGATAAACATAAGAAAATTGTGTAAAATTATGAACAATACTTACCACCAGCATCATCCCATCAAACTAAGTGATATTTAGGAAAAAAGAAAACCTGTCATATGCACTTTAATACTCTTAAAGGACTGTCGAATCCTCCACTGTTCCTCCTGTGCTGCAGCATCACACAGACCCGTGATTTGAATAATCTCACACAACAGATTGGCGTCCAGATTGCCTCTAATTCAGCATTTATAAATAGGTGCTTGTTCTTGTTATACTAGATTGCCAAATGGATTGGATGATCAGAAATAGAGCACACATTTTTATGTACATCATTTAATATCGAAAGCAATGTTCTAGTTCAGCGTTAAACTGTTTGGAATATGCAAAAAATGCATGCGGCGTATATTTGTCACTTGTGTTTTTGGGGGGAAGGGGGGGCATTTTATGCACATCACACATTCTTAAATGTGATTGTTATGATTACAGAAATAATTTAAATAAAATTATGAAGCATGACAATTACTTTTTATTATTATTTTCAAATGTCCGTCAACTGCATTTGCGTCGACTCTATCGTATTGTTTATCAATATTTTTCATACATTTTTTGTTAAAATTCTCAGAAAAATGAAAAAGATAATGTGCATTCCTTTAAAGGGACTATACGGAGTTTAAAAATGTTAAATTATGTATTTTCCTCCCCCTACATACCTAATGTGTAGAATGAGCTCAGACCTGTTAACCACAACTGCCTCTAAAATCCTGCACTGTCACTCAAGGTGTTAATTCGGGTCTGGAGTGCCGTCATGCATGAGCTGTAGAAGCTGCAGTTACACGTAAGACCTGAGGTGGCAGTAGTGAGTATAAAAATGACCAACTTGCTTTTAGTCCCTTTAAGATCTCTGCGAGAAAGCTTCCCAAATTTTGCATGATGTAAAAGCAGAATGAGCTTCACATTCAGGGCTGCCAGATCCAAGTACTAAAATTGGTTTGAAAATGTACTCTAAAGGGTTCATCCTTACATGAAGTTTCAAGGGATATTCCAGGATTTTTTTCATAGGGCATCAGTTCCTGTAGTTATCCAGAGTGTTGTTGATTTCTGGAGATATATATATATTTTAAATTCATGAAGTCCTTATGTTTGAAGAGTTTAGTGGTGCTAGTGCTAGGCTAGCGCATACCTATGGTAACTAGTAGCCCACATTAAAAACAGTCTCACAGTGCACCTGAGGCAAATCACTTATAACACCAGACTACCGATTGTCTGTGTTGACTGAATAATTTTTGAAATATAAGCATTTTGCATTTAAAATAACTTATTTTTGAGCAGCATCAGCTTCCTGGTTGTAAGCTTTGCAGCGGCGGAGTGATCTGCTAGGTTACCGGATCTACAGTAGTTTGTTAACATTACTACACGTGGAATTCACAAATGAGCTTTCTACAAATCAGATACAGCAACGTTTGGAGGACTACCCAATGATTTTGAAGAGGTTTTTAATGCAGGCTTCTAGTTACCATAGACATGCACTAGCCTGGCACTAGCCTAACACCACTAAACTCTTCAAATATAAGGACTGAATTAAATAGATATCTCCAGAAATCAACAACACTCTGGATAACTTGGAAATGAGGCCCTATGTCAAAAATCCTGAAACATCCCTTTAAGCTTTAACTTCGAACTAAAATTATAGATGGACTTTTTGGAGCCTCATGTTAAGCTACAAATGATTATGCATAATGACAAGCAAACCACTCGTGTAACACAATGTTGTGATATTAAGTGCATACAAATTACCGGTATCTCAGAATCAAGTCTTGATCAAGTCTTATTTCTCTCTCTAAAGAACCAAGCCAATTTCTCCAGCACCTGCAGATAATGTGTCTGCCAGGCAAGACAGTAACACTGATAGATTGGAAATCTAAATACACCGTGCCACCGGAGCAGAGCAGCATCTTGTGGCATTGCGAGAGCTGGCGTGGAACAAATAGCATTATGTCGCAGCATGTGTTATGATACAGCACATCAACCTCATCATAGGAGCCCACTGTCTCCCACTGGAGCTAGATGTCCACAAATAACAGAAATCAAGCTTTAAGAATCCTTTACGTTCTCATCAGTTTACAAATAGGGAAAGGAATTGCTTGTATTCTGCAAGAGTCGGGGGCAGAGAATGAGTTTACTTTGTTTTCAAGGGTAGAAGAGGAAATCGTCCTGCAGGCGCTGGAGGCATTAGTTGCACTTGTAAAGCCGAGTATGAGGCTGAATCATAATAGCAGCACAGAACAAGTGTCTGAGTGCCACTATATACTATTATCTGCAAATAGCTTTTCTTCAAGGCGATAATCGGACTTATGAATTACAAGGACGACTTAAGACAAAACCTTGGGACACAGTAAGCAGTGTGCGTTATCATTAAAAAAAAATAGGCAACACTGGCTCTCACTGAAGATAGCATGGTAACAAAATACTTAACCTGTTATATGCCAGCTTAGGGTTTGGGTTAGGGTTAGGGTTAGCAATTACGCATTTCCAAATCTCAAAGCTTATTGACGAGCGAGTTTACAGCCTACTGAAAAGAGGGATTTGCAAAAGTATCTATACCCCTTTCCTTTTAGTGCACCAATTGCCTTCAGAAGTTGCCTGATGATTTCTGAATGATCACATGTTGACCCAATAACTAAATAGAGTCTACCTCTGTAATCTAATACAGCTGCTCTGTGATGGTATCAGAGGTCTGTTAAGAGACTATTGGGGAGCAGACAGCAAGAACACACCAGACAGGTCCGGGATAAAGTTATTGAGAAGTATAAAGCTGGGTTCAGTTATATTAAGATTTTCAAAGCTTTGAAAATCTCAAGTACAGTTAAATACACCCTCCAGGAATGGAAAGAGTATGGCATCACTGCAAACCTACCAAGACAACACTCAACTTACTGACCGAACAAGGACAGCACTGACCAGAGCTGTTACCAAGAAGCCTATGATGACCCTGGATGAACTGCAGAGAGCTAAATCTCAGATGGGGGAAACTATACACAGAGCAACTATTAGTCGTACACTGCACAAATCTGGCCTTTATGGAAGAGTGGCTAGAAGAAACCATTTTGGTCTCATCTGATTAAAACACCTTCTTCCACATGTCTGTTGTATTCCCTATGTGGCTTCTAGCAAACAGAAAATGGGACTTCTTATGGTTTTCTTTTAAAAATGGCTTCTTCTAGCCACACTTCCATTAAGGCCAAGGCAACACAATGTACAAGGGCAACATTTATCTGAAAACAACCCATCCAATTAGCTGGGATGAGCAAAAGGCCCGCTGCTCAGTTTCAGCATATAAAATAAATTACATAGTTATCCAAATCCAACTCATCATTAACATGGATTACCCTTTAAACTGTTACTTGCCATTCCCCTTGATCAGGGGGTTAGGTTTAGGGTTAGAGTTTAGTTTAGAGTTAAATGGCATGTTGTGTTTCACTCACATAGATCTTACACATATTTGAGAAACTAGAAGGCCTTGGCTTTCAAATGAGGTATCACAGTGGCATATACAGCGGGTTGAAAAAGTATCTGCCTCCCTTTAACTTTTTATTGCTACCTTCTATCCTTCGCAGATATTTGTAAATGGCAACATCCATATAGTGCTATATTTTTTTCCATAAAAAAAAAATATATCTTCCGTTGTACTTCTCCAAAGTCTAAACCAGATTCAGTCATTGCCAAAGAATTTGCTGCATAACACTTCAAAAGATGACAAATTATTGACAAGTAAATTTGGTCGATTCATTGACCAGCTATACATCCAAACCTATTCCTTTCTCGTGTTTATCTTCCCTCAACATTAGCTACCATAATGCTGTGTACACATAAACAATTACCATCTCCATTTGTCACGTTACATTGCATGAAGCTCATTTGCGAGAGAGTTTTGAGCAGAAGGAGAGTCGTACCACGCGTATACCAAGTCTGCGAGCTGCGGCGGAGGGTGCCAACATGACTAATGGGCCTAACCTGTATCCTCTATCGACTCGCACAGAAATACTCGGGGATTGATTTGACTGCTTATGCCACCGCCATAATCTCCCCCGCCAATGATACGCTCTCACGGCTATTTGTGAAAGTGCTGCGGCAGGCCTTTTTAATGTCGCCTGTAATATTAAATCTGATCTCGCTGTTAGCCGGCAAAGCGTCGAGCTACACTTTCAAGTTGGAAACACCTTGTAACATCTGAGGCTACGTTTCTGGATTTGCGCGTTTATCTGTGGGAGATTTTAACTTCCTTGACGGGACAAAATGTATGTCTGACGCCAACGGTGGTTTTGAGGTGTCTCTATTTTTTCATTTTCTTTCGAAGCCTCATAGTTTCTTCCTCATTAAATCATTTCAATTTGGCTTTGTTTCATTTATGCATGTATTTTTTACCTTTTATTCTTCTCCCATGCCACTTCAAGCGCTGACTATTATTAAGGCATGAATAAAACTAAGAGAATGGCTGTTCTTTTGAAAGCGAGTTTTAGTTTCAAGTTTTTTGGCTTTTAAAGATTCTAGTATGCATGCTTTCTTAGATGACAATGGCAAAGCAGTACCTTAGCGTGAGTATGCCATTGCCCCCGTCAGCTCAATTGCTGAAGCTGTCATCAAAATATCAAATAATCGTTATAATGGCTATAGTCAAAAAAAGAATCAAATCAGGCATCTTGATAAGGGTGAAAATTGTTTAGGTTACTGTACAGATGACAACTTTCTGAAACCCTTTTGTACAATATTGCTGCAAGATAGTCAAAGGTTAGTCCTTTCCATATACATCTTGTTAATAATGCAAAAAATTCTTGTAAGTTGCAGAGCCATGGATAAAAATCTCTTTCAATATGTACTAAATAGCTGCCATTGCCATTTTGACGTAGGTGACTGCGCTGTGCATCTGTTCTGGTACATGACTGTGGCCTTTCCATGTAGATGATTGATTCAGGGGCAGTGAGGACAGTGTGTGTGTGTGCTAGAGAGAGAGAGAGAGAGAAAGGGGGTTGGTTGAGTCCGGTCCGAGGGCTGTGTCCGTTAATCACAGCATATTACCACACAGGAGGCATTTATCACCAGATACCAAAGGCTGCTGTCCGCGGGGGGAACACTAGAACCAATCTCGGCGCTTCCCATGCAATCCATCCAGCACGGGCCAAAACGCGCTATTGTGAAGTCCTACCACATCCATTTTACTCTGCGAGAGGAAAGTTCCGCTGAGAAAGTGGAGAAAAGAACAGGGGAAGCAACTATGAAGTAAATCTAAAGTGGAGAGAGGGGAGCGTGGGGTCTCCGCAGGCCATATTTCACACTTACAACAGTTGGCAATGAATATGAAAAGTAAATATGCATTAAGGGAAACATATTTAGATCAGGATCAGAAATACTGCATTGATCCCCAAGGGGAAATCATTTGTGTTACCGACCAAATCTCTACCAAGAGAGATGAAATTACATTGCATTAACACAGTCACAGTTTGAAAATATATAGTGAATACGATATCCAGTAGGACTTTAGGACTTTTTTTAGTAGAATTAAACTAAACTACAATAATAAAATGTAATAACCCATGCATTAAAGTTTTGGGTGAACAAACAGGGGTGGGTCGAGCCTCATTAATATTTAAAACTCTATAGAGCGTTATCTTCTGTGGTGAATAAACTGAACAAAAAAACTTGACCCTGTCCTTGTTGTCACTGGAGGAAACAAAAAAATATTTTGAAACACTTTATTTTGCACTACCCTGATACATTGTATATACAAAATGTACATATGCTATGTAACAGTGTGTAATAGCTTGTACCTATGGGTTGCATATACAGTGAAATAATATGTATTAGTAGTTTGGAGGTACACAATGTAATAAGACATAGAAACCTAACCCTAGCCCTCACCTTAATCCTTTATTTTACAACCTAACAAAATGTAGTGCAATGTAATTTGCTTTGTATCTATCTGTAACAACCTCTATCTATGAAGTACATACTGTGCACAATGGAATAATGTGTGTTAGTACTTTGTAGGTTACAAAGCCCATTACATTGTACTAAATTTGGCAAGTACAATGTATCAAGGGTAGTGTAAAATTAAGCGTTACCAAAAACATTATTACAGATTGTTACGGAGCAGATTGCATTGTAAATTAGGTTAGGTACAATGTGTCAAGATAGTGTAAAATAAAGAGGAACCAAATAATATCTAGGACCAGGGTTTAAATTGTTTTTGACACATTTTAAGTCCCTATAGGATTGATGTTGTACCGCTCTTTCTGGAGTCGCGTTTAGCCACTAGGGGGAAGTATTTCAGCAATTTTAGCACCTCGTCATTAGGACATAACCTAACCACAATTTTACACTTGGTCATGCACAACCGCATTTACGCAGGATCCTCTCTGCTTAGCATTTTGCTGAGCTCCTTTATGGTGAAACATCCACTGGAGCTTTGCAACTAAAATACCCTGCAGCACCTTCTGACACTAGTGCCTGAAGTTCAACACTCAAACTACTTCAACACCAGAGTTTGTTTCTGACCTAAGAGAATTAGACAAGATACAAATGAACTGACAATACAGGTAACAGTCCATGGGCTATGAACAGCCAGGGTGCTAAAATCTCAGTCATGTGGCATTCTCTGGACGAAACATTTTATTTTTTGTCCTGCTCCTCTAATGCTTCTCTTAATACATATATACTTTATCGGTTATGTTTGTACTGCTAAATGCTGTCTCGAATGAGGAGCCCCCATATGTCCAGGTCAACACTTACTCATGAGTGAGACGGCGGCGCGATGCAGTGACGGACTTTGATCGGACGCTGGACTCTCACTCATACAATTCAAACAAAACCTCAGAAGATCAGTTTCATTCAGACTGACACTAAATGGAGGTAAATGGTGATATAAAGGTATGAATCACGCTTTTTGAATTCTGCAGCATTGTGTGTAGTGTCTCTAATGTAGGTACAGATTGCACTGTGCCTATCTTTCATATGACCGCCAACAGTTGGCAGCCATTATTTTTGAACAGAACCTACCCGCAGATATACACTGATAATGGAGCTTTGGATGGAGAAAGGGGAAAGGGTCGTTTGTTCAATGCAGACCATTTACGGTCAGTATCTATTATGCCTGAACCAAGTCTTGATAAATGTGGTCAACATTTGGCATTCAGCATACTTCGTTTAAACTACAGGGTGCCCAACAGTCTTCATAATGGCTACTCAAAAGTGTCATTCATTTATTTTGTGGAACAAGAGTTTATGCAAGAATAATTGAAAGTCAGGAAACCCTCATGTAAAGCCTACGTTAACGCTCTTTATAATTTCCCTTGCTTTATATATGGACTGTTCTCTGACATCCCAACATCTGACATTAGCTGCTCTAATGGCCCTCCCAGTGGGTGGCTGCGTTTAAAAAGCTGTGAAATCATATGTTTCTGTGCAGTGGGGCGCCTCCTTCTCTGAGAGCACAACTGAAAGCTTTTTATACTATTTACAGCTACAGCAGACAGGTTAAGCCTTCATCAGGGGCACACCTTCAAGACTGAATATTTTTGTAAAGACGAGTGACATACCTGAAAGCAGTCTCCGATCAGCGGGAGATTGGTGTAATTGGTATAAATAAAAAAAGGCATTCAACATGATATTCTGGCCTTTTTCTACGGTTTTGTTTTCATGATATAATAAGATGGCAGCAGTCCAATATAAGCTCTTTTTTGTACTTTTTGTAGATCCCTAAACTGAGATAAGCCATCCCCAATGTCCAACTAGACTAGTGTTGTCCTCATTGGAAAGGAAATGAGAATCTCCATAACACCTTTAACGCCGTGACATAAACCACAAGTAACAAGTCACAACTTTAACAAATGTTGCATTTACAACCACAAATATTTGGTCTAAAACGTCAGGAAATGTTTCTTGAGCACTTTATTTAACAAGTGTCTTATGCTGACTTGAAAATAAGAGCCCATTAAGATTTCATGTTTGATTTATTGTGGAAGCCATAACCAGACTCCCCTGGGGCCTCTCCGCTGATTCTTAATTATTCAGAGCAAACAACACAACCCTGGCTGCTACAAATAGACAACAACAAACTGCTGCTTTTAATGAATGCTCTGCACTTGTGATCACAGGATGAACTCTGTATATTCAAAGCAGAGGTGAGTTCATAGAATAAAAGGCATTCCTCCTGGAAATTAGCTTTGCAAAAAATGAATATTAGTTTAAAAGGGAAAAAAAATATGGCTCTACTGAATGTTCTGTGATGAGACAGGAGTAAATTATGGTTCAATACTATTTCATTGAATACTGTACATGTATTTATTTAGCCTTAATTAGAGATGCACCAATCCAGCTTTTTTGCAATCGATACAGATACTGGGGTTTGAGTATCTGCCAATATCCAATATTTACCGATACCAAGAGACTTTCATAAAAGTGTCTTTCTCTGAGTGAAACATTATTGACTCGTCTCCATTGTAAGAGCAATAAAATCATATTTTATTGTCATGTTACGGATCAATTATCAATTATATCTATTGATAATTGATCCGTTATCTCTTGGATAAACATTTAACATGGATGACTTTTCCAGACTAAATATACTTGGGTATATGACAGGCTTTAGGTTGCATTAATATAAACAACTCACATAGAGTGATCTGATCATTACAAATATGTTAGATCAGGTATTTCTTAAACTAAAATACAAACACTAGGCTCCAGCAGTGGCCAATTTTATTTTATTTGGCAACTTTAGGTATTTCTATCATAGTTTTTGACCCAGCCTTGATTAGTTTTTGTTAGCATTAGCATGCTCCCACTAGCTTGAGCATGCTATTGCTAAGCACAGAATACATTTGCGAAGGTTAAAACTCAGCGATTGAATTCTCCAGGTTCTAAGCTTTACAATGACATACAGCATGCCCACATTCACTTAGATTTTGGTGGTAAAAGTCATGTTTTTAAGGCATTGAGAGCCAAAACTAGTATTGGTTCAGTATCGGATATTTGTAGCCGATACCCGATATCGTATTTTTTCGATATCCGATACCAGTAATGCGAACAAAAAGAAGCCTGCAAGCTCAAAATCAATTAAAATGCTTTATAATGACATAGGCAGTCTTCTTTCACAAACCACTGCATATTCAGTATACAGAAGAAGGAAAAAACAATTTTAATTTAGTAAAATAAAAAAATCGGATACAGGGCCTTTAACCTCTTAACCCGCCTTAACCGAGCACATTGTTGTTTTTTGTTGTGTTTTCATCACGTTTTTATCACTTTTTTGTTGTGTTATTGTTGCTTTTATTTGAATTTATTTTATCGTTTCAATCTTACCTCTTGCACTGTTGCTCCACCTGCTACTCGGGATTGTAAAATCGCCGCTCTAAATGCAATCCGAAAGTGAGCGCTTTGTTTGAAATGAAGCACATCAAGGAGTGGAATTCCTTCTGTCAGAGACGGCCAGCCCCGGATACAGTTTTATATTCCCGAGCGAAAATGGAATTGGAATAACCAGTGGAGCTGCCCCGCTGTTTCGGCAACACTTACCGATGTGCAGCGGAAAGGAACGAGTGACATTTAAGAGTGTGTGGATGAGCGGCCCAACCAACAGCCCCCTCATGGAAACGAAGAAGCCAGGGTGGGAGAGCAATGGGCTACTGCTGCGAGGGGAGTTATTTCAGCTTTCACCTTGGCGCAGTCAGGGGAGACAAACAGGAAAATCAATACTCACCACTCAGGACAGTTCACTACAAGGGCCTCCCTCAGTGCCGTCTGTCAGCCTCCGTCCCTCAAGCGAGATGGGACGGGGCGAACTGCTGACAAGGTAGGTGTCAGCGCGCACACTGATCACACTGTTAGAGCGGAGAGAGGCACTTCAGCACCGCGGACAGCTCCACGCATGGGCCCGGGATACAGGGGACTTGGGTATAGGTCAAAGTGGTGGTATAGCTTTGAGGAGAGGACTTTATGATTTCGGGCGAGGTAGTCTACGTCTAAGCTACAATCAATAAATACTGAAGTTTGTGTGGGCTGTAATACTCCTGCGGGAGAAAAGGTAGCTCTTTACTTTACTGCACGGTGAAAGGATGGAAAGAACATGGTATCGAAAAGTGTACAAGTAAGGTAATTACATAAACACACCCACTTTATTTCATGGTAATAAGGCATGATAAATGAAAGTTTGGCTATTTGCATGACTACCCAAAAAATTACACCGTGAACAGATCAAGAAGTGAAGAAAAGAAGTTTCTACCTGGATGTTTTTCTTCTTCTTTCTATAGCTCCCAGAAATCAAACCTTTTACTGTAATATTTGCGTTTCCCCGTTGTTTCCTTTGACCACCGTGTGTCTCTTACTCACTCCTGACCTACTCCAGCCCTGACACATCTCAGCCATCTGCTTTCCTTGCTGCTTCAGATAGTTTGTCAGAGAAACATAGAAAGACAGTATTTAAACGGTTAAGCGGTTTATTTCTCCTTTGTGAGATCAATAAAGGTTTATCTTATCTTAAAGGCTCTTCTTCAGGACACGTTTGTATTGATATGCTTTTTATAGTTTAGTTTATAGTTGGTTTTATATAGCGCTTTTCTGGACACTCAAAGACACTTTACATTGCACTATTCGCTCACTCCATACTCGGTGGTGGTAAGCTACTATTGTAGCCACAGCCGCCCTGGGGTAGAATGACGGAAGCGAGGCAACCAGTCTGCGTCATCAGCCCCTCTGACCACCACCACTCACTCACTCACTCACTCACTCACTCACTCACTCACTCACTCACTCACTCACTCACTCACTCACTCACTCACACACGGTCTCCCATCCAAGTCCTGCCAGGTAGCGCACAGTAGCGCAGCGGTTAGTGCTCTCACTTCACAGCTAGAAGGTCTGGGTTCGATTCCCACCTGCACCGGGCCTTTCTGTGTGAAGTTTGCATGTTCTCCCCATGTCTGCGTAGGTTTTCTCCGGTTTCCCCTACCACTAAAAACATGCACAATAGGCCAGGATGAATGATGTGTGTGAGTGAATGTATGGTGGTGGTCAGAGGGTCCGTTGGCGCAGACGTGTGTAGTCGCGAAAGCGCCTCTGACAGTCTCCCCCAGGGGAAACTGAAGCTACAAACATAGCTTTCCACCACCGAGTATGGAGTGAATGTACAATTGTCTCATGTAAAGCGCTTTGTGACTATGTCTGTGAAAGGCGCTATATAAAGATCTTCTTCAGGTTCTTCCTGCTTAGCTTCCAAGGTTTGCCGGGATTGGGCAGAGCATTACAGCAGTAAAACAGGAAGCGGTTCAGGATATGACGTCATAATATGGTTTAAAACGGGTAGTTTATTTTTACATGATATTGGACCTTTAAGGCGTAATAATATTCTTTCATGTAAAAAATAAAATTAACTTCTTAAAGGAATAGACCACTGTTTTTGCATACTGAGATATGTTCCGACCTTAGCTTTGACGAGTTTTTTAGGACCAGGTCAAGATAGAAGCTACCAAGCTCTTCCACGTTTTCCCTATTTAAATATGGTTACGTGAAGCGCAACACTACAAAGTATAATTACACAAAATTAAACAATATGGATTTTCTAAGCGGATAAAAGGGGGAACTATATTGTAAGGCGTAATAATACTAGGAGTAGTTTGGCATCCGCACAGTAGAGTGAAGATATTGCTGCGTGGATTTCGAACTACTTCTGGTATTATTACGAATTCGAACCGCCGATCCTCCGATCACAAGACGACCCACTCTCCTATCTGTGCCACCGTCGCCCCAGAAGCTTTTAGATTTGGGTAAAGCCAAACTGGAGAAAATGCACTTAGGTCAGGTGGGGGTTAAGACGTTAAAGCAAAACAAGTGGACTAGTTAAAGTCTGACTTGTTGAATCCCAGACCAGGATCATTTTCATTCCTGGGTATTTTCAGACACATTCCACCTAATAAAACAAACTCTCTTTGATACATCCCTTAATAGCGCTGTAGACAAGGCGTAGGTGGCAAATAACCGTGTTTGCGCATATCCTCTCTGCACATATAGTGGATAAGGAGACCATGGGATAGCTCTGCCAGCGGCGATGAAGCCACCTCTCTAAATGTCCCAGTCACTGGTGATTAAGTGGCATGTCATGCCTGAAGTAATTGCCTTAATTAGCTATTGAGCCGGTTTCAGGGTTAATGGGACAACAGGTTGGCTCTGAACCTGATTTACCGTCCGGTCCTAATGATTTTGCTCTCATCTTCTCCTCATTCCTCGAAATGATTTGATTAACAGTAGGGCGAGAAAGAGATCCCGCTTGTTTGTTAATACAAAATCAATTTCATGGCTGACTGCGCTATCTCTGACAGTGTTTTTGTTGGCTGGGCGAGGTCTTCCGTCTGCCGCCGCCGCTGGAAAGACAGAGACAGGCCCGGCGCGCACAGTAAATCTGCAGCGGTGGCGTTCCCCCCAAAACTGGCAGCCTTCCTGCTCGGCCCACAAATTTACCTCAGCTAAGCCTTCGCTGTCATGACTATAGCAGCCAATCTGGAGTGTTTTCCACAGGACTGTGTGTCGGTGGAATAAGCCTCTGCGAGTAATTGGAATAGAAGGTGGAAGAGTTTCCCCCACGTGTGAGGTAGGATCAATGTGTTGTGTGCTGGATATGGAAGTGAGAGGCTGTGAGGATTTCTATTAGTTTACAGCACTTTCAACTCTTTTTATTGGCAGAAATTTGATGCAGTCTAACTTTAAACCTATATCAGACATTTACCCTATGTGACTTGCCAGTTTAGCCACTTTTTGTCTCAATCCGGCAGAAGACACAAAACTAATTCAACTCCACAAAACTTCACTCTTCACTTGACTTCTTTCTGGCCTTGTTTTTCCAACCCACTCCTCCATTATTTTCTGAACCTATTTGGCCCTGGTTCTGTCGAGTAAATTTTATGCAACAGCAGTGCTTGGGTGTTTCTTGGCACCATGTTAAATTAAATTTCAGAACTGCGGCTGAATTACTCTGGAAATGTTAGTATAGCTTATACTCCCATGGCTAACCAGCAACTGTTCACTGTCTGTCCAACTGCCCGGCTTTTAATAGGAGAACTGTGCATGTGGAGTTAAAAAGCCTGCATAATGCAAAAGTGACTTTTAACCCTGTTATTCTCATCACAGACAAACCTGGAGATGAGTTTTGCTTAACCTCTTATCCCCCACCTTAACCGAGCACATTTTCTCTAGTTTGGCAACAAGGATCGCGAATACAAGCGGCCGAAATGAGTTTCCTTCGCAGGGTGGCTGGGCGCACCCTCCGAGATCGGGTGAGGAGCTCAGTTACCCGGGAGGAGCTCGGAGTAGAGTCGCTGCTCCTCCACGTCGAAAGGAGCCAGCTGAGGTGGCTCGGGCATCTGTTTCGGATGCCTCCTGGTCGCCTCCCGCGGGAGGTGTTCCAGGCATGTCCTAGTGGGACAAGGCCTCGTGGAAGACCCAGGACACGGTGGTGGGACTATGTCTCCGAGCTGGCCTGGTGTCGCCTCGGAGTCCCCCCAGAACAGCTGGAGGAGGTGTGTGTGGATCGGGAAGTTTGGGCATCTCTGCTGAGACTGCTGCCCCCGCGACCCGGCCCCGGATAAAGCGGAAGAAAATGGATGGATGGCAACAAGGATGAAAACGTAAAACATAAAAGTAACAAAAACTTGATGAAAACATGACAAAAAAGTGGCAAAATAATTATTAAAACATGACAAAAAAGTGTCAAAAAAAAACATTGAAAAGTGTCAAAAACACGACAAAAAATGTGATGACGTGGCAACAAGGCAAGGGAAAGCTCAGTTTTGTTGGTCTCAGCTTTTTAGATTGGGGTAAAGCCGAACTGATGAAAATGTTAAAGTGCAGATTAAGAGGTTTATGTCTCTTCCCTGCACTGATTAAGCCTGTTTCCTGGTACAAACATCTGTTAGGTTTTTGCTCCACTGACCTGGCCAAACAGGATGTGCACTCTCTGCTAATTTTCAGACACTTTTTTTTTTTTTAGTTATGCTGGTAGTTGTAAATGCCCAAATAAAGCGCTGTATAGGACCATTGTGCCTTTGCGAAGTGTCTCTCTCACTTCAAGAATGCCATAACAACCTTCACACAGCATTCCTTTTCTTGTATCACAGAGACGTCGTTATTATAGCAGACTTTCTGCTTAAAAGCTAAGACACGTTACGGCCGGCGTCTAAAGTATTCTGCGGGGAAATCGTATTGTACGCTGCTGATGTGCACACTCCACTTTGTTCCTTCAAGGCTGAATCAAAGAAGAGTTTCTACTTTTGTACAGTTATCACAAGCTCTGCATTTGGTGTCAGAAGTTACCATAAATTTACTGTGATGAGTAATTTTCCTTCTTCCCTTTTGTTCAGACAATCCTAACCACATTTTGATTTGTCATAAGAAAATGTACTATTAACGCTATATGTAGCTATTGGTATTAGATATAATGGGAGTAATTCGGTCCCATACTACATGGAGGATTAAAGATGGCTTTAAAAATGCCCCGTGACCTATGCACTCGCTCTTGGGAGTCATAACAGTGCAGCCACATGAGTAAATGAAGTGTGAGATGATTCCATAGGGTGCCAGAGTCACGCGCCCATGGCATAAATCAACATCTGGAGAAAAAGAGGTCCCTGTGGGACTGATATAAACAATGCGGAAGGGTATGACTAGAGTGTTGCGGATTTACTCAACCATTTAGTCAATTTGGCCTTGTGTAGTGGCACGGAAAGGAAAGGAATTTCATGCTTTCTTCACAGGTATGTGTTGACTTGAGGAGTATAATGCGACCTTCTATCTACAGAGTGGTTTCATAACAACCAAATATAACGCTTTTATAATGGGAGGTTATTATTGTTTTGTTTTTGGATCTCAACTTCATTTTTTTCATTTTTATTATTATCTTGTTATGTACAAATTGTTTTGTGAAGGACCCCTATTCCCATGTTCACCAATGGCCCCCAAATTTCTAAAACCGCCTCTGCATAAACTCCAGTGAAAAGCACAACCTTGGATAATAAAAATTTTACCTGTGCAGCTGATAATCAAGTGTTTAAGACTGCGGCATATACATGTTTTGTAACTTTGCCCCTTTTCACCCTGAACTATATCCTGACAGATAAAGCCTGCAGGACAAAAGTAAACTTAAAAAGATTCACCCAGCATATTTATGATGTTAATTTTAAATATATAAAAACACATCTATAACCTACAACCTTTGTTTTACAGAAGCTACCCCTCTGCAGTGTAAATATAGGTGTTTTGATAGTCTCAGTAAAAACAATTAGGTAAAAAAACAATGCCAAGGCAAAAGGATCAGCCTCTCTCCTCTGAGGCTCGCTGCCACATTGTCCCCTCTTGTTTGCCTCACGTCTCTCTTGCTCGGAGCCGTCTGTGTTCTGTGATCAGTCTGTAAGTGCGCCGCAGCCTTTGTTCACTGTGCACAAGTCGCTGCGCTCGTTCTCAATGAAACTTCACCCGCCGCTAAAACACTCCGAGTCCCACTCAAGTGTCTACAACAGTTACACTTCTCAATGTGATTACCGAGGAGGGAATCCTCGCAAACGTCCTCAGCTATTCGCCAAAATCTTACACTCAAAGATATATATATATAATTAACCTTCTCTCAAAAGCCATTCCTCACCCATAGAGAGAGAATACATAGACAATCAATTTCTACAGCATGAGCCTAACCTATTCAATGGACAGAAGACAGAGTTCATAAATAAGGGCCCAGATCCAACAGAGGTTTTAGATATTAACCAATATTGATTTAATGTGGTTGCGGATATTAAAGAGTACAGATTAAATTACTCTTATGGATCTTTGGGCGGTTGCAATGTTGGAAAACAATGCAGGATAATAAGTCAAAGAGAAGCCAAAGGGTGCGCTACAAGATGCTGGTATTAAATTCTGTTTACAGCAGGAAAAATGCTTCTCTATTTTCAGCCAAGCATTCACATTCATTACAGTTGCTTAACTTGGACTCAAATTATTGATACAAGGGTCCATTGAATTATTCATCAAACTAAACGATTTCTAGTGAACATAAAAAAACAATGGAAGATCAGAGACCTCTGCTCAGGGCCGGCCCTAGCCAAGATTGAACTTTTGAGCATGTGCATCATGAAACGTGCATTGGAGGAGGAACCTCGTAGATTTACACATTTTCATTGCGATTTTACACGGCTTCCCGGGGGGGGGTAGAAGGACCTGAGAGCAGGGGCGTAGCACCAAATTCTGGGCCCTAGGGACAAACTATCTTTTTGGACCCCCCTCATATTTCTTGTTCTTTAACCACATAACAGTGGTTTGACAGTGCAGTTGATTTATTTTCTATTATAACTTTATTGTATACAACGACCTAAACATCTAGATTAGTCCTGGATACTTAGTTCACTGTTTTGTTTTTGTTTGTTGTGTACTCGATGTTTGACTTGAAATTTCATCTGGATTGGCTTCAGTTACAGAAATTGAATAACCTTCAATCCCGGTAGTGATATAGATATTTAAATTGGTGGTGGAATATTCTGCATGCATAATGATTATTAGCTTACCACATTAAACAGGACGACTGCACCAGGGACATAGGATATTTGTGCTGGGAATAACAAATGTGTGACTTTAAAGTAGGCATTAAAATGCTGCAAATTTTGCAAAAAAGAAATATTATACTATATGTTGTCTCATGAACACCATATTTGAAGCCGGCTGAACCATTTGGCACATTTTTAAATTCATCCATGATTATTGTTTGTGCAAAATTCTGTCTAGCAACCATTGTATTTCAGCCTGGTTGTGTTCAATTCTTATAGTATCAATTATGAGGAAGCTTAGAAAGTACAATACAGAACGCTTTTTGCAGCACTTTTTAGGGCCCCCACCCTGCTCTGGGCCCTGGGTACACAGTACCCTTTACCCCCCCAGTCCGACGCCCCTGCCTGAGAGGGTTCGTTTTAAAGATTGAAATACCTAGTTTACAACACACACAAAAAACTGCAAGTCTCTATCACTTTCTGTTCCAAAGTTATGTCAGAAAATCTGCGATGTTGTAAATGGCTGGGTCGCCTATGCCTAGGGCCGGCCCCGCCTCTTCTAAGACCCTGTCCCATATCTCACAAAGATTAACTGCATACACCTATGGCTAAATCCTCTAAAATAGAATAGATAAAAGCATCTTAGTAAAAACAGCCAATGGTTAAAGATTACCGTGTGGCTAATTGTTTCTGTGCTCAGACACGGAGAGAACACGCAAACTCCACAAAAAATGCCCCCCATGGTTAGAATCCGGGACCTGAGCCACCGTGCTGCCAATTAAAGGTGATCTCTTATGGTCGATTACTTCACACTTCAACAGGTTCGACCTCAAGTAGTAACTTAAGTGCTTAGTTATGACACATGCAGCAGCTTAGGTCCAATTTCAATTTGCATGAATCAACTCGTCTCTCATCCTTTTCTCTCTTTGTGTCCAGTTTGATCGAGGGTAGATTCCCGGACTCTCGTCTCCTAATCCGAGCTGATCCGGTCGGTAACAAAAGCCACGGTTGCTGTGGGGCTATCATCCCTTCAGGCCTGGCCTCCTGTATTGGACTGTATTACCGCTCCATGACAGAAAGCAGATAAATCATGGGGATGTTATCAGGTGAAGACGCCCGATCGCTCTACAGCCCTCCATTTTAGGCTCTTGGCTCATGGTTTTTGCTCCGATGCCCCGGGCTGATAACTCTAAAAGCCTTGGTGCAAAGGGGCCGAGACAGCTATCAAATCCGGCAACGCTACACTGAACCGCAGCTACATTTGTCTGATAATGATGGTCAGACTTCCAACTTTTGACATCGGTTGGTCGGGAGCTAAGTGCGAGGGGGGAGAAAAAGCTTGTCAGGGCACCCCTAACAAGCACGCCGCTGAGTCAACAAACAAAATAGCATCCATTAACGGCTGTGGCGGAGGTGCTAGCCATCTGTTGACTTCCGTTTTATTGTTATGTGCAATGATTCTGTGATTTGAAACGTGGCTGCAAAAAAAAAAAAAAAAAAAAAGGGAAAAGGTGTAATTTGCAGATTTGGAGCGGGAGGATATGATAGTCTGAAGCATGACGCGCTGGCTGCAGACTGGACTATTAGAAGGACGCTGGGTCCATCTGTGTGTCCATCTGGGCTCAGAGAGAGAGAGGAGAGATAACTAATGAGGACATATAAGACTGCACACATGAACTGTCAAAACAGGCAGAGTTTAGTAAAAGATATGCCAAATATGAGGCAGTAAGATTTTCAAAATTTCAGAGCATTCCAACTTCCATCTCAGTCGTAGTAGAGACATTTCCAACCACTAATCCACGGCTCCTTCTGCCATTGCGTATACTGATTGTTAAGGTTAAGGCACACTTAATTGTGTTGTGCGTATTATTACATTTGGGGAAATCTGTCAGGAAAGTGAAAAAAAAACGTGACAGATTTTGCTTTGGGGAATCTAAGACTAATACCTCTTAAAGCAGAACTAAGTAACTCATGCCCCTAGAGGCCATAAGCACCACTGCAGGTGTCGTAGCATGATTCGGTTCTTACTCATTAATTGTCGGTGAGAGTGAATACTACACTGACAGAAAAGACAAACGGAGAGAGGGATATTGTACATCCAATTACAAAACGAAGATAATTTTTTCACTCAAACGTTGCTGTAAATACTGTTTAAGTAGCGCTAGCCTGCAGTTAGCTTCGCCCGTTAGCTTGTTATGTTAGCCTCTTCTTCGTGATTCCATTATTGCGCCTCTGGGTCGGAGCAGGGAAAGCTGCAAGGGGGGTTTTCTGGCCAGAGACACCAGGGGGGAGATGAAAGACCCCCCCAATCAAGGTTCAAGGTTCAAGGTTCAACTTTATTACTGTCCCGAAGGAAATTATTATGCAGCAGGTGTCCACACATAATAAAATAAAGCAAAAACAAACAAAACAAAAACACAGTGAGACAACAATTGTGTTTGGGACAAAGATCATACAGTCACAGCCATCATCAGTCCGGCTCTGAAGCTGAGAGACAATCAGCATAAGATCAAATAAAGCCTAATTTGCAGCATCTTCACTGAGCAACATATGATCATTTATCTTCGCAACAGCCTCTGGTATAAAAGAGGCCCTGGACCGACGAGTTCCAGTACAGGGCATTCTTAGCCTGCGTCCGGAGGGGAGTAGGTTAAGCTCCTTAAAAAGCGGATGGTCCGGACACTCCATTATCGATCAATCGTCCCATTAACACTTGTATTACCCCCAGAGGGACTACGAAAAGGATTTATTAAGGGAAACAGGTTACTTAATACTGCTTAAATAAATATAAATACAAATGGTCTTTGAATGTTGCTTTGATCAGATGGACAGATGCATCCTTACCTGTGGCGACGTGGTGCGTTACCAGAACGGATCCCCCCATGTCTTTTTTATGTGTTTGAGGAAATCAGTTTTGTTTTGTTTTTATTTTTGAGCTACAAAGAATATTTATATTTACTATGCAAAGTCATGTCAGTCGTCTAAAAGGCTTTACAGTGAGTTACATTACGTGCTCCAAACAATAGTCAGCTATTAGTCCTAATGTGTGGTCACTGTCCAACATGTCCCGACTCCATTTGTGTGTATTAAATGTCATTATTGATCGTGGCGCTGAAGAGAGGCCGCCGTATTGGTGAGGTATGACCTTCTTCTCGGTGAAGCATGATGATCAAATCGATCCTAACTACACATTATATCCATGACGCACCGTTTGCACCGCTCCGTCGCTATCGATCCTGTATCATTTCAAAGCAAAAAATTGAGGAACCAACTTGTTTGGCTGATTTTCATCTGCGAGACATTACCAAGATCAATGAAAGCTGCTAGTATTATTATATTTCACGTTTAACCGGAAAATTGTGTTGTCGGGGGAAAAAAACAACGTTGCCATTTTGTTGGTGGTGATACCTGGGAAAGGTCACTGCGACAGCCTCATATTTCTACTGAATGCGTTTCACACAGAGCAACGCTGGAGAGCACCACGAGGATGTGCCGTAATGAAATTGTATTTGTGTCCAAGGGCAGCATGGGATGACATTCAAACAGGGCCCACAATACAAGCAATTAACAAAGAAGACAGAGCATTCGGCGTTTCAGAGGAGTCGTGTTAAAAACTTGATGGAAGAAATCACGTAAAAGTGGCTCTGTTGTGACAATGTGCGTGGAGAGTCATTCACAGCAACATTTTGATTACTAAACATCGGGCCTAATAATTGGCAAAGCAAATAATGGCTGAATATTACGTTGCCAGAATGGTTTATGAAAAACACTGATCATTGACACTTAAAAAGCTTTCCTCCAACACGCATTTTAGGCAAAGATGTAACCCTGATTGTGCATGATTTGAATAGTTATAAATAAAGACTAAAACAAAGTAAAAGTTATTCATCATTTTGGGAAGAATCATTTCAAAATGCCATTTGTGGTTTCAAGTACTGTGTTTCTGTAAACTTTGACTAACATTGAGTAATTATAAACTATTGTCTGTGCATGTCACGTCATGATTTTTTTTAACCTCTTAACCCCCACCTGAAGCAAGCACAAAAGCGTACAGGCCACCGTTTTTCCATGCTGTGATTCCTTACCTGAGCTTAGATGAGTTGATGCGTACCTGTCTGGTCTTTGTGCGCGAGCTCAGTCACGGAAAAAGACCAAAGATGTTGTTAGCATTTGGCCTCTCACAATGTATTCCCATAGCTCCAAACAGGGGTGAAGTTGGAAGCGACAAAGCTCTTCCACGGGCACGCACAAAGACCAGACAGGTGCGTATGTCTAAGCTAAGGTAAGAAAATATCTCAGTATGGAAAAATGGTGGCATGTTCCTTTAAAGAAGGGCATCTGGCATGAAAACGAATGGTGCATTGGGAGTGAATGGAACTGGAAACCTCTTGGTCGGATGGAAAATCCTTACTGAGATGTGCCACTGCCGCCATGTAAGAAATTTAATGAATGTTATTGACCTCTTTTCTTATTTTCAGATCATTTCATTCATATAATTATAAGATGATGATGACCATTAGAAGTAGTTTTAGTAGTAGTAGTCGATTAGCGACAGAAATGAGGATGAAAATGTAGCAAAAGAGCGACAAAAAGCATGCCAGAAAAGCAACAAAAACACAACAAACATGAGGAAAATCCTACACATGTCTTGGGATATTAATTCTGACTGCCTTCATTTTACTTTACTTTACTCATTTGACAGAGTCCAGAGCATAGACATATTAATGACAGATCAGAGATGAGATCAGATACAGATGATTTACAATTAGACCAAGGTCACCAAAGGTCTATTTTTACAATATAAGAAGAACAAAACCACTTTCAACAACTTTCTTTCCTGAGCAAACATATCCCCCCTGACAGGTTATAGTAGGCCTTAAAGTGATAGTCCGTAAGTTTAAATGTTTTACAAATTTAATAGATTGTGTCTACTTGACTGCCTGGGTCTGAAATTTGAGGTAGCATAAGTAAAATTAGATATTTTTTTCTTAAGTCCCTCCCTTCGCTGATTTCAGCAACTAATCAGAATCCCTGGGATACCACTCTGACCAATGAGACAAGCTTTTCCTGTGAACCGGCCTGTCAGGTCTTTTGAAAATTCTGTTCCTGCTCACCTTCATTTTGCAAACTAGGAGTGGCTTTCTGGTTAGGATTTGATTGTTTACTTTCAGATTTCTCTTTATCTCTCCCCACTTTGCAAACTAACAGACTATCCCTTTAAAGAGTTCAAATGTGCCTATGGTTATAGTAATGATACCTGCATATATTAAGTCCCTTATCAGAAAACTTGTACATCTGTTCAGTTCTAGTCAAGCGCGTCGAACTTCCTTGAGAGATGAGACCGTGTAACAGTGCTGACCTTGTTATTGGTGGGAGCGCGCGGTCTATTCTCCGCCATGGCACCACACTGGGCCCTGGGGAAATTATTATTATAGGAAATGATTTTAGCGATTCGCCTGTGTTTTTTTTTTTTTTTCTTCATTTCCCTCTTTCTCCTCCGTTTCCTCCTTCTCTTTTGTGTTCCTTATTAAGCTCTTACTCATTCGGCCCCGGCTCTAATTTGCATAGATGTGACTAAAGAAACGTAGCTGGCTGCAATTGAGTGTATTTTACTTCAAAGTGAACTCAAACAAAAGTAAAGCGGTGCTCTGGAGATTTCTGCTCCCCCCGCTGTCTGAGGTATTTATAGATGTTGTAGTCAATTAGAGGACACAGACAGAAAACGCAAAAGTGCTAATACAGTGGAAAGTCAACTATTTGAACTACAAGATAACATTATAAAGGTGAAGTAGACGGTGTATTTAAAAATCGTGTTCAAGTGAAACAGCAAATATAACTTAAGTGAGAAGTGAATTTGAAAAACATTTACATGGCTTATCTCATTCAAGAAAACAAAATGTCATACGTAGGCTAAACACCTCCTACTAATCCTGACCAAACCTGCCTCGAGATCTAGGGATGGATCCCTTGGCACTGCTTCTGCTTTTTGACACTGAGGCATTGATGTATCGATCAAATAGCAAATTTCTCTACGGGTGCAATAAAGTACATCTTAATCTTAGTGCGACGGCTTTTGCCTTCTACTGTGTCAATGAGAAATTGCTCCTTGCGTATATGGATAAGACGTGCTTGTCAATAGAGACTTCACCTGACAGCTCGTCCCTCCTCACAGTTCTTCAAAGGAATCATTTTGCTGAAGACGTCTCCAAGCACATTTCTAATTCATTGCAATTTATTTACATGACATACTACTGACACCTCCCCTCATTATGCATGCTGTCCTAATTATACAGGTAATAAACAATATCATATTGAGATTACAAAATTAAGACAACGTGTAAAACTATTTTTTGGGGGGGAATTTATATTGTGCTATGTAAGAGAGTAATAGAGTAAGGCATCTAATAATTTAATAATAACAATGCATTGGCTTTATATAGCGCTTTTATGGACACTCAAAGACGCTCTACCTTGCATTATTTATTCACTCCGTACAAAGTGGTGGAAAGCTACTATTGTAGCCACAGCTGCCCTGAGGTAGACTGATGGAAACAAGGCAACCAGTCTGCACCATCGGCCCCTACAACCACCACCAACCACTCACTTCCTCATTACATTCACCCCAGGCTTCCTGGTGTTTCCAAACGATCTCCCATCCAGAACGGACCAGGCCCTTCCCTGCTTAGCTTCCGAGATCTGATGGTTCGGGCAGAGCAAAGGCGGTGTGGACATCTGCAGCTCATGGTTCTCAGCCCTACACCTCTGGCTGTCTGGCAAAGTCCTGGTTTAAAACTGGCACTTGAACGTAAGACAGACGTAGGATGTAGTTCACATTTTGACATGGCCTTTGTTTAAGGTTATGTCTGGATTAAAATGGCATCTGGTGTATAGTAAAATTGGTATAATAAATATAAATTGCAGTAATAAATAATGTGATTTCATAAATCAAAAGTCATATTCAGTGCCAATAAAAAACAGACCATGTTCCACTGAGCAAATACAGCATGTAAGTTTTGAGGTTTATTAGAGAGTTTAGAGCCGTGACCAGTGCCTTTATAGAGGTCGTAGAGCTTTTGATTTGGTGCATTTAAAATCCCTTTGCCTCTAAAACTAGTAAATACCGTATTCATCATTGTACTTCACCTACTGAATTTTTCCACACTTTCCCAGTTCTCTGAACTGTGTTTGTTGTTGCCATGCTCCCGATTTGGCCAAATCTCAAATCTCTCAGATTATCCTGCCCATTAATCTGCCTTTTGTTTGCTCTTTCTCCTGCTTTGTGTGCTGCGCCCTTGCATGTCTGCACAGCAGTACACACTACCCCAGTCTCTGTAGATGGACCTGTAAGCCACATCCAAATTCATATTTTCCTTTAGTGCCCCTCATCCCCGATCGCATCACTGGAGCTCTGCCGCCAAACAAATATTTCTACTAGGTTTACAAAGAACTGGAAATATTATCCTTATTTTGCCCATGAATTACACTTACATGTATCAAACACACACAAGATAAATTGAGCCAGACCTACAGTATTGTTCTGTCTTTGTGGTTTATTCTATTTTCACATTCTTGCTCTGATTTCTTGCTCCAAACTGCTGTCAGCCAGTGCAGAAGAAGAGCAAACTGCAAAACCCTGTACTCTCCCTAGACCCAATCAACGCTGGCCTGTCTCCTTTTCAGCATGGAAGGGGACTCATGGCAGTATCAGCGATGGGCATGAGATATCTCCTGCTGAACGGAGTCGCATAATCCAGTTTGTGGCCGGCAAAAAAAAAAAAAAGAGAGAATAAAAAATGTTAATTCAACTGCGGGCCCCGAATAATCCCCAGAAATAACAGGCTTAAAAGCTAAAGCCCTCCATAATTTTTTTTATCTGGGATCTTCCATATAGGGACATCACAATGACATCAAAGCTGGGGCAGGAGATCCATGGCTAACAGATGATCGGACAGAACAGTGGCATCGGGGCTTATTTCGGACCAAAGTGGGCTCTGGGGAGAAGCAAATAGACTCTAGCACAAAGGCAAAGCGGACTGGGGATACTCAAGCCTGCTGTGTCACTCAAACGATTGTCTGGGTCGGATTATGGCTAATGCAGGACGGAGCAACAAAGTACTTCCACTGAAATATTATTCTGTGTAACATGACACCACAATCTCAATGCCGCGATCCTGTTGAAATGTAGTTTATTTTTAATCATTGAACTTCCGAAAGTGAACATCCTGGTGTTTCGTGATGCGTTCAGGGGAGACTCTGCAGGTGCAAAACATTTAGATTTAGGGATATCAGTTTCTTAACCAGCTACCTGCCTTCCACTGCAAGTTGTGTTTTACTCACACAGAGATAATTTCCAGTTGTACAAGGTCTTAGCTTTCAAATAAAAGGCACTGCACCGGCCTGTAGGCTGTAAACAAAAGCGCGACAAAAACGTGTCGAAAAAGCAATGAAAAAAAGCAGATAACACTACAAAAACATGACGAAAAAGTGACAAAAACACTACAAAAAAGCTAAGAAAATGCAACAAAAAATAACACGATAAGGCATGTGACATAGGTCTTCGCTTTCAAATTAGACATTACGCTGGCATGTAGGAGGTTAACTTTCCCCGCAGATTAGTGACAGACTGTAAATATAAGGTGGGAAAGGGCTAGAATTGCTTATTTGTTGGAATAAAGGGTGGCTGCCAAAGCTGCACATGAAATTAATATTCTTTATTTCGGTTATGGCTTTTGACGACGTCTTGAAGCTGTTTCCCGAAGCTACACAGAGGATTACTGGTTTAGATCTTTGGAGAATAGTGTTAACCGTATCACAGCTCGCGGGGACCAGTACACGCAGTAAATCTTGTGCCCTTTTAGCTTGTGTTCGAACATCCCTTTGAAAATAAATGGCTGCCATCTGTGACTCCAGGGGCCTTGTTCTAACCTGGTCACTGCCAAGGACACTGCATTAGAATGAAACATACACCTATACAGTGCTCCGCTCTCCTCCCTTTGATGGAGAAGATGCCCTTTGCCCAAATCCTCAGAGTATTTTATAAATGTATCCCTATTCATTCTGCCACTTATCCACCCTTCACACAACCCCAACCTTGACACTATTTTTACTATTTTCGCATTAGAGTGAAGTGCTCCTTGACACTAGAAAACTGACACATAAACAAGAATTTGGAAAGGAAATTTGGAGAATGTATGGGGAGCGTGTCAAAGCGAGAAAACAGAATTTGTCTTCATACAGTCTGAAGGAAAGCAGCGAGAAGCAGAGGTGGATGAACTGAAAGTTGAACACAAAAAATAACCCAGAATGCACTGCTGTACACCAAACTTAGGATAATCGAATCAGATCTAATGAGGAATTTGCTTGAACTCTACCTTGTTAAAGCAGTACTAAGTAACTCATGCGCCTAGAGGCCATAAGCGTCACTGCAGGTGTCGTAGCATGTTGCGTTTTTTTACTCATTAATTGTCTGTGAGAGTAAATACTCGCTGACAGAAAAGATAAAGGGAGAGAGGGAAATTGATCCCGTTAGCCTATTCGTAATTGCATTAGTGTGTATTGGGGACTCCGACCCTCTGGCAGCGAAGTTGTAATTGTGGTTTTCTGTGCCAGAGACACCAGGGGGAGATGAGAGACCCCCCAATCATCCCATTAACACTTGTATAACCCCCAAAGGAACAATGGAAATAATTTATTCAGGTAAACAAGTTACAAGTTACTAAGTACTGCTTTAACTAATTATTTGAACGCACACATTTTCATAACTAATTCTGTTGCTGCACTATCCATATTAACTGTCCAATTTAACATGGACAAGCAGTTTGTGTCACAGATTTGGAAACCTCAAGTCCACGCTGACCTCTTCACTTGACTTCTTTGTCTGGAATGATTTGGGGGCATATTTCACATTTATCAGTGTGTGCAGAGCGATTACTGTCAGTGCCTTATTCCATCCTTCACCCCCAAACGGGTTTCTTATGACTTTTAATCCTCAAGGGTATTATGAGAAAGCCCTAAAGTATGCTCAGAGTTTATGTGTATTGATGGATGAACTGCAGCGGTGGAAAAGGTATTCAGAGAGGAAGGTCATGCTTGACTTTGGCCAGAAAGAATGCAAATACAGAAACACTGCTTTAAAATAATGCAATGCTTTTTGCATAGGCTATTGCTTTTACACAATTGGAATTCTCTTTTATTTCACACATTGTACAGCCTTTCAGCAAATTTTGAGTCCTGTCTCAAAAACAGATGAAGTTTTGTGGATATAATCCTTAGAATCACTTGTTGATCCATGAACATCTTGTGTGAGAAGGGCCAAAAGAAACCATTGAATAAAGTTACAATACTTAAAACACAAACTGAACATCTCCAGTACATTACAGACATCTATTCACTATCACAAAGTCAGAAACAATTTAAATTTCCCGACACATCAATTTGGTGTCCACCTTTTCAAACAGATGGAAATATGCACTTACCATCACTCCTAGTCTTGTTAAATTACAGCATTTTATAGTTCTATTTTCTGCAAGAAACTTCTCTTCAACCTCCCCATTAACAGCCACATTGGAATGTAGTGGAATATTACATCAAGGTTTTTTTTCTTTCTCTACTCTATATCTGTTTAAAAGTTTTCAAAGAAGCTGAAATGACATTTTTCTAGCGTGTGCTGGAAGACGTGGTTCTATGAAAATTGCCTGATCTAACAGCCTCAACGAGAAAAGGAAAGAAAAAAGGGGAGCCTTGACTTTCCTCTGTGAATGGTGGCAACAGAAGTGACCCAGCGCCGACGCAAAAGACAACTCACTGTGGCCATTTGCAAAATAAAATATTACATTAATGTATTGTTGAAATAAAAACTACAATTCAATATTTATGGTGAAGTTTTTCGCTGTCCACTGATAGTGCGGGGCTGCAGCTTTAGCTTTTTGTCCCACTACTGGCACTGCATCCTGTCTTTGGGCAACACTTTGCTTTACAGTATAGCATTTTAATAGGATAAAATTGCATGGTAAACAGGAATGCATTTTGCAGCCTGTTTCTGCATTATTAGAAATATGCATGTTGGCCGTTCACAGGTTAAGATTAAAGGGGCTATACAGAGTTTAAACATGTTAAAATGAAGTATTTCCCTCCCCCTACATGTTCCAGCCATGTCCTAATGTGTAGAATGAGCCCAGACTTATTCACCACAACTGCCTCTAAAATCCTGCACTGTCACTCAAAAAGGTGTTACTTGGGGTCCGAATTGCCGTCATGCATGAGCTTAATATAGAGACTGCAGTTACGCATAAGACCTGAGGTGGCAGTAGTGAGTATAAAAATGGCCAACTTGAATCCAGTCCCTTTTAAAGTTTGGGTTTCTTATTACTATGGAATAAAATGCTTGTTCCTATCACCATACTATATTACTGTGCTGTAAAGTAAAGTGTCACCATAGATTCATCCACAGATATCAACTTGTTCTTGCTCAGTTAATGCATAACTGATTTTTTTGCAAAGTCGTGAAAAAGTTTGGGAACCTTCAAAAACAGGATTTTCAAAAACATGAATAATCAAATTAGAATCAAAATTATTTGTCTTAGAAGAGAAGGTTGAACGAGTAGGATATGTTTGGAAGAGTCTTCTTAGACAGTAACCTCTGTATGGAGTTATTTAGATTGGGTTTGTTTAGGTCAGGGGTAGGCAAGTTTGCATAAGGACGATTTTCATCATTGCCAAAACACCCAAGGGCCAATCCTCACCAGTGTAGCCTAAAGTTAAGAACCATTTTCTGCAAATGCCAATGTTTTACATCAGTGGTTCTAAAGTGGTCCGGCTATTACCTTAATAACAAGCTAATACCCAAATAAAACTGTAATTTGTCATATATCTTATAAAATATTGTATTTACTGCACATGTTTTTATTGAACGAGACGTAGATTTGCTTTTAAGACTGAAATTTATGATCAAAACAACCCAATAATATTAATTTTAACAGACTCCAGTGTGTTTCCGTGTAGTTTCAGATGGAAATTATTGAAAAATTTCCCTATAGGCTCGCGACCAACTTTTGAGTCCCGACCCACCAGTTGAGAATCACTGTTTTACATTATATATGAACAAGTGGGAAGTTCTGCAAGGACATTAACAAATAATAATAATATTTCTCAAAATCATATTGGGGGCCAGAGGTTCTGCGCTGAAGGGCCGGATTTGGCCCCCGGGCCTGAGGCTACCTACCCCTGGTGTTACGTCTCAACAATGGAGGAACCCAACAATGGACACCAGACGAAGGGAAAAAGGTTTAGGTAGAGTTTATTGTCCAGGTAAGTAGGGGGCCGGGAGGTGGGGCAGCTGATGTGGAGGGTTGTTGTCGCCTCCACATTTCTATGAAGACGTAAATATTATAGTGAAACATCTAATTGGACATAGGCTAAAACTAACTTAAATATATATGTTTTTCTATTGTATTTTCTTTGTATTTTGTGGCTTAAGCGACAACTTTATTGATATACTTATTTATACTAAGAATGCCCACTCAAATTTGAAACTTTTTTTGGGACTTTTTTCCATTTATTGTTGATGTTGAATGACTAATTCCTTTTAGCTGAATGCATTATCTTCAGCACTGCCCGGCTCTGTGAAGACGTGAGAAAAATCTGTTTTAGAAGTTTTGCCATTTTAATGACCATTTTCCCAAAGAAAATATTTTAGGGATGCCTCCTCTGAGCCCTCTGCCACACAAACAATGCAATCACATTTAGATTAATCAATGTATTGAAGTGGAAGTCTCGCATTACCGAGAGGAAATGCAGTATTAATTGTATGTAAATCGCGCTGTCTGACGTGATTAATTCTTCTCATTTGGGCCTCACCACAGGCACTCCTATTCCACATATTAATCATGATATTTTTTGAGAAAGCCAGAGTCACAGTTCCTCCTATTGCTGTATTTGTTGATGAAAGCATTTTCCCGCTGTATCGACTCCTAATAACACCTGGGTTCTTGATGATAATGAGTAAAAATTGACTTTGGCAACGAATCGATTTGAGAGTCTTCATTTCACAATTGCCCCGGCGTTGAGAAAGCTGTGCGGCAGTGGAACAGACACTGAGCCCATTTACAGCCTGGACTCCGATTTTGTGCAATCAATAAAAGACCATCTACAAAACAGCAGAAAGGTGGCACTGTTAATTTCATCATAAAAACTCCAGCGCTGTGCATGATTAAAGTGACCAGACGTGGGAGAAGTGCACGAAAACTGGTACTTTCACATACTAATCGTGAAGAAGAATGAGTTGGTGTCAAAAGACAAATTGAGAATGTATGAAGCTTAATGTCATGCAATTGTTAAAAGATAATACAATATACCATGCTATGTCAATTGTGTGTGTTGAGAGTCTGCCAGCCTAAAAAGAGTGAAAATATAACGAGCTTCCTTTCTGCTCAATTAGGCCACGCCCCCTTGTATGAGGTATTTGGAAAATAGTCAAGGCTGAGAATAAGCAAGCCATCTCACGGTAAAGTTTACAAGGTATTTTTAGCATTTAAAACCATGTACTGAAATGAATACTTGAGCTTTATTCTATGTAATTTTTCGCTGGATGGCTTTGAAGAAGAACTAAGTAACTTGTTTACCTTATTATCCTTTCCGTAGTTCCTCTGGGGGTAACACAAGTGTTAATGGGATGATTGGAGGGTCTTTCATCTCCCCCTGGTGTCTCTGGCCAGAAAACCATAATTGCAACTTTCCCTGCTCCGGAGGCGCAATACGCACTAATAGAATCACGAAGAAGAAGCTAACAGGCTAGCAGCCAAAGCTAACTGCGGGCTAGCGCCACTTAAACAGTATTTACAGCCAAGTTTGAGTGAAAAAAAATATCTCCATTGTGTAATTGGATGTACAATATCCCTCTCTCCCTTTGTCTTTTCTGTCAGCGTAGTATTTACTCTCACGGACAATTCATGAGTAAAAACCGCCACATGCTACGACACCTGCAGTGGCGCTTATGGCCTTCAGGGGCATGAGTTGCTTAGTTATGCTTTAACTTTGAATGTACCTGGCCTCCTGTTCCATCTGTCAAAATGTATTATACACACTTTAAATCATATGACTGCCAGCCTCAGAAGAGTTGCATTTTAATAATTTAATTCGCTCAAAATGTTTTCCAGCTCCTACAACCCAATGGTCAGATGTAAATACATGTGCATGAACATCTGCCAGTGCTTACAATGTCTTGCTTTTATAAACATACCGTAATTGCAAAGATCCAAATATCCTGGCAAAACTGGCCACATAAAGTACATTGTAGAGCCATGCCAATGTCAAAATGTAATTAAAGTCACGCTCCACTGTTAGCCATGCATTTATTTATTTAAGAACCCCTTTAACTGTCTGAAACGCTCCTTTTCATATCTAATGATACTCCCCGTTCTCCATAAATCAGACAAGCGCCACTGCGGGAGACAAGTCTCGTTAAATATGCACAAATGTCTGGAGGCTTTGCCAAGATTTTAGAGTATAAACCAACCTCGGCAATACAGCGGGAATGACAAGAAATGAGGGGGGGAAAAACACTTTATTTTTGTACTTTAGTGTTCAGTCTGCTGTAGAATCTTCACTTCTTCTTGCGTCCGTATCGGCTCATAGGACGAGGGCACCGGTGTATGAGCACATGCACATGACGTTATGATTGATGAAGATGAAAGAGAATGGTGTATATTTCATCTGTAAGCTTTAGAGGATTGGCAGTGAGGTGGGCTGCGGGCGTGTGTGAAGTTATGGTCCACTTAAGATTGTTTTTGCTTTTGTTTCTTTCTGATTGAGAAGAATCGAAAGCATAAAGAGGTTTTGATTTTGCATGACACAACATAGCAACAAGTCTGAATAAATGTACTTTGTTTTGTTTTGCTTTTTGTTTTCTGTCTCGCCATTGTCTGTGGATGCACAATGTCATTACTGTAAGGTAAAAATGCCCTTGGCTGAGGCTCGCATGTCTTTTTAACACAAAACAGGAAATACTGTATGGAAGAAGAATACTTAGAAAATTGTACATTTATTCAGTCCTTTACATTATAGTTACAGAATCTTTTCAATTATTCAACAACCCCTCACTAGCAGGGGCGTTACACTGGGTGGGTGAAAGGGGGCCGCTTATCCAGGGCCCAGAGCCCTCAAAAGTTTTAGTTCCTTGAAATTGTATAAAACATTTGCAGTATAGACCCTCCAAATTGGTTTGTACCCATTGCTCAGGATAATGTGCAACAACCCTGCACACTAAATGATGGAGGAATAATAAAAACAAAGAATCTTTATCGCATTTCCGAAATTTTAAACTGCTGAAATAAATGATCTTGTGCTCAATATTTATTTGCTCTGGTGCAGCTATTCCCAAAGTCCGGGACGTCACGGCCCCCTTATCAATTCGAAAATCTCTCGGGGGCCCCCTAGCCTATCTATACCTTTACTATTCTGAGAAATGTGTCATTATTTTACAGCTAAGATTGCATAAAAATCAAATTTAGCAATGACCGTACGCTAAATACTGGTTTAAAATAATATAATGTAGCAAATAAATGTACTTTTCCCCCACTTTGGGAACCACTGCTCTAGTAATGTGTTTTCTCTCTCCTGAGTCAGCTCACAGTATACTTTAAATGTTGAGTCCCGTACTCGGCATGAGCAGAGGAAGATGAAAGAAAGGGTAACTTGCAGATCACCACTTTTCTTGTTACTGTGACTTTTGAAGAGGCAGTAATGAGTTTATGCAGCAGGAGACTCTGTGGCTGGACATCATCAGTGAAGGAGACCTGTTGCATTATTTATTAGAAAACATGCAGTAGGCCCCGCTGTGTTGAATTCCATACATGTTTTATGCCCACTGCTTCATTATAGTTAAACAGCCACAGCTAAACGCATCTGTTTTCACGAGTGCACCGTGCTGCTTAGCATAACAAGGTGCTAAATGCTCAGAGCACACCATGTAATAATTGCCGGGAACAGCGATCATTCATTTTCTGTTGCTATGTTGTGTCAATAGTGTATAGCTCTTTAGTTTAGTTTAGGGTCACAATGGAATTCACCTGCAGGCCTCGTGATGTACTGTCCTGAACCCAAAAGCAGCAACAGTAGCCAGGATTTCAGATTCTAAAACAAACTTCTGTTACACTTAAATCACCAACATGACACAGTGCTGTTTTTTGTATTGTATGTTGGCCAAAAACTAATAGATTATACATTTTAGGAATAGCCACATTGAAATCATTTAATTTTCAACATATTTTGGAACATTGCAAAAGCTGTTCCCAATAAATTCTGCTTTAATTTGTCCATGAAGAAAAAGTTGATCCTTTTGTGTCTTGAAAATCAGAGAGCGTGTTGACTATATACATTGACATAGCTTTGAACGTTCTGTTCTCTATCTATGCTATTACCTCATGAATATTCTTAATAGTTTTTCTGTCATGATCAGCCTCCTGTACCCTGTTTTGGTTTCTTTTGTGTTCTTGTCCTTGGTGTTTTACTTTGACGTGTCTTTTTGGTCTGTCTCGTGTTAATTGCTTGTGCCACGTTCCCTCATGTATTTCTACCCCTGTGTTTCCCTTATTGTTTGTCAGTTCATTGTCTTCATGCCTGAGCCCTGTCTGTGAGTCTGTTTTTTTTTTTTTTGTCAGTTTCTTGTTTGGACTTTTGTGTGGTGCCTCTCCACCGTACAAAGGTGGATGGTGCGATCTGCTGGTCCTCAGATCGCAGGAGCAGCAGGTCTTTGTTAGGAGAAATAATGCCTCACTCAGGAAAGCTGGCTTCGTAATCGGTGGGGTTATGGCAGATCTCTCCCCCACCCGTCTCAAGAGGGTGAAGCTCAAATAGGTCTCTTGCTTGTTTATCAGTCTTACATTTGATTTAAAAAAAAGCACAAGAAACAAGATAAAAGTGAAATAGTATCTTCAACTAAATCAATCCAGTCCAGCTGACAGTACTTGGAAATCTCTATATGGCACGATGTTCGTTGAGGTATTGGCATATTACTCACAATACTCATTTTGATTGAATATATTTTTATATATTTTTTTTTTTTGAGGCAACACCAAACGTTATGGCATAAATGTGTTTGCCTGACACCGCTTTGATCATGCTCACAGTCGGTTCAGTTCTGCTGAGGTTTCTTAAATATGAGCACTCTGATTTCTTATGAATATTTTAGGCTGCAGTTATCATATTTGTGATAGTGACATAGTGGGAGAGGAGATGGCGCTTGTCCTCATATAAACCACTGGCACTCGTCGCTTAGGAATCCCATTTGATATTTAGTTTCCATGGTTGAACCCAATTATTTTATTATTACCAACACTTTTGGGGTCACAGGCAAATCCCCTGACGTTAAACTAATAAGGCAAATTCTCAACTGGTGTTAATTCCAACCACCATCAACCATGGCATTAAAGCATTATATAAGTGGATGCATGTGAAGAAACAGATGTTTTGCCAATTGAAAAGTTTGCAATAATTAGACACCATAAGGACGAAGTCATTTAGCCTTGTTTGTTATACTTCTAAATCTCCTTTTGTTTTCCACAGCCCGTGTTCTTCCAGCTTTGGTTTTAGCGCAGTTTCCCCAAGTTCTCAGCAGGGCAGGGATTATAGCCCTGGTTAAAGCCTCTCCAGAGCTGCTGCTGGCTTGATCCTCGGTGCCAAGCAGTGACTAAATGTGCTCCACAAAGTTAGACAATCTCCCTCATCTACAGCACTCAGTATTCAAGACACATTCACTTCATTAGTATAAAGCACTAAGTCCTGCCTGTGCCGTACAGTGTATAGGGATAACTCAATTTGTGAAGTGCAAACAATCCAGTGGCTAAAGTGCTAGCTCCCTTAATACGCCAGTATCCACTTTCATATTGTATGGAGGCAAATCAATACCAGCCACCACCGTATAAGGACAGAGTAATGTTGGGAATTCATCCATATTCATTTTTATACTTCCCAAAAATACACAATGGCAATACTGTTTAGATTTGTTTGAGAGAGAGCAAAAAAAAGAACTACTGGTAAGTTGTCCGGTGCAGAATATGTGAGTCTGAATGTCTAATGTAGAAAAGGTTTATTGCCACCAGTGCGGGACCCCAATTTGATTATTCAAAGTCCGGTGATGTATCATCAAGAAGTGGGATAAGTGACCTCCGTTGTGCTTCATGCTGATTGAAAATGAAATCACTTTTTACTACAGTGGGTCATGTGCGTTCATTGGGTCATCATCTCTGTCGTATAGCCTTAACCTGGGCTCTCAGCCACTGTATGTTTTGGTTTGCATATTAGTATGATCCACAACAGAGGTTACTTATCCCTCTTCATATGGAAGACTTGAATAGCGAGAATATCGCAATGTCTTGAATTCAAGTCTCGGGGCCCTGTACTGATAGTAATAAACTTTTCCTGCATAAGACATTAAGACTCTTGCCTATTTTTCATCTACACTGTCTGTGACGTCCTTGGGCCTGATTTACTAAGCATTTGCTCGTGTGCAAAACAAGTAGCACGTGCAAAAGTGGATTGGCAACAGAGTCATTTGCACATTTCTGACTCAGGCAGCACTCTCTCAGTTACACATCAAATTTGGAGCTCTGATACTGTAATACAGGATATTTCAAATGGTAAATTTGGTGCAATATATCAACATAAAGCTAAGCTATATACTATTTTCCATCTTGCACTCGCTATTTAGCACCTACCTTGTTAAATGATCCCCATGGTGCTAAAGTGGTGCAAAACGCAAGTGCAGTTCAGATTTGTGTCTCGGTACATAAAGAGTTTATAATGATAAATCTGTTTAAGTAATAGTATTAGCACCTGGCTTAATTCAGGGCTTTTTTTTCTCAAACATTGATTAGCATAAGGTGCAAGAGAGCCAAGGTTAGGGCTTTAAAACATGACCCAATTTGATAAATAGTGATTGATCTTTAACAGTAATTTAAAATAAATGCTACTATGACAATAAGACAAATTGATGTATATTCACATGGCCTCTGCTGGGCATTCAGAGCACTTTTATCAAGGATACATTCACATGCACGTTCATACACCAGTGTACACAGGCAGTGTAGGGCTTTTCTGTGTCTTGCTCAAGGACACACAAACATCACTGTTGTATTTTGATCTAAAATACCATGTTATATTAGGTTTAGGTAAACTGTATTAACAAATCCTTTGAACTTGAACATGCCATGGATTAACATGAATGAGCAGGCCCTTTTATTACACACGCATTACACTTAATGTTTGTTTAGAATTACAGTCTCTCTTGGCCGCTGTGTTTCAAATAAAGCTGAGCGCTGCAGACCCACTCACTTAGGCTAAAATCATGCAGTCGTAAAATCAATGCCAGCTCCATTGTTCTGATGAAACGTATTCATTAGAACGTAATCTAGCTCAATAGGCAGGAACAGGAAAAGCGCTTAAGACTGGGGAAGTTATGGCATCGCATTATCAGGAGACCATGCATGTCCGGCCTGTGCATTTCAGTAAGAGATGACTGTGTAAGGCTATCATTTAGGCAGATTTTATTTATTTATTGCTGTAAACAGTTTTTTAAATGTGAAAGATTCATAACAATGCTACGGAGTAATTTATGTGCATCCTGCATCTTCCTCTGTTGCTCTTATTGGACATGTACCATTGACCTGCTTCATTTGTATGTCGAGAAAGCAACCACACCAAGTTTTTATGGATTTGTTTTTGCTTCAGCTCTACAAATCTCTTCAAACAAACCTAACCAGTGTGTGCCTATGCCATAGCCCGATATATTGAAGTTTACCCGGCATGTTTACAGCTCCTCCTCTGTATGAAGCATGTTGACCCCAGTCTCAGCGGGAGAAAAGTGCTTTGGTGAAGTGGATGTTTTGTAAGAGCAATGTTTTAAATCATTGTACTAGTTCCTTTATAATAATTGGTAACTACGGTAGTTTTATTTAAAATGTATTTCATCGTTCATCATTCAGGTCCCGCTGAGATATCAGAATTTATTTTTTTGTTTTGTTTTTTTGAGGAGTCCTGGCCCCAGAGAGGAACCTATTGTGTTAGGTTTTTAGTGAAAGGGTCAACCGGAGCGCCTGAGGGAACTTATATGCAGGGAGAACGAGAAAATAGTAAACATAAATCAACTGTGTTTCCTACTCAATGCAAAAAGAGGGTGTTTCTTTCCTGACTGTATTCACAGAATATTCTGTTCCAGTGAAATGTTTGCTTTAAGTATTACCTGTCCTGCATATGCTCAAGGCTAGGGTGTACTTTGTTGTCTGGTGAGTTTAATTATTGTTATTTATTTTTTTTATGAAGCGTATTTCATGTGACCAGCACAGACTCAATGTGCTTGGACAGCAAACAAATTACAGTATAGTAGAAGACATCGAATGCAGAAGAGCACATCGAAAACACTACTTAGTGTGACAATCTTAAATTTTACAAATGAAAAGCTTTACATATGTTTTAAAGGAAGTGCATGTTGTCATTTTTATGCTCACTACTGCCACCTCAGGTCTTGTGCGTAATGTTTCTATTGACCTTGTGCATGATGGAGCTTCGGACCCGAATGAACACCTTTTTGAGTGACAGTGCAGGATTTTAGAGGCTGTTGTGGTGAACAGGTCTGGGCTCATTCTACGCATTAGGACATGGCTGGAACATGTAGGGGGAGGATAATACATAATTTTAACATTTTTAAACTCTGTATATTGTCCCTTTAAGGCGTATTTTAAAATACAGACGAGTGGGAGCAGACCACAGATCCAGTGATACAAAGTTCCATCGGCCCATTGCAGATGAAAGGGTAGGTTCTTGGGACTGTGGAGGTTTTTGTTGGTGAGTTATAGCTAATATATCCTCTCTGACCAAAATCTAAGCTGATTCTGTTTATATGATTCTATTTAATATGATTAAGCTTAAGTGCAAGTAGAAAATATTTTTTATTTCGGATAAACTTTGATATAATTACTCTTTCGACTGTAGACAAATACCTCTTGTAATATTATGACCTAAACAGTAATGGTGTAACTAATTATTTTAAAAAACACACACACAGCACATGATGTAGCCCTAAGATATAGCCTCTCCTTAGGCTTTGTTTGAGGTTACGATACTACAGAGACTGGTGCTCTCATCTCGCTCTCATGCAAAGCTCTCAGTGTCTTCAGCCCTGTGTTATGTGATGTGACATGTACTGTGGTCTCCTTTGCCAGCCTGTGTACTCGTGTCTTCCCTCCCGAGTTATGATTAATTCACGGAGTACCACCATCACCCCTTCTCCCTCTTCTCCCTCCGCTGTCTGCCGCTGGATCAGAGAAGGGGGGGGGCAGATTAAAGCAGAACATAATCAGACAGGAGGATCTGGCCTGTGGTGGTAATTGAAGCAGTCCTGTCATATTACACTGTCTAATTGGTCTCCTATCACAGAACGCAGGTTACAGCAACCGGGACAGGACTCAGAGGGGACGGGGCCATTTAGTCACAACTTTGCGTGTACTTCAGATGTATTAAACATTGCACTTGGGATTTTTAGTATAAGTTTAATTCCATGTGTGTCAAGGACAGCCAACGATGAGGTGAAACATGTTTTTCAAGTTACTGAATAAACAGGGGATAATGCAAGGATCTGCTGTCACAACAAATACTTCTGCTACTGTCATTACTTCTTTTACATCTATACAATAGGGATGTCACGATTCTACATTTTTGAGAAAAATATTGCGATTTTGCGATTATTTCAAGACGAAAATCTTGAGAATTTCTCAAAACCTTTACAAACCTGTCTAAATCTTTTGTTTTAATCAAATACCTATTAAACATTCAGCTTATGTTACTTTTTATCTTTACGCTTTTGTCATTACATAAAAAAGTTAAATAATATAAATAGACAGTAGAATATTATTATTATCTATACCTAAAGGAATCAACATTTATAGATGTTTTTGAAATATCCATTTCTTTCCATGCGCTCACACAGTTCATGTCCATTTTTACGTGACATAAATAAATGATTCTTTTGGGACCCCATAATTATTCATTCTTACATCCAATATATCAGCATTACTGTTATTATAAGATCATCATCATCACAACCCACACAGTATGTATAATATAATACTGTGATGAGAAGTATAATAATAACAGATTGATTAATTGATTGATTGGAAACCAGATGTATTTTTAATGATGTGTATTAAAAGGAATTAAGGTACTTTTTTTTTTCCTCGATTAATCTACCGTGAGCTTTTATAACCGCGGTTAATCTGGACATCCCCACTATACAACAACTACCAGCACCACTACTTGTACTTTACTGGTGGGCAGGTCCCTTTTCAGAGCGTCACTTTCCCAGAAATTACTATTGAATAACAGTTTAGATAGTCAGCCTTATCATTGTGTATACTGTATTCATATTACATGCGTTAGGCAGCATCAGGCTTATACCTATAGATGATGCTACTTGGTACATTTATTATTATACATTTTTATTTCTACCAAAATAGTTTTAATGTGTGTACTATATGGCTAATTACTATACCAGTATTTCACTTATAATTTTTCTCATAATAATCATCAGAAAGTGGTTCAAGTCCCTTCCTTTCTGCGCTTTCAGTCTTTCTAGTCAGTTAGTCTCATCCCTATATGCTCGTTACACTCATAAAGTCATTTTCCTGGTAGGTCTTCCTTGGAGATACTTGTTAAGCAGTTAAATTGCAGATTATACTCTTTCACACACAGGAAAGGTATATTAAATCAGCTGCACTTGTTCATCCCCCGCACACATCCCGACACCCACTCAGCCCAACTCATATCTCCCACTTAAATCTTCGCTGTGCTCTCCCTGCGCTGGGGAGGTCAGGCAGTTGTTGTCCCTTGCTGAAATTAGACGACAGATTCTATTTAAGATACGCGCTCATTCAGATCTGGAGACGGTGGGTGCACTTGAGATCCATTTGGCCAAAAAAATATGGTTTATAATTATGCCCTAAAGATTTTTATCCGACTCCTTTGCAGCAAGGTTACATCGAGCGCCGCGGCCCGAGCGTGTGTGCAAAACGCATAAGGATTTAAGGTGCCCTGAGATGGCCCCACTTTATTCCAAGATGCAGGATGTGCTGAGGATAATACTTTATTGTGTCAAAGCAGAGGTAATGCAGAGACTTCAGTGCACACTCATTGTGGAAGGGGCGCTACATGGAGTCGCTCACGGTGTCGCAAAGTGGTTTCTTGTGTTCCACCTGCAGGCGACAGTTGTGCGCGGATTGTGCGTCTCCTCTGAATAAGCCACAATAATAACAACCTCAAAAAGGCATCAGTGAAGCAAAAGGTAACAGAAAAATGTGTGACAATGACATGCCTTAAAAGAAGAGTAAAAATGGGGCACAAAACCTGCTTTTCTGACAGACAAAAGAAGTGATTTTTTTTTAGTTTAACCAACATCCTGATATGTCCTTGTACATCCACCATTTAATTATTGAATGTGATTTTATTCTATGTATGGGATAATGCACGACGAGGTGTCCATTATCAGAAATAACTGGACAACTCGGAGGCGACGCAGAGGATGGTTGCTTCCGCAGAGTTCAGTTATTCTGATAATGCACCTCGTCGTGCTTTACACCATTAAATACCATGGTCCCGCGATCTGAAACTGTTCATTGGGGCCTATTTGCTTATTTTTTTAAGTCCTGGGCAGGAGTTATTTCACTTTTTAAGCTGTTTTATTGTTTATCGATACTATGGAAGCAGCTGCAGTGGAGCGAACGGGATTTAACTGTTATTTAAAGGGGCTGGAAGCAAGTTCGCCATTTTATACTCACTACTGCCACCTCTGGCCATATGTGTAACTGCACCTTCTATATTAAGCTCGTGCATGACGGCAATTCGGGCCGAAGTGATACATTTTTGAGTGACCGTACAGGATTTTAGAGGCAGTTGTGGTGAACAGGTCTGAGCTCATTCTACACATTAGGACATGGCTGGAACATGTAGGTGGAGGAAAATACTTAATTTTAACATTTTTAAACTCCTTATAGTCCCTTTAAAGGGGCTAGATGATATTGGTCATTTTATATTCACTACTGCCACCTCAGGTCTTACGCGTAACTGCAGCTACAACAACTTTTTAAGTGACAGTGCAGGATTTTAGAGGCAGTTGTGGTGAATAGGTCTGGGCTCATTCTACACCTTAGGACATTGCTGGAACATGTAGCGGTAGGAAAATACATAATTTTAACATTTTTAAACTCCATATAGCATAGCCATATAGGCACAGGCAACATTTAGTACAGTATTTATTTACTGCTCTGACATCATTCCATTATAGCATATACTGTTCAAGGGTTTTCACTCAAAAATAACCTTATTATTGATACTAAATGTAATCGTTCCTTTCTTTTTTATGGTATTGTATTGTATTGTATTGTTTACATTAACCCCAAAGCAAGTATGTACCAGATTGTCGTTTTTTAAGCTAATTTCTGTCTAATTGTAGTCCTCAAGAGGAAGGTGTAGAAGGCCAAAGATACCTCGTATGCATATACAACTATCAGGATTCATTGTATACGTCTACAACGTAAGCATCAAACTAGAGTGCCTTGGATCATTCATGCTGACTGCCTACACAGACGCTAATTGATGCTTCTATTAGGACATCATCCTGCCCTGTCATAAGTATCGTGTTATTACCTCGTTACCTCGGCAAGTCTTTTTATACAGTGCGACTCCCCTCACTGATACAGCTGTTTACCTTGAAGCAGCCGCTAATGCATTGCTCGCTCACAAAACCTAGAATGATTGTGATGTTCCTTTAGTTTGAAGGGCAATTTCTCCTCCTGTTGTCTCTGCCCGTCCCGCTACACGCTGCCTCTTTGCGCCGTATCGTGTCAAGTGCCTCTTCTGATGTCTTGGTGACAAGTAAATGAAAGGTCCCATCCCTCTTGTTGTGTCTTCCCCTGGTGACACCCGCTGTCCCCATTCCGTCAGACAAGCGAGATGCCGAGAACCTCAAAAACGGTCCATTACGGGCTGCCAAGGGGGAAGTAGCACGCTAGCATTAAGGATCGGTTACAAATAATGCATGTTTCTCTGATTCTCTCCATTGCGAATGAGGCTTAGAGCAGTGTGGGAGATGTGCCCCAGAGACCGTGCATATTGGAGGAAAAACCAAATAAGACATCTCACAGAGAAGGTGTTTTATCATCTCAGGTGTGAAGTTGTTTAACAGTTGTATGAAGTGCCAAAGCAAGCCTTTTAGTTTTGTTATTAGTTATTTGCTTATTTGCTTAAAAAAAAAAACAGTGCACATGGCTTGACATACATGAGACTCATGCATGTAAACAAACCACACCAGATTGCAGCCATGTGCTGATGTGCAGCCGTACTCCCAGGGGTGCGCTGGGTAATCAAAAAAACAAGAAAACAACAGAGTGGGGTTGTGCCTGTAGGCTGCTGCAGGAATCTGAGCTGCTATTTACAAATGTTGAAACATTAATAAAGTAAAGTAAATGTTTCAAATAATGAGGTATTGAAATAAGAAAGAACTTTTGCGTTGTTCTTGTCTGCTGTAGGGAGATACTACAGTTTGACATTGAATACCCATCCAAACTAGTTCAAGATGATGTTCATGAAAAAGTCCATGAAAAAAAAAAAAAATGTAACTAGAAATGCAATGGCTGCGCCATTGCGATTGACTGCGGAATTGCGGGAAGCGAATGCAGAAATGGCATAAACTGTTCAAATTGCATAATCAAATTTGCATAAACTGGTAAAATGCATAAAATGTCATGTTGCATAAACTGTATAAACTGCAAAAAGTGGTAAAATGCATGAATGGGTTAATTTGCATACATTATGTAAATTGCATAAACTCTTTAAAATTCATAAATCCTAAATGGCATAAACTCTTAAGTTGCATAAACGGTTTAAAATGCATTAACTGGTTAAATCCCATAAAGTGGTTACTTTGCATAAATTATTAATATTGCATAAACTTTTATATTCCATAAACTGGTCAAACTGTTGAAAGTGCTTGATTGGCAGAAGCTGCACAAATGGCTGAAAGTCCTGGAGTCTCCCCATTGGCTGGATTCCCCCATACACACTAATGCAAAAATTTCAAACTCCCGTATAAAAAAACTGGAAATCTGCAGAAGGACGATTTTTTCTCAAAACCCACAAGTTGCAGAAGCTGAACATGTACAAAGTGCAGAAATAGCATAAAATGCAGAAAAAAGTGCAGAAAAGCATGGATTTGAGGCAGCCCCATTATAAGTCAATGGGAAAAATCTCCGACATTTTGGCCGATTGCGGAAAAACCGTAAGTTGCAGAAGTCCCAAAAGTAATAGCACCCTTCTCCTCAACATGCGGAACGTTTTGATGCATAACTTGCATAAATTGCACAAAGCATGAAGGTGCTGAAAGCTCTAGAAAATCGGGAAAAAGATGGAAGAGGAATAATAATAAAGAACATGAAAACCAATAATTGACTGCGGAAGAATTCCGCAGTCAATCAAATAGACCAGGCGACCAATTTGTGACCAAAGTGTAAAAATCAGAAGCCTCGATTAGGCATGTGGCAGCCTTCACAAAAGGAGGTCCCAAGGCAAATAACTGACACACTCATTCATACGTGACTGTACACACACTGGAGGCAAGGAGGGTGAAGTGTCTTAGGACAGCACCAGTATCTCCAGATGGTTCCGAACCGCTAACCTTTTGGATCAAACGCTCTGCCACTGAGCCACTGATGCCCCATTATACTACCTGGTATTCCCACATGGAATCCCATCCAAGCCTAAACTTATAGTTTTTGAAATCAAACGAGTATGGGCTGTCTTACGGTGGTATGGCTGCATGTGTTGTATATGACCACATTGTATCTTTTCTTATTCACTTGAATACATCATGGTTCTTCCCACTGGAGGGAGGTAGACGGGAGGATTGTCCCCCTGAGCACGACAGGCCATGAGAGGAAGCCCAGTCGACACTGCCAATCTGAACGGCATAACCAGCCTTGCTAGTCTCTCATATTAAGTGTCTTCTGAATCACTCTACAGGGAAACCCTACTAGGGAACAAAAGGCTTTTGACAATATAGCTTCTAAGATCATTTGGGCGCTCACACCCCTGTTTTATACTTTTACATAACAAATGTTTCATTCTATTGCAAAGTTGAGTATGCATAAATAGAATTCAAGTCATGAGAACAGTCTTGCAGCCTTTTTGGAGCCTTTTTAGAGACCTTTTTAGAGCCAATTGCTACTTCAAGAGCATTAAGTCTCAAAAACACAAATAACTGTATTTTTAACATCAAGATGTAAGATATTGAACTTTTTAATAAAAAGTCTTTGGGGCTATGGGCATACCCCAAAGGTCACCTGGGTGCCCGCAGGCCAAGGGTTGATGACCCCCGCTCTAGAGCTGTAGAGAGTAGCACTTTTGTTAGCTTTAGCGTGATTGTATATGCTGAGGGAGTAAGGGGATAGAGTCTCAATCTGTCTCCGTCACCTCATGGGAAAGTCAACTCGAGGCTGCTGCAAGTGTGGACTAAAGCAAAGAGAGGTTTTTCAGAAACTGTGATTTGGATACGGGGCCTATAACTCAAAAGAGGCTTATTTAAAAAAGCAAATCTTCTTTTTGATGAGAGATGTAAGAAGTAATTTGGATGAGGGATGTCTGGGTATGTTTGTCTACGTTACCCAATAAACAGAAGAAGATTGATTAAAATGGCATATGATTCCAGTAAAAAATGTTACAGGAACTAGACCGGAAATTTTGCAGAAACATCAATGCTAGAAATCTGATTATGCTGAGCTATGCTGAGTTACATCTGTCAACCTCTGCCTTGACACTTCCACCAGCTCTTTTGTGGGATCACAAGCACGCTACACTGTTAAAATGAAAAGTGTTTGCATCTGATTGGTGCGCTGAGGTCTGCTGGGACTCTTTCTGTAATAATCTTGTTGTGGCAGTGGCATATCCTCTGCGTTCTGTCATTACTTTTTAATAATCAAAAAATACTGCTTGGCTTGAGCTTGACTACAACCCGTGCCCGACAACATTTAGTCTTCTGCTTGACATTCATAGTCAGCCGGGCCTTCATTTGCACAAAAATCAGTGCGTATGAAGGCAATTTAGCTCGCTCATTAAAAAGACATCAGTGTCTTAGAACTTAATGGCATTGCACAGTGGAAGAGTGAGCCTTTAGAGTTTGGAGATAGCGTTTTCTGATTGCTGCATGCACAAGAGAGGAAAACCTGCTCCATTGCTAGCTGTCATTGCACTTCCAATAAATGGGAATACAACACTGTGTTCAATCAGCAATTTGTCAGCCAAACTGTGTTAAGTGTCAAAGTCTTGTGGCTAACAGCGGTTAAGGGGCTTTACTCAACTCAGGAATTTTCACACTGTAACAAAAAGGATGGTGACAGAAAAACTTAATTTCAAGATGTGGTAAATTGTGGTGGCTAGAGCATCTGTTCCGGATGCCTCCTGGTCACCTCCCGCGGGAGGTGTTCCAGGCATGTCCTATTGGGACAAGGCCTCGTGGAAGGCCCAGGACACGCTGGTGGGACTATGTCTCCGAGCTGGCCTGGTGTCGCCTCGGGGTCCCCCCAGAACAGCTGGAGGAGTTGTGCGTGGATCGGGAAGTCTGGGCATCTCTGCTGAGACTGCTGCCCCCGCGACCTGGCCCCGGATAAAGCGGAAGAAAATGGATGGATGGATGGATGGATGGTAAATTGTGGTAAGCTGTGCCATAATGATACATTAAAGCACATGTTTCCCCCCTACCCAAATCCATTACAATGATGTTTTATAATTGATTTTCAAAAATCATATTTTAAAGTATGAGCATATTTCAGAAAAATAACATCTTCGAATGCTGTCAGAGAAGCTTCGAAGATGTTTGGCACTGTTGTAGGCATCAGGCTGTGAATGGAAACACCACAGCCAGCCTCCTTCAGTCATGTAATTATGTTGTAAAAACAAACAAAAGTGCCACATCAAAAACTATATAAAAACTTTCCACAATTACAATAACTTCCTGTCACTGTGATTTGTGTCCCTAGCGGTCAAACGGATAGCCTCTGAGCCTTGAGAGACGCTATAGTGTTTGTATGCTGTGTCCGAGCAGAGGGCACGGAGTATCTGCACAGACAAGCGGACACAGCTGATACTCCCTGTGCTGTGGAGTCTGGAATCAGCAGCGTGATTAATGTGACAACCTTTAAGAAAAGGTTATGGATCCAGCGGGAACACTAATGTCTGTTGGACACACAGGAGTAGAGGAAAAGGCTAAGAGTCAAGTGAGGTGTCCCTCTCACACGGGACAGGGAGCAGACAGACAGCCTGTGTGTCCTGAAGGCCGCTCTGCCTGCTTCGTAATGAAGCTGGGACGTGTAATTAAGCAGCTCTTGTGATGTTTATTCTGAGCTAATCTTTTAAATAATACAGAGCTGCCATTTTCTGGCTGCAGCTGACTAAGTTCCCTTTTGTTTGGGTAATTAAGTTATTTCAGATGTGTTGCTTGACAGCATTGTGACAGGTAGGGAAAAAAAAGAAGAAAAAACGAAATCAGCTTTTCCAATGAAGTAAATACAGTAAAGCAAGTGCTATAAGGGTATACTCCAGCATTTATACTCGATCTATTTTGTACTTTAAAGAGCAGCAGATTTTATGAAAGTGTCATGAGCATTAGCTTTGTTGCTGTAGTAATGCACTAAATCAGTGTTAGGAGTGAGTGATATTTTAAAGATCCTTTGAGCTTGACTTCTTCTATTTTATTATTGTGGTTAACGTTGTATCCTGCACCTACAACAGCTGTCATGTTTTGCATAGGCCTGTTCACTTTGTCTGGACACTTTAAGATAGCACTATGTAATGTTCTATAAGTATATTCCTCTAAACCAGTGAGGGAAGCACATGTATCATCTCAACAAAGACCCACATAGACTCAGTAACATGTTTCCTGACGTGTTTGTCATTAATGTCAACTTGTTGAAGCCTCGAACATTGCGATCACACATGTCAGCAATAAAAAATCTTGATCCTTCTATCCAACACACAGCTGCACTAGACTGGTCCATCCCACAGCCGCTGCCACAGTTGATATGGGACCCGCATGGCTTTACTTATTTACTTGTGTTAGAACAGCGCTGTGCCCATCTCAGCCTGTCTGATTGTGTTTCCTTGTCCCCGTAGTGTAGCCCGCCCTGCAGTACCTCCGACAACACATCTCTCCCACGCACCGTGTCTCTTCAGCGGAAGATCCAGTGCCTACAGCAGCCTGCAATCACACACATGCGCCAGGCCAAAACGGTACCACTAGAGATAATTGTGGACAATTAGTTCCGTCGAAGGCAGTGCACTTTGAAAATCGCATATTTAAATTGATCAGGAAATATACTTGTGCCTTTGCTTAAGGAGAGATCATTTATAGTAGTTTGTGCTACGTAAGATAATCGCAAGTGCTAATAATGATAACAATGCTTATTGCAAAATTACAAGCTTTTGAAAGTGTTACACTACCATTAATTCACTGTTTGGACAGGCGGGTAAGAGCCAGGATTCAAATCGTCAACTCCCCGCACCTCTGTCACACTGATAGCAGGTGTGGTATTATTGATCTGAACATATTAGAAATGGAAGTTGTAGATAGATGGTAAAGAAAAATGCAGTGGGTGGCATAATGTAATCTTGTTTGAGCACATACTTTCGTTGTCTCTTGGGGTAAGATGCTTAACCCCCATTGCCTGCTGAACAATGTCCAAATGATGTGACTGGTTGCATTTGATGAAAAATAGTAGAAAGATTAAGAATAAGAAAAAACAAATCATATCACTGCTTGAGACTGGTTTGCTGTGGCCACGCTGATGAAAAACGTTTGTTGTGTTAGATCAGTCATACAAGAACTGAAGCAGTCATCTTTAACTTACCATGAGTAAACACTAGTATTTTGTTGAATAGTTGATAACACACACAAAGTATTACATGAACTAGCAGTGATCATACTTCAGTGCGTCTTCCATCACTGCCTGTGTCCCACAACCGTTCAATATTTGTTTCTGAACGACTGAATTTTCTATTTACCCCGCTTGTTTTTCCCTTGTTCGAGAATTACTCTCTCCTCTCGTGGATAAATCATGCTTTTATGCACGCTGCGTGTGTCAATATTTCTGCCTCTCCATTAGCGTCTGCCGGCTAAATTGAAATAAGCGCGCCTGTTGTCAGTGCTGCTTCCTCTGTTCCGCTCATCGTTTTCCCATACTTAACTTTCCATTTTTATTCACACTTTTCAATTGCTCCTCCATCGTCTTTAATGGCATCTGTTTAGTTTGTGCTCCAGCGAAGATGTGTGTGTGTGAGACGAGTATGCGGCGCGCCTCCTAACTATTATTGATCTATGGATAACATGGCTTCAGCAGGGCTTGCGGACATGCTCTGGTTTAAAATGTGACAGAAAAAATAAAGGCAGATTTGATTTTTTTTTTTTCTCCACACAACTCACCCCCTCTCCACACCAAGACATTTTTTTTTAAATTACAACAGATATTTAGTCTGGGCTCGAAAGTATTGATTTTACAGCTGCATTGTAAAACCATTCAGGAACCACATGCATTTACATGATCCCTGCTCTGTTGCAGTACAGCCAACACATTACTATCATCAAATGCTTTTTGTTTTGTTTTGTTTTATTTTTACTCAAAGCTGTGTCACTTCTTATCCAAGAGGCTTTGTATATTCTTTGAAATCTTTTATAGTTATTTAACTTGTCTGAAAAACTGAGAGACTTCACAGACCTTTTTTATTTCATCTTTATCCTTTGAAATATGACATGTGATTGCATTAGGGGCTAAGCAGAAATATTCTTTATATATATATATATATATATATATATATATATATATATATATATATATATATATATATACAACAGTGTGTTGCACTAAACGTTGTTACAGCCCCAGGCCTCCAGTCTCCTTCCTTTTTATATTCGTTTTGGTTGTGTGGCTAATTTACCTTTTGTCCTCCATGGAAACCTGGCTGTGTGAGCCCTGGCCTGGGATTGGAGGACTCATTTCAAGCTCGGTTCTGGTTGGCTGCTCGTCCCTTGTCCAGATTGGTGCAGCATCTGAACACCTGGCCCCAATCAACCACCTGGTGCCAGCCACACCTATATAAGGCCACACTTTAGGGTATTCATACTGTGTTGTGTCCCTTAGTGTCGTTTTGTATGTATTAGGACTCATTTTGTCAGTTTGATTTTGTTTGTTTAGTTTGAGTGTTGAACTGTTTTGGGTAACCTTTGTAAATACATGTAGAATGTCACATTTTCTCAAGTGCATGTACTTGAGTAATCTTTTGAAGTCACAGTACTTCTTGTCGCAGTTTTAGTTCTACCTGAGTGAAATATTTTTTAAGTTACACGCACGCCCTTTGACTTGATTACTTTTCCCACTGCGTATAAATCTGTAAAGGCCAAAGAATGATATTGTTGACAACACCCTCGTCTTTTTTCTGTCCCTCTGAGTACACGTTGTCCAAAGGTGTGGACAACTCCATGTAACTACAATCTGAAGTCCCTCGTGAGCCGGACCCCCTCCCCAGTGAGGGCACGCGTCAGTATCAGCAGACAGCTCAGTGACCCGCTGACGCTGATGCCCGCTGACACTGATGGTGCTCTCGTCTGACCCCCCCCCCAGGTCGAGAGAGCTCTCAGGCAGGATCCGCTGCATGTCTGTAGGTCCCGTAGAAAGTCAAATGAGGAGGGAGACATGGCCAGCCCCTCTCCTTCTTCTCACTCTCCCCTCTCTCGCTATCTAACCCTCTGTCTATGCGACTCTCCCCACCCAGCCACCCCTACCCCCCACCCCCACCCGCGCTGCGCCAGTGCCAGGCTGCAGCTGTAGCTCTAATCACTGCTCCTGGCCGGGTTAACACTGGTGACACTGTCAACACCACCAGCCCCTTGTCAGTCTCACAGGCAAAACCCAATGTATTTATAGCAACCTGTGGATTCTTTATTGCCACTGTCGGAGCATTGTGGTTGGTGTCAGCCCCACACTGTAAAAGGACGCATGCATTCTGGTGGAGAAAATAAGTACAGACATCATGTAGGTGGTGATACAGGAAGGAAATCTGGTAGTCTTAAGGTATTCTCCACATGTTTTAAAAGTGAAAGCGACTTGAGCCACTTGAGATGCTCTCCAGGAGTGTCATTTTCACAAGCTTATTCAAATGATTCCGGTTCTGTAAATTGTCAAGTGTCAAACCCTCTAGAAAATATATTTTTTTTTTTAACCTTTTTACCTTTTTTACCTCTTAAATATATATGAGGAGTCAACAAGGCCTGTGATGAAAAGTGAACCATCCCTACTGTGAAATATGGAGGTGGTTCGCTGATGTGTTACCGAGGCACTGGAAACCTGGTCAGAATTAATGGCAGGATGAATGCAGCAGCTTATCAAAAAATACTGGAGGAGAATTTGCGCCCATCAGCCCGAAAGCTGCGCATGGGTCGCACGTGGATGTTCCAACAAGACAAGGATCCAAAACACAAGGCCAAGTGGACCTGCCACTGGCTACAGCAGAATAAATTGAAGGTTCTGGAGTGGGCCGCTTTTATTAGATTATGTACAGAACCTTTGCCACAACTACCACAAAGACTCCAAGCTGATGATGCTAAAGGAGGCAATACGGTACTAGGAACTGGGGTGTGTAAACCTTACAACAGGGTAATTTTGGTATTTTATTTTGTTACGGTGATTTGAAATGAGTTGACACTTTTTCCACAATAAATGGCTTCACAACATCACTGAGAGGAAAAAGAGTTTTTATGTTTTCACATTCTTTGAGAAATGGCCACCAGGGTGTGTACACTTATTGGCACAACTATGAGTGGACGACGGACGTCAGCTCTAACTGAAAACAACCATAAAAGATAACGATGGGTTGGCCAGACACTTCACAGTCGAAACACTCTTTGAAAATGGCCGCCCCAAAAGCAGTCGCTTGCACATTTTGTCTTAAAAGTAACGAGTGGAAAATATTCTCATATCTGAACCTTTCTGGCCAAAATCAAAAGACGCAATATCATTGACTGTAACTATCTTTCGAGAAGACAATGTTTTGCAACTTCTTGTGACTTCAAGACTTCTGCTCTGTATTGTCACTATGATCAATTTTCCTATAGCTAGAGCATTGGACATTATTTTCTTCAACAAGTTTGGTGTTTGTTCAAATTTTAAATTTCAAACATTATTACTTCCACTTGTATAGTCACAGGCAAGGCAAGGCATGTTTATTTATACAGCACATTTCGTACACAAGGCAACTCAATGCACCACAGACATATCTAGTTTGCTCAAGAGAAAAAAAAAAGAAGCTTGTGAAGAGACAGCATGTTATTTTTCCATAAATATTGTATTGGATGCATATTGTTTTCAGAGTATTTTATATGTAGAAAGCAGAGACAGCACTCGCTTGAATCCCTTACTTACAGGGTCCTATGGCGCACGGCTGCAGTGTGGGGAAACTCATACTTTGCGTTTTACTGGTCCAGACTGCCCCACGGGTGCTGTGGCATTTATTATTCATATGGCATTACCTTAGCAGAGGTTTACCTGGCCTACACCTGTCCGACCCTTGTTTTCCATCAGGATGCATTTGAACTAAACCTGAGGGCACTTGAGTGGCTCTCCTCAGAGACTGCCTGTCTAAACATGAAGTACTTTGAGTGCCTTTTCAGATAACTTTTCTTTTAAGCATTATAAATGAAATTGTTATCATTTCCAACTAAGTGAAAGCTCTCAGTCTTCCAGGTGATATGGATATACACAATAAGTCCACCTTCAGAGGTTTGATCTTGTGTGACTCATTAGAATAATCTACCCTTATTTGATGCTGCATTGTTGCAATTTATTAAGTTATTATTTTGGGGACTTGGGTGGGGTATGTGCTTGACAGTTGCTGGGCATCAAATGGCAGTAAAAAGCAATAGTAAAAAGATTCCTTTCTAATTGTTAAAATATAAGAGCACATAAAGATGATAATGGCTCACATATACTATAGTATGACTTTGCTCTTCATTTACCCTAGATGATTAGTTAGTACTGGCTAACATGACAGAGCTTCCCTTCTGATCTAGTCTTTCCCTTATTGACAGAGCGAAAACTGATTAATAAGCCCTTCATTTGTCTTCTATATTGGCTGACAGTCCTTCATAAGAGGCTGCTGTCTTCCCTGGGAAAAGACAGAGGTGTGTTTAAAAATCTCATTTCGAGTTCTTCTCCAGCCCAATGTTTGTCTATGATTGGTTGACAAATGATGGCTCGGATGCCCATTTAAAAGTAGAAGAGGGTGCAGGAAAACGCACACCAAGCCCTCATTATTTTGTAAAGTGACATATTGTGGGGTCACTATCACTCACTTTCGCAATGTTCAAGAAATTAGCTTCATGACCCTATGGCCAATTATTTCCATGGCTGTCAGGTGCACAAAATGTATACTAGATTGTAAAGGAAAAAACATCACTCTATGATGCAATCGTTCAATATTTCAGGGCAACATATAGAAACACTATTAATGTGTCGTTAAAAAGACTCTGTTGTCCATTAGCATTCAACCTTGGGCCTCCTGCATAGAACATAGAATCACCATCTGTCAGCACAAAGCGTCCAGCCCTCTAACTGTGTTTGTTTTGGTTGCAGGAACTTCTACTACATTACCATGCTGCGAGACCCCGTCTCCCGCTACTTGAGTGAGTGGAAGCATGTCCAGAGAGGGGCCACATGGAAGACCGCCCTGCACATGTGTGATGGCCGCTCGCCCACCCAGGACGAGCTGCCCAACTGCTACAACGGAGACGACTGGTCCGGAGTGTCCCTCAGTGACTTCATGAACTGCCCCTCCAACCTGGCCAACAACAGGCAGGTGCGCATGCTGGCCGACCTGAGCCTGGTAGGCTGCTATAATCTGTCCTCTATGAATGAGAGCCAGCGTGGACACATCCTGCTCAGCAGCGCTATGAGCAACCTCAAGAACATGGCTTTCTACGGCCTGACTGAGTTCCAGCGCAAGACACAGTACCTGTTTGAGCGGACGTTCAGCCTGCGCTTCATCTCCGCCTTCACTCAGATCAACAGCACACGAGCCGCTAATGTGGCCCTGAGAGATGCAGTGCGCTGGCGCATTGAGGAGCTCAATTACCTGGATGTACAGCTGTATGAGTACGCCAAAGACCTGTTCCTCCAGCGCTTCCAGTTCACCAGGCAGAAGGAGCACCAGCAGAGCCGACTGAAGAGACGTGAGGAGAAACGTCTGCTCCGAGAGCAGAGGGAGCAGGACAGACCCTGGCCCCCTAGACGCCGAGGAGGCGGGACTAAACGTGCAGACAAGGAAGTGGACTTTTCTACCACCACAGAGGACTACACGAGTCAGGTAGCCCGCTGGTGAACCTACAGAGATGTTGTACTGTGTGCATTTTCACACATGTCTCATCAAAAATCCGCCCCAGCATCTCTCTGTTTGTCAGCTTTGGAGCCACCATAGTGTTTCTTGTGAAATGGCCAACAAGCTCACAGCAGCGCTGCCTTGGACTGTCCTTTGGTGTCTTAAAAACTGAAACAGCAGCTTTTGTGGGTTCATTTCTGCCTTGGTTTTATATTATGTGATAAAATGAAGATAAAAACACACTTACGAAACTGCTATAACACTATCAAATCTACTGAATGTCATTGACTGTCCCTGTCTCTCATCGAATACATGTTTCACTGACAATATAATGTAGAACAGACGATTGCATGTCACATGTCCACATTTTCAAAACCTTGAGTTTCTAAGGCGAAATGTTGTAAGCCAAAATGAATAAAGATCACACTTCTCAGTTATCTAAGGTATTTTAGTTTAGCACTAATAAGGATAATGAATGCATGGATTTCTATTTGCAGTCCTGATGCCCCATAACATGAACATAAGAATGACTCCTAAAATTCAGAAAATCCTACAAGACAAATATTTAGGCACACAACAGACATTACATTACAGTGAAAGTGAGTGAAGTAAACAGGCTGATGTGAACACTGGCGACTGTAATGCATGTTTGTGGCGGTGACGGAGAGTGGCACTGGACAAAAGGCCAGCCTCACAGTGCCCAGCTGCCTGTCTCGGCATCTGCTCTGCTGCTCCCACTCTCACCACAGATTTGTATCAACGTGCCAATGAGGACATGAAAGAGGGGTTGTTGTCCCGCTTCAATCAACTTTGGTGGCACTTTCTGTTTATCTCACAACCGTCGAAAATCCCTGTGTAACACTTTTTACTAAAGATGAGTGCTGTGGGTTAACATTTATGTGTATTTACCTCGGATTTATGTGAAATTATGCTGCTGAGCTTTTGTGAAGGATTTATTTGTAGAATTGCACTGAACAGGTTTATTGTTTTGAAGAGCATTTTCTGTACCAACAATCATGTTTTTATCAGTAAACAAGAGTGAATGACCGAAAAAAAAAACTGATTCTCTTGTTTCAATGAAGATTAACACACATGAAGGGGTTTTAATGTGCACGATCATGTGAAAATGTTTGGCATCAAAACATGCTGTACCTGCCGTGTTGTTTCATTCACATGTTGGAGTTGTGTATTCTCTGGTCTTGCCTTTCTGTGGGCGACACATTTGCAGCTCTTTTCTCCCTGTCCCACCACTTTTGTTCTCACTGCAGGCAGCTCTGATCAATCAACTGTATAAATCTTGCCAACTCTCATTCATGCATTCTTACTGGACTGGTCCACACAGACGAATGCCAAGTTTCCACAAAAGTTAGATAAAGAAAAGTATTTTTGTCTTATGTTTAAAAGTCATTTTGTTAGGCTTTTCAACCAGTGACCATGACTTGTTTTATAAAAGTAACCATAGAAAAGCATAATATAGCCCCTTGACAATAATAGCAACGAATAGTAAGCAGTTTCGAAAGCATCCAGAATGCTAAGATATTTATTTATGTTGTTGCTTCTAAAACCTTTCCATAGATGTAACCTGTGTTTGACAAACAAGATACAGTAAAGTATAGAAAACTGTCAGATGCAGATATAGCTTGCTTTAATTAGTTCTGAACCCACAGCATTTGGTTCTCTTTCAAAGCCCCTCATCACAAACTGCCAAATAATATTTATTTCAAAACGGTGATATTTATCAGAGTGAATTTTCCACTGCTGTGAGCTGAGCTGCAGGACTCCTCTGTTGTGATGACAGATGGAGGAGCGAGGCATGAGATGATGCACAGTGACTATGTTTAAATTAAACATCATCCCTAAAACACTATATCACATTGGAAAAGTACAGTATGTATAATATTCAATTCCTTTACAAATATAGAAACAATTGTTTAATTCAATAAGTATGACTTTTTCATTGACTAAGCCACAGGGTGCTATACTGTCAGTGACCTTTTTGTTGCCATGTTTTTATCTTGTCTTGGGACTGGCACAAATATTATAACTGCGAGATGCTGGATTTGAAGAACTGAACTTAGGAATTATGTAAAGTAAAGTTATTAAAATGTTGTTGAGTTAGTTAGTTACTAACTACTCAAATACTACTACTAATGAACTACCACATTTTTTTCCTCCATATTTGAATATGATTTTTCACAAACAATCACAAACATGAAGGACATTCATTATTAGTGTTGCTCTTTCCCACCATGTATTAATATGACTTAAAAAGCTCAGTTCATCTTAACACAAAATAACAGCACTGTAAATATGTGAACTCAAAATTACACCTAATTTATTTCTTTACTTGTAGTATTTATTTACTTACATCTCAGTGAAAGACAGTTTTGGTGTTTGTTTCTTTGTGTACTTGTTTTACAATCTTGTAATGAAAAGAACTGCCAACTGCATTGGATGTGTAATATTTAACCTACAGTTCTATTGTAAGACCCCATAAAAACATGTGCATTCTGCATAAGGTATCATGAAATAAATGCTTTGAATGGCCAGGACTTAATTATGCTTGCTGCTTTTATGACAATAAATTATCTATTTGCCCAAATTCCCTTTTATGTTAATTACAAATATATGTCAGTGGATCAAAATGGGTACAGTGTATTGGCCATAACATGACTCGCTGAGTATTAATAGAGGCCATACCATTTTTATACGGCACACTTTTGGGCTAGAAAATTCCAGAAAAGTTTAAATGATCTGTTAGCAACGCATCACACTTGCATGTACTGTCCATGTACTTTCCTGCTTCTTATATCAATGCAGCGCATTGTAGCCTTTGACTCACAAAATTCTTATTCTTCTTATACACAGACCCTGAGGAAAGCCATGTGATGTGTTTTGCCCAGGACATGAGGCATTCTGGCCGGAGCCGGGATCGAACTGCCAACATTAGGATTAATGGGCGTGAGCTCTGCATTGGGTCACTGACGGACAGAAATAATCTGTGTTATTAACTTCATCTGGTAAACAGCAGGCAACGCTGGTGCAAATAATGGAGTGTGTTGGCCTATAAAGTATAAGGTATTATTAAAGGTTGATGGTTCAAATCCCGGCGTCTGCTGGTGCAGGCTATTGCAGCACTAGCACTTATCCACTCCAAGCTGCTCAGGTGGTTGGCCAGGCAATGTGGTCCCTGTGTTCATTTTAACCATAGGAAACTTGTAATACGTTTTAAGGATCTTTACAGTTGGTATAAGGTCAGGCAACTCACACCATGTGACAATTATAGTAAAGCTCATGTCACTCAGGAAGAAGATGTAAGATTTCTCCACAGAATGTGCTCCACAATTGTATTAAAATGTAAGTACCCAAACTTAAAATACATTGAATTAAACCAAAAATAACAATAGCCTAAATAAATAACATGTAAAAAGAAGCCTATTTTAAAATACTGCCGTTTCTTCAAACCACATTAAGTGTCCTGTGCTTACTTGCAGCCAATTGTGCTACTAGTTGGCAATCTTGATTTTGGCTACATATTTTCTAGATCGCTTGTAAACTGATGATCTCACTTCTCTGTGTATAGAGGCTATCTCTTTTCCTCAGCCAGTTCATGTTTGAAAGAAGTGCAAGACTGACATCTACAGGCCACCACTTTGCAGAATTTAAATTTTAGTAGCTTCAGCCACCAAGGCATCCAGAGAATGAATGTGATATTTTTCATCTAAAAAGTTCAATTGCCAATTTCTCCAATGTTTATGAATATTCAAGACTCAACAATACACATTTTAGAGTATTTACTTATTTTAGAGCATTTTAGGTTGTGACTATGCTATGTTCATCAAAAAAATAAGCCTTTAGCTTTGTGGCCGTCTAGGCTAATTGAATTAAAACAACAACAATAACAGTCTTTGCAGTAGACTAGCAGCCCGAGCGCTAAGGTCAAAGCATTGCGCAGATTCAAGTGGTATAGTGTTCTCGGATGTGATGTGCAGTGACAGTGACATCTCTCACCAAAGGGAACAATATGGTGACCTTTCAGTGCGCCACTTGATGCTGCAGCAGCGCCTGTTTGTTTAAAGAGCGAGGTGTGACAGACCGGATGAAACTCAACCGGAGTGGCTTCGAATCTATAGCCAATGTACTCACAGCCAGAAGACTAGGTATGTTTTATTATTATAGGCCTACGTGAGAAAAGGTGTATAGCCTAATGATTTCGCTTGCTGTAGAATAGGTTATTATTAATAGCCTATATTAGAGTTTGGCTACTCTTCTTAACTCCCCAACCCCGTGTGAATCAAAAACAGAATAGCACTTGGAAACATGTGCTTGCCATGTGCTGATGTTGTGGCCTAAACACGTTTGTGTTTCTGTAGTAGACAGTAATATATATTATTATATTATAATGAATTAAAATAAGCCTAGCCAACATGCAGAGCCGTGGGAACATATGTTATTGACGGGGTGCTGAAGGATGAGATCCATGCCCCCAAAAAGGATTTTTCTGTGCATATTTCCTATTTATCAATACTATCCACTAGGGGCTGCTGCAGCACCCTCAGCACCCTGGTTTCCCATGGCCTTGCCAATATGGAAATTTTCCTGCCAGTAGCGCCTATCTCTGGACATCAAGTAGCCTAGACAGCATAGCACTAACGATTGAAAAAAAAAAAAAAAAATCAATAATTTGGAAACTCTATATTTCCTTTACCCAGCCTACCTCATTATGATATTGTTGTGTTATTTTTTAGGCTGGACATTGTTTAGAATAATTATTATTATTATTTTTGCCAATCTAGCTACAAACTTGAACTTATTTTCATCAGTTGGGGATTTGTTGGCAAAAAAGACAGATCGCGCTGGCTTTAATGTAACAGAATTATCTACATGGTGGTGAATAATATGCCTAGTTGAGAATTTACAAGCTGCCATTCGTAAAATCTGGTGGTGTCTCTCCTGTTGCCTGTTCCCTTGGTAACAAGCAAACCCTTTGCCCTTTTTGCCTCCTGGCAATCGTTTGGCTCGTACCACTGTGTGACCAAAGGGGGTGCGTAGAAGTGTCCTCGAACATAAAGTCTTGTAGTACCAAAATGTATCCGTCACTTAAAATAAAAAAGAAATTCATTTTTTTAAATTAAGAACACAACACAACTTTGTTTGTAATCTGTCAGTTGAATGCAGGAAGTTAGAGCGTATGTAATTATCGGATACCCCTGCATGACATTAAAGTCACTACACTACAGTAAGCTGTCAAAAGCTTGTTGCTTAAATCGGTGCAGTGCTAAAAAGTGAAGATGAGGAAGTAGGCTTCATACTATATTTTTAGTTTTATTTTAATATAATAATTTACACGAGTTTACAGTGACTCGGCTGTGCTGACGTAAACTTCCTCTAGCCATTCGTGATTGTTGAATCCTCTGCAGTCGTATATCCGCGATGATGAGGTAAGCAGGTGTACTCCTTGCTAACACAGCTAATGTAGCTAATCTACTGTATGTCGCCTATGACATACGCCTTTAGCCCCGAGGCGACACCTTAAACAGTCCGGTTGTATCTATACATGGGTGTTGTAATCCCAATAGACGGTGGTAAACACGTATGCGCTGCTAGCCATAGCTTGCGTCTACCATGACATTTTTAGACTTGGCGATGAGTCAATTTTAGGGCTAGAACTTTAATTCAGAATGACTTTGCCAGGCTAGTATGCTACGCGTATTTCTCTATAGCACACGTCTACTTTGAGATGTTTTATTTATTTATTAAGGGTTATATGTATTCACATATACCTATGACGTGGTAATAACAGTTGGGTGACCTGGTTGAAACACATTCACCTGATGGTATACAGAGATAGCAATGCAAATAAGATGACCTATATTGTGTTGGAATATGACATTTTGATCATCATTTCTACATGTGCTTTACATAGCTACTTGATAAATTCAGTGTATTCCCTGCCTAATCAAATCTCAAAAAGACCTTTCCAAAACAGACTAGAACCGGATCCAGGGCGCATATTCTAGAATGAAGACGACTATAACCTGCCTATAACCCATTCTTCTCCCCTTCCTTTTACTCTGCAGACTTGGTGCAGACAGTTTTACAGAGTGCATGACTTCCTTATTTTCTATTGGCTCACTCCGGACTGGGTGGGACTTCCCAGAGGCCGGCACCAGGCAGGAAGGGGGTGGCTGGAAATGTTTCAGCCCAGTTGCACAGTCGTTTTAGTGTTGTTTTTAGAAAAATCTTTAATGACGAGATCCTCGGTACAGATAGTTGTTTAATAGTTACCAAGTACATACTAAGTCTAGCCCTAAAGTCTAGTTTAAAGTTGGTGTTTAGATTCAAGCTGTATTTTTGTCTATAATTCCAACAACAAGAAAGAAAGGTAGGGTTTTCTTCTCCATTTCCTGACTTGCGCCTGAAGGAATTTGCTCCAGAATGTTGTGGGAAACCACGTTACTGCGCTACAAAAGGAATCTCTGTGAACTGCTGTGGTTTACTGAAATCTGTGTCATCTGAGCCACTGTTTACGTAGACCCTATAAATTGCTGCTCCCATTGGACAAATCATTGTAGCATGCAGATGTGTTTAGCTTGAGAGTCAACCATCTTTTCAGTCTAATCAGCAACTTCCTGAATGTTTAGAGTAGTGGTCTGCATTCTCCCTGGCCCTTATTCCAACTTTATAACATTCATTGTGTATAGTATTGGTATAAATTGTTTGTATACCCTATAAAGATGGTGCTGTTTTTCAGATCATCAAGTGCCTTTGAGGAGAGGATAACCCTGACTGAAAGCCGCAACTACTAAGACTTCAATTCCAAGCTCCATACCTATGTTGAAGGCCACAGTTTTATGCCAAAACAAGATTGACTATTTTTACTTTTTACTTACTCAAAGCATGGACCATTTCTATTGCGGACTATACCCCTTGAAGGTTGTGTGACAACTGTTTTGCCTGCCAATGGAAGCCTCCTCAAGTCATTTCAATCTTGACCTCTGTGCATGAGCAGATTTCTGTCTTGAGAGATATAGTGAAGCACCGTATCTGTCTCTTGACGTGATTGTTGAATTAATAAGCCTTTAATAACCGATCGAAACATCTGAATATGGCATTGACCATTTCTTCAATAAGAGACACAAAATGGCTGACTCTGGAAGTGTGTCGGCAGTTCCAGCGAGGAAATTGTTCACGTAGTGATGAGGAATGCAAATTTGCTCACCCACCAAAGAGCTGCCAGGTCGAGAATGGGAGAGTAATTGCCTGCTTTGACTCACTTAAGGTAATAGATTGTCTACTTTTGTTTGACATTGTGATCGGAAAAAATATATTTTTTTTACTGATGAGTGTACATTTCCTATAAACTCTTGCGATGTGTGTGCGGAGTGGAACATTGAAACATAAAGAACCCAATGTGTAGTAAAGCACTCTCTTGACATTTATCTAATGGTACCAAAAGAAATCTGACATTCAATTGGATTACAGCCTCCTCTATTTGCTCAGTAGCTCTGTGTGAGGCCTTAGTTGGCCTAATCCACTCTCACACATTCACCAGTACAACACAATGCTGCTTTGCCCCAGGATTACACTTATGTTGAGTCATCGTCTTAGCGACTCTATACAGACAGTTTGACACAGCTTGCCTAGACAGAGGACTTTCACTGTGTCCCGGAGCTAAAAGCAGATATTTGGATGATTTTGTTGGGCACACAGTTAAAAAGGAAAAATAAGTAAAGAATATTAACAATATTGTTTTAGCATCATTATGGAAAATCTTACAGGGAATTGGTATTGATAGTCAGGAAATTATTATCTTTTGTTTATAAGGATGTAAACAACAATTTTGTCAAGCAGTTAGCTATCAGCAGTTACTTGTGTGTTGATATATAATCCAATATAGACTTTATATCAGTGCCAGTAAATTCGTAAATATTGGAACATTATTTATTGTTGCTTACTTGCATGCATACATAGTAAGTTATTTGGAAAGTTTGATCTGGATGTGGGATTGTGCTACGCGACAAGCAGAAGGAAGTTGTCATCCTGAAAGTCTGCAATTGTGTACTGTCGTGAGAGCACATGAATAGACTTGGTTTGTTTAATGTCTGTCAGTCAATAGAAGTAATACATGTCCATCTTCCCACAGTGCACGCCAGTTCATCTTCAATTCTTACTGTTAACTGGCTACTTGAACTACACTTGCAAAGAGCTGCATAAACCAAAAAAAATCTTTAAGGACAATATGGTCTCCATTTGCTTAATTTATGGTCCAAGTGAAATTGCAACTAAGCTGGCAATAATAGTATTGAGTACAAAAAAACCTAACTTCTGGATTCTCTGGGTACAGGGCCGATGCTCAAGGGAAAACTGCAAGTATCTTCATCCACCTTCTCACCTGAAAACTCAGCTTGAGATAAACGGGCGCAATAATTTGATCCAGCAGAAGACGGCTGCGGCTATGCTCTCACAGCAGATGCAGCTCATGGTCCCCAGCCCCAGTCTGCAGCAGCTGGTGAGAGTCTTATCCCTAGCAATACCTTTGTTTCTTTTGCACACAAACAGATATGTGATATGCACTCTTCTCTCAGGGACTGGCCTCAAATGCAGGTCTTGGATATGGCACTTACATGTCCCCACTGGCCCACACCATGAACCTGGTTCCGACAGAGATGCTTCCCAGCTCCTCGGTGCTCCTTCCAGGGAGCTCACCTGTAACAGTTCCCAGCTCGTCCTCCTCATCCTCTTCTTCCCCATCACAGAAGCTGCAACGCACTGACAAATTAGAGGTAGGCACACCAGTAATCAATTAAAAATCACGAGTACATTAAACACGTACACCTTGATGCATTTGTAACTTGCTCTAATTGTTTTTTTTAATACTTCGTTTAGGTGTGTCGTGAGTTTCAACGGGGGAATTGTGCAAGAGGAGAGACAGATTGCCGATTTGCTCACCCCAGTGACAGTCCAGTGATTGACACCAATGATAACACTGTAACTGTTTGCATGGACTACGTCAAGAGCCGCTGCTCCAGAGAGAAGTGCAAATATTTTCACCCGCCCGCACATTTGCTTGCTAAAATCAAGTCCAACCAACAAGTCACTCAAACCAACATTGCAGCACAGACTGCTGCGGCAGCTATGGTAATGTTTTTCAGACTTATTTTCTATGTATCCTTTATATCTCCTCCTTGACAATATAGAAAAATATAGGATGTCTAATTAGTTCATATACAGTTCCATATTTATGGATAATACTGTGCTTTGTCTTACAGATGTACAGTGTTAATATGATTTTTTTTCCTTTCCTTTTCTTTCCTTCTTTCTTTCTTTTTTACAATTACCAGTCTGAAGTGAAATGTCAGCAATATTTCTCCTTATTCTTATATGTATCAATTTCACATTTGTTTGAGCCAATGGACCATGTCCATCACCTGCTCCAGAAATAGCTGAGAAAATTGCATTACCAAAATTAAGTAATATCACAAATGAATTTATTTACAAACTAATCTACTAACTGAGGTAGTCAGTCAGTGTGGGCCTATTGTGTTATCTTGCATGCATGTTGTGTTTTATGTGGTACATTATTTAGTTCTGTTTTTCCCCTCACCTGTCCACATGCTGTCTCCCATGATGCACCTCTGCTTGCTGTTACCTGTATGTTACATGCTTCAATCCCATTGGCACATCGTCATCTTGTGCTCTCTGCCTGCTATTAAAAGACTCAGTCGACTGCCAAAGCGCTGAAGCGACCCCTCGAAGCAACATTAGACCTGGTATATTGACCTTTTGCTTTGCATGTTCTTTAGCTATTATTGTTCTATAACAAGTTTTGTCATTGTGATTTACAACTTCATCAAGCTAATAGCCTCAGTTTTAAACTGCTTGTTTTTTAAACTTTTGGAATGTGAAATTATTGCTTATTGATATAGAGTTAATGTTTTATTTTTGAAATATAAATATTATTTCAGAGACTGTTTTAGTACACAGACCTGGTACGATATAGCAGGAGGACAGTGAAGTGATTGTGTTATTACTGCTTTTCTAGGCTTTTCCAAACAGTGTCCTGCAGCCCATAACAAAGAGAGCAGCTCTGGACAAGAGCAGTTGGACCAGTTCCCTCTTCAATCCCAGCATTTTGCATTACCAGCAGGCGCTGACCAATGCACAACTGCAGCAGCACTCTGCTGCTTTTTATCCCACAGGTAAAACACTGGGTTACCAAAATTAGCTTCAAAAATTGTCTTAAAAATTGTAGTCATCATCTGTACTCTATGGTTTAAGTGTTGGACATTTCACATACAAGAGCTTTGTCAGCAAAGCTAAAGAACACTGGCTGCAGGTGGATATTTAAAAACCCATCTGCCCTGGGCTGTGTTTGACAGCAAGATCAGTGAACAGTGATCAGGTGAGAGCAGGGTTTAAAAGTCCGCCTCTGGCCAGAGATTGGAGAATCTTGAATGAGGCAAAACGTCTCCTTCACAAATTTAAAAGATTCTGTATCATTGATCATCTGAGTAATATTAAGTAATATTGAATTATAATATCTTTTGCTGATCTCAGCAACTAATCCGAATCTTCGGTGCCATCATTTTGTCCAATGAGACAAGCTCTCCTGTAAACCGGCCTGTCGAATCGAGGGAGAGGGGAAGGAGCTTGATCGCTTTCACGCTCTTATCTTTGGAAACTAGTAATGGCTTTCTGGTCCAATTAGGAAGGGAGAGGGGAAATGCATTGTTTACTTTCAAATTTTACTCTCTCTCTCTCTTTCTTCATGTTTCAATCCTACAGACTATCTCTTTCAACTACAGAGTAGAGATGATGGCTCAAGAACGTTTGTCTATGACGGACAACTCCTGTATGATTGAGAGCTTACACAAACACGTTTCTAAAGAATCAATTCATAAATCCTTTTTCCAATATCTGTACTTTCAGGTTCTGTCTTCTGTATGTCTCCTGGCACAAGTATGGGTAAGTAATCTCTAAAACAACAACATGGCCAATTTTTAAACTGGTTACTCTTTGCTAGGAAGTTGTGGTATAAACCCTTGTCATTTTACGATATTGAGTAGCTTGCTGTTGCAGTCTTGTACTTTAGACTAAGCTCTCTTACTTTAATCTCTGACACTCACTTCACAGTTATGCCTTGTTTTATTTCAGATTGCTTTATTTAGAACGTTCTTGGAGCCTCAAATCCTAAACACATTTCTAATGTTACATAGTTGCAGCCCTTTGTGTGCTTTCCTGCTGTCTCGCTTTGCTGTGTGATCTCATGCCATCTGCTGGTCTAACCCAATGATGGTTTGCTGCTAGTGTTGTTTTGTATTTGCCTGGCCAGAACAAGGCAAAAACATGGCTCTGGTTACCATAACCCTCCACCTATACCTTTTCATTGCTTTCATGGTTCCCTTCCTGAACTAGTCCCCATGATGTACAGTACTGCGCCTGCTACTGTCTCTGCAGCAACTACTCCCGCAACCAGTGTCCCATACGCAGCAACAGCACCCGCCAATCAGGTTTGCTCCTTTTTAAAGCTTTCTGTTTTAGACTGAAGAAGTGCTTTGTCTAATTCAGGGGAGTTGCTCTGTCAGCTTAGCATTGCCTGCACTGTCTTTGTCTCTTAGGCTTTGTGTTTGATGTTGATGTTTAGTACAGAGTTGTATCTCACCACCTTTAGTCTGCACTTTTTAAGTTTTATTGTCTGCACTCCGCATAAAATTGATGCACATACTGTGGTTCTCATGGCATGTTTTGCTTTTTGTGTGGCTTACGCAATCAAATTCTCCTTGATTACAATTTTGTTAAAGGAAACAAAAAGCATACATTTTAATCTTAGGCATACCCATACTACATATTTAAACTCTGGTTGAAACAAGTAGTTTTTTGTAATCACCAAGTGTTTTTCCCCTGAACAGATCATCCTCAAGTAACTTCCAGAAATGGATACGAGTGCCATGTTGCAGTGATGAAACTTCGCAAACAGAAGCTTTGTAAATACAGCATCAGGTCCACACAGAGTCTACTGATATCAGCATGACACTTTATCTTCTTCAATATTATCTTATGTTAGTTTAGGCAAACATGACACCAAACCCCTGATCTGCAAGATGTCTATAAAGCTAATAAAAATAAATTTAAATTCAAACCAAGATAAGCTTAAAAGCCAATAGATTTAAATATTTAGAGCAAACAAATGTGTTGTTGAATGTAAGTTGTAAAGTAACGTTTATGGGTAAAGTGTCTGTAACATTTTCACTCTGTTGATTGTTTAGTTTAACTAAGCACTTATTTAAACTTATACGTTTGAGCATAATTTGTGTGAACACCAAGTCCTTAAAATTTTAGTAAAGTAACAGAGCTCCCTCTTTTGGCGTGCCTTTGTACTGCATATACAGACAAGTAAAGGATATATAGATGTACTGTAATACAGTATTGGGTTGCTGCAAGTCAGCAATAGTCAACTCATATTTTTTCTTGCACAGAATATTGACATCATTATCAGACACAAGCAATGTGATTGTAAAGGAGTGTCAAGTTACTGCTAGTGACAAATACGGTGTGCAAGTCTTATAGTGTAACAGCACTATATTGTCTGAATAGTACAAGTGCCTAAGAACTGTGTATATGTGGCATACTATATTCATCCAACCTGTACATTTAGAGATGTGATTTGCAGTGTCATGTCATGTCATTGCATCAGTACATGAGAATAGACATAGTTCTCTGTTTGTTTTAGTACACTTTAGTATTGCAGATTTGTATTTAATGCACTGTGTTCAGTTATTTTATGTTCTTAGTCCAAATAGAATAGATTTTATACATGTACTCCTGGATTTATACATTGTCATTGGAAGGACATTTTGTCATTTCATCATGTCCATTATGTTTTAATGCATTTTATTAAAAAAGCATAGACACAGTTTTATTATATACTATAAAAATATGTACAGTAATCAGACAATCCACAAAGAGTATGTGCTTGTTCAAGTTTAATGTTGATGTAACACTTGACTACCTTGCCTACATTAACTTAATAATAGTTTCAACACTTTACAAATTCAAACTTTTGTTGAATGTAATTTATTAAGGTTAGCCCTACTTTAAGATCCTCAAAGGCTCTTGTGATGTGTGCTTTCATTAAGCTTCCTATGGTGTATATGGAATGACATTATGGTCAACCATTGAAACAGAAAGGGTTGTTAAATTGTTACTGCCTTACTAGATCAAATCATCTGTTATCTGCTTCTGTTGGTTTCTGAATCAGTTCAACTGCTAAAGCTTGGATAAATCTTTAACAGTTGATTTTTTTTTGTATGTCAAAATAGTATAATTTTGTGTTTTGTTAAGTGATGTGATTCATACAAAGTTTCCTCATTGTGTATTTTGGAGACATGGAACTGGCTAGTTTCCCAAACAACAGTAGTGAATAAAATGAGGTGAGCCCACCATTTATTTAATGCTAAGGTCAAAAGCTTAACTACAAATGTTTTCCGATGTTGATTTGAGATTGTTAACCAGTCTATTCCAGAAGCATTGGCTACTCCTGTGCACATAAGTTACTGGATATTTTGATCAAGAGGGCTAGGAGAAAGTATGTTTTTTGCCTAATTGATGGAAGCATTTCTCTTCGGCACTTTCTAAAAAGTCAGATGCTTTTGTGATGTTTGCCTTACATTTCCCACCTGTTGCTATTTGCATTTGTTCAATTATTTTGAATGTCTGAAAAATAAACTTCATTTCACTGCAGTGATTCAAAGAGTGTTCATTTTAGACCTATAACTTAGAATAGATCTTGTTTTAAAGTTTCCATATTACAGGGCCTATGTATTTATTTATCTATGGTGCCCATGGTGTGGCCATTGGAACAGTCACTCAGTACCAAGTTGGAGGAGTGGCCACCGCAGATCCCAGGGAAAACACATCGAATCTCCCATTTCAGTCCCGGGCCTCAGATAAAGGACCCATGTTCGGAGAGAGAAAAAGAGATTTTGCAGTTATTGTTATGTATCATGGAAGTAACATGGCAGCCGTGTGAGAATCCGGAGACAAAATCATTTAGCTGGTGTTTTAATGGAAAGCGACTGCATCAATGAACTTAAGTGTCTCACCAACATTTTGACAACTAAATTGGTGACGTTACCATAGCAACAGCATCCGGCGCATATTGCTCTTGGAAACACAGAGTGATGCCGCGTTCTGATTGGACCGCTGCTCTTTGGGTGTCACTGGGGCAACCGAATGATGGGAATTTTAACACATGAGCGGAAACGGTGGATTTGACTGGCTGCCGGGAGCGCCTTCCATTCAAGCTCAGGCGAGTTTTGGGACCAAAGCGGAAGCGGCTATTGGCCCGTTTTTTACATCCATCTGACGAAAGGAGGATCCGCGTTTCGAGGTACGGGAGCCGAGTGGGGACCGGCTGGTTTCGCAGCAGCAGCAGCAGCCGTGTGTCTCCACCCGAGAGTATGGCGGCTTGGATTGTACTGGAGAGCGAGGCAGGAGCGGAGAAGCGGCGGAGATGGTGATGGCGAAACAAAGAGGCGCAAGTTCCCCCGTCAAGTGTGCTACCGGTTTGCATTGGAGCTCTTTTTTTACGCGGCGGCCTTCGGCTCCACGTTCCGCGCTCCAAGCCCGTTCTAGTAGCCATCCCTGCGTTTGTCCTCGATGGAGCAAGTTAGTTTTTTTTTTTTCTTTTTTTTTTTTTTTAATGACCACAGAGGGATGAGCTAAGCAGATGAAACCCCGCGCCGTCCACGACACCGAACCCCATTATAAGAGCTTTCCGTGCGCGTTTGGGACTGTCGCGTTGCTCCTGGTGTCCGTGTAGCTGTCAGTGTGTGGCCTGCCTGCATGGGGGAATTTCTACAATGAAATCCATCTTGGGGCAGCGACTCTTTGTGCTCTGCCATAGCTGAGCAGCAGCGAGCAACACTGTATTATTGACAAGCCGTTCAAAATGGGACGCCAGCTGTGAATGTAAATCGTGCGCTTTTTTTGTGTGGTTTCTTTCAATGACGCGCGGAGATTGATGAAACCATATGACTTGTATTTGATTCACAATGCGCGAGTATAAAGTGGTGGTCCTGGGCAGCGGTGGGGTCGGAAAATCCGCTCTCACTGTGCAGTTTGTTACCGGGACGTTCATAGAGAAGTACGACCCCACCATAGAGGATTTTTACCGCAAGGAGATTGAGGTGGACTCGTCTCCCTCGGTTCTGGAGATCCTGGACACCGCCGGCACCGAGCAGTTCGCCTCCATGCGGGACCTGTACATCAAAAACGGACAGGGGTTCATACTGGTCTACAGCCTTGTCAACCAGCAAAGCTTCCAGGACATAAAGCCCATGCGAGACCAGATCATAAGAGTGAAAAGGTTAGTTGAACAAAGCAACTCATTTATTCAGAGAAAGGATTTCTACAGCAACACAGGCTGTCCTCTGGGGCCCTGCTGTCTGAGGACGAGCCATGGCCTGATCTAACTGTCTCAGTAGAGATGCTGCATCTCTAGTGCAGACTACAGACCATTCAGGCTTATTGTGTACTGAAGCCTTACAATGCAGTGATGCAGTTTTCTCATTGTCGCTGATTGTATTGAGAAATTATGTGAAACTTGCAGAGGGGTATGAGGTAACAGCACAGAAATGGTGACCCACATCACCCACCATCCACAGCCCATGATTCTTCAGTCACCAAGTGTCTGCCTGTGTGCAGTCTGACAAACTGCCTCTCTGTCCTGGGCAATGCTGCAACTTCAGTGAAACAGGCAGGGAATACCCAAGACCAGTGCTCTGCAAGCTAAGCTCACAAAGGCACAGCTAGTCTTCAGTGGGGGAAGCTCAGAGCGTGAGACCGGCCTCTGCATAAGAGGAGCCATGTTTTAATGAACACACAGTGGTACAATCGAGATGGCAGAGTGAGATTAGTCCAGTGTATGTTGCAGTTAGGGAGACACATGAGGTCACTTGATGATATTGATACATGGCAGAGGTACGCGTCATGTTATTGGTGTTCTTCTGCCGTTGGTTCTCAATTGGGCACTCACGCAGCACACTTACATCAAGAGATTTTATTCCCTGCTCAAGCAAAAAAACATTTAGACTTAAACCAAGAGTATGTTTTACAACCATAAAAGCATGTCTGCAGATTTACAAATGACAAGTGCAAGTTCATTGCAGAATTATTACAGTATGGTATTTCAGTTCTTTGTATTGTTAGTCACAAGTTTTCACCTGAAGTAAAGGTGTAGTGTATTATGATTATTTTTATAAATGTGTGTGAAAGAATGGGGTCAACAGCAACACGTTTCCCCATCTGAGCTGAGAGGCTGTGTTTATACTGTATGGAAATTCCCCATGTGTGCTCTCACTGCAGAATTCACACTCCAGGATGATGATGATGCTATTGTTTATTAGTATCCCTGTGATCTAAATAGCACGTTTACTTCTATGGAGGAGTATTTCACAGTTATTAAGAGATAATAGATATAACAAATTTTAGATTTTTGAACACATTTTTGTTGCATTAATGTAAAACTGTACACTGGAATAATTTTTAATTTAGGAATATTTTGGAAGATAATTGTCGTCAAGCATGTCCTCGTGCGTGGATCGGTCTTCATAAATATCTTTGAAGTGCAGGCCTAAGACTTACTCACTTAGCCGCAACATTTTATAAAGTTATAATGCATAGAAACTAAATATAGGTAGACATAACTGCATTAGGACATTGCCCGTACTTAATTTGTAAATTGGTAGGAAAACTTCAGATTGGGGGAACAAGCCAAAAACGGTCACACATCTATTGGGCATATATACATGTTCATAGCCATATGCTATTCCTTATTCCTACCTATTTATTGACCACGTATCGAGAGAGAGAATCCACGATCCCAGATCAGACTCCTCTTGCCTTAAACGGACAATAAGACCGGTACACTCCACCCTCACGGGCAACGAGCCTCCACAATGGGGGAGTTCTGCATATTTAAAGGAGGGGCGTGTGTTTGCAGCAGGTGAGGGGGTGGGAGCTCCTTTAAACAACATTGAAATCCCACCTTTCCTCTTGCCATTTTATATACTAAAGATGCTGTGATGATGAGGGCTATTGCTGTGGCAATGAGCGGGGCCATATTCAGGATTTTATAAACAGTGAGGTGACGTCCATATCTTTTAGTGGGAGGTGAGGGGGTCCTCACCCAGGAGATATTGAACTGAACAGATGTAATTAAAGGAACAGACCAAAGTTTTTGCATACTGAGATATGTTCTTACCTGAGCTTAGACAAGTTGATGCGTACCTGTCTGGTCTTTAGGCGTGCCCTCAGTCACGCAAAAAGACCAAAGATGTTGCTAGCATATAGCCTCTCCTCCTCTATGGGGCCAAACGGGGGTGAAGTTAGAAATGACCAAGCTCTTCCACGTTTTCCCTTTATAAATACGGTTACATGAGTAGTTATACGATCCAAGTATAGTTACACAAAATTAAACATGTGGATTTTCTAAGTGGATAAAAAGGGGTACTTTATTGTAAGGCGTAATAACACCTTTGGAGCACTTTGACGTCCGCGCATTAAAGTAAAGATATTACAGTGCGGAATTTTTTATTTTTAATATTTACTGTAAAAAGCTCCGTGAGCTGCTCCCCGCACTTTCTGTTTTTGTTGCTTTTATTACGGGCTCATTCAAAGGAAAGACCACATCGTGAATTGGCCGTGATGAATGAATGAGAGTGTGAGTGAGTGGTTGGTAGTGATTGGTGGTGGTCGGAGGGCCGATGTCGCAGATTGGCAGCTTCGCTTCCATCAGTCTACCCTATGTGTGGCTGTGGCTACAATAGTAGCCTACCACCACTGAGTATGCTGTGAATGAATAATGACTACAGTGAGAAACTTGATAATACAGGCTTGAAAAGCGCAAAGTGTAAGACATCATTAGTTTTATTATTATTATTTTCAATCCACAAATGCCACCTGATCTTAAACTGTGTGATGATTGTGGCGATAGTTGGCGAAGGGTACAACATGCTGTTATTGAGGAAGCGTGTTGAACCATGGGCCAGATTAGATGGGGGTTAAAGTAAACGCTGGGCTTGACATCGTCAACAAAAACTAATACACAGTTCAGTATGTTACTGCTGTAGGTGTGTCCCTGTCACTATTCTTCGAAATAGAGAGCTGCAACAAAATGTATTCCTGAGCACTTGCATTTTTTTCCACAAAGCAAATTCCATCATTTTTCTTTCACTGCTCAAATATGATTGACCTGTCATGAGGCTATCCTTGTCCAGGTGGGTCAGAGGTGCTGCTTTGTATTGCTCCCATTCTAAACCCTGTCAGTCTCCATCAGAGGCTGCAGTGAGTGGCAGAAGGAGGCTTTGGCTGCACGATTACACCCTTGTCGGCTCTTGTCCTTTGGGGACCTCATCATCACCCCTACGCATCTCAGTTCTTCTGTTCACATGGGATTACTGGTGTAATATGTGTTAAGGTGCTGTAAAGGTATCGCCCAGATTATTGGTCACCTGCGGAAAGGCATGACCTTGAGCTATTTATAAAATGAATTTTCCCACTGTGAAAGGACTCTTTAACTTGCCTTAAAGCTATACCATGTGACTTAGTTTAGCTAAAAGCTAAAAGAGCACAAATATCCTCACAATTGCAGTATTTATTTATTTTTGGTCACTTTTCACATACAGTTGTTAATTTACACTTTGTTATGGCCTTCATGGATGCTTTCCTTGTCGCATCTTACACTCTGCAGTTATGCGCTGGATTGTCTCTAGAGCCTCTTTGCACAGCATGCACCTGGGGTCTTGGCTGTTGTGGTAGATCCGGGCCTCAATTGTTTTGTCTGTTATGGTAGATCGGGGCCTGTATTGCTCTAGTGCTCTAGGCGTAATGATACGAGGAGCACAACGTCCGCGCAGTAACTCCTTATTGTTATTGACGGAAGTGAGCGGGGGGAAGTCTTTAGGAGTTACTGCGCGGACGCTGTGCTCCTCGTATCATTACGCCTCACAATATAGTACCCCTTTTTATCTGCTTATAAAATCGACATGTTACATTTCTGTGTAAATATACTTCGCAATAAAACAGAGCAATAAATATGACAATTAAAAGTTCAGGTAAATATAATGGCAGATATAATGTCCAATAGGAGGTAGCGACGAGCGGCGTGGGTGTCCCCCGTCCTTAGACTCTCCAGCACGGCAAGGAAAAACTCAAAAACCCGGCGGGAGAAAAGAGAAACCTTGGGGAGAACCACAGAAGGAGAGATCCGACTTCGCATGAAAACACTTCACGTAACTTTATTTAAATAGGGAACACGTGGAAGAGCTTGGTAGCTTCTATCGTGAGCTTTTTTGGAGCTATATGACATGTGGGAGAGGCTGCGTATGTGCTCCGTTTGCGTGACAGAGCGCACGGACAAAGACCAGACGGGTATATATTAACTCAGCTAAGGTTAGGTAAGAACATATCTCAGTATGTAAAAACGGTGACCTATTCCTTTAACCTAACCCTAACCTTAACCCTTACCCTAAAATGATTACTAATGCTTATTAATACTTAATGAGCACACCTTAATCTAAAGCGATACCGACATTTCTTAGCTTTACTGGCAAGGCTTTCAACATTTTGCCAAGATACTAAGTATATGCACACTCTCTAGAACAATGAGTAAATACATAAAAATCCTAATGTTTCGATATTCAATAGAAACCAAATAACACCAATTTTGATTATTGCTGTGATTGTAATACAATAAACATGAAAAACAAAGGGAACAATTTTCAAGTATTACAAAAATAGAATTAAAAGTGCTTCGATCCATTGTTGTCATAAGTCATTACTAATGGATTCAGAGCTAATGACCATAGAGAGAAGAGCCTTAGCAGAATCCAGTGATGCACACAGGCATATTTCTTGCCTATACTGTATGCATGCTGCCGAGTTCCTGCTTTAGATGACAACCCCATCAGATGAGTGCCTCAGAAGGGGAATGTGAATCTCCAGGGAGCCTGGATGTTTCTCAGTGATAGGCAGTTGTGCTTTCGGGGCACTTTCTTCAAAACACAGGGAATATGCATTTTTTTTTCAAACCGAGCATATTACTTTAGCACTGCCAAAATGATTTTCCTACTACAATATTGCATAACTTTCTCTCTCTATATGTACTGCACAATTAGAGTTTGATTTATGTTTATTTTAAGAAGTTTATAACGATAGTATGTATCTATTTTGCCTGATTTAAACAGTTTTGCAATCCTTCAATATGGGCACCACAGCTTCATCGGATGTTGAACTGCTAGTATTGTAGGAAGATGCTTACCCAGCCTGTAGGTGAAATAAGTTTGTTTAGGAAGATCCTCTCTTAAACTGCTGTTTTTTGTCGTCAGTCTGAGGCCTATATGAGCTGGTCATGCATTATATATAAGTGTGTCTGGAAGAGCTGGGATGTGTGCGGCTGCAGTCCCACCATTCATATGTGCGCTGTGTTCTGACTGAGCAAACATTCACTCATAGTGAACATTTCCTTGGTTGGGCATGTCACACCTTTGAGGAGTGCTGGTCTCTTCGTCTGTTTTTCAACCTATATTTAGCTCTCACCTTGAATGCATTGTGCTTCATCCTGGTTACAATCAGGCCATATGCTCGAACAGCACCTTCCATGATGACCAACTGAGGTGACAAGAAATTATATCTTTCGATTCTTTTTATATGATTTCTATCTTTTTTATGTGTTTGTGTTTATTGTTTGTTTCTCAAATCTACCACAAATAAAGAACCACTGGTATAGGGAATCAAAAATGAAATTACTCTCCCTGTTGCAAAAAGACAATGGTAAAACACATAGCAATCTCAAACAAGTACAATAGGGAGTAGCAGAATTCAGCTTCCTGACATCCTGGTGAATAAAGTTATGTTTCAGTCAGTTTAACCTGGCACAGAAACTTGGCAGTCTTTCCTCTGAGGCAGGACCAAAGAGGCTGTGAGATGGGTGCGTACCGGGGTTCCCTCTGAGAGTTAACCCTATCTGCTCTGCTGCTGGAAAGCTTTAAGTGTCAGTTTGTAACATGGTTTGTTAGTTAATGCAACCTTAGATATATTTTGAAACTGTGAGATTTTGCAGTCAGAAGAGCAAAATGTCTTAAAATTTAGCTCTCTCAGTTCATGTTTTGAAATTACGCTGCTTGACACTTCCTGCAGTCTCGGCTCGTTCAGATTAAAGTTGACTTTGTATTATATATTTATGAGTAGATCAAAGTTGTCTCTATTCTTAGCCACTTAAAGCTCATTTATCGGTGCAACCTGCTGTCTCTGACCCCTTGAAGGACCAAGTCTTCCTGTTACCATGACAATTTGGGATGATTTTTTTCTACTAAATAATACATGACCATGCATATTTTATCAAGCAGGGGCAGACAGTGTTGGGAAATCCCATTGATCTTGATTTAGTGGAGTGCCTTCATTTACACAAAGAATTAAGAAAGAAAAGGATTACTTATTTACCCAACACTCCCATGATATGCTGAAATACTGCATCTGGGCCATGGACCTCTGATCCACCTGGACTATGATAGTTTGCTATAAGACGATGTCTTAGACGATGTCTACAAACAATTGCTTTGATATTTTTTGCTCGATAACATTACACTAACAAAATGTTAAAGAATCTTCACAATATGTACTATGGTTATGGTTGCAAGAAAATTGGCTAAAACAAAGTGTGCTTGGTCCAATCAGCAGCAAATGCTAGCCAAAATTCATCCTCTCCCCGAACCATTTGCTCTGGAGCGATTCCAGATCAATACAATATCAGTGCTAGTTGTTATTAGCACCATGATATTGATCTGGCTCTTGCCAGGATGTTAAAGGAGGGACTAATGGGCCCTCCCTATAACCTTTACCCCACACCTTTTTCTATATAGATGCATCAATTTTTCCATCAAACAGACTATCTTATTTTATTTGAAGCAGAAGGAATCACTCACCAACTGCCAATGAGTACCTGATTAATCTGCTTTATATCTAAAACACCCTAAAGATCCATGATGCCTTCAAAATCTTCTCTGTATATAAATAAATCAACTCTACTTACATTTTTTGCAAAGCCAGTTCAGATTGACACGTAATCTTCAAGAATACAGTATTTGTATTGTGGCCTTCCCTTTCCCTGCTTCGGTGTGGGTCAGACTTGTGGTTGTGCAGTTAGGAGGCCTCATTTGACTGCTCCCCTCTGAGAACCTGAAAGTGTTTTTAGCTTCCTCCACACTGACACACTGACAAGCGTAGATGCATATTTTTCTTTCCATTCTGGCCTTCCACCCACAGAGAACCGTGTGCAATTTTCACCTTTCAAAGCAGATGTTCCCGAAATTGCTCTCCTCAATAGAATATAAAGTGCCACGCTTTATTTTCAGTGAAAACGAATCCCTTTAACTGTACAAATGTTTTGACGGTTCCTTCAAGGATAACTGCATACCTTTTGTCTTTACGTGTTTGCTAGTGTAAGTAAATCACATACATACAGTAGATTGGAAGTCAATGATCCATTCATACTTTTGTTTATATTGTGTGTTTAAGAGGCTAATAGTGTTGTCGTCCCACTAAAATTCATGCATTTCTATTTGAAGTCATTTATATTTACTTCATTTTTAATCTCTTTCATCATCATTCAATTAAATTTCCCCGAAAAGATTTACTGTTTCACCCGGACTCAGTCAAAAACACTATCAGCCTCAACGTTTGACTCCAAACTCATGATCATGACGTTCTGACGTAAAGAAGAAACTGTTTAAATATGCAGGAAACACAATCGAGCTAAAATGAAGCTAAACTCTCCAGTTATGTTTAAGATGCAGGCTCTAAGGTAGGGATGCACCGATACCACTTTTTCTAAAACCGATACGAGTACGAGTACTTAGATTTAAGTACTCGCCGATACCGAATACCGATACGAGTACAAGGCATTTTCTTCAACATTCTTACTTTTTTCACAGCAGATTGGTTTGTAATTAGTAAATTTACTCATTTGCTACACATTTAAGAGTAGTTATATTAGAATTGTGCTGATGCCATTTATTTATTTATTTTAATTTTCATTCAGTTTATTTTTTAATTTTTATTGCACTGTCCATTATAGACGAAAAGCCCATGTCCAAAAGCTCCCCAATGCCTGTGCTTTATTCATATATTTTTATTTAACAATAGTATTGAGATGGTCTCTTTTCGTCTTTACTTCAGCTCCGTGTGGATTTTCTCGTGTGTTTTGTAGCAACTTAGCGAGTAGCTACAGCGTTTTCATTGTTCTGCTGCAGCTCATTTTCGCTCAATATGGACATGCTATATGTCTTTACGTTGCATTTTCTGAGGACTTTTTAGTCGCTGGGTTAGTTTTTCAGATGAATAAACCTCTGGGCATAAAACGGCGTCAGAATGGCCAAAATTGCGCTAGCCGCGAGTTAGCGTCGTTAGCCTGTATCTTGTAAACACTGCAGACGCTGCAGCACGAACAACATTAAGCTCTGGTTAAATCCAGCACAGACTCTGATTTAGAGAGCGCAGTCTGTAATAAAGTCAGCTCTATGTGGATTATTGTATTTGCACTAAAGAATTCTCCAGTTTGTTGCTTCTTCTCTCCTCAGCTGAGAGGTGCGCCTCGTAGGTGCGCTGGCCGCACGTCAAATGGTATCGGTTTCTGGTATCGGGACCTCATGAATGAGTACGAGTATGAGTACAAGCATGTGGTATCGGCCCGATACCCGATACTGGTATCGGTATCGGTGCATCCCTACTCTAAGGTTCTCAAATGTCTCTCATTTGGAAACAACTTTATATGTTTGTTATTGCTCTGGAGATGCTCAAAATTAAATAAAATCTGCATTTTCTTTGTAAATTGAGAAATATGTGTTAAACCAAAGTCTGTATCTAATACTACAAAACTGTAATGCTGCTGAGAGAAAACATCTGGAAACAAAGCACGTTCTGAGGTTTAAAAAACAAAAGCTGAGACACAAAATATGTATCCATTTTTTATTGCAGTGTTAGAAGAAAATGTTGGAAATATTTCTGGTTCTTGTTGCCAATTTCACTAAAACATCACTGAGATATTTTACTTCAGATGCTCTGCTGTCCTCGGTGAGTCCTCTTGTGTTTTTTGGAGATTATTCTTGTGAGCAAAGGTTTTCTCACAGACTGGACATGCACTTCCACCATCGCACTGAAAGCACCTGTATATCAGGGTCTCCAGGTACATTTCTGTGGGTCCGTAAACAAAAGCTCCAAAATAAAAATAGTTCTGATTGGGAAAATACTATTGAGGAAACTTTTTTTCAATCAATCAATCAATCAATCTTTATTTATATAGCACTTTTCACATATTTCATGTGAAAAGTGCAGATTTAACATGAAAAATAATGAGTCTGACAGGACTGTAGCCTCATAAAAACGGCTTGCACTTATTGCACTTTACAAGCCTGTGTTCTGCTACATTATAGTCAATACTCATTCACTCCACACTCCGCGGTAGTAAGCAAATGATTATCCTTAGGCTCATTTGAGGAACATCCAATAAAGTTTCACGGCAAAATGCTGCTGTTTAAAGGAACAGGCCACCGGTTTTCCATACGGAGATATGTTCTTACCTGAGTTTACACGAGTTGATGCGTACCTGTCTGGTCTTTGTGTGTGCGCTCAGTCATGCTAAAAGACCAAAGATGTTGTTAGCATTTAGCCTCTCCCAGCATATTCCCTTGGATCCAAATGGGGGTGAAGTTAAGCGACCAAGCTCCTCCACGTTTTCCCGATTTACGGTTATGTGAGTAGTTACGCGACCCAAGCATAGCTACACGAACTTAAACATGTCGATTTTCTAAGCGGATAAAAAGGGGAACTATATTGTAAGACGTAATAACACCATATGTGCAGCAATATCTTCACTCCTAGAGAATTCCGAAGATAATATTGCACGTTGAAGTGCTCCTAAGGTGTTTTATATGCCTGTTGTTCCCCGCAGTCTGGAATCTGTTTGATTATCTAAAAGTAAAGCGGCCTGCTCCATAGCAACTAATTCCAAAAAGTCTTTGTTCCAGTTCTGTACATTAAAACAATTATAATTTCTTTCTTTCCAGTTCAACATAATTATACGTTTGGCTGCTAAGAAGCCCAGTGATATAATATTGTCCACATTCTTTGATTTAAAGTCTTGAGTCCTTATTCCAAGTGGACAATTCAGAGGACAAGGCGATATTTGTACATCGAACATATGAGACAGTGTGTCAGTTATATTGCTGGACAGAGGGGCATTTCCAAAGCATATGCAGTAGTGTGCCTTCTGACCCACAACCATGCCAGCACAGTTTAGAGTTTTCTTTGTCCATTTTATTTAAGATGTAAGGTGTAATACATGCTCGATTTATTATTTTGAGCTGTATGATTTTATATTTGACACATTTGGACATTTTTGTGCTTTTTTGCAGTGCTGCATTCCATTGTGAGTCAGAAAAGGGCACACCAATGTCTTTTATCCACTGATTTTTTTGTTACATTCTTATGGTTAGATTTAGTGTTACATAATAATCGGTATATTACTGAGACAGTGCCCCTGTTCGTAGCAGCACGTTTTAATTTCTCCTCAAGGTCCTTTTTGTCCCCCAGGCTATTATCTTGAGATAGTGAGGATTTTTTTTTTTTTGTGATCAATTTTTTTTATTGAAGTGTTACATTGCATTGGCATTTTGCACTTTTTTGCATGCGTTGCACTTTCATTTTATACCCTTTTTGTTACCCAAATCCCCATGATGCCCCTTATGATGGGCAGAGAAACTCAAAATTGCGTAAAAAGCAGTCCCCAAAAATGAAAAAATAGATTAATAATAATAATAATAAAAAATAAAATAAAACAAAAAATAAAACCCTGTCCAGGTTAACATATGTAAGTGAAGCAAAATGTACAGTTGAGCAATACAAGGTGCTAATTTCCTCCGTCAAAGACATCCACAGAAATAGCAGTATATATTGGCTATGTACAATACATCAATCAATTCACATAGTACATGTAATTATGTATTAAACTTTCTCTCAACACACAGTACATCAAAACATGTTCATTGTAACACTGTAGTTTATAACTTGAAATGACTTCCAGTTTGGATGTATTTAATAAATTGGACCAGCATGAGATATTTTCGTTTTTTGCTCCATGCATTCGAGTGGCAGAGAGGTCCAACTGAATGATATCTCTGTAGGACAGGAGCCATTCCCTCACAGTCAGAGGCTGCACTGTCTTCCATCGGCATACTACCATCTTTTGAGCAGCAGTAAGACCAGCTAATACAATTCTACGATTATTATTATTAATCGTCAGATTAAAGTTGGAAGTATCACCTAACAAAAGAAGCCTCGGAGTGCAAGGTATGGCTCTGTCCATGATGTTTGATAATTGATAGTATCTTTGTAACGTTTTCCCAAACATTTAAAACCCCAGGGCATTGCCACACCATATGAAGAAAAGTGCCAATGGTATTGTCTGGACAGAAATCAAAATATTGATTATCTTTTAATTTCATTAGATGCAGTCTCCTAGGATAGAAATAAGCTCGGTGAATAATTTTATAATGGATCATTTGGTGATTGGGATTTCTTGAAGAGAGAGAGATGTTTTTACCAAATGTGATTCCAATCCCACTCCAAGTGGTCCCTCAATTCAGTTTTCCAAAGTTGTTCAATAGGCAATATTTTTTGTGAAGAACAAACTAATAGTGTGTACATGTCCGAGACAATGCCAGTGGCTTTTGCTTTGCTCAGAATGGTGTGGAGAGGATGATTTTTTAGCGTGCATCCCCAAGGGACCCTATAAGAACGCATAGCAGTTCGCAACTGTAAATAAAAGAAGAAAGAGGAGCCTGATAAATTGTAACACTTTCTTAAGTCATAAAACTCCCTTAAACCATGCTGTCCTATAATATCTCTTAGATTGTGAACTCCTTTGCGTTCCCATGTGGGAAAAGAGATAGGTTTCTTATCAATAAGGAGAGAATAGTTATGAAATATTGGTGTTTGAAGAAAAAATCTTTGTCTTTGTCTTTGCCCAGATGTTTGTTGACTTCATTCCAAACAGACACAAGATGTGCAATAATGGGCCCATATTGGCTTTTAACTATTTTTAAAGGTAATTTAGAATACAAGAGATTGGGCATGACATATGGCTTTGTCAATTCTTCTTCAATAGGCATCCACGCTGCAGACCTGTTGGTTTTAGACCATGAAAAGAGTGATCTTAATACAAAGCACCAAGAGTACCACTCAAAATTTGGAAGACCTACACCACCTGATGATTTCAATCTGTATACGGTTGAAATTTTAATCCTTGTTTTTTTCTGGTTCCATAAATATTTGTTTATAAGCGAGTGTAGTTTTTTTTATAGTAGCCTTGAGGTGGCGCTAAGGGTAGCATGGAGCTGATAAAATTAACATGAGGCAATAAATTCATTTGAATAACCGATAAACGAGCCTGGAATGACATTGGGAGAGGACTCCACCTTTTAAGTGTCATTGTATTAAGGCAGATAGGTATGTCGCCTATTGCGATGGAGGTGGACGTGTCTTGCTCAAGGGCACAATGACAGTATGTACTGTCAGCAGTTTAGTCTGAACTAGCAACCTTCATGTAGGTGGGCTTCATGACCTTTATATAACCAGGTAAGTCCCACTGAGATTAAGAATCTCTTTTACAAGGGAGTCCTGGCCCCAGAGGGGAACCTATTGTACATTTGTATAGTGGTAGGAGAAACCTATGCAGACATGAGGAGAACATGCAAACTCCACACAGAAAGGCCCCATTCAGGTGGGAATTGAACCCCAGACCTTCTTCTTCTTGCTGTAAGGCGCAAGCGCTAACCGCTGTACCAGCATGCCGCCCCAAACTCAGACTGTCACACACGCAAAAAAAGAGTATGTAAGTAAGTATATTAGTTGGTTCATGTATATATTTACTTTGACTTATTCACCAAACACTTTTCTATGGATGTCAAGAGGACACTTGCTCATTATTTTTTTTTTTTTAATTTGTATGCTAACATGCAGTATCTTGTGTGCTTAGGTATGAGAAGGTGCCTGTGATCCTGGTGGGGAACAAGGTGGACCTGGAAAGTGAGCGGGAGGTGTCATCGAGTGAGGGCCAGGCTCTTGCTGAGGAGTGGGGGTGCCCCTTCATGGAGACCTCAGCCAAAAGCAAAACCATGGTGGATGAACTATTCGCAGAGATCGTCCGACAAATGGACTACGCAGCGCAGCCTGACAAGGATGACCCTTGCTGCTCCTCCTGTAATATACAATAGCCTCTGGGCCTTTTAACATTGGCAGAGAGGAAATGACTCGGACTAGCAGCAGCAGCAGCAGCAGTGATGGAATATATTTGCAATTAGACATGCACACACACACATGTATGCAGATGCCAATAATAAGGAGGATGGATTCATGGGTGAACGCAATGGATTTTAGGTGTACGGACCATAGAATCATAGGTGATACAGTAATTAATGACATAGGAGGTGGACACTTTTTAAATGAGAAATGCCACAAAGGAAATTGAATCGAAAGGAACATACCCTTGCCTTATGTTTTTCTGTTTGTTGCCATTTTCTGTGGGAAGTCTTCAGTCATCATTGCATTCACCATTAACGTTTAGTGTCCTCTTCACTCTACAATGGTGGAAGCGGTTTTACAAAGAACTAGACTACCTTTTTCATGTGTTCAGTTGTAGAATTTAATGCCAAAACACATTTTCCGAGCTTCCCTTAATTTTTAAATATATTTTCTATGGTTTATCCAATGTCTTCTAAGATTGGGAGCAGGCACACATTAGTCAATTACAACACTGTAAACAAATATTTTACTATTTCAACCATTTTTTTTTATTAATTATTTGAACCAGTGAATACATGAGTGACCCCAACTCTCACAAACAAAAAACTAGTGTATATTAGGAAGAAGGTAAATTATAATAATTTTAATGGTTACAAGATATTCTAGGACATTAGTCAGTATAAGGCATTTGAGTCCCATTGTTTCTTAACTCGTCTTATATCAGAACTGCGGACCCCCTCTGAAGCTCTGAGGACCCCAATGATGGCCATGACCCCAGGGTTAGGAATCACTGCTGTAAAACATACAGAGCACACAAAGTGAAATATTATTCCAAGCATTTCCACTGTGTCACCTATATGCATGGTGTGGGAGAGCTGTTATTCTTACTTTGTGCAAGGGATGTTGTAGCTAACTTCCTGGTGGTCAGTGTAGGGTAATTACTATTTCCTGTCTTCATTTCTGGTGACGTATGTCAAGTTTTAAACATGTTATAGATTACCCACTATGCCATTTGCTGTTTTTCATTCCTCAGGTAATTACTCTTTCCTGTCCTCCTTTTGTTTTTATGGGGAGTTAGCCATGTCCTGTTAGAACATATAACAGTAAGTGGCAGAAAACAGGCACTTGAATAATCACTGACATTATTAAAAATGTTACAAATATCCTTGTAACAACTGTTAAAATAGCATCACAACATGTGCTAATTTCTATGAGACACACTTGGCTTGACGGTAATTTATCTTTTCTTCTGTTCTTAAATCTTATTTTTAATTTACGTTATGTTACATAATGTGGATAGGAAGTAGTTGTTACCCTACACTGGTCAAACAGGATGTTAGCCATTCTGCGCACATGGCCTTTTGACACAAGAGAGTATAACATCCTCGTGGGTCGGTGCAGGTTCAAATGCTTAAAAAAACTTTGTGGATTTAATCTGTTTTATGCGTTTCAAAAAGTCATTTTTCAGAACTCTTGTAATGCATTGATGTGTGCTTGCTACGACCTGAAAGTACCTTTATTTTTTATAAAAAAGCCTTTTTGTTTGTTTGTGCATATCATGCCATGTTTGTTTTTGAAGACAGACAGCAGATTGTAGAATCTACTTTATTCAGATGGAACAATCTCCATCTTCTGTTTGAATCTCTTACCAAGCATCTCTTCCTGTTGAGGAGACTGTACACGTGAAGATGCCAACAAATGTCATGCATTGATTTATCATAAAATAGGCACACGTCAATAAATTAACACAGTGTGGAAACACCATTCGTTTTCATTTGTCTCTGAAGTCATAATGTCATATTGCCCTATGCCTTACATTGTACTTGGCAGCATTCTTGTTTAAAACATAACCTCATCTACAGTGTGTAATGAAAATTCGTACTCTGTAATCTATGTACTACTTCATAAAGTAGTAAAGTAAAGTCATCATGTAAAAATTTTTTTTTTACAAACAATAAGTATCACAGAAAGCGCCAAAACTATTTTTTTTTTTTTAATTGTCTATTTATTGACGTGTGCCTGTAAATTGGGCAACCTTTTTCATTGCCAACCTTTATGTGCCCAGAGTATTTTAGCAACAAATACTAAAAACAGCATTGATTTAAAGAATTTAACGTGTAAATATTTTGTACTGTCAAGTGCCAGCTCCTCTGGAAGAGTCGTGACCGGGTGGATTGTCCACTGAAAGAAGGGTATACTCCAAAAGGACTTCTTTGGCTTGAGATGATTCCGGGCTGTTGAAAACTGCAAAGCAAACACACCAACATAAATCTGGATCTGGACACTGTCGACTGTAAATCTAGTACGTTGCCCCGGGACACCTCGACTCCCGGGTGACCATGATCATTGTTGATTTTCTATTTTTTTAATGTGATCATTTATTCCCTCTCTGGATGGCGACATTACATTTGACACTGAAAACAATAAAAGTGCGTTCAACACTGGACTCTTGCATTGTCACTCACAAACATTAGTGTAACCAAGGAGAAGTAGAGATATTTTCTGGTTGATCAAATGGGTGCTGGAATAAATATTTTGTTTACATTGGATTTTTTTGTGAGGAAAGTTTTCTGTCATCGTCCTCCGTTTGGTGGGAAATATTAATGTGATATCAATGTATGTATCAAATTTAATAATTTCAAAATTACTTCCTGACTAGATTACACATTAGATGTTTCCTACCAGTAGCTCTCCTGCCATTTCCCAAAAGGCTTGGATACTTTTCTACCAACGCCTGATTAGTCACATTGTATATGCATTTTGTTTTTGTTCTGAACTATTGAACACAATCTGCAAACATTTAGGTAATTTAGTTAAGTTCAACAAGAAAACTCAAGTCATCTTACTGTACTATACTATAATAATACTAAAATATAATTTTGGCTACTAATTCTCCAGGATAATCTATAGCAGCAGGCGGACTTGTAGATCACAAATTCCTGAGTTTGTCCAAAAAAAGTAAATAGCAAGTCCTTTGTGGGGTTATGTATTGTTAAAGAAATGACCAGAGTGCTCACTCCAGCCACTATGGGCAGCTTAAATGAAAAAAATTCCAGCAGAGGGCACTGACATAATTAGCGATCAGGATATAAACAACACATTACAGCCACGTGGTCTGCCTGTGTGATATAAATGTAATCCATTTTTATGAGGCTACAGTCCTGTCATCATTATTCATTTATTGAAAAAAGATTCCGCAATAGTATTTTACCTATTAAAACATATTTTACTGGAACTTTTGTTTATCACCCCCGGCAATACAACCCCGATATATTTTGAACACTGATCTATAGGCTACGTAAGTCACTACTATACAAATGTCTTTGAAGCACAAGTAGCTCTCCGCCATTGTTGTACATGGTATAAGAATTTCTATAGAATTTTCACAGAAAATGGTCAAGATATTATTGCTAATTATGTAAATATAAAACTTTTCATACATGACAAAGTAAATTTTTCTTCTAATGGAAATGTGAAAATGCATCAACTTTTTAGTTTCAAGAAACTTCAGCTTGAAGGACCATTCCGGGTGACCACTGTGCAAAACATATGCTCCATTGATTATTTCTGAAGAAAGTACTCCACACTTCACCACTCCCGCATTATTTGACAGCTTCTGGGGCTTCTAACTCTAAATAACATTTTCCTCTCCCTGTCCTCTCTCCTTTACCACCGCACACACACACTGACAATATATCAGAGATGTCTTGACACCGCTTGCCCTTTCGTCTTCAGCCTCAGATCAGGACCAAATTGAGAAAAGCTGTGCGGCAGATGAGGCTGACCTTGTCTCCACCTCTGTTGTGTTTGATGCTGTGTTCCCCTCTGCACCTCACATGGCACAGACACCTCATCTTCATTCAGTCCACTCTGCAGTCTCAAGAAGTGGGCGTGATGCTGCCAGTGTCCTCACCACCCCTGGATCTCCTGTCAGCTCCTATCCTGGGAATTCACCCTCTTAAGAAGAAGACAACCTGCAAAACAAGGGCATCTGAGGAAATAAAAAGTAAGCACTCATTCACTCAGGTAGGAAAGTAAATATGATTCACAGCTGCTACTTTGGTGTTCTTTACTTTGGTAATTTCCTCTGCCCTTGTGGATGCCCATCATGCAGGTCAATCGAATGCAACCATCTGTTATTTGCGTTATCCTGTGGCTTTCATTGTAACACTTTTAAAACTGTTGAGGTTCCTTACAGGTTCACTGACACAAAATAGAATCAGCTTATTATCCTACAGTTAAGAAACACTTTTCAATGGAATCATTTAGAAAAACGTTATTAAGCTGTCAGTCTATTCTGGGTTGTTGCAGAAGTTTAAACTCTAGTCAATCCAGCACCGGCTATGGCAAAATAACTCAACTAAAAAATACATCTGCATTTGACCCACTTTGTTTAATTGCAGAGCAAGGGGGCTACCTTGACGCAAGGAGTTGGCCACCGCAGTGCATCCAAGCAGGGGCGGATCTAGAAAAAAAAATCACGCGGTGGCAAGCAGGGTCAGGGATAATTTCTGGAGTGGCAACACATTTTACAATGTTTGTAGAGGGGTCAGCAAGTTTTGCATGGTCCATAATATGAGGGTTTCTAACGCAGGTAAAATTTAAACTGTTGTTTAAATTTTTTATAAAAAATAAATCATCATCTCAGGAGTTGGCACCTGGGTCCTTATTTAGCTACAAAGTTGTTGTAATTCTTTGTCCTGTCAAAAAGTACTAACTGAGAGTGAGCCTCTGTAAGCACCCAGGTAGCTTCTATCTAGAGAGACATCACATTGGTTATACCCTCAAATCCTTTTTTTTTTTATCGGCTGATAACTGTATAAATAAGTGTCCAATAGTGTTGTCTACATATCCTGGTCATAATTTTGGCAATTCAGTGCAAATAAGTCATAATTTTGGCTATTTTGTGCAAATAAGTAAGATCAACTTTCTGTTAAAAACTGTCGGTGAGGTGCCTCTACAGGCGATATGTCTGTACTGCATTTGATTTTTTAATTTGGCACCCCTGTTGGAGAAGGCGTAAAATCTGATGTCAGTCGGGATAATCTGACATCAGTTACCCTACAGCGCAAACACAAATGAAACACTCCCACACACGGTCCTGGCACTGCCTCCAGTAGAGAGGGGGGAGTGGGGGAGAGCAAGAGCGTCAAGCTGCAAATGTACCACGTGACCTACTGCCTCTGTCGCCTCACTGTTGCTCAACTGGTACACTTTATTCATGTTGATTTGGTGCTTGTAATACGCTACTTTGAGTGATGTTGGAGCTGCAGTAATACTAGCTTTTCTAAAAGTGTATAAAAAAAACTAGGCTAACAGCACTGAGCTAAGTTAGCATTTGTCTGCAGATGCAGATCAGGTTTTGAAGATCTGGATTGCAACTAGTCCTTGAAACAATGCATTGAAAAAGTGCCAGGTTGATGACTACAGTAGAATTTAGACAATGAGAAACCTGACATCAATGTATTGGCAGCTGGGGTGGCAAGACCTTTATGGGTGGCAGCTGCCACCCCGTGCCACCCCGGTAGATCTGCCCCTGCAACCTGGGACTCTTCTCCAGGAGCTGGAGAATTTACTTTTTAGTTATTTAGTTATAATTCTTGATCGAGCACAGATTGCTGCAGCACAATTTTCTCCGTCTCAGGACTGGCCGCTAGAGTACACTGATTTATATAAACATTTCATACTAAGCACAGCAAATGCAATTCAAAATGGCTTCCTCTGCTATTAAAACATGCTTGCGGTTTTGAAAAGCTGATGCAGAGTGGAAGTGGTCTGCTGGGGAAATCACCAATTAATGGACGTGTGGAAGTGTGGGCTCCTCTGAGGACCTCTTCACATCCACCTGATGTTGCCTGTTGCCTGCATGGGCTGTGCTGCAGAGGTGCTTTATAGAGGAGTGATGGGAGGGGGTGTGGGGGCTGAATGACTTGATGGTGCTGCGGCCTCAAAGGGCTTCATTAGGGAATATCCTGCGGCATCATTTGTGTATGAGGAAACACATCGTCCGGCACAATGCTGTCTGTAGGAAACAGCTAATAAGAATAGATTGCCAAATGCTCACCGTGAATGCGCTGGAGAGAGGGCGCAGTGAAGGCAAACCAAGATCACTCAGAAAGTAAAGGAGAAAGCAGAATTACTTGAGAAAATTGAAAGATTTTTTGACGTTATCTGGCATCTGGTTTAATTGTTCTTTACAACTACCACCGTAAATTAACTAAGCAAGTAGACTAAAAGCAAAAGTGTATTTTGGTTAAATGTGTTGACTCTATTGTCCTTGTTGAGAAAGTTGCATTTAAACAAACAAACAAACAAACAACTCTCACAAAAACCTTTTCCAAACCCAACCATTCCAGAGCCCAACCACAACCAGACACCAATGTAATAAAGCAATACATTTTTTGTATATCAAAATTAAGCCTGGCTTTTGTATACCTCTGAGTATTAATCTGGGTCGGATTAATTTGGCCTGCTACACCTGTAGGGCCTCGAGACACATGGATTATTTGCAAACTTCGCACACAGTTTTATGAATTGCCCGCTGGGTCGACTGTAGTATTGGACAGCCATAGTCCAAGCTCACTGCAAGAGAAACTTGTTGGGTTAACAGTAAAATTAGTGGGAGTTTTAACTAGAATTTTAACTATTCCTAAAAGTACATTTTTCACCCTATAAAACTCACAGTTGCCAAAGAAGCATAGGTTACATTTATAAGATTTGTGCACAACAACAGCTTTCAAGACCTCGTACTCCTGTGTTTAATTCTCAGAGGATGGCCGGCTCATGGATATCCCTCCTGAGTATACCACACTCCTTCTCCTCCTTCTCACCTGCTTATTTCTTCCAACTGAGATCCGCGTTGCTACACTAAGGCTAAAGTCAAGACGCAGAGGTGAGTCACGCTACCCCCTCCCCTCCCTGTCTCAAAACCTAACCCCCCCCCATTCCAAATACAGCAGCTAATGATCAGCCTATGCACTTGGTGCTAAAGAGGAACCCCTGGCCAGCGCAGCACTTTTTCCAAGATGAAGGAGATTCCACTGCCCACACCAAACAAAGCATGCCTTAAACTGCCCTAATCCCTTCATTGATCACCGGAGCATTAAAGTCTCAGTGTGGCCTAGTCTGCAGGCGCTGCAAATGAAGCCTGAAGAGCTGAGGAATTGTGAAAATCAATAATGTCTTAAGCTCTTAAAGAGAGAATTAGTGCAGGAAAAACAAAAGAGAAAAGCTTGTTTTGGATTGTGCTTATACTTGCAAAATACAAGTAGAACCGCTACTCCCAAATGGTTTTATTCAGCTTAATGTAAAAAAGAAAAAGAAAAAGAGGATGAAAGAGGCTTCGGTAATAGCTACAAAATGACAGGGTATATTTACAAATGAGACTTGTGTCACCTGCCCCTATGGCCATACTGCCTGTGCTACCTATGCCCGATCCTGATCTCGGAAGCTAAGCAGGACAGGGCCTGGCTGGTACTGGGATGGGAGACCGTTGGGGAACACCAGCCTAGCCTTAATGCTAGTATTCTGATTCTGTTCTACACAATTCTCTCTATGCTGCTCCTCTAATGGCAAAAACATGTAACATCTGTGTATGCATGTGCTTGAACCAATGCATGAACAAACTAAAGAAGGAAGAAGGGAAACAAAGGTTGTGCTTGTTGGAATTGTCGATATCAGCCTTGGTGTTGACTGGAATTGAATCGAAAATACACCCCAAATAATTTATCCAGGAGCTGCTAATGGGAAAAATAGTGTAAAACTACTGTGTATTACAGTAAATGGGTATTTGCTCCATCCACATTTTTGTAATTAGAAAGCAATTTTTCAAGGACACTCATTCTCTGAGGCATACCCCTATTTTAACAATACACAGACAAAAAAAAACATCCAGCTGTTACCTCCATGACACCTTTTTAAGACTGCATGAGTCACTACAGTACATTGCATTTGCTGAAGGAGTGCTATGTTTTATTCTGTGTTGTTAATGATTATGTAATTTAGCAGATGATAAAGGGGTGAATGCCTAGTTAGAGGTCAGCCCACGTGAAACCAATGCTTTTGCACAAAGAGTATTGCTAAAAACATTATGACTTTGTCCTTTTACATAAGTAACCAAAACAAACAAACAAGCAAACAAACCTGAAACCTTTTTTTTCCTCCTTTGGCAAATTTGATCTCTTCCACTGTACCTGAGCATTGAGCCACTGAACCATTCTCCCAAAGTCTCAGCCCACATTGGAAACCCTCTGATATTTCTTGCCTCTCATAACTGTTGTGCAGCACGGCAAAGGAGTGAACAAACATGCCCAAAGCTGGGACTGTCACCGGGCCTAATAACATGCTGTCATAGCAACCCGATGGAAACACACAAGTTGTCGATTTCACAGCCTAATTTGCAGCTGTAACAGAGGAGCAAGTAGCAGGGGATCAGTAAATAAGCCACAAGATTCCGTTGCCAGGAGTGTGAAAGAAATGGCCTTTAAAGGTTTGAGTCTAAAACAAACAGAGGAAAGAGAATGTCATGCACTGCTTGGTGTTTAGCATGAAAATTATGCGTGACCTATTATGCTTAATTGTTTTGCATGTTGAAATGAGCTCCACTGCAATAAAGCCAAAAAGAATACTTTTTACACTATATGTTTATACACCTACAATTTTACTTTTGGGTTCTTACCTGTTTGCAAAGAAAAATATGCTCAGTAGACTCTTCGGCAGTGGGACATGTTTGTCATCATGATTTTATAGGTTTACATGCTGCTTTGTTGAGACCAACTAAACTGTTGATACTTGACACTTCATGCAATGGGTTATAAATGGGTTTAAATAATTTGGAGGAGAACGTAGCATATTTAAAACTGAATGCAAGGCTGTCAAAGCAAAACAGCAACATCTCCATGGAGACGAGTCAATGTCCTGCTCCCAGACAAATTACATGTCAAGGCTAACAAGACTCATGTAAAGATGGAAATTATCAAAAGGTGTAATGCTAAAAAAATAAAAAAAAATAAAAAAAAACTTCTTGGCTTAAAAAAACGTATTCTTCTGCAAACCTCATTAAAGTGTAACAGATTTAGGTAGTTTCTTTACTCACAGCACAAATATGACACAAAAGTAAACCCTGACAAGTATTTGAGTACATCAGTACATTCAAAATCCCCATAACAAATGTAACCATGAAAGCATTTTGTACATGCCCAAAAGGAAGTCAACAATCTTTGATCTCGCCTTGATGCATTGGGTGACAGCAGTGAGAGCAGTTTGTTTTTGGCACTGACTGATAACTCTGGTCTTTTATTAAAACATGTGGAGAGGCGCCCTCCTGCTGCCTGTCTTTTCTTGTGTAGGTGGCAGCACAGCGGGAGATCTGTGGCTTATCCCTGTCTCTCTCTCTGTGCAAAACACAGCCTGCTCTGCTCATCATTCTGTTAACAAACAATATCGGATGTCTGGAGAAAGGCCAAAGTATACAGCGCTTGAGAATTCAAACCCTATAGTGTTGGACAAATTGGCAACATTCATGGCATGTTTAAAAGCATCTTATGAAAGCCCCTTATGCACCGGAAATGGTCATACACTAGGATTACAATTATAATGTCATATTTGGTTATGGTTATTTACTTATACACACTTAGACTTATACACAGCTCTCTGAATGTGACTGCACCCCTGAAAGATCCTCTAGAACAGTGGCTCTGAACTGGGGGTACTTCTTCGGGTGGCACTCAGTGTCCTTGGCAGCTTAAACTTAGACTTCATTCATTTTCATTAGAGGTCACTGTCCATCCATCCATCCATTTTCTTCCACTTTATCCGGGGCCGGGTCGCGGGGGCAGCAGTCTCAGCAGAGATGCCCAGACTTCCCGAACCACACACACCTCCTCTAGCTGTTCTGGGGGGACCCCGAGGCGACACCAGGCCAGCTCAGAGACATAGTCCCACCACCGTGTCCTGGGTCTTCCACGAGGCCTTGTCCCACTAGGACATGCCTGGAACACCTCCCGCGGGAGGCGACCAGGAGGCATCCGGAACAGATGCCACCTCAGCTGGCTCCTTTCGACGTGAAGGAGCAGCGATTCTACTCCGAGCTCCTCCTGGTTAACTGAGCTCCTCACCCGATCTCGGAGGATGCGCCCAGCCACCCTGCGAAGGAAACTCATTTCGGCCACTTGTATTCGCGATCTTGTCCTTTCGGTCATTACCCAAATCTCATGACCATAGGAGAGGGTGGGAACGTAGATCGATCGGTAAATCGAGAGCTTTGCATCATTGTGTTTATACTTTAGTAATCCATTACATTTCAGTGTTTTCCTGGTTTAGACATAGCTTGCACCCATTTACACATCATTTTATTAACTTTAGATTCACGTAAAAGTTTGAGAACTATTGCACTAGAAGGCTCAGCATATCGATACAGATCATTTAGAGTTTTTTTTTTTCATTCTGTTAGCTATCTTACAAGTTTTCCCAATGCCTGGAAAGAGGGATTAATAGAGTCCTATTGTACATACTGTATTTTCGGTAGTAGGGGAAACCCGAGTGCCTGCGTCACGCTGGATTGTCAATCTTATGAAACCTCGTCATCCTGTTGCCATTACTACAACCACTTTTTGCTTACTAATTATAAATTGGTGAGTAAATACATTAACTTTCACTTGTAGTTGGACAATCCATCAAAATGCCTGCGCTCACCGTTGTTAAGTGTGATGCTATTCATGCCCGTGTGCTTTATGTATGTCCAAATGTGAATTCATTACGCAACACTTCTCCATCACTTCTCCATGGCAAATGATGCGGATCGCTTACATAACTAATCCCCGAACTCAATTGTCTTGTGCCCACTTTATCTCCCCCTTTTTTTTGCTGCATCTTTGAGTCAGCTCTGCACTCAAACGCTCATCTGAGCCTTGGCGAGGTCCAGAGACGCTGCCAAGAGACACCCCATCTCCAATCCCCCCATCTGCCCACCATACACAGGAGACCGCTCTCCATGCCAGTGTGAAGGTAGGTGGGCGAACGACACATGCAAAAGAGGCAGGGGAAATACATTCTTGGTACAGAAATGGCTTTTTATCAACGTCCTGTTTCTGATGTGTGAGGGGGTGGGCGAAGTAATTCAGCCCCCAGGCCAGACCTCTGTAAAAAGAGCACGGGAGAAGTCTGAGATGATAACCACCAGGGAGCATAGAATCATGGACTGTCAGCAGTAGAAGTGGTTTTATGGAATTACCGCAATGGGATAGAGGTGAAGCTAATTAATCCACACAGGGAGATGGGAACAGTGAAGAACAAGTACCCATAAATATTTTATATGTAGGAGGTTTCCCCCCCGTATATGTTTCATCTATAAATAAAGTGACATAATCTCAAACTGACTGAAAGCTTTGAACCATATAGTGAAATGAGGGAAAAGACATATATGTATATATATATATATATGTTTGACAAATCTCCTCATGGCAAACATACAACAGTAAATTGGGTAAGTAGTTAAAGTGTTTGTAGTACATATAAGTGCTATAGTGTTCAAGTGTTAGTCCTGAGCCGCTGCGACTGAGCCACACTGCCATTGTGGGCAGACAGGGAAACCGTAGCACCCGGAGGAAACCTGGCTGCCTTCAGTGCTCCTCTGATCCTCTGAAACGGTGCAGCGCCTCTTGGGTTTGTCCCTGTTTCAGAGCGTGGTGTCCTTCACTGATCAGCTCTTCCACCTCCTCGTTCCCCTTCCTCCGCTCCACAACAGTCTTTCACCATCTTCTGGGAAGAGCTTAGCAGATAATCTGTTTTATTCTCCAGTGGACTTCCATTAGCCAGAACAATAGTAGGAACAGAAGGCGTGTGGCGTTCGCTGGGAGTCTTGCCTGGATACCTCCTCGTTTGCCCCTTTTCCTGTAGTTCCTCTTGTGACGTCTCCACTGTGCTGCAGGTGTGGCTCTTGGTGCCTCTTCAGTGTCTCATGAGAAGAAATGTGTAGGTCTCAAATGGGTTTAGCTGATAAGCTAGCTTTTTGTTTACTTTTAAAAATCTGCTTTCTTCAGGACCATTATGGACTCTGCAGTAAAAAATTCCACCGAAACTCAAAGGTAACAATAGTCCAACTTGTACACAGGCTCTAATCTAAAATGTTTGATTTACTTCCTAAGTGGGGAAAAGGAAAAAGCATGATATTTAGATACTAAAGCCAGTTTCACATGTACAAATCAAATAATAAACAAAATGTAGCCTAAACATTCTTTTATAAGTGACTTGTGAGTATGCAATACGTTTGTACTTTCTCTGCGGACTTTTACAACACTGTAGTCAATAAGGCGTGTTTATCCAGCCAGAGCATTTATTTGAAAAGCAGGGAGAACTTGTGGTTGTTTGAAGTGTCACCGTCGGGCTGTGTGGCCCTGTGTCTCCAGTGGAGTGTGAACAGAGGGCACAGACAGGTCAGCCTCTGCACTATGTGAGAAATGTGCCCTGAGCCAACAACAGCAGCTTTCTGAGGGACACAGCTGACCCACACTCATGACTCCACACTGTTCGGCCAATTTGGTTTCATTTAGATGCAATAAGCAAAGTCCACTACATCAATAAAGCTGGGCATTAAACAGCCGACAGTCAAATCACTTGTTCCAGGGCCAGGGATGAGTGGCCACAAGTACGGTAACAGCACAATGCCCAGTTATGTTGGGCACATATTGTGTAAAGGCGACAATTTAAACTTTTTAGCCTATGCTTAAGCAGTGGCTAGACTGACTGCAGATATAGTACCAACAGCATTTTATGTTGCTCTAGTATTCTCTGCATTCTCTACCTGTCTTGTCAAATGTGAAATAGGCACAACTTTATGACATGGTAATAAAGCGCCCCCTCCTTTTCATCACTAGATGGTGCTGTTGCTCCTCTTCGCGGCCCGTCTGAAGGTGGTAGTGCTGCGCCTCCTTCATTGTCTGTACCTACAGGCACCGGGAGTGGATCCTCTGCTCGCTCCACTTTAATCCCGTCTCTCCTGGGCTCGCTCACTCAGTCGTCCGCCATGGCGACCGCGAACCGCCTCTCCTACCGCTCCAACACCCTCTGAAAACTCATTTCTTCCCTCTTCCCTCGGACGCCTGGACGTGCATGTGACAACTCGTCTCTGCTGGGGAAATTACATACGTGCGGACGGAGAAGGCTGCATTTCTAGGCAAGTAAACCATAAGAAGGAGCCCAAGTCTTCTGCGTGTGTGTGTGTGTGCTCTTGAGAGAAGTGATTCAACTTGTTTGATGAGATTAGGGTTAAGTCTCCGGACTATCTTTGCCGTGTTGTTCCCTGATCCTGCGGTTTTCAGGAAGGTCAATAACTATCGCTATGTGGGAGAAATCCTCATGTGCGCCCTGGGAACTGCCTCGTTTGTCCGTGCGTATGCGGTGCACATATGGATGGGCGAATGCAATGCAGTTTCTCACACAGCTATGGGTCCTTGACGGGAGAAACGCATAATGTCTCCATGCAACATTTAAATGGGCTTGTTGTCATTCTCCAAAGGGATGCCTTTTCCATACAGGCTGATATTTGATTTTCTATACAGAAGATGAGTTGAGGGATGCAATATGCTCCATCTTACTGAAGGAGCTGATCGTGTCCTGAGGATTACAGCAGACTGCTCTATTAACCTACATTACATTCACGGTGTGAACTCACTCCAAGATGTAGGTGCATTGAGGAGTAGGTGTGTGCAAGCTGCCTTCCTTCACGTTGGTACTATAAGCATATGTATACGCATATTTTCCTTAAGCTTTCAAAGCCATGTTATCCCTGCAACATGCATGTACCCTGTTGACTGTGTACCCCATGGTGAACGCACATGAGACTAACAAGGATCCATGCCAGCCACACCCTGGAGAATCATCTTTCTCACTACACATATTGAGATGCTTGTATTTTTTTTTCTCCCCCCCCCCCCCTTTTTTTTTTGAGGCTATTCTTTTCTGTTGAGCTTGTCACAGGTAGACAGCTGCTCGTATGGCTTCCCTCTCAACTGTCACTAAAGGCTTCCAGTTGTGCAGTTCTTGGGCCAGCACTGAGCCTCAGGGGCCCCTGCGTGTACCCCTGGACACAGAAGAACCACTGTTATAGCCACTTAATAGGTCAACAGGCACCGCTCCACGTTACACATTTGTGGGGAATTTCGAGCAAACACGTTCAAAGACAGGAGCAGGGGGTCCGTGAATGCCCCATTGACAATATATTTTCAGCTTTATGTCACTCCCACAGCTGTCCAACCGGTGGCTGTTTTGTGTGTTTGTTTAGTTACCTTTTCAATAGAGCTTTTGACATAGGAACTCATGGTTTATGGGAGGGGACATGTTGGCTCAAATCATTACAACCACTCTTTCAGTACTCTATATAGTGTTTTGTTTGAAGCATCTGGTTACACTCAGAAGCAATGGGGGCAAGCATTTACAGACTTGCATTTGACACACACCAGCACCAAGCAAAGAGTGATGGCCATAGGATCAAATGGCACCGAACCGCACCAGCTGAATCCAAATGTGTGCCATTTCTCATCACAATTTGCACCCACTGTTCTGTGATGGTGCCTTGGAACAAAAAGGTGAGATTAATGTGAATTATGCAGATCACAGCGCATATTGAGGACGGATGCAGTGTGGCAAAGAGTACCATATAAGCCATGTGTAAATGCATTGTCAATAGACAGGTGTAAGATTTTTTTTTACTATTTTGTCCATCCACTGTGCTTTGCAAAGCTGTGCATATTCTTTTTGCTGGTACCAAGCCTGGATTAATTAAGTTGTTTGTGTCAGAAGGGACATAGAAAGAAAGAATAAATTGTGATTCATCACTGCACAATGGATGGCATGTCGTTTGCTGGGGTCATGAACAGAAAAATGCAAAGAGAATCTTCCAAAAATCAAGTAGCTGGGCAGCTTCATACTGGAAACATCCCTAGTTTTAGCCATTCTGAATGAAAGTGAGACTGAATTTGCTGTCCTTTTAACAACATGTCTCAAATTGCCCCATAGTTCTTGGAATCATCCATGGACTCCAATCGCCTCAATCCCAACAGGAATGAGCAGAAGAAGTTGGAAGGATGAATTGCCTCTACAGTAAATGAACATGAGAAGAAATGAGAAGAAAAGTTATGCAATGAAGTGAACATTGTGTAAAATGGGTACAGATTATTTTAGTGTGTGTCTTTGGCCCATTTTTGTTCACCTGAATGACATTAACTTGCATTACCTTATCCTTCAAAACACCTTATTGAGCTCGAGTTGAAATTGGTAGTGGTCATGTCATTCACCTGGGCACCTAGGCCTGTGTGAATGTGCCCAGAATGAGCAGAGAATTAAGCAGGACAGCCAGGCCTTGGGGACATGCACTGCAGACACTCCGGGCTGGATAGTAGCCTGCTCATATGTCAGCGCTCAATGAATGAGTATGCAACTTTGTCCAAACACTGGACTCCCTCTGTGGGATAAACCCTCCAGCTACATTTGGGTAAGGTGTCAGGATAACAAAGCGCCTTCAAATGTAATTGCCCTAACTTACTTACTTTTAGCATATGGCCACAGGGACCAATTAAGCCTTCAGTGTGTGTGGCTGACACCATGCTTTGATTTTGTAACATCCCAGTCAATGAACCCTTTGATTTCTACCACAAGCTTCCTTATTCATTTGTCAAATAAGATTATAAAGGCCCAGGACTTGCTGAGGGGAGGCGCTGTTTATTTGTTTCCCTATGGGCGACAGTTGTCAGTCATTAGTGTGAAGAGTGTTAATTCGTGATTCAGCAGGGGTTCATACATATTAGAAGTGTCGTCTGGATGTTTTCGGAGAGAGACTAATGTAAAAAAAAAGTTAAAAATGTATCTATAATTTGCAGAGTAGGTTAGGTTTTGCTTTCTCTTACACCCAAATTTGATCCCGAATTCAATAGGTCTACATGGTCAAGATTCAAGATTGTGCATGTTTCACTTCAGAAAGATTTTTTGCGCCTGTTATTGTTTCCTGCTTTTATGAATGGCGCTAGGTTATTATGAAATATTATTTTATTAGTCCTAGGTCCTGCTTCTTTTTCCATCTTATTTATGATTAAACTCCTATAACTTTATCTCTTGTCCCATGAACAGGCAGTAGAGAGCAGAAAGGCGCAGGATGGCCGAGGCTGAACCGGAGCCCACAGTGTCCGGAGCAGGGCATCGCCTCGGGGCCCCTGAGACTCTGGGCATCAGCACCCTGGACCCCGGGCACAGACCCCCCGCCATGCCCCCCGGGCGGCAGGTCACCATCAGAGTCCGCATGCTGGACGATACAGAGGAGCTGTTCGACATCTCGGTGAGTTCTCAACCAAGTTTTGTGAGTTCAGAGCTTCATCTGTGGTTGGCATGGAAACAGCGTGTTTGAACCATTTGATGTGATGTTCCTGAGTTCAGGAAGATGTCGCTAAGAATCATGGGATTAGCAGCAATGATAAACTAATGGAAAGGTAAAATACTGGAGTCATTGTTAACATTAAAACACTTGGACACTGCAGTGTGATAGATAGATTTACCATTAGTGACTCAGCAGCTAATAGAGTTGATCCATGGCATTTTTCTTCATTTTTTATGCTGTTTTTAGCTAGTGTTAATCAATGGAAAATATTTGCTAGTACTCCCAAACATGTCGGATCTCCATGGTAACATAGTGAATTTATGACATTCCAGCCCAAACTCTATTTACTTCTTGCTTGAGAGGAATGCAAGAGTAAAATGATAAGGTGTCAGAGTAAAGAAAGTAGGATTTTACTATAGGGGAGTTTACTGGCTGGATTTGGAATCTGTGCGACGTAATAATGAGATTCAGTAAAAATCAGAAGAAATATGGAAAAGACTGTAACCTCGTAAGTTTGGTTTGTTTGGAGGTTGTGGGGCTAAGCTAGAGGTAGCTGAGTTGAAAATGTTGAGTTCTGAGTATGAATGAGTGAATGAATGAATGAATGAATGAATGAATGAAAGGATGAATGAAAAGATGAATGAATGAAAGGATGAATGAACTGGAAATGTATCTTTGTTTAAGAGAATGGGATGCACATTATGGTAAGCTTGGATGGAGAAGAGTAGTTGGCTTGGCTTGCTACAAAAAAGGAATAAAGGTATACAGATAAATAATTGAATAATAAACCATTATTTACAGTAGTATGTGCGTCAACAAGACCAGCTAAATTGTGTGCCCATTTTTGTTCAGATTGCTTCTGCTCTGTAAGACTCTTTTGAAATGCTTTCAATGGAGAGATATGCAAAATAAATTCCATTCATGATTTCTGGATTTCGGGGATTAAGCTGCTCTTCGTTTTGATCTATATTTAGACTTCCTGGCTCATGTCTTATCACGACACGTGTTCAAAATTAGATACACATTGTTTCATAAGCTTAGGCAGCTCAGTGGTAGTGATACTAATACCTAAATGATTTATTGCTGTTATCCAGACATGAGTAGGCTTTCCATGGCATAAATCTCATACATATGGTTTAGCTTCCAAGTGGAAAAATGACATAAGAATAGAGTGAGAATCTTGAAAGCCCCTTCATTTCCTGCATTCCTCCAAGGATGGTTGCGTTTTTGCAAAGGTGTCCATCGACTTTGATTTAATGTCTTGAGCGCAGGGCGGAGTGCGTGAGAAGACTGCCATTTGGCTCAGAATAGAAAACCAAGCCACAGCGCCCAACCACACTGGAGAGGTGATGGAGGAGCAGCTGTACCATTACTGAATGCAGTGAACGTGGATGGGACTCAGTAGTTAAGCTGTATTACTGACAGTTAAAGGGAGTGCACCAAGCAGGATGGATGTGTCCCGCTGGCGCTGTCCCAAGGCAATATAGGTTAAAGTGTTTCTAAAAAGGGAAGAGATTCAAAAAGAGGAAGAGAGAAAGGAGAGAGAGAGAGATTGAAGGGGATACATGATGGCTGCTAACCTCAGGCCAATGTGTGGTGGCTAGTGCTTAAGGCACCTCCGACTGGCATAATTCAACTTATTTGGCACCATTTGGAACAAGAAAGGCTTGAAGGTGATAAGTAAGTGATGTGTGCAATTGTGGTTCATGGGTGCAGGTTTAGTTGTTTCTCTATTGTGATATGGTGCGATCTTGTTTTTTTCACTTGATGCCTCTTGCTTTCAGTCTTTGCCTTTTGTAAACTTGATTTTATAAGGAAGCAGAATCATACCTTTGAAAATAGAGGAGACAAAAGATCAAAAGTTCATCCTGCCTCGACATGAACCCAACAACAATGAAGTACCTGTCAATGCATGCAGGAGTGATGGAAACCTGTAAAGGGAGGCCAAAATGCATCATAATTGGTGTTGGACGCTTGAAGTGTTATTTCAAGGGTGACAAATTACAGTTTTTTTCCTAATAAATATATACTGAATGTACTATATCAATAGTTTTCCAGATGTGGTGCATGTATCACTGGTAAATTAACTGGCCCAGAATATTAGCTGTTCTGTTTTAGCTCGGTTTAGAATTAATCTTGGTGCATTCTAGTTTAACTTATTATTTCAGTAATAGTCATCAAACAACATCTTCTAAGCACCGCGGCAAAGGGAGCAGGTGCCAAGATAAGAAACCCTTTGCTCTTATCGGAGAGGGGTTTAGTTCTTACTGTTTATGTCATGCAAATCAAATACAAATACAACTCAGCCTTACAAATATAACATTTTATATAGCTTGTAATATTATATCACTTAAAAAGCAAAACAAACTTTAGTGTTTCCCTTTGGCCATATTATATATATGTATATGAATAATGTATAACCAACTGTCTCTGGAGATGATGTTCGAATATTGAAAAGCCTTTGGGGAGAGTCATACTTACCCTACTTTAACTCACAACTGTTAAAGAAATAAAAAACAATGTCCATATATGCATGCAATACACTCCCTAGTAAACAGCACAGATTAGGCGTAGCCATGTTTTTAGTGCTGTGCACATGGCTGAGGAGGCTGCTGGCAAAGGGGTAACAATAGGCCCCAGCTAACAGAATGCTTTATTCAACGCTCAATTTAACACACATTACCCTCTCTATCTGGAGTCAGCAGTCGAGATAAGCATTTCAGCGGGCTTCATGTTGTTTGGCACCAAAGCATCCAAGGAGTACATCTCAGCTGCCGTCACTTCATAATCAGTGCAAGCCAGTTTGTTATAGCAATAAAAAGCGACTACAATGTCATGTAACATTGATTTTCATGACAAGTTTTGTTGTTGAAATTAGATTTGCAAGTTATGATTAATTTTGTAGTACGCACATTTCAACCATAAGACAAGGTTAGAGAGTTCAGTGATTTTGAGGGGCTGGACTGGAGCACAGATTGTGAATGGAAAAGGAAGTAGAAGCGGAGGGGAAGAAGTTGTTCTTCATGCTCAGGAGCATTACTATCTGAGTGAAAAATGATATACCATATGAACTGCTTTACTGCTGCAAGAATCCCAAACATCGGCGTTAGCAAGTTTTATACATGACATGACCCTCGGTGAAGATTGTGGTTTCCGTTGTTTGCAGAAGACACTTTACCCTAGTAGATTGGTAATTGTGATTGAGAACTGCGACCCTTCAAATAGTGATTTTGCTTTGACTGTGATTAATTTTGACACCCAATTATTGCTTTGTGTACTGTGTGATGAAAGACACAGAGGACATTGCTGTTGCCACTGCACATCACGACTGATATCATCTTTGCCTGCAGCGGTATGCTTAGATAACTTCATGGTCGACCAAACACATTTGTCAGCCTCTTATCACATCTTGAATGGTTGCCTCAAATAGTGGCATTTTCGGTGGTGCTCGGACACAATAATGGACCATTTGCCGTTCGGCGTTAAGGGAATCGAAAACGTCCAGCAGCCTCTCCCAGTAACTGATACCAACGGCTTCAGTTCCTGTTCCTCTGGTTCGCAGGGGTAAGTTTCCACCTCAGCAAGCAGAGTATCATATGGTCTAGAAAACAAAAAGGGGCCATCTCGTGGGCCACATACCACGCCGTGTCCTACTTAGCACGCTGGCTGTGTACGCACTCATGATGTTTGGCTGCACCAACCTGGGCATGTACAGTACGTGAAAATGGGAGATGGTAATGAAATATTGCTACGTTTAGGTCTCAAAATAGGTTAATGACCGCTGTTATTCTCTTTCTTGGGCTAGCTCGCTTGTTTGTGATGGGCTCAAATGTATTGGCAAAAATGATAGGACAATTAACGGGGTAGATACCTAGTCCAATCTCCCATTTGGTTTGACTTCACCAAACCACAAATATCCAAAGCCTGCCGCCTGTCTTGTTATCCTAAGGCTGACATGCTCTGACACTGTCTGTGCTGATGTTTTGATGCTCATGACCTCTGATGGTGGTGGAAGAGCCCCATGAGTTGCCGACTCCAAGTGCGATTGCAGGTTGGATAAGTGTGGGGGGATGGTGTGATGGAGCTGGCGAGAGCAGGAGATTCATGCTTGTTGCTGGGAATGAAGGCAGCGGTCATAGTCCATTAGGCCCACTTTACTTGTAGCATACTAACTACATGGAAAGTCCCTCTTCACATGGGACATATGGGCACAAGCATTCTCCTTTGCTTCTACTTTGGAGCGGTTAATTGCTCTGGTCCTAATGAGTCACTGAGGGCATTTCACCTACTATAGCACGATGCATTTGTCCATTAGTGCAGCCATTGGGGGGGTCTTGATTTTATAAATACAACCCATTTTTCATCCCACTGAGTGCTTCCTGTAAGTGTTTGGTGTTTACAGTTACAGCTGCAGTCCTAGCTGTTATGTTGTACTGTATCTTTTCAGTGCCCTGCATGTTTTTGTGAATACAGAAACGGCTGAATTAACATGTAATCAAGGCATTGGTTGGAATAGATAGTTGCATCACTTAATCACTGTGGTCATGTAACAAATTAGCTGACAAAGCTGGACATGCGTTGGATGCCACCTTGCTCTGTTTACATTAGCTGATTACTTAGGCTGTGTGAGGATGGCTCCACGTTACTATCCAGACAATGCACAGCGAGAAATGTTTCAAAACTCATTCTCTGTGATCTAGAACTGACACAGATGCTTGTTGGCAAAAACAACTCTGTATTATTGTCAACTTGGATTCCTCGATAACAAACCACACTGGCCAAGATTTGCTGACAAATTTCCCCAAACCTAAAAACTCCTGCCAGGTTGCCTTGTTGATGCAGTTGGCTACCCCTAAAATCATCCTCAGACTATTTGCTTAAAATACAATTTAGAAGTCGTGAAGATGTATCTATAGAAAGGTACTTTGAATATTGTGTGGAAGACATGCCAGATGTTCATACAGTTTTATATTTTAAAGCAGTACAAAGTAACTTGTTTACCTTAATAAATCCTTTTCGTAGACCCTCTGGGGGTAATACAAGTGTTTATGGGATGATTGGGGGGTCTTTCATCTCCACCTGGTGTCTCTGGCCAGAAAACCATGCTTGCAACATGTTTCCCTGCTCCGACCCGGAGGCGCAATACACACTAATGGACTCAGGCTAACGGGCAAAGCTAACTGCGGGCTAGCGCCACTTTAGCAGTATTTACAACCATGTTTCAATGACAAAAATTATCTCCATTGTGTAGTTGGGTGGTGATGCAATGTACAATATCCCTCTCTCCCTTTATCTTTTCTGTCTGCGTAGTATTTATTTACTCTCACGGACAATTAATGAGTACAAAAAATGCGACATTCTACGACACCTGCAGTGGCGCTTATGGTCTCTAGGGGCATAAGTTACTTAGGGATGCACCGATACCACTTTTTCTAAAACCGATACGAGTACGAGTACTTGGATTTAAGTACTCGCCGATACCGAATACCGATACGAGTACAAGGCATTTTCTTCAACATTCTTACTTTTTTCCACAGCCGATTGGTTTGTAATTAGTTAATTTACTCATGTACTTTTCCTTAAGTAAAATAGGCGACGCATTTAAGAGCAGTTATATTAGAATTGTGCTGATGCCATTTATTATTTATTTTTATTTTTCATTCAATATATTTTTTAATTTTTATTGCACTGTCCATCAGAGACAGAAAAGCCCATGTCCAAAAGCTCCCCAATTCCTGTGCTTTATTCATATATTTTTATTTATATATATAAAGTAACATCTATCTATCTATCGTAACAATAGTATTGAGATGTTACTTAAATGGTCTCTTTTCGTCTTTACTTCAGCTCCGTGTGGATTTTCTCGTGTGTTTTGTAGCAACTTAGCGAGTAGCTACAGCGTTTTCATTGTTCTGCTGCAGCTCATTTTCGCTCAATATAAACATGCTGTATCTCTTTTATTTACATTTTCTGAGGACTTTTTAGTCGCTGGGTTAGTTTTTCAGAAGAATAAACCCCTGGTCATAAAACGGCGTCAGAATGGCCAAAAGTGCGCTAGCCGCGAGTTAGCAAAGTTAGCTTGTATGTTGTAAACACTGCAGACGCTGCAGCGACATTTAGCTCTGATTAAATCCAGCACAGACTCTGGTTTAGAGAGCGCAGTCTGTAATAAAGTCAGCTCTATGTGGATTATTGTATTTACACTAAACAATTCAGTTTGTTGCTATTTTCTCTCCTCAGCTGAGAGGTGCGCCTCGTAGGTGCGCTGGCCGCACGTCAAATGGTATCGGTTTCTGGTATCGGGACCTCATGAATGAGTACGAGTATGAGTACAAGCCTGTGGTATCGGCCCGATACCCGATACTGGTATCGGTATCGGTGCAACTTCTGCTTCAAGTTTCTCCAAATTAAAATTATGAAAATCACTTAATACTGTTCTATTTTTTGCTATTATTGAGGGTGTTAATGAGTATGGCTTTGTGCCCATAGTATGAAGGTATAATAATAGAGCACCTTTTGTACAGGGTAAACCAAACTTAATCTGATATTGTTTTCTCTGGTGTATGAACTGTGAATGCAAGCTTAATGAATCTTGACATCTCTGTGATTACCTTGTCCAGCCGGTCTGTGTGTTCTTGGTACAGTGGCCTCTTCTGTCACCCTTTTGTTCATGTAGACCTTTCAGGGAGACCATTTCAGTGTGGACCAGCCTGATGTGCTAAAGGTGAAGTCGCCATGACATTATCCACGCCCCACATGTGACAGGCTGTTATTCATCCCAATGTGACCGTGGTGGTCCTGGCGCATTAGTCCCTTGGCTGGATACCTAAGTTGCCCATGCTCTGGCATTTTCTACAGTGGACTTCACATCATGCCATAAAACGAGTGAGATGTGAGATTAAATTGCGCCTCTGTGTCCATACCTCTGTTCATGCTGTTCCTGTGACTCGTGATTTTTAACCTATTTTTAGCCGACAGATAAGACAAGCACACTCTTTCCCATAAATGTTTGCAGCAGAATCCAGGCCAGCTGGGACCACCCAAGCTCAAAAAGCAAAGACGTAGAAAGTCCTGTGTAGAGAATACGATCGTCCCAATAAGGTTTCTAATCATCATCCTTTCCCCTATACACTGTCACTTGTTCATTGTGATGGAAAGCAATTAGGGGAGTCCCGGTTAGCTCTGTTCGCACTGAATGGCAATGAGGTCCCAATGTAATAGCATGATGGAGGACTTCTGTCATTAGAGGTGCTATAAGGGAAATGAAGAGGAATGCTGCTCGAGATAGAATTATAGGCACATGTGGATCAATGGCTTTACATGTCAGGGATTAGAGCAGCATCAATTTGTTGTACAGACACACACCGAATAGCAATTATCATGGAGGGCGTTTAATTGGGATATGTAAGAGGGAAAATGGTAGATAATGGACCCCATCCAGGTGTAATGGGGCATAGGAAGTCATCATTAGAAATAATAAGAAGCAGATGAGAAGATGAGATTCTCTGCGTCGGCTTCTCTGAGACTTTGAAGATAGTTTAATTTTTAGTTCCCCAAACGGAAATTTGTCCTCTACATTTGACCCATCCACTTCCTCAGGGCAACAATCAGAAGCAGTGAGCAACCTCAGTGAAGCGGCCAGGGACCCATCTCCAGATCTTGAACCAGGATAAGATTGTGATCTTTTAAAATACTTTCTTTTCTTTTTTTTTTTTTAACTTTATTTTGGACAGAGGGTGAACAAGCAGAGTCATTCAGCAAACTGTCAGAGCCAGGACTCAAAAATCACAAATTGCTTTGATCACTTAGGACAATATTGGTTGTAATGTAGTTTGTATCTGCTGAATAGAGCACACTGACTCAATAAATCAAGCTCTTACTCCTAATAGGGTTATTATTTTCGATTTGTGTTGGAGTACTTTACTTACTTTTATAATTACAATTGCAAAGGCAGAGTTGATGCTTGGCTGAGGTCTGTCTGAGCGCCAAAGTTTACAAGTTGGCAACCCACTTCAATATAGTCTTTCCATGTTCAATTAATCTTTGTCTGAGATTGCTATAGATGAATAATACTCTGTTATATGCCCCTGTCCATTTCTATTAGATTTTAATGAGAAGTTATTATTGCTGCCGTTTCCAAGACGCAACCTCCATTGGCCCATTTAGTCGGCTTTATTCATACCTTATTCATAATAAACAGCAGTCTTGCAGCAATAAAGTAAAGATCCAATTGAGCTGAAACTTTGGAAAGCACAGACACTATTTACAACTTTGATTTTTCTGCTGGATTGCCTCTCCGCTTTGGGACAGTGGGATGCTGTTGAAATTCTATCCACATGCTGTTTGTTCACATCACAGACCACCAAATCTTGTCGGTGTCTCGTGCTTCTGCCTGTGTATGTTCAAGTATTACATGTCTACAGTCGAGGAGCCTGATCCCGAGGGGGGGGGAAGAGAGAGAGAGAGGGAGGGGGTGTGGTGTGTGGGCTAAATCCTGTTAAACTGTAGACTGCGGCGGGGGACATGGTTTGGTACCCCTGCCTCACAGCGCTTCAGGGGGCTCCACTGCGACTTCTAAAGTGATGCGGAGAGCCAAGCATGATTTGGCGGCTGTATTTTGATGGGCTGACACTTGGTTGAAATAGGTACTGTTACTTTTGCACAATTGGTCGCGAAATATTGTTACAATCTACCTAAAACAGGACAGTGGACATATCCTACTTTGCTTTTGGGCAGCTCAGCATTGATATTTCAAGTTTTTATAATTCAATTTTATTTGTGTGCATGGAAAAGATGAATTATGATCAGATAGATTTCCTTTTAACACAGAGCTAAATAACTCATGCCCCCAGAGGCCATAAGCGCCACTACAGGTGTCGTAGCATGTTGCATTTTTTTACTCATTAATTGTCCGTGAGAGTAAATACTACGCTGACAGAAAAGACAAAGGGAGAGAGGGATATTACATCCAATGACACAATGGAGATAATTGTTTAGTTTGTCAAACTTGGCTGTAAATACTGTTTTAGTGGCGCTAGCTCACAGTTAGCTTTGCCTGTTAGCCTGTTAGCGTCTTCTTCGTGATTCTATTAGTGTGTATGGCGCCTCCGACCCAGTGCAGGGAAAGTTGCAATTGTGGTTTTCTGGCCAGAGACACAATGGGGAGATGAAAGACCCTCCAATCATCCCATAAACACTTGTATTACCTCCAGAGGGACTACGGAAAGGATTTATTAAGGTCAACAAGTTACTTAGTTCTTCTTTAACCATTAAAAAAAACTAGCTCAGTGAATACTAAAATAAATCATTGGTTCAGCAGTAACAGTATAAACTTTTGGGCACACTGTCATAACATGGTTAAAAAACTTTCAAAAGTCTGTTTGTGTGACATGTCCTCTTTAATTCATTTACTTTTGTTAGGGATCGCTGGTCATTCAAGCCTTACCAACGGTGTGCCTTTAGCAGGGCTGACAGTGTTCTCAGTGGACCAGCACAATCAATTTTATATATTTAATATTTTTTTGGTAAGACAGAAGTGTTTGTTTAACTGCTTGACTAGGAATAATACTGTATACACCTATTCAAAAGAAAGACAGCAGTTATTCAGGTAGTGCAATGTTCTACTACTACTACTACTACTACTACTACCACTACCACCACCACCACCACTACTACTACTACTACTACTACTGCTACAGCCACTGCTACTGCTGCTACTACTACTTCTACTACTACTACTACTACTACTCTTTACTTGATTTGGATGGATTTAGGCAGCATCTCTGTAGCCCTGAGCTTTCCTCCGCCCTGTAATGAGTGTTTTAAGCCTATTACTGTAGAGTCACAGCCTATTGTCGCATGTGAGAGGAACATTCATATCCCTGCTGATTAACTGTGCTGCTTCTCAAATGAAGGTTTTCGTCTGTTAGTGCTGTGATTCAAGCAAACTGGCAATCTCTCCTTCCCTCTTTTCAGATTATTTCTCAAGTACTGCTGTACTCGTGAATGAAAGGCTTGTTAGTGACAGTGTACACATACAACACCTCTGAGATTGTTATCGCCAGTGTTTGCAAGCGGACAGATAGACAAACAAACAGACAGACAGACAGACAGACAGACAGACAGACAGACAGACAGACAGACAGACAGACAGACAGAAATATATTACATTTGTTCACCATTCTGAGGAGGCTGAAAATAGCCGCATCTTTCGAATTTTATGCATGTCGTTTGTTCAGCTGAGAAGATGTTAGACAGCTTGAATGTTTCCAAAATACTAATACCCCATAATTGAGGGATTCTGCTGCCAAGATTGAGTTTCCTTCACCACAAGTGCAATGTTCTTGGAAGCAATGGTCAATTTGAATCAAGGCTTCTGAGTTTCCCTGTGTGATGAGAGATGATGCACCATTACACAAACTGGAAGTTTTACCCCAGTCACTGATCCTCTGTTCTATAAGACCTGTTCATGCCATTGCATCTTCTTTCCATGTGCAAATATTGACAACAATGTCAGTGCTCGTAAGATTTAATGTATCCATAAATTCTAATGGTAAAGTTTGGAGTTACAGAATATATTATCAATTCTACCTCATGTTAAAGACTACTGAGAATGATGTCTCTCGTAGTGTTGCACGAATTGACCTGCAATGACAATAGTATTTATAGTATTTCGATATATTACAAAATCATTTTAAAGCAGCAAGAATATACGCACATCACCAGGTGCAAGGAACAGTGAAAGATGAAAAAGCCTGCACACTTACTCCTAAAAGATTGCATTTATTAAGACAATGTTTCGATCCAGGTGGATCTTCCTCAGGTCATGAAAGGTCCACTTGGATCAAAACGTTGGCTTCATATATGGAGTCTTTTTTGTCCCCTTGCCGGGGACAAATTAAGGTATTGCGATAGCGATGACATGGCGATATTTTGTGCAACCCAACTCTCAAACCTTTGGAGCAAAAAACACAGCTTATAAACAGCAAACTTTCACTTTTTTTTCTGTCTTATTGTGAGTGATACAAGGCAAGAGCGGCCTTTTCACTGCCATGGAAACCCCATTTGATTTCTAACCTTGAATAAAACATCGCTACACATGTAATCACTGTCTCTCCCGTTGCGGCGGCGCATCTTTTAAAGGCCACATCATGAAGCCACCACGCCGGCCTTTACGTATGTGGGGTTGCCATGGCGACGCTCGGAGGTGCGTGGTTGCCGTGCTGCAGGGCTCTGTCTTGCTCTTACTACATATCCGCTGCCAGGATGAAGAAGGAGAAGAGCAGTCTTGTGAGGGGGGGGGGAGTGTTGAAGGGCGGGGGCGTGGGGGTCCTTTACATATACACCCAGCGTTAATGTTGGCTGTACTGCAATGCACTGCTGCACAGCAATTATGCCAGAGATATTCTGGCACGTACTGCCCCTGTTGTGTGTGTGTGCAGTGGCAAGACTTTTCTATAGTATGCAAATCCCCTTTTCTTCAAATATGACTGACAATAAGACTTTTTGGAGGGGATTATTAGCCCATGTTGGTTTTATTGCTTGATTGACCTAGTTTTGCCCCTGAAAGATGGCATTGTGTTTAGGGGTTGTGAGGGAATTTAAAGGTGGGGGGAGGGGGCAAATGCTTGAAGTATGATCTTCGGGTACAGCTCCATAATATACAGCAAGTGTATCATGAAATTCATTTTACTGTGTTTGATATTCAGATCGGTTTATCTTCATTGCTTTTTAATGGCTTAGTTTGAAATTATAGGAGAACTGCAAGGTTAATCGCATTCACAGTCAGCAATTGCAATTCGATGGTCCCTATGTGGGAAAAGCAAAGTTCCCCTGCACAAAATAAAACATCCAGTTTCAATATGTAACTTAACTCAATCATTTCAATGTCCTTTAGTATTTATTTACAGGTTCATGTAGTATGTTTATCTTACCCTGGTTCCTCCACGAAAGAAGATGTGAATGACCCAACAAAGATTGAACATTTGTCAAATTTCAGCAGTCCTGCGCTCCCTGCCTCGCATCATTCTGTCAGCGTCAAAATAGAGACTTCCCTGACGTGAACCCTGAACTCTGGCTTGATTTTTTTTCTCGGCATGAAATTGAAGTCCCACTGCGGGATGTGGTAAGAGGGGGAGAGATGGTTGTTTTCCCACATGTCCATCTATCCTTTCCCTAGTACATCCCAAAATATAATTGGCCTGTGGTGGACCGAAGGGCTTGGCTTCTATGGGAGCGGAGCAACAAGGGGGGGGATTATCTGGGAGACCGTGTGCGATATTACAGAGAATGCTGTTTTGAAACGTGTGCACTGCTGGTAATGTGATTTCTGTTCATATTTGAAAATGCATCCTTTTCATTACTTGGTGCATCTGATTTCAAGCTAACAATTTTGCAATAAGTTCCATTGTTTTTTTTAAAGTTAAACAAAAGCTTTCCATCACTTCTTTTTGATCAAAACCACTCGTTTAATTGCCATTACTTGAAGAGTGCACAAACAAATACCTTTGCTACACAAAATATACCTTAGATATAAATGCTGCTGAAAGCTGCCACTAATTCCTTCAACATTATGCTGCAGTGCTCCCTATACGGCGTACAGGTGCTTTGGGAAAAGTGATCCCTTTATAATGAGTCTTTCCTGTTCCTATGGCAACCAAGATGGATGTGTACCTATGTCGTTTTTCATGTTTGTTCCCTTTATACAGCAAAGCGCTAGTTGACTCTATTACTGGCAAACAAACCTTCTGATCCCATTGTGCGCCTTTATGACATGGGTGAATGAGAATCACTGACTTTTTTTTGCATATATTATCTGTCGCGGCGTCACCCTTTGATCCTCGCATTAAGCCCTTGAACTGCCGAGCGCGAGTACGGACTGACGGAGTGGCAGAGCTGTAGGCAGACATCACAAGGCGCAGTGGGCGGGGCTGCACCCATGCTCCCGGCAAAACTCCCCAAAATCCGTCTGATGTGCTCCCAGTCTGGAATAAATTCTGGAATTCTCACGAGGAGCAAGATAACTCGGCTTCAGAGGAATTCTACCTATGAATGAATGATAAATATTTTATTGAGCGTGTACAGGGTAATTTTTGTCAAAGCTGACCAGGGAAGAGAGAGAGAAGGGTGCCTCATTTTCACCTTAGTGTCCTTAAAATGCTTCATTTTAATTGAGGCTGGGTGACTGAAATAAAAATTACCAGCTATGCCTCCTGGCTATCTTTAATTACAGGCATTTTGTTGTTAAATATGAATGAACTGTCTATATATTATTCATTAATATTTTCATGAATTTAGATACTTTGTTCCTTCATAACATTTCAAAAAAATGCCAAAGATGCCTCTGGTCACGATGGTCAAATTACCATCAACTCATATATTTATATAGTGAATTCAACGTATCTCGTGTAGCATTTATTCCTGAACTGAAAAGTCCACTTTAGCAAAGGTTTGTAGGGGTCATTTATCAAGAGTGGTGCTAAATAGCGAGTGCAAGCTGAAAAATGAAATATGCTACTTTGTGGCCATGCTGCACATGATTGAAACAACATACTGTATATTGGGGCGAGAGAGGTGCAGATAGTAGTGGGTCGTCTTGTAATCTGAGAGTCGTTGGTTTTAATCCCGCAGGTGCCCACTGTCGTTGTGTCCTTGGGCAAGACACTTCATTCACCTTGCCTCCAGTGTCTGTGTACACTGGTGTATGAATGAGAGTGTGAATGGGTGACTGGTTCCTTGATGTAAATCACTTTGAGTGTCGAAAGGATATAAATGTGACCATTTATATGTCCAGAAATCCAATATGTAAATAAGAAAAAGGCTTTGTTTGTCCAAAAAATGCACAAATGACTGTGCTGCTGTTTTGTACATGAGCAGACGCTCAGTAAATGACCCCCTATAACTTTTTGTTGTGAGATGGTACCAAAGCTTTAGTCTAAATAAAGAGTTCTTTTAGCTTCTTCCAAAAATCTTTCAGTGCTGCTCATTTGCTTTTAGTAAACGCGATTCATATTGGACTTAGTGACAATGTCAAAATGTCAAACTTACGACCGTCCCTAAAACTGGTGTCAGTTTAAAGCAAGTTGAAAAAGTCCAAAATAGTGATTTATGCCAGAAACAAGACTGACTTCATTTCATAAAGAAGTGGCAAGCTTGTAAATTATGTATTTATTCATTAGATTTTCTCAAAGCACAAAATGTTGCTCCCACATAAATTGCACCTCATTTTTTCAACACCCAAAAGACTGCATTGATCCTTTTGCCCCTACAATCTGTACTGCCGTCATGTCTGCAGTCCCTACTCCCGTGAAGCATTTGGCGACACGTTGAATTCCTCTCAGCTCCATACCTGTGCAGCTGAACCCGCCTCCCACCGGCCCGCTGCGGTAATTGAATGAGAGGGTCTCCGGGGCAGACGCAGAAGAAATGCGGGAGGCAGCCTACGATTAATGAGTGAAGGAGTGAGGAGGGACAGGAGCCATTGTGCTGCCTAGTGTTGGAGAGAGGCAGAGCGCCAGGGAAACCAGAGGGGTAGAAGAATGTGTGAAAATACTGCTCTGCATGTGTCAAATACTGACCACCACCACACATGGAGGGTTGCATAATACTGTATGTGCTGCAGAGGACACAGATTCCCAGAAGGGTTCCATTCCACTTTGTATTCTGCATTTTGTTCCCATCTGTTACATTCTTTAATCGGCACTGGCGTTTATCATTACATTGACTCTTCTGTTGTGTTATCCTAGAATTCGAGAACATAGCAGCAGTGCCTTTATCTTTTCTGTTGTAAAAGATCAGACTCCTAAAAATTGTATTGCATTGTACAAGCTTCACTAATGGCTCCAGTCAGTATCTCTTTTTTCTTACTATTTACCTGGACTAGATTGACCCAAGTGAGTCTCCGACCTCCACCAACCACTCTCTCACTACATTCATTCATAGGCATGGTGGGAGAAGTGTCCTTTGCCCAAGGACAAACACATTTTCCACATTAAAATGCACCGTTTTTGTTATGGTATGGTTTTATGCTCTGATTGTGCATCAAAACATCGACCAAGACATTAGGCAGGTTACTGAATGTTATTCCCAGTCTTTGAACATTGCTGTTGTCATGTAGTTTGCAGTGGATAAATAGCCTAATTTGCCTCAACAACTCCAAAACCAACTACTTTGATCGAAGCCTAAACTGCATGGTTCAGTCAATACAATAGCTAAACTTTTCTGTCAGATCATTCCGCCACAGTATCTTTAGTGCTTTACAACCTGTATCACATCTGTTGAGCCTCCCCCTGGCCTTTTTCTATTGACAGAGCGATGCACAGAACCCAAAAGAATCGAAACGTTCCTGACTAGAGGGCAGGGAGAGAATGGCCCTTTTTTAATAGATATCAAAGGATTTGTCTCTGGGGACGCATGCTTTCACACAAACAGTAGGGGGCGGTCCGCCTTGGACAGATCAGGTCTCTGCAGTGTCTCGACAGCAGCAAATGACTGCCTTTCACTGCCCGTCATTGACCTGGTGAACATTTATCTGAATGAATCTTTTCAGTTCAAGATTAGGGGTGGGAAAACGGCATTCATTAGGTGCTGCAGTATTTTGTTGCATTAAGAGAATCATGTCTGCGTCCTTGTGTATAGTCCTACTGCAACAAGTAAAACATGTTAGTGAGGGCTCGCACCCATTTGTAGAGGCCGTTTTTCTAAGGCCGATGCCGATATTTTGGGATGTTCACGGTCGATGCCGATATGCTCAGACGATATTTTTGACCGATATATTTGGCCTATTTTTCCAAATGTCTGGTCTATAATCCTGTAAAAACAAATATTGGCTGCTAAAGGACTGGCCCATTATATTTCATTACTTTAGGTGATCCAATCATAGTCTCTGTCCCAGCTTTGATTAGTTGTCGTTAGCATTAGCATGTTATTACTAGCTGCGGCATTTTGCACGGTGATCAAATATACAATAGTGCAGGTTAAAACTAACTCAAGGATTGAATTTTCCAGATTCTGCACTTCAAAATGACATGCAGCATGCCCATATTGACAGAGGTTTAGTGAAACTTGTGTTTAACAAACTTGAAGCTAGCCAAGCTTCAAGCTTTATTGCGATGTTTCTCACTGCCCCGAGGCCTAAGGAGTTGTGAGAGGACTCCATTTAAAGACCTGGCTTTGCTCTTTCGGTCCAGGAAATATCGTCTTTTTCCTAGATCGGCCGATAGCCGTTATTGTAAAATATATCGGCTGGCCGATATATCAGCCTCTACCCATTTGAGTTGTTCACCTCCTTGCTCTTGATTTCTGTGGCAACTCTTTCTATTTATCAAGGCTCAGGACTGGTCCAGGAAATACACTTTTGTTTTTACCTCCTCTGACTAATTTGAACCACCATCGATGTTTTTTTTTTTTGCTTTTAACAAACTCAACAAAATATCCTCAAAGATGCAGTGAAGTTCTGCAGGGAGGAGGGGCACTTCTGCACTTAGTAATTCTGACTACGACTGCTTGCATTTGAAATGTTACATTTTGGGAACTAAAAGTTCCATGCGCTCTGATTATCTTGACCCATTTTGAGTGGAATGTATCTTCTATCAGTTTGACTCCTCATTTCATAAGCACAGCTGACCTCCTTTTCAGTGTAGACGGCATGGAGCCACTTAACCCAATAAAATATATTCAGTTAGCAAAATTACCCTCAAATGACTGTGACGCAAAAGGTGAAAATTTGAAGCATGGGGTATCGCTAGCCTTAGTATATTTAGCTTGAATGCTCTTAGCCATTTGGTAAACCTGATAAGTTTACATCATTTTAACAGCTTGTTGTTGAGAGCGGTGGTTTACAATAATGCCATCTATGTTGTCACTCAAAGCACTTTTCATGTATTCTTTATGCGCCCTAAATTAGTCAGAGATGCCCTCTTTAGTCCAGAACTGCCCTGTATCATCAGCCTGACTTCACTTCATGGCGGTTTTCTTTCTTCTGTGAGTATACCGTTCTGGGTGTGTGAAAATCTGGGGTGCACAAGTCGGGTGTGGTATTTGCACCCTGCCTATTTTAAACTCCAAATGCTTCCCCTATGGTTACAGTAATTATTACATTGAAAAATAAAGTAAAGGACACATTACTGACCACAACATCCTCTTTCTTTAACAAGGACCATTCCAACGTCAAATTATCTGCTCCCAGCGTTCAGCTATTTGCAAACATGGGAATGTTGGAAAAACTGCTTGTGTTAGAAAGTTAAAATTCAGAATTCTAACATTCTCATAACATTCTTTCTTATGCTTTTAGGATAACCTACACATTTCAAGGTTAGACCACATCACAATATTGCATTCATTTTGTTTTTCTTGTTGTGCTGGTCTGTTCTGTAATTCAGTGATTGGTTAAGATACAAAGTTAATCTTTTAAAGATGGGACTCGCAAAAATCTGCAATGGTGCTTACTTGTAGTGAATTTGTTTTGCCTAAACCATATGCTTCCTCTCAGCTCCAGATGATCCCACAGATTTTTTTTAGCACTATTAGGAATCACAAATGTCTTTATGTTGCCATGGTTACCGGTCAGGCAGTGTCTTCCAATGGAGAGAAACATTGGTATTCTGCACTCACTGAGTCCTGAATCCCTGCTGGACCCAGTGGCCTGTAGACATGAGACAACAGCTGCCTGCTGCACAGTTGTGAGCGTGGCATGTTTTTGTGCCTGACGACAATCACGACAATCTCTGATGTGCGATTCCACCTCCGGACAACATGTGCATTTGTCACGCTGAGTGATTATGGTGCTAGTGCTCATGCTTGAGGTTTCAGGTTTAAATGAGAGTTTCTGTGCATGTTTTATGGCGTGCTAACTGCTAATGTTTGTAAGACTTTATATAGGGCTGCAATGAAATGTAAGACAGATCGTCACACATAACAGCAATAGCAGGCCGGTGGCCAGTCCTTCGACCCTCGACAATGCTGGCTCTTGTGGAGTTCGATAGAGTAAAAAGCAATGATATCACTGGCACTTGTTTCACTCCGGTGTCTTGACTCTTGACCTTAATCCTCATCAAGAGGAAGAACCTTCTGGACTCGGACTCTGCCCAATACTGTACATCTCATAACGTTATTATACATTGTCTTTTATCATTTGAACTAGACAGAATTGATATTATGCATGTGTATTTAGTAGTTAGTGTGTTAATCAGGCTGAAAGTATTTTATGATTATGATAAACTGTTTTGCAGATTTTCCTGCTTTGTCAGATTTTCTTTTCCAAATGTTGGATTGTTTAAACAAAATAACAAAGGTGATGTCTGTCATGACTTGTCATTGCAGCCCTGATCAGTGCAGTAATTGAACTCCATCACAGGCATCAGCTTGTTGGATTTGTTGTGTTGAGGTTAAGTCGTTTAAGGCTAATCTCTGAAGGCCAATTGATTGGCCTCAGCTCTAAAGAGGCATGTACAGCTGTCATTATTTATGTGGTGGACAGGCAGGAGAACAGGGTACATTTGAAGACAGCATCTGCTCTGAAAAGAATCTGCAAATGCCACTCAAAAAACACTGCATGGTCTCTTTAAGAGTCTCCAAGTCTCCAGTGGTCAGTGTCTGTAATTTGATGGAGCAGAGTTTTGGGCTAACATGGAGTCTGGAGACAACAGTGGAGTCTTGTGTGATGCTGACATATAGAATACAGAGGAACATCCTGCCAAGGATGTTTTCTCTAATATTCGTATTGATAGTGTGAAAGATTCTGGTTTAAATATTATTAATCACTTGATTTTCAAAAATGTGTCATATTGTAAATATGAGGTATTTCCTTGAATAGTTTCATTGAAGAAAAAAAAGAAGCTTATTACAATTGACTCGTTTGGCAACTGAGAACCTAATTATTTTCTAATCAATTTAGAAATGCATGAAGCCACCTTGTAATATACACATGTCATGTTCACTATGAATCTTTAGGCAGGTCATATGCATATTAAGCACAATATGAATCTAATTATGTGACTGTTCTTTGTTTTATTAACCTCTGAGTATTACTACAATTATTATGGCACCCAGATGCCTCGCACACGTACACAAACACTCTGTAGGTAAGAAGACATCACAGTAATTAAGCCAATCAAGATGTCAGCTGCAACATCAGCGAGCTGCTGGTTATGAAGACACGTTAGCTTCCACATAATTAACTGACTCTAGTCATTAATTCCTCTATAAGGCACAGTCCCATCTGGCTGCTGTGATGAGTGAGTCGGGCTTGATGTGTGGATGTTTACCTGGCCTACCTCTGATTCAACAGCTGTTTACACATTTCACATGTTTCACTTCATTGGGAGCCCCAGTGTTTTCACAAAATCTGCATAATGATGTGTATAAAATGCACTTTTTTGGTTTTGTTTTGAATAGCATTGTTATACATTAAATATTGCCTTTTTCTGACCCTAAAAATTAGATCACTCAATTTAATATTAGTAATTTGTGATAAACTTTCATACACAACTCCTCATATTGAAACACTTTGCTATTTTATGTTTTTTTTCTTTGAGTAAATGACTTGCCACATCTGATTTAGAAGCCAAGCCATACATTGACTTTACGATCCATTTACAATATTCAAGTTAGTATGCTATATTTTGTGTGTCCCTTAGGTTGACCTTATGGAGAGTAGTCTGTCCCTGTTACACTTAATGAATCATCTAATTAACCTATTGACTGTCTCCTTAGTCACAGATACAGGCCACCACTACCATGTCCCGACTGTCCCTGCTTTAAATGTGCTGGTGGACAAATCTTTGACCAGTGCAAAATCTGTCCAAATCTATCTGTCTATTGATTTTTTATTGATTTTTTTTCAGTAGTAGGTATGGTAAGGTATGCCATTAAATTGTAATAGCATACATTAGCCATGTTTGTGTTGCTGAGAAATTAATTATTTTAGATCCATTATTCTGTCCTTCAACACACACCAGAGTCTAGTGGGGTTTGAATAGAATAATGGATCTATAAAGGAAAACAACTCAAATTGGAAACCACGTTTTATGTTTTTTTACTCATTAATTGTCCGTGAGAGTATATACTACGCTGACAGAAAAGGCAAAGGGAGAGAGGGATATTGTACATCCAATTACACAATAGAGATCTTTTTTTTTCACCCAAACTTACTTACTTATTAATACTGTTTAAGTGGTGCTAGCCCGCAGTTAGCTTTGCCCGTTAGCCTGTTTGCTCCTTCTTCGTGATTCCATTATTGTGTATTGGGGCCTCCGAAACAGTGCAGGGAAAGCTGCAAGTGTCATTTTCTGGCCAGAGACATCGAGGGAGATGAAAGACCCCCCAATCATCCCATTAACACTTGTATTACCCCCAGAGGGACTACGAAAAGGATTTATCAAGGTAAACAAGTTACTTAGTACTGCTTTAAAAGTGGTGCTTTTCGAGTTTGGACATTATACACCTAGCCATAATTTAGCTGAAGGTCTATTTTTGACCCTTTTTTTGCTCAATTTAGTCCTAATTCGATCTGGACAGTCTGCCTGGTAGGACTTGAAAGCTCTAAACCACTGCATTGGACAATAACACAGGACTTCATGCTTGAATGTTAAGTGAATCTCCTCCCTGTGAGTGACAGTAATCCCAGCTGTAGCGCTGTGGTGCCTGTTAGCCTAGCCAGCCTGGATCACATTTCACTGCAGGTTTCAGCAGACACAGTGAAATAAGGGAGCCTTTTCTGGTAATTCCCATCACCTTGAATACCCTTAGACCCGTCCTCCTTCATTAAATCAAGGAGAGGCTTAGAGCATGTAAAAATGACACAAGAAATCTGCTTTAAATTCATCTGGTACTTTTGTGAACAGTGCATGGTAATAGGCTGCTGCTGCTTTTGTCCACTAATGATCCCCCACACCAACAGTTAGCCCCGTCTAGTGATTTATGGTCACTCATGGGAGGTCCCTCCACACACCAGCACAATGACCACAACAGCTCATTTAATTATTCCTTATGCCAAATCAATACGTTTCGAGTAATCCAAACAACACAGGGTTTGCAGGATGGGAAGGGGGGCCTAGCCGACGGATGATGCTTATAAGGGAACCACCTCCGTCTCACGTCTATTGAATCCAGGGGCATTATTTTCATGCTTTGTCCTTGCGGTGCCTGAAGGGATGACTGGTGTGACAGAGTAGCCTTGACAACTGTGGCGACCCGATCACCACCTTCGCTTTCACTCGCGCCTGTCACTTTTCATCTGGTGCCTTATGAAAAGAGACAAAGGCAGAAAATAATATTTCACCAGTATATTATTCAAAACGTGTGTTCTGTGGCCCTGTCCAAAAAAGTCCATGTCACCCATTTATAGGTGGACAGCAGAAAATCTATGCTTGCCTACATCTTTTATGCACATTGGCTGTACATGTGTTGTATATTTTATTTATATTTCCCTGTAAAGAAATCTGTCTCTAAACATTTGACTCATAGAGCAATGAGCATCCAGGGTATCCATGTCCTGTTCTTGAGCAAGGATCGTAGTTAGGATGATTGGAGATTCTATTCTTACAAAAAAGGTCCAACATGATTACTTTAACGCCATTGTGATATTTGGATGAAATATAGTAGCATGTGGAAAATTTACCCTGATTCGCTTCCAATATTATTACACTGTATTGTACCCTTGGTCTTTACCGCCCTTGTTTGCTCTCTATTATCAAAGTAGTGTTCAAGTGTCATACAGTACGACCACTTGCGTCCTCATTATTGTTGCTAACATATGCGTAGCCACACGTCCGGATGAGCAGTGAGACAACGCTGGTAATTCGACAGGATTATCATTCGCTCTCTCTCGCGCGCTCACAGCGCTGGAGTCACCCTGGGAACCACTGCGGTGCATGACCTGAATATTAATAAGGCCTTGATACCACTGACCTCCCCGTCCTCCCATTTGCTTACAGTAGGCACATTCTGGCATATGCAAACAGCCTGGCTGGCTCTGCGTAGAACAAACAAATGCCTAAAGGAGAGATAGTCGTCTTTATAAGCGGAATCATTTAATTATAGTTATTGATAGCATTCATGTTAGAGAGCATATAAGGATTTTATTATTGCATCATACATTTATGATGCAGTGAAATAACTGTGACCGAAAATATAGTCTTGCAACTATTGCAATAAAGTGTGCTACAGCTGAGCTACAGTAAGCACTTCAATAAAACCAGAAGGCCACTTTAGCGTTCTTCCCTTTAAATATCAGGTTCCTGTTGTGCACCTTTTCCTATTAGGTACATTTTATATATACTATATGCATGTTTATGGAAAATATTACGGGTATACATTTTAGTCTCCATTGTGAAAATCTCAGGAAAAATTGCTTTGATACAACTGTATTTTAGTATGTTTAGACACACTGGTAGATTTGTGTCTATTTTTTTCCAAGTACATTTTGTTCAAGACAAAAGTCAGTTTCCTTTTTGACAATACTTTCAAATCCAACATTTTCTACAGCTCTAAGCTTGTTTGTCTGAATTGATAAGCCTCAGCGATAGCCGGAGTCTAATACCTGACCTTTTCACACGTTTTTATTTGCTTATTTCCTCGTTCAAATGGCTCTTTCATCACTAACCTTAATCTGCTTCCTGCAAGATGTCTGAATGTCAAAACCAGGACATCTCCTACTGTGTAAAGACTGCGGTGTTATCTGTCAAGGTATAGCAGAGCAGTGGGGGGCACAGTGGTGAAATGACCCCCTGAGAAAAGAAGAGGATACATCACATCTTTAAAGCTCTTCTTATAGCATCTATTGAATGAGCTTGTATTCAACACGAACCATTGTTATTACCAAACCAAACAACAATTTCCTTTCACACCTGGAAAAGCGTTGGGACGAGCAATATGATGATATAAAATAGAATCTTAATCTCGTCTAGTGACATTCTTCAAATTTGGAGTATAAGTGAAATCCTTATTCAGTTTAATGTAGCTTTACGCTCAAATAAAGACACGTGCCACCTGCTGTTTACAATATATCTTTCTTATTGGTCAGTTTTTGAGATTGTTCTGAGTGAAAGGAGGATTAAACCAATGGCAGTGAAGTTTGAACCATCAGAAACCGAAACAATTTTGCTTGCAGGCAACAAAGAGCTTGTAAGTGCACAAGAATTGACATCACAAGGCAAGATCAAAAATTGTCTTGAAATGAATTACAATATGTAATGAATTTGCAGATTTTGAAGTTTATAATTTGCACTGCCTCTAAAGTTTCACTGTCTATTTTCATTGTATTCTACAGTAGTCCATTTTGGGAATGTCTTGCCTAAATTTAGAGTCCTCTGCTCATCTATCCCCCTGGGTGAAATGTTGGTGCTCACCAGTGCATTGTGAATGAAGCGAACCATACCAACAACAGCAGTATTTAATGTCCAACCTTGTACCTTTTACTGGCCGAGCGCTGTAACCCCTGTACTAGAAAGAGGAGGGGCATTTGGGGGTGCACTGTATAACCAATCTACCCTCAGGAGCTTAGTGCAGCAGACGTGTGTGCAGACATCGCTGTCATCTTTATTTAGCCTTTCCCTGTGAGCCGAGCCGTGGCAGGGTCAGTGTAGCGATACGCGCTTGCTCGCACTCATACACATGTAAACAGTAGCAGCATCCCAAGAGCCAGTGTACAAGTCTAATGAACCTAGAAAGATCCCTTCTAAAGGAATCCAAGCGACCGGATCATCGTTCATGCCTCCAATTGGGAACTAGCCACCTGTGTGTGTGTGTGGACTGCACAGATTTTATAGATCATAATAGGAGGCTGTGGCATTTTCTTGGCCTTATGCGTGATGAAAGAATGTCATCTGCTGCACCAGACGTTGCATAAGGCTCAAACTTTTGTCTTTGTCAGGTCATATCAGGCAGATAGAGCAAATGGAAAAGTGATGTTTCAACAATCACCGCCCCTTGAATTAAAAAAAAGATAAGGTCCTCTATTTTCCTATAATAGAAAGGCATGAAACAGTCTAAAAATGAAATGCTTGGAATTTCCTAACTCCATTTAGGTTCAGAGTCTCTGCTCTTGGATATCAGTGCACTATGAGGAAAAAATATATAACAGAAACGTGCATTATTTGGGAGTAGTTGAAGCATGTAGAATACATGGTTTATAAATGCTGTATAGCCCATAGTCACTCCTCTGTCCTCAGGCAATACAGTAAAGCCCACAGTGAAAACAGCAGAACTTGTGGTCCGGTAAATGTATGGTTTTGTCAGTGTAACAGAAATACCTCAATTTCATTGAATAGATAGCTACTGTTGTGTAGTATGCTGTTTTCATATGCTGCTGATGAGATTAGATTAGAATTAGTTCAATATTCTAATTTTAAACCAACAACAGGACTTATATTGTAATAAGAAGCTGCTTCAAGCGATTTTGTTGAGTTTAAAGTGTATGAATAAGGTCAACACCCTTCACCTGTTATGTCTTCTTTATAACTACTGTTTATACCCTCTCTTGGTCAATAGAGAGCTTGAGCGACCAAGTTAATTTTTGTGGATTATGACCTCAGTCGATCTCTTGGACTTCATTAACAACAAAGATCTTGCTGTGTGGCTGCAGCAATATCACATAGCATCTCTAGTCTGTAACAGCTGCTTTTAATCTACATCTCTCCCGATCTAATCGGGCCCAGAGTCTGAGCCCTCTCCGCCTGGCTCTTGGTCATTTCACTCTGACAACTGATTTATTCAGAACAGTGGGGGTTCTTGGAGGTCAGGGACTACTGTGTACTGCACTGTCTTTCCTTCAAAAAGCCATTTTTGTACAGTACAGTACATTAAATATTCCTGAATTAAGTCTGTTAATGCTCCTGGTTGGTTAATTAGACAAAATACACTGTTTGTAATAGTTATCACTGAGAACCCTTTTTTTTTTTTGGTGAAAATTGACACCAGAGAGTAAAATGTATATGTTATTTTTTTAGATTACAGACTCTCAAAATTGTATTCACAGATTGCATGTGGTTTCTGCACTTATTAGTGAGCATATTCTTGGCAAAAAGGGCGTGTTTTGGCTGGTGGCCCTTCTCCCTGCAGCCGTCTTGTGGATTCCCTCATCAAAGCCATCACCATATGGAAACAGCTGGTCGCCCGTGTTGGGATGGTCTTTGCTCTGTATGAGGCAGCCAAAAGAGACTAGTGGAGCAAAGGACAGGGGGGATTTTATGCACATCACGAACAAAACATGTCACGTTTCAACAATATTATAATAAGCTTTTATCGTATCTGTATTTAAAGCCACTGTGAAAATGCTTCTTGATGTAAACTAGTCACAAGCAAGTACATGGATTTAAATGTGGCTGATCTGTATCTGATGCGATTCTCTTCATGGTGTCTAGTGGTAGATATGTTTGGTGGGAATCCCTGACATATATTTGACCTTGAATAGGATATCTGTGTGGCTTTGTGCACTGTTGCAGTCTCTAAACAAGTATTTAGGACAGCTTGGGTTATCCTAAGTCCTCACCTAAAAACCTTTGACAGTAAGTGACACTGCTAGACGAATCAACGCTGGAGGTCTTTTAACAGCCAATAGGGTAAAGGGCCAAAGAGTATGGAGCTATCTGGGGGGGAGGAGGAGCGTGGGGCAAAGAGGAAGCCCATGGCAGCACTGTGGTTTGTTCTGACACTAACCAACACACTGTCTGACAGGTCGACAAAGAGCAGCCTGTTTTTGTTTATGCCTGCTCTTTTGGATCTCATTTTGTGGCCCTGGGTAGTTGCAGGCATTCAAATGTAATATGTGTGTATAAAATCTGGGTGCTGTGATATACTTGGATTGCAATGTAACCTAATCAATGGTTTGTTGTTGTTGTTTGCAGCTAAAAGCCTCAGGAAAAATGCTTTTGGACCTGGTGTGCTCCCATATGAACCTCATCGAGGGAGACTACTTCGGCCTCGAGTATCAGAACCATCAAAAGATGATGGTAAGTTTGACAAAATCGTCGAGAAACCTCCTGGTAGAGCAGTTGGCTTGCTGCGTTATGATCTCTATTCATGTTTTCTAAACATTTAAAGCGGTACTAAGTAACTAGTTTACCTTAACCTATCCTTTCCGTAGTCCCTCTGCGGGTAATGGAAATGTTGATGGGATGATAGGCAGGGTCTTTCATCTCCCCCTGGTGTCTCTGGCCAGAAAACTACAATTGCAGCTTTCCTGCCTCCGACCCGGAGGCCCCAATACACACTAATGGAATCACGAAGAAGAAACTAACAGGCAAAGCTAACTGCGGGCTAGCGCCACTTAAACAGTATTTACAGCCAAGTTTGAGTAAAAAACATTATCTCTATTGTGTAATTGGATGTACAATATCCCTCTCTCCCTTTGTCTTTGCTGTCGGCGTAGTATTTACTCTCACGGACAATTTGAATAAAAAAACATGCTAGGACACCTGCAGTGGCCTCTAGGGGCATGAGTTACTTATGACTGCTTAAAACAAACGTGTACACTCCAAAGACATGAATGTAGTATTGAATTGATGACTGAAATTGCCCTCCTTGAGCCAGTATCAGTAGCCTTTTTCTGCAGTCACAGTCGATACACAATATGATACAATACATTCTGCATACTAATTAATTTCTATTCTGTGTAGGTTTGGTTGGATCACATCAAGCCTATTATAAAGCAGCTTAGACGTAAGTACATCCAAATCTAAGCTTTGTTGTTAGTTATTGTTTTCACTGACTCTCATGTTTTGTTATTATGTTTTTTCATGCAGGGCCGAAGAACACCATCCTGAGATTTGCTGTCAAGTTTTTTCCCCCTGATCACGCTCAGTTACTTGAGGAACTGACAAGGTAAAATCCCATCTCTTCACATCTATATGTCAATTTTTAGCCTTGTAGTGTCTTCCTCTACATGCCTTCCAGTCGATGGTAAACAAGCTTTTACTCTCAGTTTGTTGATGTAACTGATTTTAGCCGCAGCAAAGCGCTACTGGAGACGCATAATTGAAACATGTGCACTCGGTCCCTTTGGAGCGCTGTCGCTCCTCAGCTTTTCACTTCACATGTCATGGCTGCCTTGTTTACCCATTAAGTCTCTAGAGATGAGAGCGAATTAATGATTTTCTGGTTTGCACAAGGATCAAACTCATTTAACAGGCATATTTTACAGTAAAGCAGTAAAACTAAGATACAAGGGGATTATGTATTTGCATTTTGTGGCAGAGCTGGACATATAAGGGCTGAAGTTGCATGATTTTTGTATAGTTTTTACAGGTCTAAAGTAGCTGCTTTTATACTTAATTAATTGTTAGATGTTTTAGAGTGCTTTGGAGGAAAATATCATATTTTACAAAATGAAATGGCTTGAACAAGGCCCAGGCCAGTATATTGATAACAGGATTTGAATTTAGTCAGCTTGGATTAAGATCAAACTTTCTGAAATCATAATCTTTTCTCTTTCTCATTTGCAGATATTTGTTTGCCCTGCAGGTCAAGCAGGATCTTTCTTGTAGTCGTCTGACGTGTAACGACACCAGCGCCGCACTCTTGGTCTCCCACATTATCCAATGTAAGCCTGTCTTTAGCGCTGCAGATCAAAGTACCAGCAAATCAGACATCATTCTTCTTACTCATCGTCAGACGGCCCTCAGCACGTTGCTCCAAATCGATTATCTTTACGTTGCCATGGTTACTTTTCAATCAGAAGCCCTTGCTGAATGAGCGCACATTATGAGAACACTGGATATTTTTATAACTTGGCATTTCAGAGCTGTAGGATGAGGACTGGAGCTGGCATGCCCAAATGCAACAGATTTTTCAATATTCGAAATGTAGAAAGGATTTCAACTTTTGTTTCAAAATGAAGGGGCTCATTTTATTTGACGTATCTATTCTCAAGAAAGGATAATAACAACAAAAAATACTGAAATTGCTGTGCTCTTTTTCTTAGAATTGATTTGAATCTCTTGACATTTTAATAAAATGTTTTATACTTACATACATACTTATACTTACTATAAATACATTTACAGAGAGGATGATATGTTTCTTTATTAACATTGTTCATTCCTATGTCATAATCCCTCTAAAATGAATAAAGCTAAAGCAGAACAGTGCTTTATGACACTGTTGAACTATTGTGGATAGGAATGTGCTTTTCATTTACAGGCCACAAACTTTCTCTTGCCAAATTGCCTTCAAAATAACCCTTCTCTCCTTTCTTTTATCTAGCTGAGATTGGGGACTTTGAGGAGAGTCAGTGCCGGTCACACCTCCTCAACAACTCCTACATCCCGGACCAAATGCCCCTTATCGACAAGATCATGGAGTTTCACTCAAAGCATATGTGAGTCAATGGTGTGGAACCACTGTAATCTGGATCAAAGGCGCTGTACTTGCAGAACTCACTCTTGTATAGTTTACGTCATCAAGTCAAGGAAACCGTGACGGGCACAAGTCCTTCTCCTCATGCGTGAAAAGAAGTTTTTTTAGCTTGTTCTGCAGAGATGTTTAATTGTGGTTGTATAGGATAGAAACTATATAGAACTATATTAGTATTAGAATCAATTGAGTAATATTTTTTGTAGACAGAGTAATCTCTCCCAGTTGTGTCAGATCCACACAACATTATTGGACAGGACCTGTTGCTGCATTCTTGTGCACTGGACTCTGTTATTGGGCTTTTCTTCTACCCACTTTTCTCATTATAAGACTGGTGCTGTGCTTCCAGGGGAGTATTACTGGAAACTGTCCAGATCTCCTCCCCTCAGTTTATCGCTAAAAGCTTCACAACATTCAATCAGCAGGCAGCCACACTGTATAACTCCCTATTAGCATTAGCATCACTGCTTCTACAACCACTTCAACCAGTGTTCAAGCAAATTCCCATTATGAATTATCCACTCACTTGCAACTCTCTTAACCTCACTGATAAGGGTTGTTGTTTCTGGATAAATGCCATACTGAGTTTAACCTACAGGAGTAGTTGGCAACGTCAGGTTCTGGGGCCAAATCCCAACCCCAGCATACATCCTCTGCCCCTCCCAGAGGATTTTGTGAAATATGACTGCACAACAGCCTGTTAGATAGAATACACAACAGTTAAAATACTAAAAATAAAAATCTGGCAAAGGACACCCAGACCCCCCCTGTTTTCTGGAACAACATTATCTTTTGTACACTGCAAAGCCACAAACACTTTTCTTCAAGTCACTCCACAAAGTCACAATTTTGCTTCGGCATTTTCTATTCCAGTGCAATAAGTTAATCATAAAATGAAAATAGTAACTGTATATTATTTAAAAAAAAAGTACTGTTATTGTATTCATGTATTTGTGGGATTTTCTTTTGTTTTTTGTTACTAGAGGTCAAACACCAGCAGAATCGGACTATCATTTACTGGAGGTGGCTCGAAGGTTGGAAATGTATGGGATTCGCGTTCATCCAGCCAAGGATCGGGAGGGGACGAGGCTGAGCTTAGCAGTGGCACACACAGGCGTCCTGGTCTTTCAGGTTAGTTCTGCTCATGGCAACAACTCCTGGATTAAGGCGCTGACGAAAGAGTCTATACTTGTTTGATCAAGCGCTGTGTTTTAGGATAAGTTTTGGCTCGTCTACGTTGATCCATGTTTTGATAATGAGGAAATCCATTAAATAACAAAGTGTCAATCATGACTAGTTCTGAACAATTACCCCCGCTGTTTTGTTTTCACAGGGACAAAATAAGATCAACGCCTTCAACTGGTCTAAAGTGCGCAAACTAAGCTTCAAGCGGAAACGATTTCTCATCAAACTCCGGCCAGATCTTAATGTATGTGATTAAAGAAAGATACAGTAGAATGATGTAATTAAAAATGCTGATGAATTATTTGTATTAAAATCTATTGCTGGTCAGCAGAGCTCATACCAGGACACCCTGGAGTTCCTAATGGCCAGCCGGAACTGCTGCAAAATCTTCTGGAAGATCTGCGTCGAGTACCATGCCTTTTTCCGCCTTTTTGAGGAACCTAAACCCAAGCCTAAGCCTGTCCTCTTCTCGCGTGGATCGTCATTTCGTTTCAGGTAGCTACGGGGTATTATAAAGCACCTCGCCGCAGGAGCTACCCATCACCCAACAGTCTACCACAGCTCTGCCAGAAAAACCTCATCATTATCTCCCCTGTACTTGTCTCGGCAGCGGGCGAACGCAGAAGCAGGTGATTGATTACGTGAGGGAGTCGGAGTTTAAGAAGATCCCGTTTGAAAGGTAAAGCGCGCTGGCAGCTCTGACATATTTGGTTAATCTCTGGCTGGTTTTGAGTGTGTAAAACATTGACCTTCAACTCCTTATCTGACAGGAAACACAGCCGGGTCCAGTACAACACACGGGCGCAGCATAACATCAGATTGTCACCATTGCCTTCACCGAGACACCATGAAGTGCCAGAAGTTAGTTATTCATACATATACCAATATTATTTATTATTTATTTGTATTATTTTGAATATGTAAATTTGTGTGCAATTTCCACCTCAGTAGGAAACAGGAATACTGTACAGTACAGTAATAAATCCTTTCCATAGTCCCCTGGGGGCAATACAAGTGTTAATGGGATGATTGAGGAGGTCTTTCATCTCCCCCTGGTGTCTCTGGCCAGAAAACCACAATTGCAACTTTCCCTGCTCCGACCCAGAGGCACAATACACACTAATAGAATCACGAAGAAGAAGCTAGCAGGCTAACGGGCAAAGCTAACTGCAGGCTAGCACCACTTTAGCCTTGTTTACAGCCAAGTTTGGGTGAAAAAACTTATCTCCATTGGGTAATGGGATGTACAATATCCCTCTCTCCCTTTGTCGTTTCTATCAGTGTAGTATTTACTCTCACGGACAAATAATGAACAAAATAATGCAACATGCTACGACACCTGCAGTGGCACTTATGGCCTCTAGGGGCATGAGTTACTTAGTACTGCTTTATAAAATTTTGTGTGCTTTAAAGTACATGTATACCCATATTACCATCTCCTGCCCACATGTCGTCCTTAAAGAGGGGGTATTATGCTTTTTTCAATCACATAGCACCAGTCTATAGCACACTACAATGATGACGAAACCCTCGTTTGGTCTGTAAATGCAGTAGATTAAAATAACTGCCTTGTATAAAATTGCTCTCTCAAAATGGCTGTAGCGAATGTCTTGAAATAGGCCTCTGTCTCTTTAAGAACCTCTGACTCTTTCCGACACGCCCCCTCCACATGCTGTCTGTGGCATCAGTGGGGAGGGGTTTCTGCTGAGGAGCAGTGGTTGGTTACTCGGCTGGTGACGAAAGGTCGGAGGTGTCTCCAGGAGGTGGGGGCGTTCCTAGGAGGACTCAGGCAAACCTATCCCTAAAATGGCTGCCATCAGAGTTTTTACAGATTACTCACAAATATGTGAATGTGCCAAGGCAACACTTCAGGCATGTTTTTAATGAGGGAATGACATAATAACATGATGTAAAGCTTGAAAAAGTCGATTTAGCATAATACCCCCCCCTTTCAATGTCTCTGTCTCTTTATCAGCCTGCTGCTCCTGGGGACAGAGTGGAGTCTCCTCTCCGTCATTGGAAGGACTCTGTGGTTGTCAGCGCAGAGGATCCTGCACTTTCCCGGATCACGCGGGCCAGTCCTTACCACCAGAGGAACGGTCACGAGGAGCGGCCTGTATCCCGACCATTGGAGGAGAGCCGCAGCCCCGCAAGACCCACCAACATGGATGGCCCCAATATAGGTCCGCCATCTCGACCTACTAAAACCAGGGGCACTTACATCCCCTTTAGTGACTGCATAGATTTTGATTATAGCATTTCTGTTCGCTCCAATCAGAGTATGGAACAGAACTCGGCGCGCTATGAGGAGAACTGTCTAGGTTGGATGGGATATAGAGATTCCCCGTCTAACATGAGGCATGAGTTCTACCAAAGGACTGAAGAAGCTTGTAGTCCAGTAGTAATGGGTGACCAAATGGGTAGAAATAGCAGCAGTCCTGTCACCTTGCCAATAGTTAAAAGCGCAAAAAGTGTTACGGCTAACCAAAATAGCATCCAAAACGGCTTTGGGCCTGCCCCTTCTTCTAACTCTAACGACATTAGATCCTCAACTACCCCAAACCGTCACTCTCGATCACAAAAAGCGCACAAACATTTAAGTCAAGAAACGCGTCCTTCTTTGTCCAGGGCAGAACGCATGGCTGCACTGGAGCGTCGCATGATGGCCAATGGTCTTTCACCAGGTAGAGGCAGACACAGGCATAGGCGCTTAAGGCAAACCGGCTCCAACCACATGGGCGTGGTCCAAATAAATGACAGTTCCCCGACCAGCGCGTCGGAATCGAGCGAATCTGAAATGGATAATTCCCGGGTGAACTCAGGCAGCGCGGTGACGTCTGGGAATCCTGTGGAAGCTCAGCAATCTTCCCCTCTCCCCAGAAATAAGTTTTCCTTTGGGAGTCTTCAGTTGGATGAGGAGGCAGATGAGGACGCATGCCAAGCCTTTAGCGATGATGAAGTTGGACAGATCTTTAGCTGCTAGTCTTAGCTACATCTGCATTTAAAGCTTTCTCGTGTTGGCCCAATGGAGCGGGAGACGTATTGGTTTTGTCAGGCGACATGTTCATAGCGGTTGGCTTAAGCTTAGCGCTACCTAAGAAAAGAAATCACTGCAGGAGCTTGGGTAAGTGGTTCTTTTTGTAAGTGTTGCATTGGTTATGAGGCAGAATATTATACTCAGGGTTTTATGGCTGTTACTTTGAGCAGTTTAAAAATGCAGAATCGTCACTTTTGTTGTATCTTTAGAGATAAGTGCCAATAATTTCAAGTTATATGAGCCGTTTTTATTCCTGAGGCCTTGAATGAAATTTCCTATTTATTTAAATGTATCTAGTTTTACATATGTTTATTATAATAGATACACGAGAAAGACTGCTCTAGATGTTTTCAAGCTCAATAAAACTGAATGAGGAAGCATGCACTGTAAACATAGTAGGAGTAGCGAGTGAATAGGCAGAAGGAGAATGAGGACAGCGGTAGCAAGCCTCGAGACGGACCAAAGAGAATATGATAACAAAGAAAGTGATTAGTAAGTGAGTTGGGACAGAGCAAAAGAGTAAACCATCTTTGATATCTGTAATGTTCATTCCCTCAGATCGAGTGGTATAGTTGGTCCAATTCAAGCCAAAAGTATAGGCGCTCAGAAGAATGAGAGCCGGTTCAGGGCTGACTGTAATAGTTTTCCAGGTCATTGTGAGGTGAGGCTTGGTGTCTGCTGCAGCACTACAGTAGATGAGCTTCTTCATAACAGCTTATGGCTTTTACCCCTTGGCTCTCATCGCTCTCTGCACTTGACGCCTGCTTTTGTCTCTGTCAGTGATTTGCTCTCACCCCCTCAAAAACCCAACTTCAGAGTCCCTGCCATACTCCCTACTATTGCACTTTTATTCATAGTTTCCTTCTGGGCGGTCTGTTGCTCTTGTGTTCTCACTTTTCAACCATGTTTGTGTCATGTTTTACAAAATTATTTGTTGCAGACTCTGTATCTCATTTCCTTTTACTTTCTTCTTCTTTTTGTTCAGTCAGCATGAAACTGTTACAAATTGTCTGATTCCCTCACATGCATGCAAACCTGTTCTGTTTCTTAAATCATAAATATATGTTTCTTCAGAGATCAGAAAATGTGCAAATTATGCAAATGTGACTGGAAACATATGGGTTTGCAATAAACCAAAGATCACATGTGCAGTATGTTAATAATCTTTCTTAAATCTCACATGAATGTGTCAGTTTTTTGTTGATCATTTGTGTATTGTCTGCATGCTGCTTTGGAACCAATGATTCTTTATTCCGTGCATGTACCTTGTAGTAACTGTGTGTTCCTTTTCTTACGTCACAGCAGTTTCTAACATCAACTCGCCGACTGTATTTTCCACTTTCACAAATGACCGCAATAGTGACATTTATTTGGGAGCCCCTACGATTTACGTCAAAGCAATTTTTCTAAATGTACAATAGCAGAGTTTTGTTGTGCTGCGATATGAATGTATTCCAGATATACCAGTCAATAAAGGAGATGTTTATTGGAGTAAATCTTTTAAATATGGTTTTGCTTCTTGTTGTGAGAGTGTAGTGTATCCTGTCTTGTGTTGCTTTCCTTTGACCATTTCGAGTAGCCTTTTCTTTACTGCATATCTCCACAGACTAGTATGAAGATCACTTGTCCACATGCATTGAAAGACCCGATCCCCCTTGTTGCACCCCAGTCTGCGCTTGCGCGTGTGAGCTTGTTTAGCGACTGTAGTCCGGTAAATGTGTCTGGCCTGTGAGTTATGAGTCATGGTGATTCTCACTAGAGGAAGATCCCTCTTTAGAGCACACAGTGTTACTCACAACCCCGAGGACAAGTCTAGTCTGGGTCACGCTCTGGTTGCAATGTGATTTTCTCTTTGCTGATGATTTACATTAACACAAGCAGAAGACTTTCTTACTTGATTAATAATAAACACTTTGTGGAGGTTATCCAGACACAGTGTTTCATTAATTATAGTTTCTGATTTGTTTGTAAAGCCTCTCAGTCATAAAGGAGTTTTCCTTCGTAATTTAATATGATATTAAGCCCATACTGACTTTGTCTTCCTGAGAAAATAAACAACATAACATAAGAAAACCAACATAACAGTCCAAGTAATGTCAGAAATGGAATCCTGCTTACAATGTGTACTATTCAACGTGGTTTAACATGTCTTTAAAGTATCTTCCGCCCAGAGCAGTGGTAGAATATCTATAAAAGCACTAGCAGACAGTATGTGTTGTATTCCTGATAACACTGATAATTGTGTATCCACATCATCACTTGCCCCTGACCTCTCCTGCTGTAATGCCCCCATAGGTATAGTCACCCCTCACCAGTCTGTGTCCCCGTCCCACTCGCTTGGCCTGGTGAATGGACAGAAGTCCCTGGACCTGTGCAGCCTTAGCCCGGACGGACGACAGCCCTCGCCCCTCACCAGCCCCCTGCTCAACGACGCCTGTAGCATACGCACCGACGATGAGGACGATGTTAGGAGGAAGGTTTGTCATTTCAGATGCTCTTTCCACAAAGTCACTGTCTGATACTGAAAATAGCTCTGTCCCCAATAAGCCTCCAGTGGGACCATAGTATTTTCCACTCTCTGAGATGAGCTACATGGAAAAATGAACTGTGCCTGATCTTGTGCATAATACTTATAGTAAAATGAATTATATGTAGCTATAAGATACAAATACAAAATCTTAATACTGAAACAGAATTTAAATCTGATCATAAAAACAGTATTCTGAGGGGGAACATTTAAATACTTGTACTTGAGTTAACATTCATACATAAAAGCATTTGAACACCACTACTGTGTGTTAGACGTATTTACCAATAGTGACCTGACAGCTAACGGGATTGTTTAGCTAATGTTAAGCTATGGACAGTATTTGCTAGTTCCCCCTGACTTGACGTATTACTATAGTAATGTTCAATTTATGACACTCAGTCCTTAACTATAAATAGCAAAGGTAAGCCTATGGACTAAGAAAGACAACTTGCTAGCATCACTTATAAAGCCTAGCTTATTTGTCTCAAGAGTTAAAAGCTGCACAGAGACACCACAAGGTAGTTATAGAGTTGTGGAGAAAAACAACTGCCATGAAAAAAGTTCACTGCATTGCTTTGTTATATGAGGTCAGGATCCTGAAATGTTAAATTTTATTCAGTGCATATTTATTATATAGTATGGTCACGTACTGTTGTGTTTCTTCAGCGGTTTCCTACAGACCGGGCATACTTTATTGCCAAGGAGCTGCTGACCACAGAGAGGACGTATGTGAAAGATCTGGAGGTGATCACTGTGGTAAGTCCAATCTCCTGCTCCTGCTGTTATCTCTGTCTCTAGACTTTTGTGCCTCTTTCACCTTGGGAAGCATTCATTGATTATTCCACTTAGTTTCTCCATTTCAGTTTCAGCCGAGCCCAAACAAAACAGTAGGGAAACGGCACAGGGATATTTTGCCAGTCAGGATCTCATTTTATTATTCATTCACCACACTTTTTTCTGAAGTCAAGCAGTCATGGTTGGCCATGAATTCACAAATGTGCTATACTTTACGGGTCTGCATTGATTTACATTTGTGTATTTTTAGCGATGAATGGCAATGTGGACACATTGAATACTTTACACATTCTGGCCTTGTGTATATTAAGCTCCATATGTGCTCTGTCTCTCACAAGTCCCAGGCTTCCCACACAGCGTTGTGCGCTATAAGGGTGAAGTCATCTGATCAACAGCTGCTGCCCCGGTCCACTTCACTACTACTACTACTACTACTACTACTACTCTTACCACTGGCTTTATGCTATATGACTAGTGCTTCACATAATATTGCACTTTGGATAGTTTGGCAATGTATTGTGCAGCCCTATTCCTAACAGTATCTTTTTATTGATGTTTATTCCTTGTTTCAGTCTTTCCAGAGTGCCCTAGCAAAAGACGAGGCCACCCCTGACTCCCTGAAGACCACCCTCTCCTCCACGTTTGAGCCGCTACACAGATTCCACACAGGATTTCTCAGGGAGGTGGAGCAGAGGCTGGCTCTATGGTGAGATAGTTTAGCCCTCAGCACGTAACATAGTCCCCTGTTTGTTTGTTATCTCAACTTTTGGCCTCTTTCTAATGAGTTTTAGTGGCATTTAATCAAACACGGCCCGCTCCCTTTCGATGACCGAAGGGGTTGCTGTCTCCATGGCAACAGTCATACAGTAGAAGTGCTGTTTTGCCTGTGGGGTTTGTCGTGTGATCATTTTAATGACATTGTGCCGGTAGCCCACTGCATCACACGCTCAGACAGTGATGCATAAACTCTGTCAAGCTGAAGGAATTTATGCCCATTCACAGCAGCCCATGTGGGATTTTTATTCCCAAACCTGTCTCAGCACAATGTGATAGCACCATCGACTCCCATGCAGCTCAAAAAGCATATGCAAATCATTGTTGCACGTGTTGTTTATTACTTTGCATATTTAAATGATTTAGGTCTCACATTGCATAAGAGCGTGTCTCAGGGTAATTCCAACAAGCAGACATTTTTTTTATTGAACATAAGAAAAGTGAATTATGAATGTATTGAAGTACAAGCAGAATAATGAAGTTTGTGTAAAAAAAAAAAAAAAAAAAAAAAACATGCTCAAGGGAGACCCCTGCTGGTTGAAAGGCAGGGGTAGAAATGTGATTCCCGCACACAGCCAAACTTACTGAAGCAAAACGTCAACTTTATTAGGATTTCAAGGGATTAATCTTCCAAAAACTGGTCAGTTGACAGTCGGTCACTCCCTTGTTTCCCACACACTGGCCTCAAATGATTGATGTGTGTTTTTGTGACGTTAAACATTTTTTAACGATGATGTATATTTATAAAATGTATGATTTTCTATATAATTTGCTCACAACATACTTGAGATTCCTGTAAGAGTTTATTATTCCTCATTGTGTTCACTACAGGGAAGGACGTTCAAATGCCCACATTAAGGGAGACTACCAGCGCATAGGAGATGTAATGTTGAAGAATCTACACGCCTTAAAGGTAGAGTTTACTTAGACCTATTCAATATTTGATTATATGCATCGGGCGACAGAGGCAATACTCTCCACTCACTTTGCCTGTCTGAATGTGGGGAAAATGACTATAGTGTAGCACTTTGAGACGTTTGTCAAGCTTTTTTGAATATAAATTATATCAATGTTTTATAGCCATTGACGGCCAACTTGCACAAGCAGTCGGAGATCCTGGTGGAGCTGGAGAAGGCATGGCGGGGCTCTCGCAGACTGGAGACGCTCTGCAGAGACTTTGAGCTTCAGAAAGTCTGTTACATCCCTCTGAATGTTTTCATCTTGCGGCCGTTGCACCGTCTAATTCACTACAAGCAGATCCTGGAGCGACTCTGTAAACACTACCCAGCTACACATGTGGACTTTAGGGACTGCAGAGGTACTCTACTCACACTATAGTCAAGTTTATGACGATTAATGAGTTATTGTGCTGCTGAATAACACAGGCAACTTACTCTGTAGCGGCTTTAGCGGACGTATCAGAAGTAGTGGACCAGCTCCAAACAAGCGTAATCAACATGGAGAATTTCCAGAAACTTTTGGAACTGAAAAAGGACTTAGTTGGCGTGGACAATCTTGTAGTTCCAGGACGGGTACATATAAAATCAGCATTTGTACTTGACTGAAACTATTTGTCTTGAAAAATAATGGGTTCTTTTAACTTGTAACTTTTTTTCCTCCAGGAGTTTGTTAGGTTAGGATGTCTCAGCAAGTTGTCTGGAAAAGGCCTTCAGCAGAGAATGTTTTTCCTGGTAACTCAGCCACTTCTTGGTATATGTGATATGTCTAATTGTTTAACAGTGTGAAGTTATTGGAACGAATGTTCGCTCTTTTATCCTTTTATTCCACATTAGTCAGAGGTCCTGGCACACACAAGTCATTAGCTAAGGAAACTTTCCACTGGTTATGCAATGTGAAAAGATATACAGTAGCTGAAATAAGTACATCGATGCTGCTTTTAACTATTGCAAAGTGCATATTTATTTCTATTTGTCAAAATTCTGCACTAAATGCCCTACAGTTATTATTACAATTACAATTATTATCTAAGAATAAATAAATAATGATTGTTTGATTGTTTTTTTTTAGTAAAGCTTAGTAATAAATAGACAAACCCACTGTTTCCAGTCAGTGTTTTTACTCTTTTCTCAATGACCTTGACACTTTTCTCTCCCCTGTTATGTTAGTTCAGTGACGTCATTTTGTACACAAGTCGAGGGATGACATCATCCAATCAGTTTAAAGTTCATGGGCAGCTGCCGCTAAGAGGACTGACAGTGAGTATTGTCTTCTTATTAAACGGTTGTTTCCTTATATGGTTGTCAGTGCTTTGCCAATATCAATGCCACTAACAGCTGAGGCGCAGCTCATTTTAGCTCTGCCCCCCATGAAGACACGTAGCCTCACTGTTCTACACACACTGCCTTTTATCTTCCCACCTTCTGCTCTGTTGTGGTTTTAGTGTCCCAGATTTTACCCCTCTCTAATGTTGTGCTATGTCTCCTCCAGATCAGAGAGAGTGAAGATGAGTGGGGTGTGCCTCATGCCTTCACGCTGGTGGGACAGCAGCAGTCAGTGGTGGTGGCAGCAAGGTATGAAAATAATTCTTTGATGTCTAAAATTAGACCCTTTCGATTTGATACACAAAGAAGCAAATGCTAATTTATCTTTTTAAGGCAGTCCTGGAATTTTTGCACATATTGGCTAAATAAAATAAAATTTGCTCTCTTGTTGTTAAGTTGTCTGTCAGAAATGGAAAGGTGGATAGAAGATATTAAGATGGCTGTAGAAACAGTTAAATCCAGCAACGGACCATCAACAGATCTTCTGATGAGCGATCTCAATGACAACAGTAAGCCTTCTTTTATGCACAGATGGTCACTTGATTGATAATTAAGTTTGAAAAGTAGTCTGTTTTCCTTCTTAATGTTTTCATGCTTAATTTCTGTATGATCAGTGTCTTTGCTTTAGCGCGCCTCGGTCCCGTTCATTATCCAACTAATTTCTAGCAGTAACAACCTCCTGATTTCCCAGAATGCCCTGAGGACTCAGCAGAGGCGGAGTCTGAGGATGACATATCAACGCCGCAAACGCCCTCCGAGAGGCCCACCTCTCACCGTGGTAACACCATGGTGCATGTGTGCTGGCACAGGAACACCAGCGTGTCCATGATGGACTATAGCATAGCTGTGGAGGTACCAGCCCAAAATGCCGGCCTTACCCCAGACCTGACCTCTCCTCAGTCATCTGTTTAAGTGTTCACTGTTACTTAACTCACTTTGATTACCTCCTGTGGGAAAAGTATTCTGCTCATTAACAAACCCGGGCCTCAGCAATTCAGTTTCACAGAATCACTCAATGTGTCATGCTCTGTTGAAAACTGAAGTGCTCCCCGTGACCAGCTGCATAATAAGAAATTATTATGTATTATCTTATACTGAATCTGACTGAGAGTTGTGGATGCTAAATCTTTTATTCATGAGGATACTTTTCCCACCTCCTCTTGTTTTGGGTAACAGCAGTCAGTGTGGTGTCTTTATCTAAACAAACTGTTGCTTTCTTCTGTTGCTCTATCCTTTTCTTGTGGCACTTGAACTGTCTGTCTCTAAATAAAGCAAGAGCAGCACAATAGTTTAACTTAACCTCCTCAGCTCACTCCACTCTGGAGCCTGGTCTAATGTAGTGTTAAAGTTCTGCTCTAGCTATAACCCTGTTGTTCACAGCCCGGACTGGCCGCTCCATGTGATCCCTGCCACTGCATGCTTCCTGTGTTTCACCAATGTGTTTCTGTCTCTCCCTCCTCCCTCTCCTTTTTTCTCTGTCTTCTTTTGCTCTCATGCGTCTGTGCGTTGCGCCGTGGTAGAGGACCCTAGTCCTGTCAGGGAGAATAAGGCCCCCTCGGTGGGGCCCCCCAGTGGCCAGGGACCAGTACCTCTGTCTGTTATCTGCTGGTACCGAGTTCAGAACCTGTCCTTTAGTGAATGCTGCAAGAGTCTAGAGGTAAAAAAGCAAGGCAAAGGGAAAGGCCCATTTTGATTTGAATGTAATGCCCTTCAATAAGCTGTTGTTGTTGTTGTTGTTGTTACTATTAATAACAACATATATTGTATATTTTTTATTACATTCAAGTAGGCGAATGAGATACTGCTAATTAAATTATTATTCAATTGTTAATTAAAATATTTATTTAATATAATATTGCTTTAATACATTTAAAACATACAATTAATTATTAACATAGTACATTATAGTTACAAATAAAAAGAAAACCTTCATGCATACACAGAATACTGCATTTGTACAGTGTGTACTGATAAATGAAAATAATAAATATAACTTATACAAACATCAACAAATCTTGAAAAAGCAAAGTATGCATTGATTGGATTGTGAGTCTAAAATCTGGTAGATCAGTGGGAAATGGAATTAACCTGCTTTATTTGATTACCGTTTTTGAGAACATTTGGTACATACTGTACAATTACAGCTACATAGCACTGTTGGTCTGTGTAAGATTGATGGTTGGATTTCTCACTTGATTTTCTTATTTTAGAACCAGCTGTCTGGAAACCTCCTGAGGAAGTTCAAAAACAGCAACGGCTGGCAGAAGCTCTGGGTGGTCTTCACCAACTTCAGTCTGTTTTTCTACAAATCCCACCAGGTCAACAACACAGTTTCTGTCCTCTGTGTTCAGTGCTTTGTATTTGATAAATCTCAGTGCAGAATGTGAAATGTCGTCATATCTGACTACATGTGCCATTTTTGGTATTTAACCTGGTCTTTTTTCTCCTCAGGATGATTATCCACTGGCCAGTCTTCCACTGCTGGGATACTCAGTGACCATCCCCGCTGAATCTGAAAACATCCATAAGGACTATGTATTCAAATTGCATTTCAAGTCCCACGTCTACTATTTCCGATCAGAGAGTGAATACACTTTTGAAAGGTATTTGCATAAGCCACACAACTGTTTAATTGTTATCTTATACGACCTAATGTGTCTGTCTTGAATGTAGGTGGATGGAGGTGATCCGCAGTGCCACAGTGCCCGCCAGCCGCGGCCGTGTCCTCAACAGTAAAGAGCTCCATGTGCACTGAAGTTTATGCTCACATGCTTCTGGGTAGCATCTGCCCTCTCTACGCTTTCCCCTTTGGACTTTTCTTTTTCTACACATATCTGGGACATTTGTACATGTGTCCATGCACATTTTGGTGCTTTTTTTGATGCTTTAATGGTGTCACGTCCGCTGGTTTAGACTGCATCAGAGACTGCGTTTTTGGCATTTTTACACAAATCTTGAAACCTCTTTTTACTGGTGCCATTTTATACTCTTTTCTAATGGTCTCAATCCTCCCTGTGTTTCTGGTTTGATTTTTATTGTTTTTACAGCAGAAATTTAATGGTATAGTGTTTGGTATAGTATTCTTTTTAGATATTCAAACTAGCGCCACTAATTCACATTTCCTTTTTAATGTAAAAACTATAAACATTTCCTTAATTTCAGTGCCAAAATACATTTTCTATACCTTTCTACGGTGCACATGCCACCCTTTAAAGCCTAATGCTCTTTTCATACCTGGCTTACAATGTGATCACTAAACTATGAAAGTATTTTATTGACAAGTTTTTAGCCCGCAGTGTAGCCAGGGAGGTGCCATTATCGCCAGTGCCATTTCACTTGAAGTAAATATTTGTTGTAGCTATCTTGTATGGACACTTATCGTTTATGTTTGTTATTTTTTAAATTAATTCACCCCTTGTAAGAGAAAAATGTGAGTTCATAATCTTTGCATTATGAAGGTTATTGTAATGAAAAGCTTTAAAAAAGATTATGTGTGAAATGAAATAGTGACTTTCAGTTCCGAGCCGTTTGCCATCAGCTGAAGAAAGGCTGCTTCCTGTATGCACCGATCCTCCATGGGTCTAATCGAATGGTAATATGCATTTGATATGGTTTTGCGGTGAAGTATATTCAATGGAAACTACAGTTTGTTTGTTTTTCTCCATGCAACAGAAAGCTCTTTGGAAATGAAAGCAATAAAACACTTACTCAATGTAAAACTGACCTTGTTTCCCCTTGTAGCTGTGTTCTCTAATATAACCGAGAGATGGCGCCATTGATTTAAACTTATTGAGTCAGTACACTAGCACTGCCATCGTAATCTAACTGTATAGCGTTAACTGCACCGTTGATTAGCATAAATAGATTAGATATTATTTATGTTCCGCATTATTCCGCACATTTTTGCGCACTGGACTGCATCCAAAAACCGAAACCAAACGTTGATTTATCATAGGCCTGCAAAATGTATAAAAACACGTGTTACCTATTAATATTTATCATTGAACCAAAAGTTCAAAGTCCACTGTCAGAGCTGTGTGACTGTAGTAGTGACTCCTTGGGGCTCTCGCGGTGGGTTGGCCTTTGCCGGCGAGGGGCGGAGTGCAATGCGCGCACAACCAGATTATACACCTCCTGTCCTGTCCGCTAGCGCTGGACACAGGCAATGGAAATGACTCATATCCACTCTCTTTTATCATGTCAGTTAAAAGAGCAGGATTTTACAGGACAAAACAGAACGTGTAATGTTTGGAGAGTTTAGAGAAATATGGGACGACGAGGTGTGGGCGCGTCAACATGTTCACTGCTCGTGTGAGAGGCGCTCCAAGGAACGGATTGGCTAAATCTGTGATACGTCTAAGAGTTGGACTGTACTGCTACTATTGATGCAAAAAAAGTCATAAAATATGGCAACTCCCGCGCATCATCCGGAGACCAGGAGATTCACGCGTGGTCTGGGCAAACCTGGCACCGCGGCGGAGCTCAGGCAAAGCGTCTCGGAGGTGGTGAGGACGTCCGTTCTGGTGGTAAGTTTCAACACCCCGCCAAACTTGTGACTTTTTCCACCTTCTCATCTTTCTCTTGTGTTTGACACCGGAGGCACGTTTGGTTTAACTGCCGTTTTGCTTATATGGGAACCTTCTTTCTAAATATGTGGGAGCTGATTTTGGATAAACATGGGAGAAGAAGGAAAAGAGGGGAGGGAGGGGGAACGTGTCGTGGGCATGAGGGGTCAAAAATACAGGTCATGTTTGCAAATGGTGCCAATGGGGTGAGCAAATCCAGGCCGAGTTTTTAAATGATGTTCATCTTTTATATTTACACTCGATGGCCCCATTTCATCCCAGAATGTTTTCATCTCCATGTAAATCAGCACAATCTTCAATGATTCTGTGTGATCTTCCATCTGCTGTTTGCTGGAGGTGCATCTTCTGTTAAGTGATTGGCATGTCATCTCTTCTAAGACTGGATGGGTTAAAACTTGAGTCTATCTTGATTCGCTTTATGCACAACACCTATAGTCCATCATGCTTTTCTTTAAATTGGTTTGATACATAACATAAATATCTCTCAAAGCGGAAACAATGTGGCACTATTTAATACACTTGTTAATGAAAAACAGCAAACAAATGGTTAATTTGGGGGGTCATGGCCTGAGAAATGTGAGTACCCTAACCCCAAAATAATCAGTGCTGTCTAGCCCTCGTGCACCTTTTGTCAATGAGATAGTCTTTTTCATAGGGATGCACTGCCATGACATAATAGCTTCTCACAAGAGAAAGCATGTGGATGTGGTTTCAAGTTTGTGCTGTTCTACAGTGTCCAGTGACAGTGACATAATGACTACTTTGAGTCAGCATTTGGTTCCCGCCAAGTATCATTTTTCTATGTGTAAATAGTGTTTTCTATAGTTGTATGCATAGGCAAACAGGGTTTCAGGAATGACTGAATGAAGAAAAACAAATGACAATGCACAACAGCATATAGACAAAAATAGTTTTATATTTCAGTAATGAAAATCAGCACCAAAAAATCAATTGAATTCTTATTTCTTGTGAACTTTCTTTTGTCCTAATTAGTCATTATTTAATCCTCATTAAAAGTTCAGGGTTTGTTATGTTTCTTGGTCCACTTTGGTCTGATAGTCAGGATTTGTGAGAACTTTAGACTAATTAAGATCTTCATGATATTCATTAGGTATGATCTATTCAACCCGTGACTTTGATTGTGGTATGATATACTTTATTCTCCCTCAATGGCTGAAATCTGACTTTGGCACATGGTGTTGCATCAGATACATCCACAAACATTCTCACCATAAGTATGTATTGCAACCTGAATACTTCAAATTCTTGTACCGGCAGTGACCAGGACCTCTCCTTGCGCATCACATTGATAATTTTGTTACTTCTCTTTTTCTTTCTTTTTTTTTAATCTACCTTAGTTTAGTTTAGTTTAGTTTAGTTTAGTTTAGTTTACTTATTTATTTGAGCAGGGACAGTGTACAATATGCATTAACCTCAAAGGGAGAGATGCATTGTACCAGGTTATAGCACTTGTGCTAATTTCCACCTGTAGTCCCTGGGCAGATTGATGTCAACAAAGTCATAAAAATACTAATACAGAATAATACATTTCCCCAAAAACAGCATTAAAATCAACACACACTTCATTCATTCAAAGCAGTAGATTGCACGCTCTTGCATACACACCAATTACAGGACATTATGGGAACAAGTTTGTTTTAAAATAAGCCATTGTTTAGCCTGGTGTGAAAAAGTGTTAAAATTTACACATGTGGTCTGCCCTGAACATAAAACTTTGGCTTTATCAAAGTTAACCACGAGTATTCCTGCTTATTGTAGAGTATAAGTAATCCTTGTTTTTCCTGGGAGAAAGTTGCTTGGTAACTGTAACAGACACCGTCCAGAGCTCTTCTGTCACGGAAATGGAATCCTGACTCAGGATCCCAGACATCCAACCACACCTTCATATTATTTATTCATTTTCACCGTGGTGCTCTGCCAGAGAGACGCCTGCGAGGAGGAGAGCACAGAACAGGAATGCACGCTGGGAAATTAGCATGCTCTGGAGGACTGGCCTCATGTTGCTGTGTGAGCGGCATAAACATACAAATATGCGAGCTGTAGAAGTGGATGTATAGTTGTCTTGTTGGCTTCTTGTGGTCTACGGAGCCTCTCAGTGGGATAAGAATGCAACAGTAAACAAAAAATACGCTGTCCGCTAATTAATTCCTCCATGCGACATGTGCCACAGAGGGAGGAGAGAGATATCATTCATAAAGGGCATATTGTGGTCATGTGTTTTGGCTCCCACTACAATGTTTGCACTAGGGGTCATACTGTATGTATAATACCTACGAGCCCTGTAGTTTAGTTCCTCTTAAAACATGTCATGCAACTCTTCTATTAATATATCTCAATTCATCCTCTCTTTATTATAATCCCACATCTCATTACTACCACTATTATGTTCTCCATTCCCAAATACAATCCTACTGAATACCTGCTAGTGTGTTAGGTGCTTATGGAATGTACTATATTGTAAAGACACACTTGCTTTGCTTATCTTTGCAGTAGCATGTTGGACGCGTAATAAGCCATTAGCTGAGTCATCCTTTTATGTCTGCAATCTATTAAGCACCAGCTCGGTCCCAACGTAAATTCAGTATAGTATAGAAAGCAGTGCTTAATTTGATCCTCTGTTAGGGGGTGTGCATTCCAGGATCCGGGAAGTATTTGGGAGGATTTGAGACGATATAATGGTGTTTAATGAGAATGTTCCAGCAACTGTTTCGGCCTGTTCCTCGAATCCATCACATCAATCCAAAAGTATTCCCGAAACTTCCCGAATCAGCAAATTAAGCAGTGGTAGAGTGTATGCGAAGGTATCGGCTGTTTGGATAAACCTCATTGCTGTGAGTATGTGAAAGCTGTGAAATGAAATCTCTATTGGGATTTCCAACTCCTGGAGAAAAGAGGAGAAGGACATCTTGTTTGCCAAAGTATCATCGCTGGAACAGAAGTTAATTTATTTGCTGTCGTAATCCCAGAGCAAAACGGCTGACAAAACCAAACCAATCATTCGTGCATTACATCATCTAAAGCAAAATAGTCCAAAAATGTCTTCATGCAACTACATTTAGATATGATGATGCATGTTTTTTTTTTTTCACTTCGCTTCACTCTCTGTTGGTATCAGGTTTCGAGTATCACAGCACAAAGCTACTTAAAAGCCCAAGTGTCGGTAACTGAAAAGGTCAGATCAGTTCATTTCCATAAATTCTGAGCATTTCATTTGAAACACTCGGAGCCGGTGGGGAAAAAAGAACACTCCAAGACGAACTCTCGAGGGAGGGATACACTCCTAGAACAGGACAAGCCTGCAATAAATATTGGCAACAGCTGAACACTGTAAACAAAGAAATATGCCCTCTAATTAGACGGGAGGAATGACTCCATGTTTGAAGGGATTTGGTAAGTCTTTTCGAGAAGCTGAGATGTTGAAGTGGTGCCATTACTCAGTTGCTGTTTGAGAAATCCATACATCATGACATTCTTTTTGCTTTATTGGGACAGATGGTGAAATAATGCAGATTGACCTCTATTGACCTGATTTATAATCTTTGAATTTATTTATCCAGACCAATTTGATTTTGTGTCTGTCTTAACCCTTTATAATTGCAATAGGAAAAGCGTCTGATGACAGAAGATGGTTCAAATTTATGGATTATCCAGGTTTCAATATGCAGAGTAGGGAATTGTATAGAGAATCATTTATGTTCATTTTAATTAGTCATTCTGATGATAAAGCCCCAATGTCAAACTTTCCATTTCTCCCTGCCTGCTGCCATTTTATTGTTTTCCACACGTGTGTATGGATCTGTGAGTATCACAAATCAATGGCAGTTGGAAATGTTTAGTTAGTCTTGTTGTATGGAGCGAATGGGAGCCGTTGTGTAAGTGTGATCAATAGTTCTAACTGCCCCATGCCATAACAGTGGTCCTCTTCTCAGCTGCCCTGTGCCCTTGCGACCCCTGGGAACTGTAGTCTTTCCTTTCCTTTTTTATAGTTCAGATGGGGTCATTATTGGCGAGTGATGCCATTATCTTCCTCCAGCTCGGTGCACAAGCAGCTGAGTCACTGTATCTAAGAAGGACAAAGTGGGGATCTTGTATCTGTATTGAATTAACCATAAATATATTGATGATGTGGGCAATTTGTTGGTGGCTGGAAAGACACTAACTGTTGAATATGTCCGCTGGAGAAATGGTCATAATCCTTTATTGGTGTTTGAATTCGATTTCCTGTCCTATAGCGCTAATGTAAATAAACTAAAGCCTGAACACTATGAAGACACTATCTGTCTTCTCATTGTTTGGTTAACCTGTGACATTTCCTGACACATTACAAGACTCATGAGTTATTGCATTTTCTTTCCAAGGGTGTTTTTTATTCAGTTATATTGCTTATATTGTGGTTTGTTTGCATTATTTATAGTATTTCAAAAGTAACTGTTCAATTTTGATGTTCAGTTTTGGTAAATATTGTGCAAGAAAGATGCAGAAAGATTATTAACAGCTAAACTATCAAGTGCTTTTATTGTTGCATGTTCTGTCTAGTCCCAACAATCAAAAGATTACCCTGATGTACGACTTAAGCAGCTTGCTTTACTCTCCTCTTCAGCTGAATGAGACAACTTTTGGAGGATAGAGGTCATGGTGCCTGTTTACAGTCCTGGTAAACGGTGTGACTAGAACAACCCTGGGGTAGAGAGAGTGATATCCACAGAGTTCAATAATACATGAGGAGACTCTTAAGTGGTGCACCTACAGGGGGGGAGACTTTATGTAAACACTTTTAGAATTTCTCACATTTCTGCTTAAATTGATCTAAAATGTGGTCTGTTCTTCATCAAAATCATATGAATTAATGAACGGTGTCTGCTTAAACTAACACCACCCACACATCTACATGTTGCAGATTAGACATGCACAACGATCAGGATGAATCTTAGACCATTCGTCTTTACAAAACTGTTGCAGTTCAGCGAGATTCCTGGGTTCACTTACTTTTTCTTCCCTGTCCTGTGAATGTTGACATGTTATGGCCATTACAAATATGATAACATGTGATTTTAATTGAGTGGTATTAGGTAAAGCAGACACTGTTTACTCATTCTTGTAATTGATGTAATTGACCTCATTTTATGACCAATTTAGGCAGAAATGTGAGAAATTCCAAAGCCTTCACATACATTTTCCTCCCACTGTATATTAAGTCTATGTGTGGTCCACTGTGTAAAGGAAACAAAAACAGAAATTCATTGTTTGAGATCGACTTTTGTGACTTTAAATATTGATGAGGGCTAAATGATACCACCATGGGCCGATTATGTAACTGCTTTCGTGGAACTGTATTGTTTACAGGCTATTTTTAGTCGTGCTTTTGCAACGAATGCTGAATCATTATTTTTGCTGCTGTCTCTGTAGTACTTAATGGAAACCCATATCATATATTTCTGGTTTACTTTATTGCCCATGTAGAGCTATGTTTCGTCAGTAGCCGGGAGGATTTAGTCTATTGTTCAAGTTTTGTTTGGATGGGGGAAACCGGAGCACCCAGAGTAAACCCTCCCTGGCCTTGGGGGAGAACATGCAGACCCACACGGTCTGGGATCCGGGATCCACACCCGGAATCTTACTGCTGTAAGCGCTCTGTATACCACCCCTGTGATTCACAATCTTTAATACAAGTACGTAGGTCTGGACTTGTCTATTGGCAAAACTGCAAAACTGCACTCTAAACCAGATTTGCCAGTAATCTCCGTCTCTGCAGTTTCCCCTTGATTAGATAACTAACATAATCAAAATAAAGGATTTTCTTCCTTCTGTCTGACCCGCCTTTGTGTCTTATATCACATCAGACGACCAAAGCAAGGGCCATCGCAAATCACTTTAAAAGTAGACATAATATGCATTGGTATCAGTTTTAATTGTCTTGACAGATAGTACAGATAGTTCTTTTTTGTGTCATTCATGCTGTAACACTTTATTCATGCCATGGTGTAACAATTTATACATACCCCTCACCAAATTAACTATCTACAGCGACAGTGGCACAGATGGTAGAGCAGGGCGTCTCGTGATGGAAAGGTCAAGGGTTCGAATCCCGCCTCCTGAAGGTGCACACTGTTGTTTGTTGTGTGCTTTGGTATAACACTTCACCCACCTTGCCTCCAGTGTCTGCGCACACTGGTGTGTGAACGAGAGAATGAATGGGTGAGTGGATCCTTGATGTAAAGCGCTTTGAGAGCCTAATGTAGGCGTAAAAGCGCTTTATAAATTGATTCCTTTTACCATTTACATCTACCTCCATTGTGCCATTATGTGCATAGGAAACACGTAAGGTTAGTGTAGAATTGTTGGGTTTGTCCTGTTTACTACGGCTGCGCAGGGCCTTAGTTGTTCAGGTCAGTGCTCTCCCCATGCACAGGAGAGGGTACATAACCGAGCAGCTGAGAAGCTTGGTAACTCTAAGGACTTTAAGCTCATATACTGTCTGCTATACTATATTTTCACTAACCCTGTAGGATTCAACCCATTGGATAGCCTTCTCTGGCCTCAACACAGACTTCAAGATTGTTGTGTCAGTTCTTTTGCTTTGTTGTTCAGAGCAGTCACAGGTTGTTGCAACAGTAAGATATGTTTTGATGGAGGTATGCTCCATCAGGACGTCAAAGACAGTTTATTTCATTTTCTGTTCTTCTATCTACAAAGGGAGGACCCGAGCGGTGGAGGAGTATTGGCCTGTAGAGGGTCATAACCTTTAACAACATGGCAATTAAGCCATTAAAGGCAGCTATTTTTAAGCATAGAGAGAGAGAGACATACTTTAAGTTCATTACAGGAAAAGACAACGTTGTCAGTTTTGGTTTGGTTATTCAGGTTTATCTTCTTTAGTAAACTGATAATGATCTGTAATCAAGTTGATCCAGGTAAGTATTGCTTTTAAGTTACAAAGTGTGACAGTCAAGCTGATACAACCCTAACAGAGTTGTCACCTGCACTAACATATGAAACATACTGGAAGAACTAGTAACTTTTAATACAACAAGACTGTTCTACAGAATGGATAATTTGAGCGTTTGCATTGTTGTTTTGGCCATGTGTCAATAGCATTTATAGTCACAATTATTTATCAACCCAATTTTTGTGGTTCATTTTTACAGCATAAATGAAAAAAGCTAAAGCCCAGTATATTTCCCTGCTTTATAAACCTATTCAGACCCCCAGATATACAGTAGCTCTGTTATTTGAAAGGCCCAGCACATTAAATTGGAGAAATCTTTACCACGTTTATTCATTTCATTTGTTGGCGACAAAGCCTAGTATTAACCGTGAGGTGAAACTGCTCAGGCTGTGCACATGCACTGACCCCTGCAGATTAAGCTCATCGGATTAAGACCGGAAAGCACTATTCTCCTGACTGAACTTAGCACAAACACATTCTCCCTGCAGTTCGATTGAGAAATGATAAGTAGTCTAATGAGCTCCACACTTCTTTTTCGGACCTTTTGTGTAATGCATCCACTCTCTTGTGGTCTTTTTTCCATCTGTTATTGCTGTATACCTAATCATCATGCACCATGAATGAGAGATGGCTTGTAATTGTGGTTAGACTGCTACTGCCATGACAGATTGATTGAAGGGTGGACTTGGGCATATATGTTGATGCTTTTTAGACCGTATCATTATTTTTGCCTACCTTAAGGATTTCCACTTTTGAACTCTTCCCAGTTGGGTTAATTGTGAATGAGTGGCTTTAGGGAGGTAGTGACCTAGATCTTTGATGTGTGCCATATGCTCAACAGACTTAAGGAAAGAAAGTTACACACACAACTTGTGGAATTCTCTCCCTTTACATATTAGAACTGTAACATCTTTGGAGAGCTTCAAGCGCTTGCTGAAGACTCACTTTTTTGCACTGGCCTTCGGCACGAGCTGAGCTGAGCATTTTTCTCATGTTGATTTTATTATTCTATTTGTATTAAATGTTGATGTTTTATTTTATGTATCTGTACAGCACTTTGGGGCAGTGGCTGCTGTTTGTAAATGTGCTCTATAAATAAATTTGACCTTGACCTTGACCTTGACACAACTCAATACACAGATCTAATTTAAACAAGGAATAAGTGTAGCGTACAAGAATGTGAAAGTTGGCTAAGTAACTAGACTAAATAACGAAAGACTTTATCAGTCTAATCTACTTAAAGCCTCTGGTTTAGCCCGGTGTAGAGCAGTCTGGCCTCCCTGACATTAGCTGGTTCTGGTCGCTGACCTTCTGTGCACAATTACTACGCAGGACAGAAGCGCAGGTGCAGCAACATAGTGATTTGTTTTTCTTTTTTCTATATCTTTTAATCTCTTACCACTTGCCTTAACCAAGTGTTTTTTCTCCAGATCAGTTTTACCCAAATCTAAAAGCTTCTTGAAAACGGTGTCAAAATAGCGACAAAAATTAGATGAAAATAATGATTAAAATGCAACAAAAGAGCAACGGAAAAGTGATGAAAAAGTGACAGAAATCTGAACAATAATGTGTGACTAAAATGCAACGGAAAAGTGATGAAAAAGTGACAAATAAGTGACGACAACGCGACAACAACGTGAGGAAAAAGCTCCATTTAGATGAGTTTTGTAGGTCTTAGCTTTCATCTTGGTAAAGATGAACTGGAGAAAATGCACTCGGTTAAGGCGGAGATTAAGAGATTAAACCCAAAGAAAAAATTGAAGTAAAGGTTAAACACTACACTCTTTCTCAGTTTGGCTTTTTCCTTTTTTCCTTTTTTGAAACTTGTGTTAGTTTTTCACAGAGCTTGCGAGTATGAGCATTGCCCTCCCTGAATTGAAGAAGGCTGCACAAGCAACAAGCCCCCAATAGGGATGTCCTTTCCTGATGCAATTATGCAACCTCAGTATGGTTTGAAACAGGCAAAAAGTATGTTCCATGAGCTCATCTGCACCTTTGCCTCTTGACATCTTTATACACAAAGAGCAGAATGTGGAAAAGAAATCTGCACTTTGCTACACTTTGTTATACATCTGTTCTGTAAAGCCGTAGGGTATTCTGTTTTTTATTCAGAAGTTTAGGTACATTCCTTCTCTCACTCTCTTCAGAAAGCGAAAGTGAACACGTTATCCTCGTGCTGGGAATTCCCAAAATGCCCTCTGTGAGCAGCTAAATGCATCATTATTTAAGTCAACATGCGATTCTACCCTGCTGCGCGTAAATCTAAGCCTTCCGTATGATACAGACCAGGTTCCCACGGTGCACGCTGTTTGCTTAATTAAACGTGGTTGAAAGCAGGTCTTATAGGGGCGGTCCGGGTTTGTGTGCTGCGCGAGGATGGGACCTGACAGTGCCTGAAGGGATCAACTCTAATGACTTTCCACTATGTAACGCGCATAGCTGGCATTCCACGCACTGTAGGCCTGAGAGCGGAGGAGAGGGGGTGTGCAGGGAGGGCTAAAGGAATGGGTAGCTCTGAGGCAGGTTTTCACATCCTCGCCTATGGGGTTGACATGTAATACCTTCGAAAGATTCACTGTAAGATCTCTGTAAGCTTTTGTGAGAAATCGACTTCAGTGTTTGGGCTCCAATAAGACGTTTAATGACTGTTTTGTTTCACAGCTTTGTTCTTTGTTTGATTTGTTTTCAGAGATTGAGCATAGGAGGCAGGCCTGTGCTCCGTAGTTGTAGAAGATGAGTTGTATTTTTTTTTTTTGATGGTCAGCACTTGCCTTTGTGCATCGTGAGCTTGCTGGTGCTATAGTGTTATTTTATTGTAGACATTTAACATTATAATGCAGTGTAAATATCAGGGGTGGGGATGTTGATATCTCACGACACGATTCATCAATTCAATTCAATGGGGTCAGAATTAGAAATGATGCAGATCATCAGTGCATCAAACATTTTTACTACAATGTAATTCAACCTGAAAAGACTCACAGAAACAGAGTGGCGTTAGGAAATTTTATAGGACATGAATCGTATTTGGGGCTCAGACCCTGGCGGAAGATTGCACTGACGATATGAAATACACGGCGATGATGAATGTTATTAGACAGAATCTTACCCCGGAGTCTGGACACTGGTGGTGGTAGAGGAGGAGACCCGGGCCGGCCAGTTGGCAACGACGAGCAGAAACAAGGAGAGGCCAGGTGGAGGAGGGGCAGAGGAGGGGCGCAGCACAACTGGGAAACGGCTGAGGGATGGATGACGGGAGCTTAAGAAGGGGTGATGAATGGCTGAAGCAGGATTGAGACGCTGCAGATATTGGCTGACGTGAAGGTGCGGCTTGAGATGGGACTGTGATTCCATGATTGGTGGAGGGCTGAGGTGATGAGGCAATGAATGAATGCTCTTCCAGCATCTTCCAGGTTGAATTTGCGCTTAAGCTTCATTTGAATTCATCATACATAAATGAATTTGAACTTTATTGTTTTTGTGGGTATTTAAAATTATTAAATCATTTGTTGTTGTTGTTAGTCTCTGCAATAACTTAAACTTTTACAGTAACTAATAATACTAATTTCCAATCAGAATCTGTTCTGAGAAACAATACATCTAAAAAATATATAGGCTATATTTTGTTTTCCCCACGTCTTATCTTGCTGCAATATTACAAGTATTCAAGTAGTAAAATGTCATTCAAATCATGACACAGAGCGTTTAAATATGTTTTGTTGTCGTTGTTTGTTTGGGCTCAATGACCCTGAAAATACCAAAGTTGTACAAGGGAGTTCCAGACAGGTCACCCCTCTAAATTGCTACCCAGCTCAGCATCATTGACTTCTCCTAATCTCCACTTGGACAGGTCAACAACTCCATCCGCCACCGAGCAAACAGTGAACGCCTTCACAAGATAGACCCTCTTTACCTTTCGACCTTAGCAATGTTGTGTTTTTACATCTCTTTGTGTTTGAAATACCAGATTCATCACTGTTGTGTTGCCATAGAAGCCACATTGTCTCTCGCTCATGACATTTGACACATTTGGACTCCACCAAGTGCCAATAATGCAGTGAACGCTTCTCGTATTTGCACATCTTTAGGCCTGAGAAATTAGAATTGGCAGTGCCATATAGTACCAACGTTTCTACCAAACAAGGATGTGTCCAGAGCCTGTGTTTCCTCCGTCAGGAAGGGCGGGGTCGTAAGAGAAGGGGGTTGCTTCAGGATTGTGCCAACAAACTGGAGAGTGAGGAGCCCATGAACAATTCAAAGGCTAGTTGTGCCTGAGAGGTAGACCTGCACATAATTAAAAGAAAATGTTTACTTTTTGAATGTCATAATTTCAGAGGGAGGGCAGTATATTATAACATGGGGATTTGCTGGTTTTGAAAGATCAATCAAGTTCAAGTCTTAAAGTTAGGGCTGGAGGAAATGACAATGGCAAATATACATTTCCCCCATATATTGATCAATCTTGATTTGTATTTGTTATTATCAGGATACAATTGTGATTAAGTGCACATCCCTACTTAACATCCACGCTTAAATAAAAATCCTAGTTCATTTGTCCTGCTTGTGCACAAACCTAATTGAGTCAGTACATCATCCACAGCTTGTCCCTTTAAACAGCTGGTTTGCTCCTCCCAGGGGAACCTTATCGCACCTACACTTAAACACTGGCACATGTGCATGAACATTACATCCTTCTTTGTTTCTTTCTATGTTGCGTTTCCTCTCATTGTCGTTGTTGACCCTGGCTCAGGAGGATTTCCACTAATCACGAACAATGAGCCCACCGAGATTAGATGATCATTTAAAGTTCCCAAACCCAGCTGGTATCCACTGCAACTCTTTTGTGGAACATTGCTCAATACCGTCCTCGAAAAGTACAATATAGAGATGTATTTGACAATAGTTAGTCATGATGGCGAAATACCTGTTTGAACACGAACGCTCACCACCGCTGTGATTAAAGCTGCCTTTTAATCTGCTCAGGTCTCTATTTTGCATTATAGCTTTTTAATCCTTGCCATCTGTTCAGACATACGCTTGTTGTATTCTCTAAAGTATAAACAACGTATTTGGATTGATATTTATTGTTTAAGTACTCAAGGCATCATAACCACTGACACTGATATAAATACTGTTTATCTTACATTAATTGAACTTTGGTTACTTATTGTGACTGTATGATTAGACAGCATGGGTGGGACCCTGCAACCAGCTTTATTGTTTTATCTTAATTAATTTTTGTTTTATGTCTTCTTCTCTCAAACGTTTTTTTTTTTTTACACTGCCCATCTCTTTCCCTTACTAACAATAATCAGAAAACTAAAATGTAATTTGACCAAATTGATCGGATCACTGTGGGATCTATTGAACACGTGTTGATTTGTGCACGGGTCAAGGCATATGGTCACCATGATACCTGCAAGTAGATCAATTAGATGTACTATAGACGGTATATGATGTTATCTATTCCCATCAATTTGATTGAATACATGATGTAAAAGTATAACCATTACATATTATTCACATCATGAACAGATGAATCAGGCAGTACTGGACCAGGCAGGAACCACTCCAGAATGTCTCGCCCCCTGATGGCCCCTCTCAGGCCAGTATAGGCTTGTCCCGTGGATCCCTCTCCCTGGAGTTTCCACACTACATGTTGAAGCTTGACTCTAATAACAGCCGGGCCTCTAAAACTGGCTTCACACCTGGATAATGTTCGGCCAATGACCCTGCTCGGCACCATTCTTAGTCACCACTGGCACTACGCTAAAGATAACACGGGCCAAATGATACGTTGCTATAGTCTGTTGCTACATGCTACTTCAAACTTCCTTCCGGCATGTCCACAATCACCTCTTCTGCCTGAGCAGGGATGCCAGTGATGGTTTTCACACCGAGTTGCTGGAATTGACATGCATGTGATGAACAATGGCTGCTTTATACTAAGTCTGTGAGAGCAAGAAGGAATAACGTCAGGCTTACGTGTCTAAAAGAGCTATTTTGCAAATGCTTGTCACCGGATTCAGAAGCTATTCTTAGTGTTCATTACTTTACTAAAATAGTTTGCAATGTGGTTAATAGCTTGACTTGTATCTTGCATTGCCATTATGGTCCTGGAGGGGGCAGTAGAATCATTCATTTATAACTTGAGTTGAGATAATCTACTTGAAAGTAAAAGTACTCCACAAAAAAGGTAGTGCTGCTATAATTATCATAATAAAAGGACTTCTATTAATTGAGATCCTATCCCAGAGTATTGTTTAGTATTGTTTGTATAGGAAAGTGTCCTATCATTGTATCGACTACCTACTACTGCGTACTTGTACAAGTCCTACTGACATACCACTCACTTACCACTGCTATGCGATCTGCTGAGGTGTAATATGAAGTACGTGTCTGCCTTTTGTCTAAAATTTATGTTGTACAAAGTGCAGTGCCGTTGATTTTCACCACAGTAATCCCTAGTTTTATGTTTTTCCATTAATGTGATGTTTTATTTAGTCCTGTGGATGTTGTCCTGTGCAGCTAAGCATTATTCAGCAAACACAAACTCCCCGAAATGGCAGTTTAGTGCTTGAAAAATGCAGTGCGATCAGTTTGGCCAAGCAAAGTAAGCAAGTATTTATGTTTTATGGAATTACACCATGTTGTGTCTAGTGAAGCCAACCACAGCTGGTGGGAGGGAGGGAGGTTGGGAGGGAGTTAGGGGTGTCGACTGTCAAGGGCCCTGGGGGGTTTGGCACTGCTTCAGACCATCAGAGCTGGCACTGAGGCAGAGTTGTGTGAAGGTATGGGGGATTTGGAGCTTCTATTAAAGATGGTGGATCTAGAAGTGAAACATCTGAGCAAATGAAGCAACAGGATTGAACACTACAGGCACCATGTATACTGTGTTATATATATATATATATACAACACAGTATATGTAACATGTATACTGTGTTAGATATATATTACTAGTACTTTTTCCCCTTACAGCTTTTTTTTTAACTTTTTTTTTGTGTTTCTGAGTGTTTCGTGAGAGCTGATTTAACAAGTGAATTTCTACATTGTGAAATCAATAAAGGCTTATCTTATCTTATATATTTATGTGGGCTCTGTGATAAATATTTTGTGCAGCTCTACTAGTTCTACAATAGTGTAGTGTAATTTGGTTTGAATGTCACAAAATAAAAGCATCCATATAGATAGATCCACTATAGATATTTGATTTATTATGCTTAGACATTTAATTTATTTCAAACTATATATTGGCAAAACAGTTTCTCACCATAACAATGCTCACCACCTGTGAATAGATTGTAATAATAGCTCCTCTATTTTTTCCTGGGGTCCTTCGCTACAAAGTAAATGGTTCAGCACCCTTCAGGAAAATTAGGTGTTTTCATCTGAAAGGATAAATAAACCATCCCAAAATACGACTGAGTGAAAGGAAGAGGATGTGGCTCTGGTGTTTGTTTTGTACCATTTTAAGAGACAGGAGAGCCCCAGTGTCTGCTCCAAGACAAACATACTGTATGCTGCTGAATCCTACCAACAAAAGTTGGACTAATTTCCAATTGCAATGCGGCAAATAGAAAGACAAAGCTACAAACCACTTAATCGAATCATAGTTTAATGACTTTCTATACAACATTGTACAACTTGAGCCTGTGTGTATAATATTACTTCAACCACTGCTCCTGATCCTCCATCGCTAGTCCTACTTCTACTCCCATTCTTCAAAGGGGGGGTATTATGCAAAATCGACTTTTTCAAGCTTTACATCATGTTATTATGTCATTCCCTCATTAAAAACATGCCTGAAGTGTTGCCTTGGCACATTCATGTATTTTTGAGTAATCTGTAAAAACTCTGATGGCAGCCATTTTAGGGATAGGTTTGCCTGAGTCCTCCTAGGAACGCCCCCACCTCCTGGAGACGCCTCCGAGCTTTCGTCACCAGCCGAGTAACCAACCACTGCCCCTCAGCAGAGCCCCCTCCCCACTGATGCCACAGACAGTGGCATCAGGGGGCGTGTCGGAAAGGGTCAGAGGTTCTTAAAGAGACAGAGGCCTATTTCAAGACATTCGCTACAGCCATTTTGAGAGAGCAATTTTATACAAGGCAGTTATTCTAATTTACTGCATTTACAGACCAACAGAAGGTTTGGTCATCATTGTAGTGTGATATAGACTGGTGCTATGTGATTGAAAAAAGCATAATACCCCCTCTTTAAAACAATTTCTTTTACCACTACTAGTCCTACCAAAATCCACAACCATTACTACTATTATTTGATACACTCTTAGCATCTGGCTTTCTGGCGTCTTGGGTCAGTTCATTCCTGTTATGACTTCTATTACGTAAAGTTTAAACCATGTCCATATCTTTCAAGGATTAAAGGATTTACACTGCACATTTCAGTCTTCTCTCAAATGGGACTGCTCCTGGGCATAACAAAATGTGCACAGCAAACATTTTAAAACAAATCTCAGATCTAATCACGATTGCAAAACACGTCATGAAAATCGCAGTTAGATTTTCTGGAATCCAGCAGGCCTAATGTGGAAAGGCTTTTCGCCCTATTGTTTTGACAAGGTTTACTATCTCACATCAGCAGGAAACAGCCACTTCCGATGCAAGTTTCTATGGACTTTTAGGGGGCAGTATATTTACCTGCTACTTTCATGGTCCTAGATGATGTCACTTAAACTCTTGGATCTACACATGGAAATTCCATATGGACCTGAGCTTTAACCCTCAGAGGCACCTCTCCGCACAGACCTCTTCCTAAAGCCCTAAAGCTTGCTCACTCTTGGACATTGTTGGCCCTTTTGTTGCAAGAGCAGTGTTGGTCAATTTGAAAAGGGGAAACTCTCACTGACCCTGATCCGTCCACATGTGCTAGCTTTGATGTCCCTAATGCAGCTCCACCCACCACTTGCTGCTAACAGCTTGAACTGCTGTAGCGATACAAGTGGGGTATGGGGGTTACCGTGGGCCACTTTTGGAGCAGATGTTTGGACTGTATTTTGGTTATTTCAGCTGGAGATATGTATCTTTATGTAATATGTTGACTTACTTACCATGGATACGAGGTAAATAACTGAAAGCCTCTGAACCAGTTGTTCTCAAAACTTTTCACATCAGGTGCCACCTCTTAAAAAGGAAATATTTCACCTTCCAAGTGCCATCCCACCTAGATCAAGATTAAATCAGTCTTTTCAAGTATGAAAAAAAATAATAAAGTGTTGATATATTATATATGTCTACACTGAGTGCAAACCATACCAAATGCATTTCTAAATCATACATGAAATGATCTCTAATTAAAACAAATATGATCTAAAATGGCAGATGAGTACCACCTGAAGAAGCCTAGAACCAATAGGGGGCTCGTCCGGCTCAGTTAGGTTAAGGGAAGTAACAAAAACCAAGATGTAAAATTATTAAATAAAGTTGTAATTTAATAAAAGGAGTGTAAAAGGTAAATTTAACAAAGGAGTAACCAAAATAACCAAACTAAGGCTATTTACAATATTAACAAAGGTTAAAGGGGCTAGATGTAAGTTCGTCATTACATGCTCACTACTGGCACCTCAGGTCATACGTGTAACTGCACCTTCTATATTAAACTCGTGCATCACGGCACTTCGGACCCGAATTAACACCTTTTTGAGTGACAGTGCAGGATTTTAGAGGCAGTTGTGGTGAACAGGTCTAAGCTCATTCTACACATTAGGACATTGCTGGAACATGTAGGGGGAGGAAAATACTTCATTTTAACATTTTTAAACTCCATCTAGTTCCTTTAACCAAAACAAAGTTACTCAAACTAAACAACCAAAATCGTAGTACACAAAAATAAACAAGACGAACAAATTTAGGCCTGACAAACATACAAAACAAAGTCATGACTCAACAAAGCGAGTGAACGTCCCAAAAAGAGACACACCTGAACTAAGATAAGATAAGATAGCCTTTATTGATCTTGCAATGGAGACATTTATTTGTTACATTCAGCTCTTAGAAACACTCAGTGTGCAAATAGGCAGGAAATGTCAGAAAAAAAACAATTAAATAGTAAATAGTGGTATCTTGCACACTAACGACAAAACGAGTGGTCCTGTACACAAAGTCTTTAATGACACAAAGGCACACGACACAGCACAAAATGGCATACTGGCCACAAAGACCAGCGGCCCAAATGTCCTGAAGTGTGGCCTTTTAAAGGCGTGGCTGCAACAGGTGGTTGATCAGGGGCCAGGTGTTCAGATGCCGCACCAATCAGGACCAGGGACGAGCAGCCAACCACAACCGAGCTCGAAACCAGTCCTCCAATTGCAGGTCAGAGCTCGCACAGCCAGGTTTCCATGGAGGGAAAGCCAACATTAACCACACACACACAACCTAATACAAAAAGGAAGGAGCCTGTTTGCTTGGGGCTCTAACAGCCTTTTCCAAAACAGAATTAACAACAGGTTTATAACAACTTGGATGCAAATCACTTTTTTTCATGGTATAAATCAACTTGTTTACCTATAAACTCTTTATACCAATAAAACTTTAACTAACTGTGATCCATGTATTAAGTGTAGGGCCCAGCCATCACAGAAAAAAACCCCAAAACAATCTGTTCAAAATTAATGCCAAATTTAAACCGGTGAAGATGCATGTTTCCAACTTGTAAATCCAAGTGTAACCAATAGGACAATGTGATGCCTGACAGCAACAATAGCAGCAGTAATCCATCCTGCACCACACAGAGCAGTCATCCTTATCTTCTCTCCAGCTGTTCCACATATAGGCCATGCTCTCATGTACACACCAGCTAAAACTGTGACATAGAGCCGACTGACTTATTATTACCGGTTGACTGATTGACTGACTGGTGATTTGAATATTTGATCTAGGTTTGGTACCACAATAGGGTTGTGCGATATGCCAAAAAACAGTAAAAGCCATCTGCTGCATCCAAAACGTCACAATTCAGTGTAATTGGTTAAATTCCTGCCACTCACTCAGAGCATGACGTGACGTGAGTGGGCAAAAGTGAGCGTAGGCAGAGAAGCAGTGAATGGCGATATTACGATCGCTTCGAAATAGCAGATCCAGATCAACCACCAGATCATTCGTGTAATCGATTTGTTTTATATAGCTGTACAAACCTGCCAATTTGTCTTTACACAATGGAAGATCATCCTAAAGCATAGCATTCACGCCCCACAGACCTCACATTTTACAGGTCTATTGTGTATTGTTTGCCGTCTTAGTAACAGCAGCAAATGCAGAAGAAAGCGGATTACGACAAACGGACACTTTTATGCTAAATTGTGTGTCATGTAAAGTGCCACAAGTTCTGGATTCCTAGCCTTGCAGTTTTACAAGTCCGACACCAGATTACTGCCTGCCATTACACACATACTAAGCCTTTAAAACCCTCTTAGCATCAAGGATAGAGAGTGGATCAGAAAAGTGTGAGAAAAAGGATGAACCAAAGTGGCAAATGAATTTTACACAAATCAATAGGCTGCATAAAGCATATTGTACTCCCAACAAAACCTCCTTACTCCTTACAGCTTCAGCAAGCCGTGCAGTTAAATGTAGTTCACTGTGTCAAGCTCTACTGAAATATTAACACAAGAGCAGCTAAGGGGAGTGTGGATTCTCTAGAATGGCTTTTGAATCATCAGAAGGCAATTTTGTTTATATCTTTGCGTCTATTGCAAACGGTACAATTGGCTTTTCTTTTCAAAGACTCTAGCAATAGACCGACAGAGTGTGACATTTGTGTTTAGTGTCATGTGAGTAAGCACAGCTGCTGCCAGTTGTAGCATGTGTTTATATGCTTGGTCTTTTTTTTTTTTGCCTGCAAGTCTGTGACCTACTCTTCCTTCACAAGACTGGACACAAGATTTTTACTGAATGTAAATATACTGTGGCTATTTGCCGTCATGTGTCAGATTGCTTTATGACTTAAATACAGGTTGTAATAGTTTACTGTTCATTTTGTATGTTACCAGAAAGCTTCTTTTTACTCTTCTGTGCTTGAAGTGCACATTCAAAGTTGCACTATTTAATAAGGCAGCCTTTTATAACAAGAAAAGGAATAGCAAGGTTTATTATTAACACACACACACGGAATATCCACCTTATTTTAGTTTAGTATTATGACATATACCCTTGTTTCCAACTTTCCTTTTCTACACAGACCACAGTCTCCAGTCTGAGTAACTAATTGACTAATGAGGCTGAATTTGAAGTCTATTCCAAAGATCCTTTGATGCAGCATTTGGAAGATTTTGATAGTAGCCTACTATCAGTCCAGGCTCTCGTGATGACTTTGTGTTGGTAACGTGACCAATAGTAGGATTGCTCTAATCTCTATTTTGCATTCAAATGTTGTTAACTCTAAGATTTTCTTGTTTTCTGCCACTAACCCGTGACTCTCATTTGAACTAAATAAGCACTCAGCCATATTGCTTTTTGCCTGAGAATCTCCCTCTGTGTGGAAGACATAACCTATTTATTATGCTCTCGAAAATCTCACCAAGAATATCATTTGATTTTAATGATATTTTTGGATAAATATGCAGAGAAGATAAAATGTTAAAAATTAAAGTGATCCTAAATAGAAGGGACAGACGCTGAGAGCTGTGTGATGTTATATTCACATCAGCATCCTTCATCCCCCCATCTCCTCGCTCCACGCTCTCTCTCCCCGTCTCGCGTGCTGATCGAGGTAATTCTAGCAGCACTCTCTCGTCTCAATCTCACTGTCTCTGTAGCGCTCTGTGGAAGCGCAGGGCTGCATGGGCAGGGGATGAACAGGGCTTTTGAACCAGGGGGCTGTCCTGGGTGACTGATGTCCAGACGGAGCAGTGGTGATGGGGTGCTCCGCCAGTGCCGTGGTGGTGGATGGGCTGCGGACCGTGCTGGAGAGGAACTGTACTGGATACATGTGTAAAGAGGCAGGAGAGCAGTCGGGACAGTCCGAGGCAGAGAGGGCGCTGAGCCGCAGAGAGTCCAGGGTCCTGCCCGCGCCCAGAGTACTTAAGGTGTGTGAGAGGGTGTACCATTTACAGTCTGTGAGAGGTCGAGCAGATGGGGAAGAAATGCACAATAGAAAGTTGTGTTTTCTGAAATTTGGTTCATGTGTCTTTAGGGAATGATTTACTAGAGGACTAAATTATGATGTATTAATGATGTCACCACACAACTTTTTTTTTATAACTTCACTTCACTATATCTCTATGTCCTTGAATACCAGGTTTCCCATCTTTCTCTTTCTATAGTTGTGAATTATATACCAACATTTGGAAAGAAATGCTATGTACCATATGCACAAAATATGTTTATATATATATATATATATGTATATTTTTATTATTATTTTTAGGTTTTGGAGTGTCTTGTTTCTCTTTAAGTCTAGAACTGTAATTCATTTCAAATTAGGAGAGCAAAGTGCTTGAATATCTAAAAAAAAAAAAAGTATTACAAAAATATAATTGTGATATTCAAACCACTTTAAATATTGTGCAACTCGATCGAAAAATGTGCCATCTCTATATTTCTAGTTTGTTTCTATTTTCGCATGGAAGCAACAATTAAGCATCCCCCACACGTTCCGGAGACAGTGCTGATAGTCTGTGGTTGTTAACTGAATAAAATGTAGGGCAGTAGGAGAGCTGCCAGGCAGATCTTCCCTCTCTCGCTGCAATGGGTTAAATCCGGTGTGTGTGCGTCTGTGTGCGTGTGCATATGTGTGACTGTGTGTGTGCGGGGTGACAGTGCGCTCTGTGTCCTCTCTGAATCAATCACGCCTCTTCATCTGTACAGCGGCGGGGGCTTGGCAGGGCTCCGTACCAGCTTGTCTCCCCCTCGTGTGTTGTGTTTACTGTGCGTTTCTCATCAGATTCGGAGCAGTGGCACATGGGACAGTGCCCAGTGCTGTGGTTAAAAGCGGGGAATTGGGTCAAGGGCATGCTGCTCGCTTCCCGGTGGCCTCGGTCTGGGATGGTCTTATGAAGATGACTGGGGTTGCTAATCCTCACTCAGCTTTTACAGTCTCAGATCAATAGGGCAAGTGCAACAAAGTAGTTTTTCTAGCCCATAACTGAAGCAGTGACAGTACTATATTAGATTGGCCTCTACAATATACTGCATCCTTGACCTCTATATTCTCTATATTTAAATGAAGATAGTTTAATTATTTATAGTTCATTTTGGTTGGGATAGTGCATGTCGATGAATACACGTGACATATGCCACACCGGATTGTACACATGAGCTCATTTGCATCATTGTCCAGTATTTGCATGCAATCTCTCCTCCACACTCACCAGGGCGCAGACGCTGGGTTTAAGGCGAAAGAATTGTCCAGCATGACACAACTACAGTATGCACTGACGACCTGAGTTGTGATATCTGCTAAAAAAATACATCAGGCTTTCAACCATCACAGTATTTTATTTTTTGAGATGCAAGAGTAGTACCATTATTATAAGATTCTGTAATGTAGATATTGAGTTTGCTGGTATAACGAAACTGCATTATACAATATATTTTGCACTCCTAATTCACACTTTTTGGAGTACCTTAGTATTTGCTTTTTTTACACCTTTTGTTTGAAGCGGTTTACGTTTCTTTCCTTCCTGGATTTGTGGAAATGGCTGAAGCCAACAGTGATATTAATGTGACGGCAGCAAAGACGTCTGTGCCAGAGTTTATCAGTGAAGGGCTCGAATAAGGAAAGCACTAGATAACGGTTTGGACACAGATGAAAGCAGCCTGAATTGAGTGACGGTAAAGTTCCAGTAAGTTACTTTCTCCGCTTACAGTGGACGTTTTCGATGCTGTAGTTTAATACCGAGCTCCAACTAATTTTGTTGAGACATAATGAAATGCTTTGATGAGATATGTAATGTGGTCGGATAATACTTCTGTGCTTTCTGGTGTTTATGACTATAGACTGAGCATTTTCCTCTGAACTGAATAATTAAGGATATTTATCAAATATGTTGGATACTGTTAATTGTTGTGCTTAGTTGTTATTACCTTTTTGAATCCATTCTGCAAAGTCTCTCACTGTTACCCCATGGCATGCAGAGCATGTAAGGAAGTGCACTTAAGGGTGTTTTTTTTGGCATTGTTAAAAGCTGTATAAACCCACATTCCAGGCCAAATTCCTCTGTGAATTGTCGTCAATACGATGCTGTCAGTGCTCCACCTTCCTCTCAGCTCCTAATGGGTTCACAGTCGTACTCCCATATGTTTCTCTTGGCTGTACCTCCCACTTTTCTTTAAGAAGAGCTTCATTTGTCATTATACAATTGTGTAGATCAGGTGTAGGGTTAGCCCTGAGCCGCTGCGACTCTGCGCGGCGCCACCGAGGGGCCAACCCTGCTTGCATCTTTCTTAGTTTTCCTTCCTCACTCTGCAGCCGTCTTGTTGGCTAGGAGGAGTTTGAGACGTCACTGACCGTATGTAGCAATCTGTTAGCGCTGGCTGCTGCATGGAACATTATCTGCAGCACTCTGGCTCCTAATCCGCCCTGCACAGATTTTCCAGTTGTTCAGTGCAGCCATAATATATTGAACACACTATAGTTGCATTTTAACTTAAGGTTATGTTCATCAATAAAGTGTCTGACATTTTTACAGACAAGACGGCAGAAGTTTAGACGCCTTCTTTATTTACAGGTGATTCCTATATTTGTAAAATGTGCCCTGAACTGAACTTGATGGTCAGGAATACATTGGAAATCTAATTCAAAATACTCTCAATACTTGTCAAAATACATATATGTCTTCCTTTCTAATTGTATCCTGTTTTGCTGTGCCATTGTTTTGCTTCTAAATACAGCATGTGCAAAAGACATTATTTGATTGTAATGTGAGAGTTGCTCGCTTGTTTGTATGACGGGGTGGTGGCGGGTTGGAGAGGGGTGGGCTGTGTTTTTAGAAATTCCTGGTTACACCCAGTTTTGCTATGTTCAATCTGCAAAGGCCCAGTGATTACATCAAATCATTATTATGTAATCTCGAAATCCTGCTCATACTCCAGTGCTTTTGTAATTGTATTATGACGTAGGTGCTTTCAATAAATTGTATGTGCTCAGGTCGTCACACTGGGTTATTGGTTAATATTCTGTTCATTTTTGAGGCAGGAATGTACAACGTCTGCCATGATATGGAAGAGATCCAGTTTGTGTTCTCAGCACTCAAGCAGAAAATTATAAAATGGTTCATTGTTAACAACATGATGTAAAACATACCTTAAAGGAACAGGGCACCGTTTTTACATACTGAGATCTGTTCTTACCTGAGCTTAGACGAGTTGATGCGTACCTGTCTGGTCTTTGTGAGTGCGCTCAGTCACGCAAAAAGTTGTTAGCATTTAGCCTCTTTTCCTCTCCTTCCATGTTATTGTTGTTGATTCAATTGTTGACATTGACAGTTTGTTTTAATCAACAAGTCTTCTGCCACGGCCTGCAGCAGTAATAGACTTTGTTGGACTTAAGAGAAAAGGTAGTGGTTATTGGTTTGTAGTCTTAGTAGTTTAATGTGAAGTTCATTAAAAAGATCTAACTATACGTTACTGAACGAGTACAACTAGTATGTAGTATCTAGTTTGTGGCTCTTTTGAACCAGCGTGTTGACCCCTGAGGTTGATCCCTGTTACTGTTTACTCTTAGGTCCTCTTGGCATTTTGGGATATTAAAGCGATTGTCTGTAAGATTGCCCCACCTCATTCCCTGAGGAAAGGTTGTCTCATTGGTCCCTGCATTTCAGCACTTTTTATATCACTTTACATTACAACATTTAGACTTAAAGACTATCACTTTAATTTTGACATATGTTTGACAAACCACATTCTCTGCCGTATAATGCACCTGAGCCTGACCCTGTAGTTTTGAATTGGTCATGAGTGGATATTAATAAAAAATAAACTCTGTAAACTATTCCGGGCAATGAATGAGATCAATGCCATTTCAAAAACACATGCAAATTTGATAAAAGTGTTTTTTTTCTCCACAGGTTATGAGTCATTATGTGAGTCTTGTCTCCAATTGCAAATCAGTTCATATGAGTCACCTCAACTCACACCGCCGTAAAGTTCAAATACACAGTTTGATTGTACATACCTTTTAACAACAGTCATAAAACATGCTCAGTCTTGTCAGTTATTCAGCACACCAAATAACCAAATGTTGAAAATGAAGCAAGCTTTACTTCGATCGATGTAAAAAAACAAAAAAAAACAAAAAAACAAGAAGAAGCTCTAGTCTTGTCTCTCATCTTGTGACAAGCCCAGCTGGGATACTGACCTGTAGTGCTCCTTTCTAAGTTTGGGACAGGAGTGAAAAGATAACATCCTCCCCTGGTGTGGCCCTCTCAGGAATCCACAGGTCAGACCCAATCCTGAGGTGGGTCGTCTGGGGCTGGGACAGGCTGGAATGCCCCTCGAGCAGTTGCATCAACAAGGCGAGCGGCAAAGGCAGAGCCGTATCAATTACTAAGACCTCAAAAATGTCCGACAGTCACAAGGCGCTATGGGACACTTTCTGTAGGTGGATGACGTCAGAGTTGTGAGAGTGTGATAATATTGTTGAGTAATGATGAGATTTGTCTCTTGCGAGAATAAGTACAACATGAATAGACTCCCTCAGGTAGCAAATAGTGAAAAAAAACAACAAGCTATCCGTGTATTTATCTAAGAACATGTGATTCTTGTGTTAGTCTGGCGTTTATCAATTTCTCATGTTAATTGCCTCTGGACGTATTCAAAAAAAGCATGCAAAGTGAACTGAAGCTTGATGTAAATAAATCACATATGATTTCAAGTATTTCTTTCAAAATTATACACTAATTTATTACACTTTGAGCAAAAGAGAAGAGAATATGGACAGGACAGATGGCCTGCTCGTGACTTTGTTGGCAGAGTGAGTAATGCACAATGGGTACAATAGTCATGGTTTGTAGATGTGGACATAAAACCATTGGCAATCATTAACCAGCAAAATGAACAGCAGCAATTTCTAGTGGCATTTTCCTTCATATCTTTACAACTACAGCTACTGCTACCTTCTTGACAGGTTCTAGTCAGCTGTCACAGTATTAGTATACCAGTCAAAGTTTATTATTATTCCCGCATCTTCTACTTTTTTGATGATCAAACTTCCTCCACCTCTTGCCCCCTGACCGCCGTGTGGCCTGTGTCTTATCTCAGCTGTCCCTCTCTGTCCCCTCTGCCCAGACTGTACTTCTTGGAAGAATGGCCCTCTTTAGTTGTCTGTGTCCCAGTGCAGGTGGACAAGTGCGCTGTTATCCGACTCCTGTCTGTGTCAGGACCGACTCCCCCGGGCTGCACAGCTGAGAGGGGGCGGGGCCTCGATCTCTCATTCTGGGTGTGCGCCTACTCCCTTCAGATAGGGCTTTGGTCTAGTGGAGGAAGCCTGTGAGGAAGAACTTTCAAACAAACTTCAAGGAGCAGTTTGGGGTTTTTTTCTGACATGCTTGTGTTTGCTTTCGGGTTTGGATTTATTTTGAGGACAGCGCACCGCGAGCGTTGACAATGCAAGGAAGAGCGAATAAAGCCAAAAAGGAGTTGGTGATAGAGAGCCCGCGTCAATACAAGAACTCACCCATTCGTGAAGCAGAGGAGGATGCAGTACCGCAGGTTGTAGCACTTCAAATACTGTTTTACAATATGTACTTTAGGATTGTTCTTTTGAAGCGGCTTGACGTTTACAGATTGTAAAAGTTTATAAGAGTTCAAAATGTCCAGAGAGTCATTTGTGCTTTTGTCATCTCTTTTATTAAACGTCAAAGTGCCAAGTTAGCAGTAAGAATGGTTGGACTTTGAATACCTGCAGAGGTGTAACCTGTAGTTTGCATAGTTCATATAATTTTCGCATGGGACACACACTTGTAAAATGTCAGGCACAAAAGTCAGTTTCGGCTATGCTTTTAATTTGTGTTTTGATGTGTTTCCAAAGAGACTGTGGGGCAACAGTTTTTTCTGAATGCTTTAGTGCACCTACATCAATGTAAAAAAAAAAAAAATGAATGCATGCTAAACAAAGAAGATGATTCAAATTTGTAGCACTTGAGCAGCTCAGATCTCTGCCAGGGCACTGTCCATGAACCTGAAAGTACCCAAGTGCATACATTGACTTGAGTAACAGTTTTTTTTAGAGTAGTTTGTGGTTGTCGGAGGGGCTGATGGCACAGATTGGCAGCCTCACTTACCTCTCTCCCCAGGACAGCTGTGGCTGTTTAATGTTTCTGTGAAATAATCTTTATTAAAGGAATAGGCCACCGTTTTTACATACTGAGATATGTTCGTACCTTAGCTTTGACGAGTTCTTTAGGACCTGTCTGGTCTTCCCTCGTGCCTTCAATCACGTAAACACAGCGCAGACGGCGTTAGCATTTAGCCTCTCCCTCTCTCCACTATAGCTCCAAAACAGGTCAAGATAGAAGCTACCAAGCTCTTCCACGTTTTCCCTATTTAAATATGATTACGTGAAGTGTTACACTACAAAGTATAATTAGACAAAATTAAACAATGTGGATTTTCTAAGCGGATAAAAGGGGGAACTATATTGTAAGGCGTAATAATACCAGGAGTAGTTTGGCATCCACACAGTAAAGTGAAGATTACTGCGCAGTAATCTTTACTGGGCGGATTTCGAACTACCTGGTATTACTACGCCTTACAATATAGTTCCCCCTTTTATCCGCTTAGAAAATCCACATTGTTTAATTTTGTCTAATTATACTTTGTAGTGTAACACTTCACGTAACCATATTTAAATAGGGAAAACGTGGAAGAGCTTGGTAGCTTCTATCTTGACCTGTTTTGGAGCTATAGAGGAGAGCAGGAGAGGCTAAATGCTAACGCCGTCTGCACCGTGTTTTCGTGATTGAACGCACGGGGAAGATCAGACAGGTCCTAAAGAACTCGTCAAAGCTAAGGTAAGAACATATCTCAGTATGTAAAAACGGTGGCCTATTCCTTTAAGTCTTCATGACATTTAGTGCCACTGGAAATCCGCAACCCTTCATGTTTTTTACATTTTGCTATGTTACAGCCTTCTTTTTTTTTTATTCCTCCCATCAATCTGTACACAAGACTCCAGAATGAAAAAGTGAAAAAAGTCGTCTTTAGATTTTTTTCCAAATTAACTTCTTACCCTCCGCCTGAACCGAGCACATTTTCTCCAGTTCAGCTTTACCCAAATCTAAAAGCTTCTCGACTGGAGAGCAACAGTGCAATACCTCATTTGAAAGCTAAGGCCTACAGAAGTAAGTGATCCTAACTTTTTTGTTTTTTGACGTGTTTTTGTCACTTTTGTGGCTTCTTTGTTGCTTTATTTTTGCGTTCCCAGTAAAAAAAAAAAAGTGTTTTGTCATTTTTTTTGGTAACATTTTTGTTGCATTTTTGTCCAATTTTTGTTGCATTTTCATCTTCGTTTTCGTTGCTATTTTGAAGTTTTTAGATTTGGGTAAAGCCAAACTGGAGAAAAGGGCTTGGTTCAGGTGGGGGTCAAGAGGTTAACTAAAGAAAAAAATAACAACTGAAAACACATCACCTTTGGCAGCAAGTTTTCTTGGGTACGATGCTACACTGCATGGTCTGCATTTGAGTTAGATGGGGTGCCCAGTTTTTGTTTTTTTCAGGTCTTTCCAGAGCTTCTCAGTCGGGTTCAAGTCTGGGCTCTGTCCGGGCCACTCAAGGACATTCACAGACTTCTCCTTAAGCCACACCTTTGTTGTCTTGGCTGTGCTTCGGGTCATTGTCCTGTTGGCAGGTGAACCTGAACCGTCGCCCCAGTCTGAGATCATGAGCGCTCTGGAGGAGGTTTTCACCCAGGATGTCTCTGTACATTTGCTACATCTCTATCCTTCCTGGCACTGAAAACATCCCCACGAAATGACGCTGCCACCACGACCATGCTTCACTGTAGGGCTGGTCTAGCTATACCTCAAAATATTACTTTAGACTGGATCCAGATGAAAGTGTTTCATGAGGTTGTTTCCCAATTTCTGTATTTTCCTACTACAAGTGTGTTGAAGGACTGGGTTGTGTTATCAGTTGGTATAGGCACAACACAGCATCATTGTTCAGTGCTGAGAGCTCAGTGATGGGAGGATTGCAACTTAACAGCTGCTGCTTCACTGGACACAGGGAGTACCCGAGATTTATAGCGCGGTTTGATGCTCAGTGCAGGGATTGTTGACTTAAGTTTAATAATGCTTTTGATGTGTGTCAAGATTCAAGTTGGTTTGGCTCTTGTAGCAGCACCATTATGATGAGGAACAAGGATAAAATCAAACCCATGAATATGTTACTATCACTGTATTCTAAAATCAGAAAAAAAGAAAAAAATGCCACCTTTTGGTTGTCTCGTAGTCATTCTTCCATTTCGAAATACAGTAATTGAAGAAATAATGATCAAAATACTAACCGTGATCAAAGTCACTGTAACATTGGTCTGTTCAGCTTTATTGTTAATGCTATATAAAGCACAATGGAGTCTGATTGCAGGTTTACCAAAGGATAAAGACACCAAATCTCAATGTGCACCCTATCATACTTTACTATAACTATAGAATTTATGTTTTTTTAAGCTATTGTGATGAAATAGTGATAACAGACGTTTTCCTCTGCACATTAGGACAACATTGATTGTCAATTCCTAAAGAAAGATGGCAGTGAGTTAACCATCAGTGTTATTATTATCATTAACGTTGTTATTAGGTCTTTGAGATGTGAAGATATTGAGCAGATTACTAAAGACACAGTCAGTCACCTATTCTTTTTTCCTTATCTCGTTGACTCCTTTGTCCGTTGTGTCTGTTGTGACACCAATCTGTCTAAAATCTGTCGCTAAAACTATGTATTTCAGGCTCTGATAACGTGTGAACAAACTGTTGCTCACTTCTGCGATGACTAAAGTGGGATGATAATGTCAAAACCACCTCGGCCACAGACACAGTGGCACCATTAGCTCTTCCTTGTCCTTGAAACTGATACAAGCGTCTTCTGCGTCTCCCAGTGTCGTCTGTGCGACTGTTATTAACTATGTTGCTAGCACTTTGTATTTAAGCCCTTCTTTTTCCATGACTTCACTGACATCATGCGAGTAATATCAATCCCAGATGTGTCACTGTACATTGTGCACTTAGCAACTTTAGATTTATGCTCCATCATCTGCATGTGTTAAAAGCCCGCCTTCCATCTATTGGTGACTGTCTTTAAGCCGGGTATGTGTCAGTGATACAGAGAGCTTTAGTGGGTCATTTGCATTGAGTGAGCAAATGTGTACATTTTTTTTTTTTTTTCATTTATTTACCATATTATATTTATTTGAGTTGTAAACACTCCTCAAGGGGTCACAAGCTAGTCTAGTGAATACTGTAAAAAAGGGGTGGGTTTCAGAAGTGGGGACCCCGAGTAAGACTTGGACACTGGAAAGAACGGGCCTGACCGATATCTGGCCAATATTTGGGTGTTTTCAATATTGGGTATTGGCCAATCTCTGGCTCTTCCTAGGCCTCAGGGGGGCGGAGAAACATTGCGATGTCACAAGTTTGTACAACAGTGTGTTTTATGTTGTAGACGTTTGTTTATAAGAGATAGAGACTTGCTGTTTTTTGTTTTGGAATCGGATTTTTGTCTTTCAAACAAGCTCCCTCTGAAGAGCCAACTGCAAGTTTAGAAGCATAGGACATAGGATTATAGACGAGACATTTTTCAAAATATTGGCCAAATGTATCAGCGGTGCATCGGCATCAGCAAATTAATTGAAAGATAAAAAATAAATAAAAATGTGTCAAATTAAATATACAGTATTTTTAATATATATTTAATATTTTATATTAATATATAATGCAGTATATCGGCTATCGGCCATGCCAACCCCCTTTATATCAAACCCCAAAAATCCATATCGGTCGGGCCCTACTGGAAAGCATTTGACTAATTGTAGAGGGCCTAATGTGAAAAGCAAGTCTGTCTTCTGTTGACCATGACCCATTCTTGTCTTTGTAAAATGGGCTAAGCTTTTTTTCCGTGATATCTTTTCATCATTGTTTGTATTTTTTTATTGTAATGAATCAGAGCCGGATTTTCCTACACGCAGATTATGCAAGTTGCGTAGGGCCCGCTCTGCCGCAAGGGCCCCGCATCTCAGTCAAATTACGGTGTTGTTTCGCTGATTAATGAGCGCGTTGTTACGGCAACAGGCTGTCTGACAGGCAGCGCTCACTCATGAGCAGGAGAGACCTACCACCCTCCCAACGCGTGAGCGCTTCTTCACTCGCGTCTCCACACGGTCTGTCTCCCGGTGTTCGCCTCGCCTCATGCTCGCATCCTGCGCGGCTTTCTCCCGTCTCCCGGCCCAATGTTTCGGACTGGGGCTGCATCGACCACACACTCATTTGAACTATCTTCTTGATGTTTCGAGTAGAGTATCAGACCTGTTAGGTGAATAGAAATGTTTTCATGCACTCCGCCACCTAGTTGAATCAACACGGTTCCCATGAGCACAGTTTGCCTACTTTCAGTAACTCTAGCTCTCAGAATGTGCTTGATCTAAAACTTATTCTCAGTGGTAAAATAAAAAATATAACCGTCAGGTGCAGGTTTCAGTTAGTTGTAAGTCAGTGGTTCCCAAACTGGGTCAGGGACCAGCGGTGAGAGAATGTGACCTTTTATCATTTACTGTTTTAAAAAGTGGGGGAAATAGACTAGTGTCGTCCTAAACCCCAGTCTGACAGTGGCTTAGTGGTTAGTGGTTGTCACGCAGCGGGGCAGGGCCGTAATTGAGGTTATGTTCCACTTCTGCCCTGCACTTCTGCACAACTTTAACTGTTTTTGACCGTAAATGGACTCGCTCTTCGTCAAATAGCCTTTTGATGCGTACTGTAGGGCCCCCGAGTGGATTTTTGCTCAGGGCCCCAGAAGGCCCAGCGCCGGCTCTGTAATGGGTAAAGTGGCAATGTTTTCTATGTGCTTGTCTTGATTTTGCGTTGATTTATTCCGAATGTTCTTAATTCTTCTTGCCCCTCGCAAACCTTTTTTTTTTCTTGTACTAACCAGAGGCATGTGTCCACAGGTGAAGCCAAAGGTGATCGAGCCTCTGGACTATGAGAATGTGCTGGTGCAGAGGAAAACCCAGATCCTCAGTGATGTCCTACGGGACATGCTGCAGTTCCCTCTGGAGGACTTTGAAGTGAGTCCAACAATCTATCTCCTAAATTACCCTCACATTTCATACATTTCCACAACAGGCCTGAAAAGAGTTTATCCTTTGCCCCAGAGAGGATTGTGCATTGTTTCAAAGTGAATATTGTAATTGCCCCTCTCAGTTTGCACGCTTGTTGCATTTATTAGTCTTTTGTTGTGGTTTCCGCTGCCCGGGCATTTCCAGTGTTGTGAGAGCAGGGTGAGGTTTGACTGTATATTTGTAAGCCAGAGGCAGGTCAGAGGCCATCTGTTTATTAGGCTCCAGTGTTATGACAGAGCATGTGTTATCGCCCTCCATATTACACAGTGCAAACCTCACACCGGGATGGGAATGGCCAAATGGAAATCTGCAGTGAGGAAGTCCAGTGTGACCCTGAAGCACTGTCCCACGATCCTCATGTAACTGTAACTGGCAGTACTCTTACTACTTTTGTTTTTCAACACGCTTATGTCTGTTGTGGTCTCGAAGTAATTGATTTGAATTTCATAGGAAGTGACTTACGAAGAGGCATTAATTCCATGTGTCTGTGAGCACACACTTTTTTTTTTCTTCCCTAAATTGTTACCTCACTGATATAAAACTATGATGCTTGTCCCTGGGGAAGCAATAATTCATGTATATTAAAGCAACAGTGTGGTAACAAAGAAAAAAAGTCTTCTGTCATGCCACATTGTACAGTGGCTACACAGTGTCACTTCTTGTCAAGAGCGAACAGCTGGTGCTCAGTGGCAGCCGCCTTGACTTTGTGCCTTTGTGCTCGACTCCCTTCACCCTGCTACATACCACTGCACACGCATATAACAGAGGGGTCTGGTAGTCGGGGGCGACAGGTGACTGCGCCTCAGAATAACACTAGCGTCCCGCGTGCTGACTGAAGCTCACATCTGTTTTAGCCTCTGTGCTCTCCCGCGCTAACTGCCCGCGTCAAGGACAATTGCTATATGTGTCGGGGGCTTTTAGTGGAAATGTATAGCCGCGACATGACCTCAGCACACACAGGCAAAGTTAATTGAGGAGGGCATGCTGAAGCCAGAGCGCTAAAGAAGAATCATGCAGGAAAGAACCCAGATGTGTTCCTTATCGGACCATCTCAAAGTTAGGCATTGCTACAAAAATGAGAAAAACTGGAATGGTGCAATGTATGATACAGTTAAAAGTGTATTCAGCGAGTTTAACAGTAATACGCATTTCCACCAGTCGCTGTCTTTGGCTGTAGGCTTGTCACTTCTTCTTAAGGTCTAAAAATCTAGTCGATTTAACCCCCACCTTAACCGAGCATATTTTCTCCAGTTAAAAGCTTCTTGAAGTAAGGAAGGAAGGAAGGAAGGAAGGAAAGAAGTAAGGATGGAAGTAAGGATGGTAGGAAGGAAGGTAGGAAGGAAGGACGAAAACAAGCATGAGAACGCAACAAAAACATATCAAAAAGTGACATAAAAAACGATGAAGGTGCAGCAAAAAATTGACAAAAACTCAACCAAAATAGTGGCAAAAATTAGATGGAAAAAGAAAGTGAAAAAAGTGATGACAACAAGGCAACAGCGCCAAGAAAAAGATCAGTTTAGATTCCTTTTTTTAGGCCTTAGCTTTCAAATGAGGTGTTATGCTGGCCAGTCCAGAAGCTTTAGATTTGGGTCAAATCGAACCGAAGAAAATACACTCTGTTTAACCTCTTACCACCCACCTCAACAAAGACCAACTCAAAAGAGAGAAAAAAGCGCAAAGACAAAATCTTATCTGTAAAGAAACCTAGACTGCAGAGGAGACTAAGTGCCACATGATAAAACCCATGCACCAGTAGAAACAAAAGTCAACAAAAACAGGGGTTTTCTGTCTTGTTGAGTTAAGTTTAACAGTGTCCTCTGTTGCTCTGTCGTGACCTGCTCTCCAATTTAGAGCTTCCTTCAACCTGCATCCTGGCTCCTTATACCTCAAACACTATTTAATTTGTGCCGATTAGCTTCTTCCTCAGAGGAAACCTGGCAAACACAGAGGAAAGGGAGACTCCGCACATTCACACATAAGATCCTGGAAGTCGTTTAGTCCATTGTAATTACAAAGCATTATATTGTTTGTTTGTCCTTCAATAAGATACCCATATTTGTGGTGTGTGTGTACATTCCAGTGTGGATGATCAGCACGGGGTTATTTTTACTACAGTCACTATTCACTACTGTTTTGGGAATACGCATGAGTTGTGTATTGTTTGCGTGGCTCCAGGTCATACAGCTGATGAGCATTTGACCTGCACAATCCCACAATTCATTGGTTTGCTTTTCATAAAGTCAGTTGAAATGTGGCCACTTAATGGCTGCATTCATTGTTTCTGCTCTCCGGGATTATGTGTGGTTACACACTTCAAACACTTCCACTTTATCTAATCCTCCCTGGAGGATCTAATTCAAGGGCTACTTTAAAATGCATTCGATAGCGTGACAAACAATTCACCGCCTGTAAAATAACCGGGCAATAATTACCATGCTGCATTTTCTTTATCACATACTGATACAGTTGATTTCAGTCTGATTGAAACGTTTGGGTTGTGTGTGTGTCAGGATATAAGACAGGCTAAAGTGCCCTGCCATAAACCTACAATTCTTCTCAGATTTTGTTAGCAAGTTTTTCTATTTTGTTTTTTTATGCAGAGCTGTTGATTAGTCAGACAATAAAGATCATTGGCACAGATCCAAAGACAGGGTGTGTCTGCAGCTCCTACAGCTGAATCATATGGAAAAATAATCAACCGGCCCCCACAAACTCACTGCTACCCATGCACTTTCTCAAGCACTGAGTAAAAACATGTGGGAGCAGTGTCCAGCTGTGACCCCACACTGATAACCACTGACTATCATTACTTTCATTCTTGTTCACAATGCACATTTTGTCTCATAGGTTTCAGTTTGACTGTCTTAATTATACAAGTGTTATCTGCTTTGTCCTCAGATCTGCACTTTGAGGCGGCAGTGGAGGACAGTTTTTTCAACGGTGCCTGAGAACGCAGAGAGAGAAGCCCAAAGCCTGTTTGTCCAAGAGGTATGGGGTTTCAAAGACACTTTGTTGTGAAGTAGAAACCGCTCTGCCACAAAAAAAAAAGCACAAAAGTTGCAGGTTGGTTGCAACAAAATATGTGCTTGCAGCTGGAAACTTAACACATTTTATACTGCCACTTCAAAGTAAAGCATTTCACATTTTAGTAAACATCCTTTTGCCCGACACAATGATTTTAAAGCATATACTAAGACTTCTAAACATGAGATTCACTGTACATCTAGTGTAAGGTCAGAATAGCAAATGTGTTTTCTTTATTCATCATCATCTATCACTGTGCTTTCTCACTTCTTGAGTTTAAGCTAGATGAAGTGCCTTTCTACACTTGCATCCTCTAGGTCAAAGGCCAATGTGTCCAGTCTCATAAACTTTCATGTGGTGACATCACTCGGGCAGCTGTGCAGATCATCACAGCAGGAGCCTGGTGTTTCCGATCGCTCTCCTCATCATCGAGTTGCATTGGGTTTCACTTCTTGTAAAGGGCACGTACTTCTGCAGAAGAGATAACCACTGTTCTGCTCACATCACTGACCATAACAATCAACAGATGTCTTGCTTCCACGAGACTCCAAGTTTGCCTGTTGAAATTAAAGTTGATGTAGGGACGGATTTGTTTTAAATGGAGAAGACAGGTTGTATAAAGTAAACGACATGTAAATTTGCTGCACTAACGGTTATTTCACAATGGATATCACTGAATTGCTTCCATAGTGTTGTCTCGTGTCTCCATTACTATGCAGACATGAATATCACAAGCAACATGTACATCTTGTAATAGTTTTCTTTCATTTTTTTCCCCCCAGTGCATTAAGACCTACAAGTCAGACTGGCATGTTGTCAACTACAAGTATGAGGACTATTCGGGCGACTTCAGACAGCTGCCTGTGTAAGTTGATGGAAAAAAATGTCGTCAATGTGGTGTTTTTCCTTGTTCAAAAGTGATTGGACTGCGCCATCCAAGTGTAGCCGACGAGCTGTCAACATACAGCGTTGAGATAATGACAAGGAAGCCTGCCCTACTTTACATTTACCTGCGTGTTTCCTTTTTGCGTTGGGGATATTGCCCAACTTGTGTGTCTGCCTGGAAAACACTGTCATTGTCGTGATGTGGTGAAATTGTTACATTGTCGTTTCCCCGAACAATATTAGTGTGACTGCCAAATGTGAAAATGCGGGAAGACACTCGCGTTGGCCCATCTCCACATCTGGGAATTCAGGGAAGTAAAAACAATAGATGTGATGATGAACGCGTAGGGTCATACAAACAGTGGCGCACTTTCGACACTGCTTTGTTCTTTGTCACTCGAGGGAGGCCTTTCCAACTTGTTAATCATTTTGTTAGGAATTATTGTTCGAAGAGAGAACTGTTCCATTCTCAAATTAATCTGTGCAAGCATAAGTAGCCACAATATTGTATTTGCCGTAGTACTACTACTGCCTCTACTATATGACCATGATCACACAAGTACTGTTGCTGCTCACCTTCTATTAACCTCTTAACCCCCGCCTTAACCGAGCACATTTTCTTCAGTTCGGCATTACCTAAATCTAAAAGCTTCTCGACTGGAGCGTACAGCCTCTTGGCCAGAGTAAGTTTAAGTTTAATGGTTTTGTATAGCCCAATATCACAACAAAAGTTGCCTCACACGGCTGCACCGAACATTAAGGCAATAAAACAGAGCAATAAATATGACAATGTAAAGTTAAGGTGAATTAAGTATCCAGGCAAACATAATGTCCAATAAGCGCCAGCAGCAGGTGGCGACGAGCGGCACGGGTGTCCCCCGTCCTTAGACTCTCCAGCACAAGGAAAAACTCAAAAACCCGGCAGAAGGAGAGATCCACTCCCATGGACGGACAGACTATAGAGACTGGAGAGAGTAACACCTAATTTGAAAGCTAAGACCTACAAAAGTGATTGTGACTTCTTTTTGTTGCCATTTTTTGTCCATTTTTGTCATGTTTTCGTCTCCTTTTTTTGTCAAGTTTGCGTAGGTTTTTTTGTCGTATTCTGAAATGTTTTCCCTACTTTTTTTTTACACCTTTTTGTCGTGTTTTTGGAGTGTATTTGTCACTTTTTAATCGCATTTTTGTTGCTTTCCTGGCACGTTTTTTTTCGCTCTTTTGTCACTATTTTGTGGCTCTTTTGTGGCGTTTTATTCTCACTTTTTGCTGTATTTTCACCCTTGTTTTTGTCTCTATTTTGACGCTTTGTTCAAGAAGCTTTTAATGCCAAACTGGAGAAAATGTGCTTGGCTCAGGTGGGGGTTAAGAAGTTAACTAAAACCACTTTCAATATGATCCTTGCTTTAAGTCACAGTATTCGGTCTATGCTGCATCGAGTTGATTTTCTTAAAAAAATGTTTACATTTCTAATGCTAATGTCTTGCTTTTGCAGCAAAGTGTCGAGGCCTGATAAACTGGCTGTCCATGTCTTCGAAGTGGATGAGGATGTTGACAAAGATGAGGTACTTTCTATAACCATCTCCACTTCTCTGTTTTGTTCTTCAAGCTTATACCCGCCTTTATACTGGCTTTCCGGTTCTCTTTGCAGCAGTTAGTCGGATTTGTGCAATTGCTCACATTAGTGGAGGGTGTATATATAATGAGGGGTAATTTCCAGTTAACAACGTCCCAAGTTAAACAAGAATCTCTTTTGACAATGAAACGTTCACCTCCTCGCAGACTGTGGATTTCCTGTCGGGCTAATGAGACGAGGGTGTGAGCTCTGCGCAGATTATGTCACTGTTTGTTTTTCTTAGGGAAGGATTGAGGGAAGACCCCGATCTAAGAACTCAGTTGACTGACAGTATATGTCAAGTTTTTATTTCACCTACAATATAATATATTTTTTTGAATTCAGTTTTTTTTTCTTAAAACTGAGCACATTTTCTCCAGTTTGGCTTCACCCAAATGTAAAAAACTTCTTGAATGAAAGAAGAATGAAAACACACCAAAAAAGTGACAAAAACGCAACAAAACATTGACAAAAATGTGACAAAGACTAGAAGTAAAGCGACGGAAAAGTGACAAAGAAGTGTCGAAAAGGCGACGAAATTGTGATGCAAAAATGACAAAAATGTGACAACAAACACCACAAAAGAGCGACAAAAAAGTGCCAAACATGTGACAAGCAACAGAAAAGTGAAGAAAATGTGATTGAAAAGCAATGAAAAGAGATCTGTGAGGCGTTACTCTGGCCTATAAGCTCTTAGATTTGGGTAAAGCCGAACTGGAGAAAATGCACTTAAGACATGGGTTAAGAGGTTAAGTGGGTAATGATAAACAGTGCCCCCCAAAGGTCAAATACTGTATAATAACGCCTTGGTTATTCTCTGAGCTATAGTTTGTGTTTACTGACTATTTAAATGTATAATTTTTCACGTTTTATTGTTATATTACTAAAATACAATACACAGCAATTACCAAAAGCTCCTCATTAAACGTTACAACTCGGCTTCATCAGGAAAATACATATTTTGTCAATATATTTTGTCATTTCCCATAACTAACTCATGACTCTAATAGTTTTGTCTTTTGAACTCAATTGTTTGCAAACCTTATGGGATATTTTTTCATCTGCGTGCTAATTTTTCCTGGACACTGTACTGCTTCTCCTGGGACTGTTCAAAGTTGTCTAGACACTGACGACAAGTACTCACAGGCTGCATTATGCTTTCCAATAGGCATGGTGAAGACATTGGAATCCACGCCAGCACTTTTAAAGCCCCCAATTGCTTTGTTCGACCAAAATGTTGGACCAGAACACAGTCATCTTGAAAGGCCATTGACTTCTTGCTATATTCTTCCCAAAGTACTGACACACATTGACAAATCTGTTATGCAGTGCTTCTCTCTCCCCTCATTACTCCCCAAAACTGGTTTATTTGTGCAGATAGCTCGGTGTAAAGTCATACTTGGTCTGCGCCAACAAAAGGTGGTGATCTCATGCAGTGTGAGATCCACGTACTGAACCCCTGGTTATTTATTTGGGCTGTAGCTCAGTTTGTTGAATGTTCCTGTGCGTGCTTGTTCTGAGGGAGGCAGGCGTACATCGGGTTAGGCTCTGTGTCGTCTCACAGCACAAAGATCTGAGGCCGTGAGAGGGTGTGTTCAAAACAGTGGAGATTAGAGTCTGACAGTGCCTCGTGATGTGCTGCCTGTGTTTCTGGGATGGTTCTTCTAAGAGTTTTATGAGCAGTATCTCGAATTTCACTTTAGCAGGAAACCTATTATTACTACTTCAACCACTACTTCATAGAGTTTGGGGTCATATGTTAAAAAACGTCTTAATTTGTCTTTGATTATTGTAGGACACAGCCTCCCTAGGGTCACAAAAAGACGGGCTCAACAAACATGGCTGGCTTTCCAAAGGCAACATGAACAGTGCCATCAGCGTGACCATGAGGGTAAGGGAACCGATACAGTTCTTGTAAAATAAGCTCTTGTCGGCTTCTTTGTCTGATTTTTTTTTTTTTTACTCTCTCTTTCAGTCCTTCAAGCGGCGGTATTTCCATCTAACACAGCTGGGCGACGGTTCCTATAACCTCAACTTTTACAAGGATGAGAAAATCTCCAAAGAGCCCAAAGGAACCATTTTCCTGGACTCCTGCATGGGTGTAGTTCAGGTACAGAAAAAAAAGAGAAACAAAAAGCTATTTTCATTCATCATAACAGCTTGTAACTAGGGATGCACTGATCCGATATCGGAGCCGATACTGGAAAAAATACAATATCGGGTATCGGCGACAAATATCTGATACTGAACCGATACTAGTTTTGGCTCTCAACGCCTTCAAACTTTTACCACCTAAATCTAAGTGAGTAGTTTTAACCTTCGCAAATGTATTTTTGATTTAGTAAAATTCTGCGGTTAGCAATAGCATGCTAAAGCTAGCGGGTGCATGTAACGAAAACTATTCAAGGCTGGGTCAAAAACTATGATAGAAATACCTAAAGTAGCCAAATAAAATACAATAACCACTGCTGAAGCCAAGTGTTTGTATTTTAGCGCTCAGATCACTTCATGTGAGTTGTTATTAACCCAAAGCCTGTCATATACCCAAGGTGTTTATCCAAGAGTTCATCAATAGATATAATTGATCTATAACATGACAATGAAATATGACTTTATTGATCTTACAATGGGGAAGAGTCAATTCATTTTTTCACTCAGCCACTTTTAAGAAAATCTCTTGGTATCGGCAGATACTCAAACCCCAGTATCGGTATCAGAAGCAAAAGCGCTGGATTGGTGCATCTTTACTTGCATTTGTAAAGCACTGACTAATACTTAAACATTTAGAAAACATTTACAAAGCTTTGCTCAGTATTTTATCCAGACATAGTGGGCAGCGCAACTTTAGCAACCCATGCAGCATCTATTTGGGTGCTCTGTAAATGATTTGCATATGAATAGGAAAATATTTTATTAATGACGAATACGATAATTAGCCATGGTTTGCAGATATTCTTCAAAATTCAACCCACTTTAAAAATAATAGACCAAATTCCTTTATTTTTCCTACATTATTTGGTAAATATCGCTAAAATGCAGCAGCCAAACATTTGACAAAGCACAAACAAATCCCTTCCCTGTATACTTCCCTGAAACCGGAGCTGGCTCTTCCCCACAGGCCGGCTTCATATTGCTGACTCTGAGAACAAGGTGAATGCTGAGGCCTCACTTCCCTGCACTTACCGTACAATCAATGGCACGTGCTGGTGTCCGCGAGCCCATACAACTCGGCACGCAAACCTTTCATGAGTCTATCTATCACGTCGATGAACGGAAAAGATCTCATTTTACTGACAGCCTCTAAGCGTCAGTGGATGGAGTATTTGACCTGAATCGGAAGAGCTGCAGCCTTGATGCTTGTTTGTAGATTTCTAAGTCTGACCTCCACAAGTTAAGTTGTTTCAAAGGATTATCCCCTTGAGATTTTAAGTGAAGAGGGAACTGATTTAGGGTGCCCATTGAAAATTCCCCACACGCAATAATACTGTATAAAATAATTAATTGTTTCATTCTTTTAAGTGTAGGTCAAGTTAATATGCTTATGGTGTGAAGGAAGTGCTCTACAAATAGGTATTTTAAATTCCTTGTTATGCCATTTTAGACACCAGCTAGAGCCCTTTTGACTGTGAACCAAAGCAGATCATTTAACCCCGGCGCCATTGATAGCATCATTTGTGCCATATATAGCTGTGCCTTCTGCAATGTGAAATGACTTAAACACTTGAAAATAACTTTATGACCTTAATAGTACTGAATGACATCATGCCAAACCTCAAACTAATCCTGCTCTATGTTAAGACGGCAACATGTGGTTAAAGTTTAAGGCTAATTTCAGCAAAGCTACAAAAGTAACTCCACTTCACTTGCTTGATATCTTTACCTTTTAAAGAAAAATAAAACTCAGAATGAGGTCTAAAGAGCGCACGGAGTGTCAATTTAACAAAGGAGTGTGCAGTATATAGGCTCAAGGTGCCAAGGTGTTGATCTCAGCCAGATCAGTGAAATACTATACATTCTGTACTCATATCAATAATTTCACAGCTGTGCATAGAAAGTAGTGAAAGCTATTCATTCAGTCTACTTATCAAGATTGGCTCTAAATTTGTATAAGATGCATAAAGTATTACTTGGCCTGCTTTCAGATATTAGCACCCTCAACCTCTCAATAATCCACCCTGTGCTGGCAGCAAAGAGGCTTCCCAAATTCCCCTAAAATTCAAGCTCAAACCTTATCAACCTGTTTGGAAATGTGGAATTAGCTGGATCAGCACAGAACGTTTTGGAATTATGATAAAAGGGCGTACGATGCAAAACAGAGCAGTGATATCACTCATCTTGGCTTGAGGTCAAAGGTTCAGTTTGTAAATCTTCATTTAAAAAGTTTCTGCTTGGAAAGTTTCTGCTGAACTAACTAATATTTCAGCTGTCGTCAGAAACTCAATTTATCTATACAGATGGATCGCTCATTGCATACACCAACATGTAACATTCTGTAGTAATATGCATCAACTGCCTTCTACTGCAATATTACCTTTGGAGAATAACACAAAGAATGCAGTTCGGTATGGCGCCCCCACAGTCAAAAGAAAACATTCACCAATCCTTCTATTTCAAACCAAACATAAGGTGGCTAAAGACACAGATTTGGTTTTTCACATAATTTTTACTTATTTTGAATGAAAACCCACAGCCTCTCCTCTTCCTCCACACAGAATACCAAAGTGAAGAGGTTTGCCTTTGAGCTGAAGATGCAGGATAAGAGCACGTACCTACTGGCGGCGGACAGCGAGGGGGAGATGGAGGACTGGATCAACACCCTCAACAAGATCCTACACAGCAGCTTTGAGATTGCCATGCAGGACAAGAGGAACGGAGAGGTCCACGATGGTGTGTGTCCAGACATATTTTTTGGGATTAGAAAACGTTTTGGTTTAATTGTTTGTAAATTACTTGGTAGAACCTCTTATTCCCCACCTAAACAAGCAAATTCCCTATAGTTACTATCCAGGGATCCAGGCATCACCCATACTGCCAAACTGGAGAAAAATCAAAGCCGTATCATTAGCTGATCAAACAAATGCTGGTTCTCCAAATCAAATTTTTTCCAATATAACTTTACTAACAAACATAAAGAGCGACTCTCAAAGAACCACATCTCAATTGCCATAAATGGAGCTAAACATTGTTATCTCAAATTCTGCGTCATTGCCTTTCATGTCAAACCTGCAGTGGTAAATATCCTTGTCTATTTTGTCCATAAACATGACTTAACGCTGCATAAACGTCTGCCGAATCAAAGGATATATCTGTTTGTTTATTTATTCTCTACATAAAAAGAGTGCCCATTCATTCACACTGTTTAGTTCATTTTTCATCCTAGAGTGAAGTTAGTGACCCCAGACAGACCACCTAGGCTTTTAATGCAGCACCTCTATGGGGGTAATGACACAAGGAGGACCAGAATGGGTAATAAAAAATGCAAAAACCTAACTGTCGCCATTTCATTAAAAGGATATACAGTACAGTATGTAGCCAAGTTCATGCCTCAGCTTGTATTTATGTCTTTTATTTGAGATATTCTGCATGTATTGCTTCCAGATGATGATCTTGGAAAGTCTGACAGTTCCTCTGGCAGCATGGACAGCTTTCAGGTAGGTCTGCGTTATACTCTGCCATCGTGTTTGGATATTCCAGGTTTTTGTCAGTGTTGTGTTGGGCAGTGCTGCGGTGTTTGCTGCTGATACCACTGAACCTCCTTACCACTGTCTGCATGATAATAGTAAAAGATAGGGGCCGACGTCCACACAAAAATGTTCGAATGATAAATCCAGAGAAGAGGAAATTCTTTTGTTGAATTTAGCGAATGCTTGTCTTCTCTTCAGAGCGCCAGAGACATCGAGGCACGGCTGAGGAGCGAGACCAGGCTGAAGCTCTTTACACTGGATCCAGACACACAGGTAGGGTTGGGAGGCACAGGCACCGATAAATGCATTTGGTTGAAAAGTTGATTTATTTCAGTGGTTAAAAGTAGATGTAGCTTTATTGTTTTCACAAAATCTTAAAATTCCTCCAAAAATATAGAAATTTTCTGCTTTTTCTCAGAAACTTGACTTCTCCGGAATCGAGCCAGATGTAAAGCAGTATGAGGAGAAGTTTGGCAAGCGCCTCCTGGTGAACTGCAATGACCTCTCGTTTAATCTGCAAAGCTGTGTGGCCGAGAACGAGGAGGGACCGACGACCAACGTAAGACTCTCCAGCCGGGCTCTAATAACTGAAAACCGAGTTGCCTGACGGGAGCGCCGCTTATGCACAGTGGCCGGATGGCCTCATGATTGGGGAAGTGAAGGGCTGGGTTGCCACAACGACCACAGTGCATGTTTAGCATTAGAGTCGTATAATGGATTTTGATATCCTGCTGTCCTCCTGGAAGAAAAGGGTTTATTAAAGACTTAATCGTTTCCACAGGAACAACAACAACATGACACTCGGACGCTAACAAAACACAGGGCTAAGGTGAAACCACGGACAAGCCTATTGTTCTTGTCAATGTCAACATAATCCAATTTGGCTGATACTGATGGATTTCTATTTTTTTCCAACATACTCCCACCAACTATTTTGGCCAGTTCGGTTTGATGCCTAAGAACCTAACCTGCAATATTCAATTACTGACTTGAATATTTGCAATAATGATATAATAGCCAAATTTTTGCTAAATCTTTTCATCGTGCATTCCAGTAATTTCCGCAGATCTGTGCACACACTTTTTAGTACACAATATGAAAAACAAATCCACAAATACTCTTTGGTACAGCTATTAGAGGCCAAGCTGTAAAAATGTCTGATGATAGATGCCTAAAATTTTATTAAATGTAAAAATAATGCACAGTGACTAATTGGTTAGTAAGATTTGAGAAAGAATTACTACAAAAGCCAGTAAGTGAAATCAAAACGAGCATCTAAGTGTGCGAAGCAAACCACTTAATCATTTTACTGTTCCATAAATATTTGTATTTGTATTTCTTCAGGTTGAGCCTTTCTACATCACGCTGTCCTTGTTTGACATCCAAAATGGCAGAAAGATCTCGTCTGACTTCCACGTGGATTTAAATCACCCGTCGGTCAGAGGGATGCTGCCCAGTAACACCAGTCAGTACATCAACGGAGGAGGAGACATCCACACTGACGTCCGGCTGGTCCATGGAGTGCCGGAGAGCGTCATGCAGTATCCCAGACAGGTCAGCAGCAACAATGAAGTTTGGAAGATAAGCAGAATGACAGTCAATGACAGGAAACAAAACAAAAGAAAAGAGCAGTAAAAACGTGTGGATAAAAGGAACAACAAAAAAAGAACTTTCAGTGTTATCTATTTTTTTTAATGGATATTTCCACACTTTTCTGGTTTATTGTAAAGTCAGTGAAATCAGTATTCTGTCAATATCACCTGCCATTTTGCAACCAATGTATTTTTGAACTTTGTCTTTTGTTATTTCTTCCCAGGGGGTCTTTTCTGTAACCTGCCCTCATCCAGATATCTTCTTAGTGGCCAGAATAGAAAAGGTTCTTCAAGGAGGAATCAACCACTGCGCAGAGCCCTACATGAAAAATTCCGACTCCTCAAAGGTAGGGACCAACCAAAACCTTTGCATGACCTGCTGTCAGCAGATCTTCCACATTCGCAGCAGCATAACACCACATTATACACTGATAATGGACCAGTCATTGACTTGGCTGATGTGCCCTGAAGGGAGAGCGCTGCTCGTAACTCAATCACTTGAAGAAACATGTCAAATTCATCTGGTGTGTGTGTCGATTGTCGATGTTTAAGTGTCTGCGTGGACAACATTGTGAGTAAAAACACACGTCTCTCTCACTCCAGGTGGCACAGAAGGTCTTGAAAAATGCGAAGCTGGCATGTAGCCGATTAGGCCAATACAGGATGCCCTTTGCCTGGGCGGCAAGGTATGTTTTTCTTTTCTCTCAGTATAATTCTTGCTATGTTTGAATTCAATTAATTAGATTTGCAATCAGTTTATGTGTATATGTAGTATGAAGTCGAATACAAGGATTTGTTTTGGCTTTGTTTTGAATACAGGGAGCAAAACTTAACGTTTAAATAACTTAATTTTGACAAACTATTGCAAAAATAGCATTGCAGTTGTCTAGATGAGCCTTAAGAGCATGTTGAGCATAGATTCCCAAAGTATTAAACAAGGAAATGATGGTAGAAACAATTGAGTTGAGATGACTTTTTTTTTTTTCTCATCTCTACAGTAGACTTCTCTGACAGGGGAGTGCTGGCATTTACAGAACCAAATAAACCATTAGAATAACATTCCTCTTTCTCACAGGCCTTTGTTTAAAGATGCTTCAGGAACGCTTGATAAAGGAGCTCGTTTCTCGGCGCTGTACAGACAAGACGGCAACAAGCTGTCCAACGAAGACATGCTCAAACTGCTGGCTGACTTCAGAAAGTTAGTACCATTAAAACGCATGTACACTCACTGATAATAACCAAAGCACAATATTTCAGCAACATTATAAGAGGCTTACTTTAATTCCGTCCCTTTGCGCATTCAACCTAACGTGTATTTTTCCTTCTTCCTCAGGCCAGAGAAGATGGCCAAACTGCCTGTAATCCTTGGAAATCTTGATGTTACTATCGACAATGTAGCCCCCGACTTGACAAGTAAGCTCTTTAACTCACCGCCTCAAGCCTTACCTCAGTGCCGTGCTTTCAGTCTGACTCCTGCGCCTGTTTTTAGATTGTGTTACCTCATCCTACATCCCCGTGAAGCAGTTTGACGTCGGCGAGAAGGCCAGCATTCTCTTTGAAGTCGAAGAGTTTGTCCCGTATATAGCCAAATGCTCGCAGCCTTTCACCATCTACAGCAATCACCTCTACATCTATCCAAAGCACCTGAAGTACGACGGGCAGAAGTCATTTGCAAAGGTATTACTTTAAATCACATGGTATGAACACGATATCTACGACAAGCTGGTGGAAATTACTGTTTTTATTCATTGTGCTTCACCTCAGGCAAGAAATATAGCAGTATGCATTGAGTTCAGAGATTCAGATGAGGAAGAAGCTGTGTCACTAAAGGTAAACTAAATGGCAAGAATGTCACAAAGAAAAGACTCTCCTGATAAAATGTGTATTTTCCGCAGTGCATCTATGGCCGACCCGGCGGACATCTATTCACCAAAAATGCCTTTGCTGCAGTTTTACATCACCAGCAAAGCCCAGAGTTCTATGATGAGGTAAACATATACAAATATCTCATCCTAACCCTACTCAAAATGAAGGAATTCATTAACATGCACTGTCCCGACCAAATAAACGAATACATAAATTAATATAAAAATGAACTTTGTATTTTTTTTAGTTTAAAATTGAGCTGCCGACACAGCTACATGAGAAGCACCACCTGCTCTTCACCTTTTACCACATCAGTTGTGACAGCAATAGCAAGGCCAGCACCAAAAAGAGGGAACTTGTTGAAACTCTGGGTAATGCGTTTGTAAATACAAGATGATTCCTTGTGTGTCTGTCGTCGCCTGTTCTCATGCATGCTCTCTGTCTCAGTGGGTTACGCCTGGCTCCCATTGCTTAAGGATGGGCGCGTGATCATGAACGAAAATCAGATCCCAGTGGCTGCCAACCTGCCCCCAGGTTACCTCAGCTCTCAGGAAGGGGCCAAGGTACAACTATTCTCATCAAAATAATGAAAGATGGGAAGTTAGAGAAAGCTGTTCAGTTACATTTTATTTTATTCACAGCACACTGGTTCCGAGGTGAAATGGGTGGACGGAGGAAAATCATTATTTAGGGTATCTGCACATTTGGTATCAACTGTCTACACTCAGGTGGGTATATACTATGGAGCTCTGCAAAACAATAATAATACAGTAACGTGACTAATTTACTGACTTTTTTTCAGGATCAGCATTTGCACAATTTCTTTCATCACTGTCGGAGCCTGAAATCAACATCTCCAGTGCCCGGAGGAGAATTAGTTAAATATCTAAAGGTAAACTTTGTGATTGTTTGTTCAGTTCTTAGTAAAAGACAATAGTCCATTTACTCTAGTGCACATTAACAACATACTCTTAGGTCAAACAGCAGGTCAACAGTGCAGAGTGGCTCTTGTCCAAATGACTTGGCAGAACTTGCGTTGACTGCTACAAATGCACTGGTGCATCAGAGCCTGGGGTCTGCCCTGTCCCAGTCACTGAGGCATAAGGTGTGCCTCATTAGAACATGTGCCCTGCTGTTATTAGATTAGTTTCCATGTGCGTCACACTGTGTGCGCCTGTGGAGCTCTTTGTTCCTCTAAAAGGAGTGTAATTCCCTTATTACACAGCTAATTAAATGATTTCTTTATTAATGTGCCTTCATCTTTGACAATAGAGTCTACATGCCATGGAGGGACATGTCATGATCAAGTTCCTGCCCACCATCTTGAATCAGCTGTTTCGGGTGCTAACCACGGCCACCCAGGAAGATGTGGCTGTCAATGTCACAAGGCAAGACACAGTATTTTACATGACCATTTATATCATTATTTTTCCAAGTCTGTCTTTGTTATTGCTCGTTTTCATTTAAGAGAAAGTCCATGTTATTGTGTTGTTTTCCTCTCAGAGTCATGATTCACATTGTTGCCCTGTGCCACGAGGAAGGCTTGGAGCATTACTTGAGATCATATGTCAAGGTATTGTCAATCTCCAACTTCAACTCCCTCTGCAGTGCAATGTATTGCAAATATCAAACTGTAGTTAAGACCTTGGTTCGCTTTACCACAGTACGTGTTCAAGACGGAGCCATACGCATCGGCCAACAGCAGAACCATTCACGAGGAACTGGCCAAAGCCATGACTGCCATCCTCAAGCCCTCCACCGACTTCCTCACAAGCAACAAACTGCTCAAGGTGACGTACTATTTGTTTACTCAAATTCACACACTTTTTTTTTTTGTTACAGTCTTTTTACAAGTCTTTTTGTCCTACAGTACTCCTGGTATTTCTTCGAAGCTTTAGTCAAGTCCATGGCTCAGTATTTGATTGAGAGCTGTAAGGTCAAGGTATGTGCATAACAACCACATGCGACATCAGCGTTCGTTCTAACTATGTTTTGTTTTGTTGAGTCAATGGAACGTCTGGAATCTGTGATACATTCAGCCAATCAAAAAGTGATGCATATTTAGCAAATCGTTGTTGTTGTTTTTAAATTGTTTCATTCCGTGAATCTTGTTACTATTCGTCGCTTTTAGTCTCTACTTTCTCCATATGTTAGAAATGTAATTTTTTTTTGTTTATTTTTTGTGTACAATTATTGTACGTAGATAAATCTATTCTTAGTTAGTCAAAATGATTGCGTTGATATGTGAAAGCTTAATAATTAAAGCAGTATTAAGTCACTCATGCCCCTAGAGGCCATAAGCGCCACTACAGGTGTCGTAGCGGGTTTTTTTTTAACGTAAATTCTACACTTACAGAAAAGACAAAGGGAAAGAGGGATATTGTACATCCAGTTACACAATGGAAGTATTTTTTTTTCACTCAAACTTGAATTACTCTTAATCACTTAAATACTGTTTAAAGGGGATAGATGCAAGTTCGTCATTTTATGCTCACTACTGCCACCTCAGGTCTTGTTCGTAGCTGCAGCTTCTATATTAAGTTTGTGCATGATGGCACTTCGGACCCCAATTAACACCTTTTTGAGTGACAGTGCAGGATTTTAGAGGCAGTTGTGGTGAACAGGTCTGGGCTCATTCTACACATTAGGACATGGCTGGAACATGTAGGGGGAGGAAAATACTTCATTTTAACATTTTTAAACTCTGTATAGTCCTTTTAAGTGGCGCTAGCCCGCAGTTAACTTTGCCCGTTAGCCGGAAAGGATTTAGTAAGGTAAACACGTTACTTAGTACTGCTTTAACATGACGGTTTTATATTTCAGCTTTCCAGGAATCAGCGTTTTTCTGCATCCTTCCATCACACGGTGGAGACTCTGGTCAATATGATGATGCCACATATCACTCAGAAATACAAGGACAATCTGGATGCTGCTCGAAACGCCAACCACAGCCTGGCTGTCTTTATCAAGGTGAAAATAAAAAAACACAAAGCCTGTGTTTTTTTCGGGCTGAAACTATAGCAATTAATCACTTTTCCCCATTTTGCAGAGATGCTTCAATCTAATGGACAGAGGCTTTACTTTCAAGCAGATCAACAACTACATTAACTCTTTTATGCCGGGAGACTCCAGGGTAAAAAAAAATGTAGAAAGAATTGTTGAAAAACGATGACCAATTTACTACATTTTTACAGCACAACAGTTGTCAATAGATGGAAACAAAAGTTTTGGTGTTTTTTTTGCAGACATTGTTCGAGTTCAAGTTTGAGTTTCTTCGTGTTGTGTGCAATCATGAACACTTCGTGCCACTGAACCTTCCTATGCCATTTGGAAAAGGCCGGATTCTAAGATTTCAAGGTAAGAAGACCTCACTTTTTGTTTTGCCTAATCTTCTCTATAAACAAAGTGGTGTTTGAACTGTGTCCCTGTGTGTTCCTGTGTTAGCTGTAATGGAGTCAGATAGTGCAGTAGGTAGGTGTAAGGTGTGCTGCCTGTACGTCACTTAAAACACTGCACCCTCTATCAGAGCTCTGTCTAATCAAACCTGGTCCTGCCTCAATCAAAACAAAAGCTGTTACAATCAATGGGGCTTTAATTGTTAAAGTCATTCTGCCCAAGCATTCTGTAAAAATGTTGTTGGTTGAAACATTTTCACTCATTTGGGACTCTTTCAGCTGTCCATTGCAGGTTGTTAAAATCTAAATCTCATTCTGTGTCTGAATGCTTGACTATTTTCCACATTAGTGAACCCTTGTGAAAACAGCTGCCTCTTTTGAATCATTGCTGGCTCTAATCCTGTTTGTCCTCAATAATCAAATCTGCTGTGGATCAACAGCTCTGACAGAAACTGAGTCTGTCAAACATCAGAGTCTGTTGTTTATAAGATAATCTGATGAACAATTTGTCTAATACATTAATAGTTGTGTGTTTATTTAGAAGGCCATGTGTATTTCTTGTCCCAATCCTAATCTCCTCATTGCCCTGCTCGTTCCGGCAGATTTCCAGCTCGATTACTCCCTGACCGATGACTTCTGTAAGAATCACTTCCTGGTGGGATTGCTCCTCCGGGAGGTCAATGCAGCTCTACAGGAGTTCAGGGAAATCCGCCAGATATCTATCCATGTGCTGAAGAATTTGATGATTAAACACACCTTCGATGACCGCTACACCTCCAAGGTAAAGGGTAAATGGAGGCTTCAGTGCTACAAATTAGTAATAAAGACCTTGTTTTAAAAAAATATGTTATTGCTTTCAGAGCCAGCAAGCCAGAATGGCCACTCTGTACCTCCCCCTGTTTGGTCTGCTTCAGGAAAACGTCAACAGACTGAATGTGAAAGAGGTTTCTCCCATTACAATCAACCATTCCAACAATGTAAGGGCGCCATCTAGTGGTTACAACATGACAATTTATTACACGATATATATACATAGTATTCTGAATTACTATTACTTTGTCTGTGTTTTAGAATGGGAGAGATGAGTCCTTCTTCACCAATACTCTGACCACTCCTCCGAGATCCAGCACATTTTTGGATGCTAGCTTTCATAAAGATGTGTTTGGAGCTATCTCAGGCACTGGTGAGCATTACACAGTTAAACAAAACTTGTTTTATATTAAATAACAAAATCTAACATTAAAAATATCCTTAGCATCATCTCACACCTCGTCCACTCCCAACATTAACCTGGTGAGGAATGCAGATTCCCGGGGCTCCCTCATCAGCACCGACTCAGCGAACAGTCTGCTGGAGAGAAGCAATGACAAGAGCAACTCCCTCGAAAAGGTACATCAAAAGCGCAATACATCTGTCAATAAATCAAAATGAATAGTTCAAATTCTTTACTGTATACAATGTATGAACTCAGTATGTTTAAATGAACCATGTCAATAGCCAGTATAAATGTATATGTATTTTTGTGTTGGCTGTCAGACAGAGACCTTTATTCGGAGACACTCTGTCTCTGTCCCAATCTTTGTTGGGCCTCTCGAGTCCATTTCCTCCAAATGCCCAAAGCGTGTCACTGTGGACTTCTCCCTGCTCTCTGGGCCAGAAGCATTGCCCAGCATTGCATCTCAAGTACAAGCATCTCTATGTCCTATAGGAATGTCCCACCTGGGAATGTCAAATCTGTGTGTGGAGTGTGCTACTCTAAACCTTTCCACTTCCAGATAATCTCAGGCTTTGGTCCTCTGTTCTACTGAGCTTGGACCAAACCACACTGGCTTTATCTCTGTCTTCCTCTGAACACTGATAAGCAAGTGCTCTTCAGAGATTTATCTCATGTGTGCTTTCAGTTCAGTTCTGTCCTATGATAGCACTATTCCTTTGAGGAAGATAAAAAATGTAATATACTGTAAATGTCCAATTTTCAAATGAAACAATGTGCTGCCAATAGTCTTGTGCTATGGCTCTCAAACTGTGGTACGTGTATCACTGGTGGTATGTGAGCTCCTCCTTGTGGTATCCAGAGTCATCTTCAATCTTTATGCTTTAGTGATGAATTTAAGTGAGATGTGGTTTTGATTGATCAAATGTTTAATGAGGTGGTAACTGGTATAAAATGAAATACAGGTCTATGGATTTATCCCTGTCCTGTCTAATAAAGGTAACAGGCCATGAAATCCTTTGAGAAACACATTTTCTCATGAACACATAATGCTTTATTCGATCATCTGTAAAAGTATACCTTATGTTTTCTGTTTCTGTAATCTCCTCCACTCCACTTAACTTTTCTACAGCTCAGTTAAGCTTTCACTCCACTCTGCTGCTCTCTTAACTTGAGGAAAATGAAAACAGTTCATAAGTATTGTGTGTCTGATGTACACATAAAATCCTGACAAAGTCTAGACTGTTGTCAGGTTTAGAAGTTCTGAGCGAATCACCATGCGCTGATTTTTGCTTCTTAGAACCAGTCCATGATGGGAAACGCTCTCCTGAGAGGAGACAAACTGGAGCAGATTGAGATCAAGAGTCTCCTCATGTGCTTCCTGCATGTGCTCAAAAGCATGTCCGAAGGTAACGTCTCACAGCAATATACAGTGGTCTATATTTGATTTAAATGAATAAACAAATGTTCATATCGTTGTTTCAGATGCTCTGTTCACATACTGGAACAAAGCATCTTCAGCTGATCTTATGGACTTCTTCACATTGTTGGAGTGAGTTGTTTTACCCACTGCTGTTGAACTATACTATATACTATAAAGGTGAGTTGTATAACCACATGTTTTGTTTGTTCCCTGTTAGAGTGTGCCTTCATCAGTTCAAATATATGGGGAAGCGATACATTGCAAGGTAATATCATTTTACATGATTGTGATCTTTATTTTCTTATTTTCTGTTTGTTTGTTTTCAGTATGTAGACGTAAACATTTCAGATGCACGAAGAATAGCACTATTTCCAAAGTACGAAAAAGCTGGAGGAAAAAAAATAATAAGAATTCAATAACTTTAATTTGTGATAAAAAAAAAAAAGAATGGAATATATCACCAAGGTTTTATTTAGCTAGTATATCAACAATAAAGCCTGTTTTAGATTTAATGAATGAACGTACTGCCTGATTACAGCAAAAACAAAAACAAAGCACCAGTAAATATATATACTGTATTTGCCACTAGATGGTGCCACAACCTTACTGTTAAACCAGGGGATGCAATAATAACATGGTACATATCTTTTAAGTGGTACTGTATTTTGTATATTTATGTATTAGGGATAATATTTGAGGAACTTTGGTGTTATCGAGGCCCTTGGGTATTTCTCTAACCTCCCACCACTGTCTCTATTTCTGCTCACTTAATGCTGAAAAGTTTAACATAATGAATAAACCTGGCTCCTGCCCTCTCCTGCCTGGGTAAGAACTGCCCTGACATGTCTTAGTGCATGTGCTTGTACCTTTGTGTAACATGCAACCACACATGTAAGCCTTGTTGTATGTACTGTATGTGGCGTGCATGGCCTGAATGATTCTATTGCAGTGCTTTGGGCACAATTAAATTTGCATGACTTTCTACATCAAAACCTCTCATGTTCTCTTCAAGTCTGTACTTCATCAAAGCTCTCACTTAAGTGCTTTATAACATACTTCACTAATGGTTACTGGTTCTTGTCCGTCTAACATTGTGCTGTTGCCTCATTAGGAACCAGGATGGGGCAGGACCTCCTGTAGCACATGAGCGGAAGTCTCAGACTCTACCTGTGTCCCGTAACAGGGCAGGAATGATGCATGCGCGTTTACAACAGCTCAGCAGCCTGGATAACTCCCACACTTTTAACCACAGTAAGTTAACGTTTAAACGTCAAAGCCTCTTTCAGCCTGTGATCTGTGATCCCTTTTGTCTTATGCATTTTGACAACACAATTTCCTACATTTTTTATTCAAGAAACTCATGAATGGCTTTTTAACAGACATTAATTCCATGACTTTTTATATTAAATCAAGTTATTTTTAGGGAGAAACTAAAGGGCTGAGAAATTTCCTCTAGTGGAACAACTTCACAGATGATATATACATTGATAGCTCTATCAATGTACTTGAGCTTGAGCTAAGAGCATGGTGTTTAAACAGTTGTCCTTGCACTTCTACGCAGAGCTAAAAGTTGACTTTACTCTCTAAACCAAGACTTTCCACATAAAAAACTGTACATTAAAAGTTGCATGAATCATTGTTTCCTTTTCATAATATACACGCATTCACTCACCACTGATTGATAAATATGTGTTCATTTATTTAGCTCTGTCTTCCTTTTTCGCTCCCTGATGTTGTTGTTATAAATATTTTTTTCTTGATCTCTGCAGTCTACAGTCACTCAGATGCAGATGTGTTAAACCAGTCACTCCTCGAGGCCAACATCGCCACAGAGGTCTGCCTTACCGTCCTGGACACTCTCAGTGTCTTCATCATGGGATTCAAGGTAGCATTACTGTCATTCTTTGCATTTACTTTATATTTAGAATGTAGTTTTATTTGATAACTTTATCCACAGACGCAGTTATGCTCCGACCATGGCCATAGTCCACTCATGAAGAAGGTTTTTGAAGTCCACCTCTGTTTTTTGAGGATCAACCAATCAGAAACTGCACTGAAACAGGTCTTCACCTCTCTGCGCACCTTCATCTACAAGGTATGCTGCAACTTTCTCGGGACTTAGCACAAGCACAAGATTATAAATTAAAGGCCTGACACTGACTTTTGCCTTTCTAGTTTCCCTGCACATTTTTTGAAGGCCGGGCCGACATGTGTGCGGCATTCTGCTACGAAATCCTCAAGTGTTGCAACTCTAAGCTGAGCTCCATACGCAGTGACGCTGCTCATCTGCTGTACTTCCTCATGAAGAGCAACTTTGACTACACTGGCCGCAAGTCTTTTGTCCGAACACATTTGCAGGTTTCAGCAGATTTCCCTAGAGCTGCATTAAAAGCATTAAAAAAATATTGTTCCACATAGTAACGTCTGACCTTTTTTTCCAGGTGGTGATAGCGGTCAGTAAGTTGATTGCAGATGTCATCGGAATAGGAAGCACTCGTTTCCAACAATCTTTGTCAATAATCAATACCTGTGCCAACAGTGACAAAACTATCAAAGTCAGGAACTCATAGCTTTCCCTTCCTTATTCATGCCATATTGCACGGTTTCTGTTTTAATAATTTACTATCCTCCTCAACAGAACACAGCTTTCCCATCAGATGTGAAGGACTTGACCAAACGTATCCGGACGGTGTTGATGGCCACAGAGCAAATGAAGGAGCATGAGAGAGATCCGGAGATGCTCGTGGATCTGCAGTACAGTCTGGCTAAGTCTTACACAAGCACGCCTGAGCTGCGCAAGACGTGGTTAGACAGCATGGCTCACATCCACGTGAAGAACGGCGACCTGTCAGAGGTGAGTGCCAACAAGCATCAATGAGTTTGTAGTTTATTGATCGGTTAAAACAACTTTTGTTTACCTACAGGCGGCCATGTGTTATGTGCATGTTGCAGCGCTCGTGGCTGAATACCTAGAAAGAAAAGGTAAGTTTCATTTTATTTGTGATGTACATGTATCGTAGTTGTATTTGACCTACATCCTCCCCCACAGGTTTGTTCAAACAGGGCTGTTCAGCATTTCGGGTCGTGACTCCGAACATCGATGAGGAAGCAGCAATGATGGAAGATGTCGGGATGCAGGATGTAAGCTTCAATGAGGTAAAGTAAATTAGTTTTTTCTCTGGTTATTCGGCTCATATTCTCTGCTGTGTCTTGTGAGCCACTATGCCTGATTTTGTTTTTCATTTTGTATTCAACATATTATTGTCTCATTCTTACGGCCTTCAGGATATTTTGATGGAGCTGTTGGAGGAGTGTGCCGATGGACTGTGGAAAGCTGAGCGCTACGAGCTGATCTCCGACATCTACAAGCTCATCATCCCCATTTATGAGAAGCGCCGGGACTTCGACGTCCGTCTCTGAATCTATTCACACTTTGTATCCTGCTCATATTCAATTTCCAATAACTCTTAATTGCTTGTTACACAGAAACTGGCTCACCTGTATGACACACTGCACCGGGCATACAGTAAAGTGACCGAGGTCATGCACTCGGGGAAAAGACTACTGGGAACATATTTCAGAGTGGCCTTTTTTGGTCAGGTAATTATCAATATGTTTTATTGTCTTGAGGAATTTAGCAGCTAGTTGCTACTTAGCAGTGAAATACATCAAACTTATTTCAAGCATGATCGATACCATTTAGTAATTCACCATCCCTTGTTTATTATTTTTTTCCTTCTTTTAAGGCTGCGGTAAGTTGCAGTGGTTTTTGTTTGTGGTTTTGCTTCCCTTTTTTTCTGCACTTCCCAGCGCTTTATTCAACAACTTAATTCATGCTTCGAGAAGTATGTGTAGCATGGTGCTTGACTGGGCTAGCTTTTTTTTTTACTTTTGCTGTCCTGTTGAATGTAGATCAACTTTAAGTTTGATATATATTATGTAACATGGTGTGCAGTGTGGCAGTCCCAATGCCAAGATTTTCTTTCTTTCACTTAAGTCATGTTAGGTCATATAGTTTATTAAGAGTTTTGCTTTAGTTATCCCTCAGTATGAAATAACATTGAATGTATTTTCTGTCACCCACTCTTATAGCATTACCAGTTTACAGATTCAGATGCTGAGGTAAATCAATGGTGTTGCTGTTGGTCCTCTGCAGTGATGTGTTGTTAGGTCATTGTTGCTAATAAAGTAATATGAAATCTAATAGTTTATAGTTGCCATCCTACAGATACTAATAGCAGATGTATCTCCAAATAGCTTTACGCATGGCTCAATAATTTAGACTAAACATTCACTGACAAAACCGAAACCTGTGCCTCTTATGTATTTAGATAGCGTGTTGTAGTGCTCTACTGTAATTATGAATTATTAAGCTTTACTAAGTGTTGCTTTGCCTACATTTGCTTTGAATTTTGCTCCCTGGCCTTGTGCGTAAATTCATTGCTCATTACATTTATCGCGCCTTCTTTTTCTCAGGGCTTCTTTGAGGATGAAGACGGGAAGGAGTACATCTACAAAGAGCCCAAATTCACCCCACTCTCTGAGATTTCCCAACGGCTGCTGAAGTTGTACTCTGAGAAGTTCGGACAAGACAACGTGAAGATGATCCAGGATTCTGGCAGGGTACGGATCAATGCTAGAGACAATCTTTTTTTTATAGTGAGTCAACAATTGAATAAATATGAGATATGTTTATGTAGGTCAACCCTAAAGATCTGGACTCCAAGTACGCCTACATCCAGGTGACACATGTGACGCCGTATCTGGATGAGAAGGAGCTGGGAGACAGGAAGACGGACTTCGAGAAGAGCCATAACATTCGGCGGTTTGTGTTCGAGATGCCATTCACTGTGTCGGGCAAGAGGCAGGGAGGCGTGGAGGAGCAGTGTAAGCGCAGGACTATACTCACCAGTAAGTAACAGGAAAGGCAAGTTATTCAGAGCAGCACATAAACAATAGTATCAGCATGACTTATGAATTTCCCTTGAAAAATAACACATCTATTTTCGGTCAATGCAATTTTATGTATTTGTTAAGGAGAACTAAGTAACTTTTGCAGGACATAAGCGTCACTGCATGTTGCAGGCTTCTTTTTTTTCTCATTGTCTGTGAGAGATTGTGCTAAACTAAATTACGCAGTGGAGATATTTTTTTCCGCTCAACCTTGGCTATCAATACTGCTAAAGTGGCGCTAGCCCTAGTTGGCTTTGCCTGTTAGCTTCTTCTTCGTGGTTCCATTAGCGTGTATTGCGCCTCCGACCCGGTGGCAGAGGAGATGCAATTGTGGTTTTCTGGCCAAAGACACCAGGGGGAGATGAAATCATCCCATTAACACTTGTATTGCCCCCCGAGGGACTACGGAAAGGATTTATTAAGGTTAACACATTACTTAGTACTGCTTTAATTTCTTGAGAGTTGGAGTGATGTGTTTTCTCACACTTACTCAGCAAAAATCCACCGGTGCGCAATACAAATCTTGATTATTTTTCAAAGCGTCAGCTGTTTGTCAAAGCTCTCATCTGATTAAGTGTTTATAGTTTTATTATTCTCAAGTTCCAAAAGGTCAATCCTGTCTTATCTTTATAGACCTTTCAATACTTTCACAGCACACTGACAAATACATTATGTTTCCACACCAAGTTAAGTGATATACCTGATTATTCATTTCCTTCCTCAGCCACTCATTGCTTCCCATATGTGAAGAAGCGCGTCGCCATAATGTACCAGCACCACACAGACTTGAGCCCCATTGAGGTGGCCATAGACGAGATGAGCAAGAAGGTGGCGGAGATCAAACAGCTGTGCTCCTCTAGTGAAGTGGACATGATCCGCCTTCAGCTCAAGCTCCAGGGCAGCATCAGTGTCCAGGTGCCTGCCACAACCCATTGCTTAAATCATACCTTTATTGTCAAGAGAGTTTTGACAATATTTCTTTGGCTTTAGGTAAACGCAGGGCCACTTGCATACGCACGAGCTTTCCTGGACGATTCCTGTGCCAAGAAAAATCCAGACAACAAAGTGAAGCAGCTCAAAGAGGTTTTTAGGTGAGGTCACAAGGCACCTTCTGTACTTCACCTTTACAAACATGTTCTGAAATGCCTCCTCTCAAATATTATAATGCTTCTGAAGTTATTTAAAGTGTGCTATGGGAACAGAATCTTGATTTTAAAAGTAAAAGTAAAATCTCAATCAAAAGTTTCTCCAAACATCTTTTCAGCTTTATTTCTATGTGAACATGTTTGGTCTGTGCAGGCATTTTGTGGAGGCGTGTGGTCAAGGTTTGGGCATCAATGAGCGGCTCATTAAAGAGGACCAGCAGGAGTACCAGGAGGAGATGAAGGCCAATTACAGGGACCTGGCTCGAGAACTGTCAATCATCATGCACGAGCAGGTAGGCGCTTTGGGGTTTTGTCTGTTACATTAACTCCAAAAAGAATCTGTTAAACATTGCCTTATGTGATAAAAGCCTGTTCATAACTTGGTTTTCTCTCCCTTGTGCTGACCAAAGCAGACTGGATGGTAAAGTGTTTGATGCGTATGCCGTGAAAATTATTAGTGTTGGTCCAGCCAGAAATAAAATGGTTTAGGACTTTTTGCTCATTACAGTTCATGCAAACGCGTTCACATACTGTGCCTTAAAGCAAAAACAATATTTGGCATCATTATTTATTTAATTATTGCACATAATGACCTTGTTTGTCTTGGCATAATGTTAAGTCATTAAACATGAATACTTCAGGCTTATCTTAACTTTTTTTTCTCCAACCAATAAAAGTTCACACGCTCGATGCGCACAATCAGATAAGGTTTTATTAAGTGCATAATTATATTTGCTGTTAATTTTAACTGGCAAGATCAACAAATGTTTTCAAGTTTTTGCATGCACATGTCTGAGCATGAATGTGCTGAGAGTGTCTGCTCGCAATGACATGTATATGGATACAATATGTTTTCATATTGTTCATTTTTGTTTTATAATGTGTAGGTTTCCATTTTTGACCGTGCTGCTCAAACTGCTGGCAGTTTATTCTTGTGTTCAATCCATATATAGTGCTATGATATACATATTGTCCGTATGTCTAGTGTTTATATTGTGGGACTGCATCACATCTATTGGGAGTGATTACCATACCCCTCTCTTAAAGGTACATGCAACTTTTTATGCAGCAAAAAAAACTGTAATATTTGTGCGTGATTGACCTTTTTGTGACCCAAAGTCCAATAATGCATCTTAAAAAAGAAAAGCAAAAAAAAGGAAAAAGGGTTTGGCCAAAGACTCAACACATAATCATTTTACTGTGTGAGATTGTGCTGCCTTCTCAATGAAAGTAATGCTATAATGTTTTATTTCTTCTTCAAATCATGCTCCATGTTTTGAACATAGTTTTAATTTCCCCCTCTCAGATCAGTCCTGTTGAAGACGGCATGAAGAGCGTCCTCCCTGATTCTATTCACATCTTTAATGCCATCAGCGGCACCCCGACCACCGCCACCATTCAGGGAATCCCCAGCTCCTCCTCTGTGGTGTGAGACCACAGCGCCGCTGGGCCTGTTTATGTTAGTGGAGGGGACAAAGCGACCAAGAAAACCGCATATATTATATGCTGACTGGTAAAGACATAACGAAACATGAAATAACAGTGGGGGTAAACAGGAAATGGACCACAGAGCGAGATATGAATTGTGGTTGGACTTTGCCACTTACACGGTGTTCTTCAGTCATTAACTATGCATGTCATGTCATCCCATTTGTTGTTTTTTATGTTTATTGTAAATGTACAGCATTTCTTTTAATGTATTGACAATTTTATTGACTCTCTGTTCAAGGTCGACTATATTTTTACTGCATTGTTGCCCTTTTTATTTTTACATCAGGTCTTAGAACAGAGAGAATTGTACAAATATGTTTAAAGCCATTGAATACCAGAAGTATAATGTTTATTTATGTACATTTAAAGGACTGTGTGCAATATTTGCAAAAAGAAAGAAAGAGTGCTGGGGCCTATACACTGTACAAAAAAAGTTCACCTTCATGCCAAAGCAATGGGGTGCAGATCCACACAATACAAAAGACTGGAAGTACTTTGAAGCTTTTACCATGTTAGTGTTCATTTCATTGTTCATACATTGTTTTATATTTTGGGCACAATCAGTTTTTTTTTACTTTTTATTTAGCACATTTGTCAACATTCTGCTGTAAATCATTTCCTATTGCTTTTTAAATAAAATACCGTTTTAAGTTAATGTAATCAGCCTTTTATTTGTAAGTCATTCATAAATCAGTTTTTTATGATGCTGTATGTTACATGAAACAGTCCATATCTTCAGTTCCCTCCCATAGTAAAGATGCACAATCAGCAGTGGGTTCAGGTCTATTGAGCAACGATTGCCCGCGATTGTAGTGGTCGGCCTGTCACCGTCCGGATAAGTGGAGTTGTCTGCCATCATGACTGGTGAGTTTGTAAAGAAATAATGTATCAGAGCATGTTTACTTATTTAGATTTATATAGCATAAAAACAGAGTCATCTAAATCGATGCATATAGACATTTATGGATTTAAACTGCCAACGCTTTTAGAGGGGGATTATTAAGGCCAGAGATGTTTCTCCATGATGCACAATCCTCCTGGATGTTTGAGTTTTCACTACAGTTTGGCATCATTTGTCAGGTGTGTAATCTTCAACACCTGTGCACTGGTAAATGCCCAATCAACAATTTGGTGGAACTTAAGTTTAACATATCTGTGACGAGAGCTTTACATCAATGAGCCATTGACTCACAGCACATCCCTACACCTGTGTATGCCGATGGGGCTTTAAAGTGGACATGACGGCTGTATGTACTAGTGGGAGCAGGGGCGGCTGCTCTTAGTATCGATGGTATCGATGCCCATATTTTATTATGCTGGATTAGATTTTTATAATGTTGATCATACACAGAACTTTATATTCGACTTATAAAGTTACATATATTTATATTTGTGAACAGACAAAGAAAAAGACGAGGCCGAGCAGGAAAAGCGGGGCAAGGTAAGGATTACAGTACAGATGCATATTATAGATTAATAATTCTCCCCTGTGTTATCAAATATTGATTTCTGTATCACCATGCGAATGTTGCAATCAAATTGATCAAGTTAAATATTAAAAAAGCATGTTCTAGATCTAGTGTGGTCTGTTAATTGTTTCTTGTTGTGTTTTTGTTCATTAGGGTCCAGTGGTGTGTGGTTACCCCATCAGTATTTTTTTCATAGTTGTTAATGAGTTTTGTGAAAGGTTTTCCTACTATGGCATGCGAGGTGAGGCAGCACATTTTGAAAACTCGTGTCTCTCTTTGTTCTTTCACTAAAACCATAATAATGTGCCCCATCAGCTGTGCTTGTGCTGTACTTCACGTACTTCTTGAATTGGGATGATGATTTTGCAACATCCATTTATCACGTCTTTGTGGCCCTTTGTTACCTGACCCCGATCCTGGGGGCTATTGTGGCAGATTCATGGCTGGGAAAGTTTAAGTGAGTCAAGAACAAAATGCCACATATCATCAAAGTACAGGAGACTCTCTATTATGCCTATCAGATAATCAAAAGTGGATTCCTCTCCTCAGGACGATCATATACTTGTCAATTGTGTATGCTCTGGGTCAGATCGCTATGGCCATCAGTGCGATCCATGACATCACTGACCAGGACAGGAACGGGACTCCTGACAACATGACCCTTCATGTGTATGTGAACTCTGGCATAAACTGGCATACACAAGCTATAGTCAACATTGACTACTTAACTAATGTTTTTTCTGTTGTCTTGTCAGGGTGTTGTCAATGGTGGGTCTGTTCCTGATCGCTCTGGGCACTGGTGGGATTAAACCTTGTGTGGCTGCCTTTGGTGGAGACCAGTTTTCCAATCACCAGGTTTGAAATCCCTGCTACTTGTTACTACTGTCTACCGTGTCTTTACTATAATAATAATAATACAGCTCCAAATGCAATTTCTTAACCACTTTCACATACACTCACAAGCTATTATATAGGCCAGTCATTCCCAAAGTCCAGGATAGCACAGCCCCCTTATTGATCCAAAAATCTGTTTGTGCCCCCCAATTATAATTTGCTCTATTCAAAGGAATGTATTATTATTATAAGGCCAAAATTACATCAAAGAACAACATGTAGCTATGATGAGCAAATATTTTTATGTATAATTTATATATTATTTTTTCAAAGTTTTGTAGACAAGCTTTCGGGACTCCCGTTGTAGTGCCTCTAAGGCCTCCCAGGGTGCCCCAAACTCCACTTTGGGAACCACTGTATTTAAGTTTACAAAGTGCATTTTACATGAACACCATGAAAATAAATGTCTGAATTTTTGTGTATGTGTAATTTACAGGAAAAACAAAGGAGCACATTCTTCTCTGTCTTCTACCTGTGCATCAATGGAGGGAGTCTTCTGTCCACCATCATCACTCCTATCCTCAGAGGTAGATAGCACCATGGTAATCAAAATGTGTGTGTGCTGATAGTAACAGAGAAGGATTAGGTAAAAAGCATTAGTTATTGAAAACATGCACAAAAGGCACTTTAGCTGTTTAGCTTAAAATAAAAGATCCTTTGTTATTTTACCGCCAACACGTTAAATGTTCTGCTTGTAGTCGCCATAATACAATGTTCATGTTGATGAGTTTCAATCCAACTTTCATTCAGAAGTTGGAATATTTATCTGAACTCTAAATTACCATGCTGATTCAAATTTAAACCCACACGTCTACTTTTTGCAGCCGAAGAATGCGGGATCCACAAGAAGATGGAGTGCTATCCCCTGGCCTTTGGAGTCCCTGCTGCTCTCATGGTGGTGGCCCTGGGTATGTCATTGTCCATCTCTCATAAACAAGACCTTCCTGTGAATACAATGTGATTTATTGTATGTACTATGCCATACAGTGGTGTTCATTGTGGGGAGTCCCATGTATTTCAAAGCAAAGCCACAGGGAAATATCATGCTGGATGTGTGTAAATGTATCGGGGTACGTCGTTCAAAAATAAAACAATTTATGCAACCCAAGTCTAAAATGTATATAGTTAAAGTTTTTCCTTCTTTGTAGTTTGCCATTAAGAATCGCTACAGACACAGGAGCAAGCAATTTCCAAAAAGAGAACACTGGATGGACTGGGCAGAGGAAAAATACGAGGTGCGTGTTTACATAACTAACTTGATTACATTTCAAACCCACAGTAGAAACTAAATTTACTTTGTTATTTATAGAAACTTCTAATAGCTCAAATCAAAATGGTGCTGAAGGTTCTGTTTTTATACATCCCACTCCCCATGTTCTGGACCCTCTTTGACCAGAAGGTACTGTGCAACATTTCTCACTACTACATCAATACTGCCACCAGTACCTAGTATTACGTAATGTGTGACTGATATACCTTGTCCATTGTCCAGGGCTCAAGATGGACACTTCAGGCTACCACCCTGAATGGAGACTTTGTATGTTATTTTAAGAAGAGAGCATAGATTAATATTAAATTATTTTGAATACAATGTTAACAATTTGTTTATTTATTTTTGCATTTGTATTCAGGGAGCATTCATAGTCCAGCCTGATCAAATGCAGGTAACGTAAACAAAGTAACATGCTAATAATTGTTGCCATTAAACGGCAAAATGCAAAGTAAAACATTGCTGTTTTGTTTCAGACATTTAATCCTATTCTGATTCTAACTCTGGTGCCGGTTATGGATAATATCGTTTACCCCCTGATTAAGAAGTGTGGCTTCAACTTCTCGTAAGTAAAAACGAAACAAAAAACATTTGTTTTATATTTTGTTCAAGCTGTTTGGACTAAATGATCAATGTTGTTTCAGGCCTTTGAAGAGAATGACTGTGGGCATGTTTCTTGCTGCGATGGCTTTTGTCTGTGCTGCTGTGGTCCAACTAGAGATTGATGTAAGTGCCATTAGGGATTAATAATCATTTCAATATAGAATATTTAAAAATAAACAATCTTTGATGGGGGGTTTCTACACAGCTATTGGTGTTAGCTTGTCCCACAACTGTAACTATGAGAGTGGTGCATAAACCTGTAAATACTGTACAGTCGTAGGATTGTCATAGAATTGTCCAACATCTTCGACATCCCCAGTTTGCAGCTATTATTGTAAATGTGCTACTTAAACCAACACAACTCCACAGGGAAATTAAATAAACTAAATAAATCAAGGATGTTCTGTTCAATTCTCATTCTTGGTTTGCCTTTCAGAAAACTCTGCCCACCTTCCCCACAGCCTCCCAGAGTCAACTCAAACTGTTAAATATGGGCCTAAACCAGGTCAATGTTCAATTACCTATGCATGACCCAGTGCCACTTCCACCTAATCAGGTATGTGTTTGTTTGTGTATTTTTCAAATGTTTTTCAAATGGACTAAGAAGCCTAATTTGACATTGTTTTTTTTATTATTATTGTTAGGCCAGTCCAGAGTACTACACATTTGATACAGACAGCATTGAAGTCTCTATAGGAAATCCCCCTGTGATCAAAACTATAGCTTTGACAAAGGGCCTTCGACAGACACTTCTTATACCTACAAATTTGACAAACGAGTGGGAGATGGTGAGGCCTTGACTTAGATATTGAACAACAATTCTGAAATGGTAATATTAAACTTTTTCATGTGTGTTATTCTCAGACAGATGACGTAATCGCTAAACCTCGAAAAGGCAGCAATGCCATTCGGTAAGCATTTTCTTTTTTTCCTTTTAAGGATAGAAACCTGTATTTTTGAGTAGTCATCAATCATAAATCACCAAATACTTTTTCTATGACTACTACTTTTTCTTTGTCATTTTTCACTCCACAGATTTGTCAATGGACTAGGTATACGTCTAAACATATCAAACACTGAAGCAGAATATGGAATAGTTGAACCACTAATGTCCAGCAACTACTCACTGCTGGAGTATGGAACGTACGTACACTATGAATGTGACACATGCAAAAAAAAAAAAATATTTGACTACACTTTTTTTTTTTCTTTGCAGACAAACCTTTACCATACGCTCTGACTCAAACTCAGACTCATGTGAGGTCAAGAAGGTGTTTGGCTTTGGAAGCTCTTTTACTTACTTCATCCCGAGTAACTTTACTTTTACAACAAATGTAAGACAGCCATAATAAATACATCAAATGTAAAACAGCCATTTTAAATGTAATCCTTTTATCTTTGTTTTTAGTGTGGGGATGGTATTACTGCAGTGGAGGACATCAAACCGAACACTGTGCTCATGGCTCTGCAGATCCCACAGTACTTCTTCATTACAGCCGGAGAGGTCATGTTCTCCGTCACTGGGCTGGAATTTTCTTACTCACAGGTAAAACATGAAACGTTAACAATGATCTAAAACACAATGTTTAAGACTGAATAATGACAGCCTGGTTTGTGACCATAGGCACCAAGCAACATGAAGGCCGTGCTCCAGGCTGGCTGGTTACTCACTGTTGCTATCGGCAACTTTATCGTCCTGATTGTGGCTGAAGTGGCAAAACTGCCCAAACAGGTACAGCTTATTTCTACAAGCCTAATGTAGTCCATTTTAAGATATTTTGTTACAATACATTGAACAGTGGCCAGAGGGCGTCACTTAGAGCATCCTTGTCTCTTCCTCCTTTTTGCATTGTGCCTCATGTACATCATTCAGCTTAGACTACATCCCTTTCCAGCTCTCACAGGACATACTACAAACTTTATTTATCCCACTGTGAGTTAAACACTGTTTGTGTCCCAAGCGAAAGAGAATATACTGACAACCCCTTAGTTTGAGTGCCTAATGTAGGTGGAAAAGTGCAATATAAATTGAGACCGTTTACCATTTGACACGACTGTATGTGTAGTTGCAGTATTTGTAATCCCATGTTTTCGCTTCACAGTGGACAGAGTACATCCTGTTTGCATCTCTCCTGGTGGCTGTGTGCTTCATCTTTTCAGTCATGGCCTATTTCTACACCTACATCGACCCGGCAGAGATTGAGGCCCAGTTTAAAAAGGATGATGATGATAATGATGATAAAGATAAACACAAAGACAGAAAGCACTCACAGGAGTCTGAGATGGAGATGAAGAAAGTACCGGACGACCATGACGATAAAACTCAAACTAAAATGTAAATACGATTTGTCCATGTTGCTCTTTGTTTCACCCTTTTGTATTTGCAGTAAATATTTTGAAAAACAACAATAATATTGCATTTCAATGAAGAGATAATTTTTGTGATTGCCTTTTATTATGGAAATACTGATCAGAAACCAAATAGCAATTTTGTGTTCCTAGTAAATTAGTAAATGCTGATGAGGGGGATATTATTGAGTAGTCAGTTTGCGCTCATTTTTAGCATAGGTTACAAATGGTATGAGTAGTTTGTTCAGGGTTTTAGCACATTTTCCCACGTCACAGGAAAATCACAGGCCGTGACCTGTTTGTTCTCGTCAAACTGTTAACACACAGATATAAACTGAAACTTGTTATGGAAGCCTCAGTTCTTGTACTTGTGATTTCCACCAGTGGTTGCTTAGAGCATCCGTGGTGAGCGCAACCATCAAGAAGTGCTAATATATTGTTATTAGCATTTTTAATGATTTTAAGCAATACAATCTTATATAATTATAAAATAATATTAGAGAAAATTATTTGGTTAGGTTAAGGTAAAGGTTGCTAAAGGTTAAGTTGTCTTCACCTAAAGAACTAGTAGAATTTTCTAATTCTCTCCTTTAAATCGACTCCTTGAAAAAACACAATTGTCAGTGAGGGGGTGCACAAATCTGCCTACCATTAAGTGATGGCAACTAGTTTTGTCTGTGGGGAAACCCCAAAAATCCAATCTGCTTTTCAAATGTAAAGCAGTGTGTAATAATGAGTACTAATGAGTAATAAAAGAATGAGTAAGAACATGCACACTTTTTATGCAAATCATTACATTTGAGCTCCTATTACATCTTCATTTAGTTTGCAGTGTTTAAAAACTGGCCATGTAAATATAGTTGTAAATGGACAACTAACAAATAACTTAAAATAAATAAACATTCAACACTTGAAAGCATGAGTCCTGTAGTCTATACAAACTAAAAAAGACTTGACAACAACAGGAAGTCTCCATTATCAAAGGGAAACAGAGTTTGCACCATAAGCACACATGAACGGTTTCATTGTTATATCTTTTATTTTTCATGAGAGGCACAGCTGACCAAGCATTACTTCACTCCTGGTAATGTTGCAATATGAAAACTGCCAGCTCAAAGTCAGCTGAACTTCCCTTTGCAAGCCTGATGAAGTATAATATTAGACCTCAAGAAAGAGGAATAGGGCAAAAACTTATTTTGGTGCAGTGAACAAATCTCAATACTTTTCAACATGTTTTAATTGCTAGCCCTAACAATAACCCTAACCCTAACCCTAACTTAATCCAGTTGTGCCTCGGAAACTTAATTTTCCTAATTCATTAGATCCTGCCTGAAGAGCACCGGGTACTACACACGATCGAGCTCCAGTGAGCCCTTCCAGCCTCCTCCTCATGTTTTAATTGCTATTTTTCATTTTCAATTTAAAAGACATCATGGAAAACGTGACGCCGCAGATACAGAATTTATCAGCCCCAATGTCGCCCCAGTGTTAAAATCAATATGTGTCAGTGCCTACCCCCTGTAACCACAAGCTCCTCGCTCTGCCTTCTGCCTATTAACCACATTGTGCATTCTGTATCTTTGTTGACTGATCAAAAAAACACAAGACGGTTGAAAACTGTGCAGAAACATGCTCTTATCTGTCAACTTTACCACAAGTGTCAGCTTCTGCTAATTTGCCGTTATTCAGCAAAATGCATTGCACACATCCTGAAAGATACAGCAAAGCATTTCATAAAGTGCACAGAGGAGTACATATTCTTAGTGTCATCTGTTGAAAAGGCTTTTGTATATTAATTCCTTGGATCATACTAAAGTAGATCCTAAAGTGTAAGCTTCACAGCAAATGTATGTCAACATCAGCTTGGAAAACATTCTATATTCTATTCTATAATACTATATAGTTTTAGTGCGATTGTAGTAGGCCTAATAGTAATAAAATGCAGCACCAGTATTCGCTGGTGGGATGATGTACTGTATCTACAGTATATATTGTGATTTTGAATCCATATCATTGGCTTTAGTTGCTGTTTTTATAGTTCATTATTAAGTATAACTTGACTGTACCAGTTTGCAGAGGGTCAACATTTTTCTCTGCGGTCATGTAGAGTAAAATGTTTTATCATCAATTCTACTTTTAACACACAATTTTCTTTTTTTTCTCATAAAGAATTTTCAAAAAGTTTCAAGTAAAGATGGAAATGCACCTGCTTATAAGAGATTTCTGTGGGGCTTGATTTGGCTCCCAGCTGCCCGTAAAGACATAAATAATAACGTAAAATATCCAAACAACCTCCCAACAGAGTTTTATAGTGTTTTTCCACATGTTTTAAAAAAGGACTGTTTCCAGTACTTCTTCCTTTACATTTGGGTGAAACAGTTAAATAGAGTAAGACTATTGTGACGTGGTGTGGCAGAAGAAACTTGTGTGCCTGTGATGTCACCGCGAGTGGGAGCGAAATGCCGATCTTGTGGAAAGAGGTGTGGAGAGACACAAGAGGAACAAGCGAGGCAGACAGAATGACACACGGCCATACAGTGTCTCATCATTCTGACTGCGGCGTCGGCCTGAGGGGCGAGTGATGAGGATGAAGTGAAGTAAGATGGTGATTTAGCTGTTTTTGTAAGACCTCGGACGTGTGATGGATATGCTCGTTCATGTGGTGCTTGTCATCTTGATGTCAGCAGCATGGGGTCTGGAAACAGGTTTGATCTTTTTATTGTGTTTTTTTACGGAATTGTCAGAAGAAGTTTGGTTTTGGAATATAGTTAGATAGTTGACACGTGTTTCTGTATGATTGGGTTTTAGTTAAAACAAGAGATGTATGCTTTCATAACTGAAATGAGAAAGTCTGAATGGAAACCGCTGTAAACAAACAGCTGCTGGTGCCTCTGCAGCGGAAACCATGATTTAATCTTTAAACCTACAGAGCAGAGAGAGGGATTTCTTGATTTGTGTCTAAATGTCACTATGTCATTATCTAACCAACTCCCTCACAATAACTAACGCTGATTCTTTTTTGTCTAACACTCTTACTAACTTGTTTATTTATCCCTCCAGGAACTAATCAAACCTCTGAGAATAACAAAGATTCTGCTACTGGAGTCACTGGTAACATCTTTTTTCTGACTCACCTCACACTGTCTGTCATTAACTCCTCTTGTTTGACTCTCAAGACATGTCTAACAAACTAAAATATTGCTCCACATGTATTTTGTTTACTGTAATAAGCAGGAACACATATTACTTTGTGTCAATGCCAAGGGTCTACGTAATATGTAATACTTTATTGTCCATTCAACCATAAAGTGCAGACAGAGATTCAAAACAAAATAAAGCAAAAAATATATACGCATATTAAAGCTTTAGGAGCTATAAATTGCTAAACTAAACTCCCACAACTGTCACTAGGATAAAACAAATTGATAATGTATATTCCAGTTTCGTAGCTACACTGGTGTTTGTGACCTCAACAGGCCGTGTTTTCTATTCAAGCTACACAGAAACTGCCTTTATTGTTGGACATTTGCATATCATCAGCTCAACACATCACTACAGTGATGTTTAATAGTTTGAAGCAGATAGTTAGTCCTGTTTAAGCCTAATATGATCCCACATACCCCTGAAATAATCTTGACCTCCAGGTCATGTTGCTGTGGTCTTTGTTTGTTTGTTTTTTAAAGTTTCATTCTCAAACTATTTGAAATCCTTTACATTACACACTATGAAGCGTTTGTAAAACATTGGTCAAATCTTTATTTTTCATTCATGAAACTTTTATAAAGTTTTCCTGTAAAGTTGTTAATTACTGAAAAGCAAAAAAAAAAAAGAAGGGGTTGAGAAAGAAACATGAATGCTCAAAACTTTAATAAAGCTAGTGGACTAAAAGAAAAAACACTTTCTGGTATGTGTATGTGTGTGTGTTGCATGCTGAAGAACATCCCATTTAAAGCTGTGAGAAAACAAAACTTGATACAATTCATGCTCAATTCATGCTCTGTTTCACCTCACAGCCATTATGGATCTGAATAGACTTTTTTCTTTGTTTTAGTGAAGAAGTCTGCATCTTTCCGATACGGAGAGGATGTTAACCTGACATGTGGAGATAAAACGTGGACAAAGGGCAAAATTATTTATACTATTTGGCATCTGAACTTAATAGACAAAACTTGTAAAATTAGAAGAAGCGAGGGTGACGATGTGAACGAGTGCCTGGACAACAAGTCTCTGATAAAGGGTCAGCCGATCCTCCACATCCATCACTTCTCGTACAGAGATGTAGGAAACTATACCTGTGAATGTGTCTTCTCTGGAGGGGCTGAAAGCTACATCTACTCAGTCAATATCACTGGTAAGTTGTAAACAAATCATCTGAATTGCAGATTCTCTGAATATGGCTGCATAGTCGGCTGTGTGCGGAAGGATGTGTATTTTCTGCTTAACATTGACTTTTACAGACTTTGCAGAAGTTCCATTTAAAATGAACTAGTCCAGTGGACATAGTGTAATTACTCAATTTAATTTTGTTTGTATTAAGTATGTCCTTAAAATCCAATCATCAAAGCATCAAAATGTGCTCTTCAGGTGTTCATTTATATTGTTATTTTTCATCACCCACTGAGTGATTTTATTTATTGAAATTCATGAATTTTGTGACTCCTATATTTTCTTTTAATAAGGCTTAAAATATATATTTTCCACATTAATGCTGTATGTGTAATATTTACATTTCATAATGATTATTACAGGAGCAAGGAGCTGTTTTCTGAGCCATAGAGACCGTGAACCCACTAATGTGTGAAGGGCTTTGAGTGACTTGTGTCATGTAAAAAGCGCTATACAAAAACGCTTCTATTCAATTCAAAATATATTCACAGAAACGAACAATACAACCATGAAGCAATGGAACAAATAAACAGCCTTTTCCTTGATAGACCCTTGTATATTCAATTCAATTCAACTTTACGGACTTGAGGTCCAAAGAGAAAGAGCAACACACTCTAACAAACAACACCAAAAATACAAAAAATAATAAAGCTTGTATGTCTTTTATTTCTGACATGTACATATGTGTTTCAGCTCCTCCAAATACGTCGTCATGGATTGAAAAGAGAGGCAACGGGAGAGTGGCGGTGTGCAGAGCAGAGAGGGGCAGTCCTGCGGCGAACATCAGCTGGACCTTCACTGATAACGTTACCACGGAGACGGTCAGATGGTCAGAGTCAGACGGCCTCGTCTCAGTGAAAAGCACTGTGGATGTCAGCGCCCATGAGGACCTACAGAACCTATCCTGTATCGTTACCCATCCATACTGGGACAAGCCGCGCGTGATTGTGCCAGCACTCAATGCAAGTCTGTCAACAAGTAAGCATTAACTAACAACAACGAGAAATGTAGTTACACTGTTTGGATAGATTTCAATAAAAAGGCTTTCTTTCTCCTTTGCAGGTCAACATGGCTCTGTGCTCTATGTGACTGCTGCGATTAGTGTGGTTTTCTGCCTGGCCTTGCTTTTCTGGGGGATAATAAAACTATATAACTTGAGGTAAGAACTCAATACCATGGAGTTCTGTAGTTGAGAATATATATAAAAAACTGCTTTCCAATAAAACACCGTCCATATCAGAGGTGTTTCATGTTTCAAAAACAAGTGTCTCACTGTAGAGTTATTGATGCAATGTTTCAGCCAGAATGACCTTTATCTGGCTGTCTGTATTTTGTCTATTCATTTCACTTGAATCTATTGAATATACTGTATTTAATTTGTAATTTTGTTTGTTTGTTTATTCCCTGCAACAGACGACGGCAAAATTCATCATCAAAATATCCACCAGTGAGTAGAACACTAACCCTCTCAACATTATTGCTAGTATTTTGCATTGGTTTGAATTGTTTTGAATTTTTTTCCCCCTCCCCACTTTCAGGAACATTATGTGGAGGAGGTTGAGCCCTACGAGAGCTATGTGCAACGTGTGAACTCTATATATAATTCATCCAGAGATTTGTTTGCATAATACTTGCAAATGCATCAAGCCTACACAAATGATTTTCTTTTACAATAACTGCTGTGGAGCGAGGCCTGAGTGGGTCACCGTGGAACTGTTTCAGTATTAACCTGTGGAATACATGAGCTGTTGATACGTCACATACAAGACACTTTAAAGCAGGTATTGCCTTTTTTATTTGTAAATATCGGTGTGTGTATTTTATTTACTAATTTAAAAATAATAGTCTACCTTGTGTCTGATGATGAAATAGAAAGAAAAAAAAACACTAGATTTTTTTTTTGTAGAAAAATAGGTACAGTTGTTTTTATATACTGTGCCAGTATGCCCAGTTTAAAATGGCAACAAATGAAAATCAAGCTACTAATTCTAAATATGACAACTAATGTTATAATAGGTAATGTATAAGAATGACTCAACACGAATGCTGAATAAAATCAAAACATGAGAAGTACAAATGTTTTTTAAACTTTGTGTAGTGTACTTTTGTGATTCTATGTCTTGTTACTTACGTACTTACTCAACTGGAATTGTATGTAAATTTAGGCTAAATATCTCATAGATTTACATAACGGAGTGAATTTGTCACAGTAGGAGAAAAACTACCCCTCCTGGAACCGCCACCTTAACGTGGTGGAGGGGGAGGCCGTCCTTCCGTGGACACACCACCTGCAGGAGGAGCCATAATTGGCTGGTGCAATGTGATTTGGGCAGCTCCAACACGACCCGGCAACGGAAAAGTGGAAGAAAATGGATGGATGGATGGATGGATGGATGGATGGATGGATGGATGGATGGATGGATGGAGAAAAACTATTAAGAATAACTATATCTAGGCCAGGGGCGAACATTAGACCTTATTGCCCTCTAGTGGTGATACGCTGTCGACTCGAGTTAAAAATAGACTACATAAATTACGATGGATAATTCCTGGATGACTGAGAGCTTTCACAAACATATTTATTAATGTTATGGAAGAAGGGTGAAAAACACACAACGAGACAGACAGAAAACAATAAACAGCCATCCAATAACCATGAAACAAGCTGACAGAGTGACATTTTTACATGTACCTTCCTGTATTTTTCCTGAGTGAAGCAGGCACCAGGCCTGGTCTCTATTTGCTTTTGGGTTTGTACTTTCACTTTGAACTCAAAGTTTTATGTAAAAACTGCCAAAAGGATCATACTTTATAAATAACCAAATATAGGCCCAAAAAAAACAAATCAAACATACAAATGTACAAAATAAAACATCCATGAACATTTCCATGGGACAATAAATACACAAACAAAGTAACAAAACAAGCTTTTCCAAAACAACTCTTGGAGAGGAGTGTCATTTCAGCTTATGTTAACATAATCGCCTTCAGCCCCGCCTTCTCCTGACGAGTCGTCTGACTCCGCCTCCCGCCTCGGCTCTCTCGGGAGGTTCACCGTGGCATAATCACACTCTGTCTCTGTAGTGGCTCTGCTTATGTTAGTTTTGGCACTGCTGTGGTCAATGGTGGCATACATCACATCTCCAGGCTGCAGTGAAGCAAATTCATCATCATCATCATCATCATCATCATCATCATCATCATCATCATCATCATCATCATCATCATCATCATCATCATCATCATCATCATCATCATCATCATCATCATCATCATCATCATCATCATCATCATCATCATCATCATCATCATCATCATCATCATCATCATCATCATCATCATCATCATCATCATCATCATCATCATCATCATCATCATCATCATCATCATCATCATCATCGTCATCGTCATCGTCATCATCAATATCATCGTCATCGTCATCGTCATCGTCATCGTCATCATCATCAATAATTAATTTATTAGTCTTCGCACATTCCTGGAGACTTAAAGTTGCTTCACAATGTGGATATAATGCATTCTCTCCCAATACTCCCTTATAGTAAACTACTTCTGTAGTCACAGCTGCCATATGGGGTCTTGACTTGAAGGTTGCCAACCTTCTCCCAGTACAAGTACAACCCCCTCAACTAACTTTCACTCACATCACATGTCACATCCATACAGAAGACAAGGTGGGTGCAGTGTCTTGCCCAAGGCCACAATGGCAGAAATTAGGTTGAATGCCCTGCTGCTATTGAGCAACAGCTCAATAGCTATTGTTATCATTATCATTATTCTTATTAGGATTAGTATTAGTATTATTATCATTCTTCAAGAGGGGCCGTCAAGGAGAGGAGTGCTGGGGCTCAACCAGGTAAGTTGCCCCAGAAGTCATTCATTTTATGGCAAACAGGGGGGGAAGGGGCCAGTGAAACCTCCTTCCCCGTTATCCCCAGCAAGTCTGTCATCGGCCCTGTTTTAAAGACTTGTAGTCTAATCTCTATTCTCAAAATGTGCTTTTTTTGAGATATTTAAAATGGCATGCATTTCCTCATTTCTATTTCATAATACTATTTATATATACTTGTGGGAGTTGCGGACATGTTGTTTCAATATACAAATTAATAATAGCTGAAATATCTACAACAGACTAAGATGCGGGTCCCAGAATGACTCATTGCTACAACATCAAAAAGGCAAGGACATTATAGTGAAAGTGTATTTACCTGTTCACCATCCTCTGTAAAACAATTCGATAGTATATTACTAGTTCAATAAATAGAGATTACAAAATATACATTACAAAAACATCGATATGATAGTAATGACTTTATCCTTATTGTTGTTTGAAAAAAAAAAAAAAATCGAATGTAATATTTACATCAATGTTTTACTCACCGTTGTAGTGTTCTGTATTGTTTTGCTTCGTTTTCCTATCAATAAAAATATACATTATTTGTTTGCAGTCTGCTATATTATCTTTGAGGCATGAAGTGCAGTATTTCCTTGATGTTTGCAACAGGAAGCTTTGAGCAAGAAGGCGCTACGTCCTTTGTTAATTACACTAAAATATAATTTTGCCCTTCAAATCAGTTGAAAACGGTATATTTTACATTACTGAAAGAATGGTATCAAACTTACCTTTGACAGTTTCCCATGACAGTAGCAGCCTGTTGCTAAAAGTCCACCATAGAACACTGGGCCCTCTCATCTGACACAGAAAGGAATACAGAGAGAGGAAGAGAGAGAGAGAGAGAGAGGGAGAGGGAGGGAGGGAGAGAGAGAGAGAGAGAGAGGGAGGGAGAGGGAGGGAGGGAGAGAGGAGGAGGGAGAGAGAGAGAGAGAGAGAGGGAGAGAGAGGGAGAGAGAGGGAGGGAGGGAGAGAGAGAGAGAGGGAGAGAGAGAGAGGGAGGGAGAGGGAGGGAGGGAGAGAGGAGGAGGGAGAGAGAGAGAGAGAGAGAGAGAGAGAGGGAGGGAGAGGGAGGGAGGGAGAGAGGAGGAGGGAGAGAGAGAGAGAGAGAGAGAGAGAGAGGGAGGGAGAGGGAGGGAGGGAGAGAGGAGGAGGGAGAGAGAGAGAGAGAGAGGGAGGGAGAGGGAGGGAGGGAGGGAGAGAGGAGGAGGGAGAGAGAGAGAGGGAGAGAGAGGGAGAGAGAGGGAGGGAGGGAGAGAGAGGGAGAGAGAGAGGGAGGGAGAGGGAGGGAGGGAGGGAGGGAGGGAGGGAGGGAGAGAGGAGGAGGGAGAGAGAGAGAGAGAGAGAGAGGGAGGGAGAGGGAGGGAGGGAGGGAGGGAGAGAGGAGGAGGGAGAGAAATTAGATCAGATTAGTCGTTGAGGAAACAGTCATTGAGGAAGCAGTTCGCTGTGGTTTACACTGATGCAGCATATCAAGTTGACTATGTAAATACACCTGACAGAATATGAAAAGTTTTTCCTTCTGACAAACATCTATCGGAAAGTTTTTTTTTTTTTTAAACAGTGACTATTTACAATATGTTGTTACATAAAGCAACTATATTGTGTTTCATTCCACTCGAGACAGTAGCTCAATCAATCTTTAAGAAAACACTCGAATACAGCCAGAGAGAACTACGTGTTGTTGTTTGAAGTTGACACTAGAGGGCAGTGTTGATGTCAAGGCTGTAGATTTTTTACTTATTATCAAAAGACCGTAACAGCGCAATCAACAAGCACAGAAAATGTCCATCTGTTATAAAAGCCAGATTTGTGCCAAAACTAATTTATCAAAGCATCTTTAAAAAGAACTCTTCCATTATGAGACTTGTCATTTTTAGATCCTGTTTTGAATGTTCAGTTGATGATTCACTTGCAATGATCTCATTGAGACAAAGTTGAGTGTCTGCTTTCACAGTTTACTGAAGAACAAAACTATTTTTAATCCACCACTTTGAAAAAAGAAATCGGGCCTTTAACGTTCAGGCTTCTGCAGGGACTGGTACTAAATGTTTTATACATGTCAGACAGAATCGGTTAAAAATGTAAAATTTTTAGGACCTTGTGTCATAAGTTTGAGAGACAGTGCCCAAACCCATGTTCAAACTGTACACATTTATTTTAGAATGTTCCTCACATTTATGTAATATATTCTTAAGGGGAGACACAGGCAAAACTCATTTTTTTCAGTTTTCAGGTTTTGGGCCAAATTGGTCTCTGAATTGCTTTCACCCGGAAACCAAAAATATACCTAATCTTCACAATGACATGTTTAAATATTGCGCTGATTCAATGTTCCCCATAGACTTATATGGGAGAATGCAATTTCAAGGGCCTTTTTCTCAAAACCCATATTTCTGTCATTGTGGCGACACTATGTCCACGTCAGTCGGACCTAAAGACTTCAGATTTTCCAGCCTTGGACTGAACAATATTTGGAAGATTTTTTCAGAGGGATATTATCTAATCCCTAGCCCCATTTATTGAGTTTTGAATGTCAAAAAATAAATTTTTCCACATTTTTCCACTAAAAAACAGATTTAAAAAAAAAAACTAAACAAGAAATCCAAAATCCCCTCTGAAAAAGTCTTGGGAACTCATTCATCAATAAAATAAAACCATAAATTTGAATGTAAGTCACCTGCAGTGTCTCGCCTTAAAAGTTTGTATTTGCAGGCCCACTGTGTCTAACTCATATTTATTTGTTTTCCATTACAGTTGAGAAGGCCTGATTTGTGAATTGAGTCTTGAAATGTAAATGCATGAGGTGTTTCATGTGTAATTGTTAGTGATACTAAAGCTCTGTGGTGCATGAGGGTCTGTGTGGGGGGAGGACAGGAAGCGGCGAGTTACGTGCAGCAGATAGGTGAGCCACACTTTCTGTCATCTTCAGAACATGTCTAAACTGAGGCCATGTCCGCTAAACATATATTCTTCTTTCTATTTTCTTCTTGTTTCATTGTTTGCCCTTGTGGAAGCAGTCAAGGTAGGACTCATGAAACAAATATCTATGGATAAAATTATGTAATGATGTATTATGTTGCCGTAGGTTTGCCTGGATGTGAAGTTGAGGTCCATGTTCGAAGAGGAACAGTAATTCGTGCTTCTCCTCAGGAACTGGTGGAGGTCCAATGTCCCGTTCACCACTGTGGACAGGCTGTACACATCATCTGGTGCAAGATGTTGGATTCAAACATCTGCACAAAACTTAACAATTCAGAGCACATTCAGATAAATGAATCCATGCTGTTGGATAAGAAGCTGGTGTCTGTTTTGAGATTCAAAGGAATTTCTACAGAAGACAGTGGTTTGTACACGTGTGTTGTGGGAAATGGACTTAGGGGACACTATATCAATGTCACTGTTTCAGGTAAACTTGATTTCTTATTTGCATTTGTTTAGATTGTCGTTTTGCAAACAGATAAGAACAGGACATGGACCATTTTAGTTCAAGTTCAAGTTAATGCTCTGCATTATTACTTTGCAGCTATGGACCTGTTTTTTTTCCTGTTTTTTAATTCTGGTTTAGGCCTTGTTAAGAAATTGTTTTATCTTGGTACAATCTTTGTCAAATTATTATTATATGTGTGACAATATTGTATATTTTTGCGACTGGTATTAGTTGATGGATATAAACATTCAAAACTTTGCATATTTTATCCACAGAGACTGACCAAGGGGATGAAAATAACAACAGAAACTCAGGTATGAAAAGTAGATCCATAAGTATTTAAAGCTGACCCTCTAGAAGTGATCATGTTTTCTGCTGCTTTCTAGATCATTCTGAAAATGGTGGAAGAGATCTAAATAATCCTACTGAAAATGTGAAGAAGATGAGCTCATTTGCGTACTATTTTGTAGTTTTCCTCCGTTTGGTTTTTGTGTTACTCACAATAACAGTGATCGTCCTGCTGAGCAGGGCTGGCTCTGGGCATATGCGACCCAGGCGCCCCCCCAGGGTGCCATCTGCTTGAGGGGGGCACCTAATTGTGCTTTAATTTTTGAATCCCATGAGGTCTATGCTCCCGCCATCTACAACATCCCTGATTTTCAAACATAGCTTTGTAACAGAAAGTGCTATAGCTCTTGTAGTCTTTTGTGTTGGAAACTAGACATTTCAAGCTTTGAAACGACCCCTCCCAGTGTAATAAAATGTGGTGTTGTTGAACTGTAGGCTATGTACACCTTTGCCAAATCTATAGGAATGGGATTGAAAGTGTTGCTTTCATTTACAAGTTTTATATCTTGTAATTTTTAAGCTTTAGATTAAGATACTCAAGTACAAGTATAGTCGAAATAAACTTCAGTATAATACATATACATAATATTAGTATACTTTTCAGTATACTTATCATTTACTTGGTATAGTATACTTCTGATAAACACATCAAAAGTAAACTGGAAGTACACTGTCTTCTTCACTGTCTTCTACACTGTCTTCATTTTTAGTATACTTGAAGCTTGTATGAATACTTGTATATACTTCTTTTTGGTAAGGGATGGACTTCTGATCGGAACTATTCAACAATTCAATATGCTTTCCTTGGTCTACGAGCTTATTATACAGTATTTAAGCAACCTAATAATCTGTTGTTATATAAAGTAACTATTTTGTGTTTTATTCCACCTGAGAGAGACAGGAGCTCAATCCATCTTTTAGAAAACACTCGATTTCAGCCTGAGAGAATGATGTGTTGTTGTCTGAAGTTGACACTAGAGGGCAGTGTTGATGTAAATGCTGTAGATGGAGAGGAGATATGGAAAGACATTTACCTTTTATCATAAGAATAGAACAACGCAATCATTAAGCATATTGATTGCACATTTTCTTTTAAGAAAGCCTAAGCGTTGACCATCTACTGTTATAAAAGTGTCAAAGCGCCTTTAATAAAAGCTTCACTCATCCACTCATGAGACTTGTCATTTTCAGATCCTGTTTTCAATGTTCAGTTGATGATAGATTCTCCGAATTATTTTTCTAAGAGCCCCTAAAACTTTGAATGATCTCATTGAGACAAAGTTGGGCAAAGTTGATGCTTATACACCGAGTGTTTCAAGGCCAAACTCATTCTCCACAGGGATGAATTGATAAGGACTTTTGGCAACTTTCAAGGACCAAAATCAAGCAGGCAATAACTAGACGAGATGCACACAGGGGACTTTTCTTCCCAACGAGGGTCTACTTTTGCAATTTACTGAAGAACAAAACTATTTTGCATCCACCACTATTCAACTTTGGTTTCAGTCAATATTTTTCCAGTAGTGCTGTGGAGCATTCAAGTGCTCTCTCGTAAACCAAAGTTGAAGAGTTGAGGAACACACAACATCATGTGTGGAGGAAAAGTGGAACAGCACATCAACATCAAAACCCTATCCCGGCTGTAAAGTGAGGTGCAGGGAGCTTTATGGTGTGGGGCTGTTTTGTTGCCTCAAGGCCTGGACAACATGTTATCATCAATGGAAAAATGAATTCACAAGTTTATCTACATATTTTGCAGAAAAAAATGAGAAATTCACAACAGCGTGGAATAAGTAAGTGTACTTGTGTATTAAATAGCTAGTTATTACTTTTGGCAGCAATAACTTCGTCCAAACGTTTCCGAGTAGTTGCAGATTAGCACAACGATCAGGATGAATCTTGGACCATTCCTCTTTACAAAACTGCTGCAGTTCAGCGAGATTCCTGGGTTCACTTACTTTTTCCACGCTGTCCTGTGAATGTTTACATGTCGTGGCCATTAAAAATATGATAAAATGTATATGTTTGGGTGGTATTAGTTTAAGCAGACACTGTTTACTCATTTCTGTGATTTTATTAAAGATCAGACCACATTTTGTACAATTTAGGCAAATGTAAGAAATTCCAAACGGTGTGCATTATCTTCCCACTGTAACTATTTTCTTAAAAGTTTGAATTTACAGCCCACAGTGCTAACTCCCATTATTGTTTAGAAGGCCTGATTTTGTCTATTTGTGAATTGCATCTTGAAATGTAAATGCGTGAGGTGTTTCATGTGTAATTGTTAGTGATACTAAAACTCTGTGGTGCATGAGGGTCTGTGTGGGGGGAGGACAGGAAGCGGCGAGTTACGTGCAGCAGATAGGTGAGCCACACTTTCTGTCATCTTCAGAACATGTCTAAACTGAGGCAGGCCATGTCCGCTAAACATATATTGATCTTTCTATTTTCTTTTTGTTTCATTGTTTGCCCTTGTGGAAGCAGTCAAGGTAGGACTCATTAAATAAATACTGTAACTCTGAATAATATAATGTAGTGTTATAAGATAAGATAATCCTTTATTGATCTCACAATGGAGAAATTCACTTGTTATATATGTTTCCGTAGGTTTGCCCGGATGTGAAGTTGAGGTCCATGTTCGAAGAGGAAAAGTAATTCGTGCTTCTCCTCAGAAACTGGTGGAGGTCCAATGTCCCGTTCAACACTGTGGACAGGCTGTGCACATCATCTGGTGCAAGATGTTGGATTCAAACATCTGCACAAAACTTAACAATTCAGAGCACATTCAGATCAATGAATCCATGCTGTCGGATAAGAAGCTGGTATCTGTGTTGAGATTCAAAGGAATTTCTACAGAAGATAGTGGTTTGTACACGTGTAATGTGGGAACTGGACTTAGGGGACACTATATCAACGTCACTGTTTCAGGTAAACTTGATTTCTTATTTGCATTTGTTCACAAACAGATAAGAACAGGACATGGACCATTTTAGTTCAATTTCCTTGTTTGAAAATTTAGCTCTGCATTATTATTTTTCATCTTTAGACCTGTTTTCGCCCGCCCCCTGGCCTTTAGTTCTGGTTTAGGTTTAAAATTATTATCTTGGTACAATCCATGTCAAATTAGCCCAAAATTGTACATGTGAGACAACACTGTATATTTTTGCGACTGGTATACGCTATTAGTTGATAAATAACAAACATTGAAAACCTTGCATATTTTATCCACAGAGACTGACCAAGGGGATGAAAATAAGAACAGAAACTCGGGTATGAAAAGCAAATCTATAAGTGTTTAAAGCTGACCCTCAAAAAGTAATTACGTTTTCTACTACTTTCTAGACCAATCCGAAAATGGTGGAAGAGATCTAAATAATCCAAATGAAAATCTGATGAAGTCGACCTCATTTGCGTACTTTGTAATTTTCCTCAGTTTGGTTCTTGTGTTATTCATAATAACAGTGATAGTCCTGCTGAGAATACACGGCAAAGGTAAAACCATTACACGTGGCACACATTACATACATACAAATACTAAGCAAACTGGATGAAGGAGCTGTTTTGTCTTGTTATTCCCAGGGTTATTATCACGACAGTATCCACCAAACAGTCAAGAGGTAAGTACCTTTTTAATGAATTGGTAAAATTTAAAATACTACAAATTATGTGGAGAGTGAAAAATAAGGTGGTGCCAATACATATTCAAAACAAATTTGTGTTAATCACAGATAGTAACAACAGAAGAAAGGGCAATTTCTGGGTTCCATATTCACACACTTCACAAAAACAAAAGGGGTTTCTTGTAAAAGGGATCACTTTATGGAATTCTTTGGACATTGTTCAAAAATCATGTAACACAATCACTCAATTCAATAAAATGTATTAAAAAAAAGTACTTGGAAAATACGAAGGCAACGAATCATAAGAACCAATGTTTTGACAAATTTGAAACAGTCATTGATTTAGATGTAAAGTATTATTGTACCTTGATATAGGCTAAAACAAAGCAAAAACGGGCGAGCCATCTGTTCAGAGCCAGCTCAGATTTTGGAGAAAAAAAAAAAAGGGGCATGAAAGACAATGTCTTCCTCATGCTCCTATTAAGCATTGAATACTTTGCTGTTGCTGTTGTTGTTATTATTGTGTCTGTAATAACACCATGGCTGAATAATTTTTTTTAACTTGAACTGAAGTACCTATATTTAATCAGATTTAGCTTTATTCACCCAAGTGTCCCATTCTCACAACCTTTCTTGGGTATTCCAGGAGCAATTGCCGTCACAAATGATCCCAGACTTGCCCAGAAGAAGTCCCCCTGTCCTGCACAAGTCCTTGACCCCTCCAGGAATTGTACCACCTCCACCCCTCCCGGATAAGACCACAAGACCCCAGCTGGAAACCGATCCAGCCGAAGAAAGTTTGAAGTATGCCGTGTACTCTCAGATAGATCGAACAAAGTCACTGAAAAGCTTGCAGAAAAACTCCCCGGGTCATGGCACCAATCAAATTAATGTCATTAGCGAAGAGGAGAGTCAGTTCTAAAAAAAAAAATGTAATATCCACTTCATTTACTTCTTCTAACACACCTTTTTTACCCTTTACACTTTTCATACATGCACACTGTTTATTTCAAGAGAATTTCCCATCCTTTGTCCTCATTTACCTTGCAAAACCTTTTACTGCCCCACATATGAAGGCAATAAAAATGTCCCTCTCCTGTCCAAAAGTATTTCTCTGTCCTCCGGTCACCTTTTGTACCATGATCCTTATCTTTTCTCATCCTTTGGCTGAACTTGTATTCAAAGTAAAGTCATTAGTAGTGGGTAGCAGGGACAGGTTCTTGCAAGTCATATACTGTATATGTTTCCGTTGCCCTTGAGGAAATGCTAGCAGACCACAGTCAGAGAAGTGCGAACTACTGAGTTTACCGGAAACAGTCTTATTTAAAATAAACCTGTTTGTGACAAGTGACAAATATAAACTCGAACACATGTGGTTTCAGTTTAGAAAGTTGAGCTCTGAAAATATATATATATACTTTTAAACTACGTTAATTGAAGAAATAGGTTGGCTAGTTTTGGCTTAAGCTGGTAGTCGAACTGTTGATGCACTGCACTGGATCACAGACTGTACTAAAAAACAGGTGGAGACAATTTATCTCTGACTCAACACAGGCTTGTGTGGAGTCTGAACAACAGGTTTGAATGTCTGACTTTTCTTGTTTGATAAGATAAAATAATAAATGGCTTATTATACGTATATATACCAACGGCCTGTCCTTCCATAATTATGTCAAACTTGTGAAGTAAGTGTTTGAATAACATTTGATCATATTACTGTGTAACTTAGCAATATGTTAGATATGTTTTGGTACCATTCACATTCTAGTGCAGACAAAACAATCCAAGTGACCCACACTCAATTTAACACATCAACATGACTCATATGTGTGTCTGCCTGTGCACCAGATATAGATCCATGCACTTATACAGTTTGAAAGAAGAATATGCTCTGTAAGAATAGCTCCATCTGGCAGCCAGGTTTGACCAACCACACAGGAATGAGAAGTATTTGAAAGCTTACGCAGAGACCAAAGAGACGCACAACCAAGATATGACTTGTTTGACATGTTTTATTACTCACTTTTGTATCCTTTAGACAATTGATCTATTAACCTATTAACAAGATTATGCTGTATGTCTGCAACAATAATAACAATATTGCTAAACATAAGAAACCATGTTTTTTCATCAGATGATTCTGGGATCTGCTTGATACACTGATAAAAAGTAATAAAAATGGGCAAGTTAGTCTCCAATCCCCCACATTTCTGTGCAACGTGAATCTAGAGTATCTATAACCTACAGTTTATGCTCAATCTATCTATGCTAAATTCTGGATTTATAATTAATTTTAACACATGCAGTCGTCCTAAGTCGTATTACAATGTGATTTTTACATTGCTTTGTGAGCCTGGTGCAGTTTATTTTTCTTTATCATGCAAAACAAAACAAAAAAACAATATCATCACTGCATAACATTGCAGTCACTCACACACCACCTGTATGTATGATTGCAAGGTTATTCATGACTAACAGCTACCAATGCACTCCTAAACTGCATATTTTGTGTGCCCAGATCTGGCTGGTTGTCAAAAGGTCAGGACCTCATACACTCACTGCTGAACCTTCGGTCACACAGTTTAGCGACAGGACACGCATTCCTATTAGGCAGGAGCACACACACACTCCTCCAGAGCAAATTCATTTCAACTGGGAATGAGGAGTATAACATGTTTCTCTCACCAAAAAACACAATTGCACAAACAGAAAATAGATAGAAAATCCACAAAAATACGTAGGTACAGTATAACTTCATTGCATTTAAATTACAAGCCTTTTCCTAATGCTAAGCTTCAATAAAGGGAGCATATTGTAACCTCTGATGTCTGTATTGAAAGTGGGGCACGTATCATACACTTAAAAAAAAAGGTTGGTACTTTTACAGGTGCAATCACAACTTGAATTGAATTTAAAACCCAAAGACAGGTTTGAGGACATGCCCTATACCTTATTTGGAACCTCAGAAACTCCTGAATTCAGTCACTATAGTAAATATGACTGACTAAAGTTGTGGTGATTATTTATGTCTCTTTCAAAACAAAACAAAAATGAACAAAATATATTTTAATGTAGTGTGTATGTGAAATTAATATTTGATTTGAACTTGATTACTGCACATAAGGGAACACATAGTCAATGTTTGTAAAATGACACATTCCCTAACAATCCAAGAATGTACAAAAGGCATATGATAAAACGCAAAACGGTTTAAAAATGCACCTTAGTGGTAAATTTGGAATGCATATGAAATCCTTCCATGTGGCCTGCAGATAACGTAAGGCTGAAGCAGAGAATCACAGTAGGGAGTCGTCAAGGCACTCGAGTGTTGATAAGATTGTATCAAAGGTCCTTTTTGACATGCTGCATGTTTTCTTCATTCATGGACCATGTGCAGGTGGTGACCACGGACGACTCACAGGGCTGGTTCTGTGAAGTGCTGTCGTCTTTTATCATCTGTAAAATTAATCAGCTCTGAAGGCATGTGTTTAAGTATAAGTATTATCTTACAAATGTTTTTAAAACACACAGTCATCAAACGCTTACCTTCTTTTTGCAAGAAACATTTCCAAAGACAGAAACAAAGTGACAAGACCAGGAGGGCAGCGACTGTGGTGACAGAGATGAGGATGGTCAGAGCCGTGCCAACTGGAAAACAGAGAGGAAATTATAAACCTTTAGACCAACTTAATGTTTTGCTGTGATATTCCAAATGGTACCACAGAGAAATCACTCCAGAATCGCATAGACATAGCATGTTAGGGATATTTGAGGATTTTTGACATAGGGCCTCATTTACTAGTTATCCAGATTGTTGTTGATTTCTGGAGAGATATATATATATATATATATATATATATATATATATATATATATATATATATATATATATATATATATATATATATATATATATATATATATATATACATATATTTTTATATATATTTTTATAAATATATATATATATATTTTTTTTCTCATGCAGTCCTTATATTTGAAGAGTTTAGTGGTGCTAGGCTAGTGCTAGGCTAGTGCATGTCTATGGTAACTAGTAGCCTCCATTAAAAACAGTCTGACCCAAGCCCAGTGCACCTGAGGCAAATCACTTATAACACCAGACTAACCATATAAATGTCTGTTGACTGAATCATTTTTGAAATATAACCATTTTGCATTTTAAAATTTTGCATTTATATTTGAGCAGCATCAGCTTCCTTGTTGTGAGTTGCGGAGCGGTGGAGTGATCTGTTAGGTTACCGGATCTACAGTAGTTTGTTTACCTGAGGCCGGCATTACTACACGTGGAATTCACAAAGGAGCTTTCTACAAATCAGATATAGCAACGTATAGAGGACTACCCAATGATTTTGAAGAGGTCATTAATGCAGTCTACTAGCTACCATAGACATAAGCTAGCCGAGGACTAGCCGAGGACTAGCATAGCACCACTAAACTCTTCAAAAATAAGGACTGCATGAATTAGAAAATATATATACCTCCAGAAATCAACAATACTCTGGATAACTAGGAAATGAGGCCCTATATCAAAAATCCTGAAATATCCCTTTAAAGGTTCATTATGCACCCTTTAATGCGGGGGGAAAAAGTTGATATTTCTGCGTATTTGACCTTGTAGCGACCCAGTGGCTGTATGTGTGGTCAGCATGGCGCCCTTACTTTCCGCAGGGAAAACCTACCAAACAATTGATCCTGGAGCGCCCTCGAGACCACTGTGATGGAAAATAAGGGTACCATGCTGACCTCTTATACAGCCGCTGGGTCACTACAAGGTCAAATAGGCACAAATAACAACTTTTTTTTACACATTAAAAGTTGCATAATGCACCTTTAACACATCGCTTAATCTTGAATTTTATGGAACCTTTTAATCATTTGAGTTTTGTGTTTACATAGTAACACAACAGAGCTGCACATCAGATCAAATTAGGACTAGTATTAATAAAAACAATACTGATAGCGTGGCTGCCTTTAGGTCTTTAGGACAGATACACAACCACCACTTACTTTTTGTGTTCATGGATACAGCAATAGGTGACTCCAGGCCCTTATGGTGCACCAGACATTTGACAGACACGTCTTTGAGAAGCCCCGACTGGACAGTTAATGTGCTGATCAGCAGAACTGTCCCGTCTCCTTGGGGGATCAGAGTGGTCTGCGGTGGGCCCATGGTGCGGTTGTCCCGCTCCACATTCCACACAATCTCCGCCGGGGGTCGTGATACGGAGGTGCAGTTAGCCTCTATCACACCGGGAGAAGTTGTCTTGTAGCTCACGTGAGGCTTAGGCAGAACTGCAAGCAAGAAGAAAGTGTAATTCTATCCAATTGCAATGTATGTTATTGTGATTTATGTTTGGTTTTTTCCAATGCATATTTTAAACACATGCAGGAGCTTTAGGAATTGAGAAAAGACTGAACTACAAACGGCTAAACCTATGAAAGAATCACATCCAGAACCAGAACATGTTTGTAGCGGCCTAAACTTCTAGGGTTAGCAGGTTCTATACATAATAAGACCCCATGAAACTGGGAGATGACAGTGGGTTGCATAAGTATCGGCCCCCCTTTAACTTTTCGACATTTTGCCACGCTATGCACTATAAACATAAATATATTTCATTGAAATTTTATGTGAAAGACACACACTAAGTGACACACAATCATGAGATGAAATGTATACATGATTTAGATTTTTTTTTTTTTTAATATATACATTGAGTCTACCTGTGTGTAATCTAATCTCACTTCAAATACAGCTGCTCCGTGATGGTCTCAGAGGTCTGTTAAGAGACTATCGGGGAGCAGACAGCAACATTTGCAGCATCAAGTCCAAGAACACACCAGACAGGTCCGGGATCAAGTTATTGAGAAGTATAAAGCTGGGTTAGATTATAAAAAGATTTCCAAAGCTTTGAACATCTCTCAAAGTGCAGTAAAATACACCATCCAGGAATGGAAAGAGTATGGCATCACTGCAAATCTACCAAGACCCGGCCGTCCTCCCCAACTTACTGATCGAACAAAGACATCACTGACCAGAGCTGTTACCAAGAAGCCTATGATGCCCCTGGATAAACTGCTTAGAGCTACAGCTCAGGTGGGGGAAACTGTACACAGAACAACTACTAGTCGTACACTGCGTGGCAAAATTGCAACATTTTGTATGTCCAAATACTATATTTTGAAGCCACAAATGCAGAAAAATAACACGCACATCCTTTCTTAGGATCTGCAAACATTTTCTCAAACAGAGGACAGATAATTGGAAAAAACAGGCCAAAACTGTGGCTAATCCCACTTTCCTCTGGCTCTCAGGCTTCCAGCTGAAAAGGAAACTTGTGAGAAAAAGTGTGCTGTCAAAGTTTCTATGATGGATAACAGAAGAATATGTTATCTATCTAATATTTTTCGGATTGTATGTGGCCATTTATGACGAGGAATGGACTAAACCTTTACCACTTGCCTTGCATTTGGTGTTACTCATTTCATATTTGTAACACACATAAAGCCTGATATAACAGGTCTAAAATATCTGGCACATCACGATAAAACAGAATGATGGGAGGGATAACACGGTGACTTGCGTGGGAGGCTTCTGTGCTCAAATGTTGATATCATTTTGATTTTACCTGGAACTGAAGCCGTTGGACTCGGTGAAGAATGTGAACTCCTGCGCGGTCCTAATCCATAAGTAAACCTCTGCCTGTTTCCAATTGTCTGTGCTGAAGCAGGAATGTGATACACTGGAACCAGGAACATTTTTGTTGGCAACACTGCACTGGGCCACAGATATTTGGCCCCAAAGAAGAGTTTAGGTTGAAATTCACCCAGAAATTTGGGTGGGGACAAGTCACAAATTTTAGGGAACTGTGTGCATTTTGCGATCTCATTGTGTATGCAAAGAATTTACGAGTCTGTGCTCTATGACTTTTTATAAGTAGATCTTTCTATTTTAATTTAGTTTTAGTCTTTGTCTTTTGATGAAAATGTCCTTAATTTTAGTCGAGATTCAGTCAAATATATTTCTTCAATTTTAGTCAACTTTGCATTTATAATATTTATTATAATCATATTAATCAAGGTCATCTGCTTCATGGAGCTCCTCCCACATGAACAAAGCTCAGAGCTGTTCCTTTGTCAGTGAATTATTATGATCTGAGGCTCTTTCAAACTGTCATTAGATGTTCGGATGATTTTAGCCTCTTCTTCGCAGTTGACAAAAATCATTTCAATCATAGTTTTAGTCTCATAAAATATGTTTCATTTAGTTTTAGTCTCAATTTAGTCTACAAATAAATAACAAATATTACTTTTGACACACTTCTGTGTATTAAATAACTATTGTAATGAAATATCACAATTAAAGATGTATTATTGTCTTTATAAATGAATAGTAAATAGCCTAGTTTTAGCACATACTATGTTATACACTTTGCCGATCTCTGCAGTCCCTTTCAAGCTGAACTGTCATGTCAAATGAGGCCTAAATAAAGGCTTACAAATAAATTTAACACATATTCCAACAGGGCGGTATTTCTCAGTCTTTTTCCAATATTGTACCAAGTAGGAAGCATGTTTGCATAGAACACTGACGTCACTTATGCAAATTGGATGTCATCAGTAGCAGCCCCTACGTTACTGTACGGCTCCATTTCAAACAATAGCTCATCTGTTGGTGAGAATTATGGGAGACAGTGGGACAAAGCACAGAAGCCATCAGTGTACGCCCTGAACACTACCACAGTCATACATCAAGACCTCAGCCACTGCCTCCATCATTTCAATTCAAACGCGCTATTCTCCTCTCTGCAAACGCACGGCTTTGTCTCTGAGTGTGAATGAATCAGAAATGCTGCCGTATCAGGAGCGCATCAGCAGAAGAAGTCAAGAAAAGGAGCTCAACATTCCAGTGTAAATCCAAGGAGGGGCAACCAAAACTGATTTTCCCATCGGGGCAATAACACTCACGCATCCAGATGGTTCACTTTAGCGTGGATGGTGACATACAAGAAACCTGTGTATGTGTGTAGGTGTCATGTACATAAGACAATAAAAAGCTGTTTACCGTATGTGGAGAGGCAAACAGTTGACGTCTTTGGTCCATCACGGCGTGTGTGGAAGAGACAGGTGTAGCAGCCCTCGTCGGGGATTGCCACCGGCTGGATTGTTAGCTGGCTTTCAGACAGAGACGAGCTGAGCCAGGCCCTCCCTACGTACACAGGCTCAATCATGGGGTCACCCTGTTTTGAATATGAAGCCACAGGGCTGAGCTTTCCATCAGGTGAGGCATGCTTCCACTCCACCTGCTCCACTTTTTCAGGCAAACCATAGGAGCACGACAGAAATGTCTTTTTGCCACTCACTGCGGTCTTGTTGCGGTCTGCAGTGACTTGAGCTAAAAGAAAGAAAAAAAACATGCCAGAGATGTCACATATACAAGGTTGATAGAGTTAGTTATAGAGTTGTTCACTGTTAATACAGACAGCTATGCAACCACTAAACAGTAAATGGAATCTAACATCTGCTTCTGATTAGGGCCATGAGTCAATTTTCTCTCCATGCACTACAGCTTTCATAAGCAGCACTATGATGAACTTTGGTCTCCATAGGCTCATCGGGTTGTTTTGAGAGGATGGATCAAGGCTGCCTACTCATAACTCATCTAAATCCCTGCAGTAGGTCCCTATATAAGGCAGCATGTTACTTTGAGTGATAGTTCCAACAATATGTAAGATAATGGTCTTTGATGTGCAAAATGATTAAAGTCTGGTATTGTACTTTGAAGAGGGACTTTTCATACAATCTAGTATGAAGTTGAATCGTGCATCTTGAAATGTTAATACAATATTTTAAGCGTGCACAGTGTAAGAATGGGTTCATCAGGGGCACATTCAAAGACTAGTAAATTCAAACTGCAACTTGTTAAATAATATGAGCTAACTGTTGCATGTAGATTTCACAGTGTCAGGCTAGCAACTGGGCAGAATCTATTGCAGCAAGTAGCAACTAATGTATAGATGCTGGGATATGCCATCCACTTGCTTACACTAAGCTGAAGAAAATAAATGATGGAATTGTTGTAAAAAAGATGGATGTGTTGAGAATGAATTCCCGCATGTTGGGCTGTTTAACCTCCCAGCTCTGGGATTCAATCAAAATGTATGAGATACTACTAAGGCTAGAATCTGTCTCCTCTGAAATTACACTTCAGAGCCTGCGTAATTTATGTCTTAAAGCAAAGGGTTCTTTCCTGAACCTCAAACCATCACAGTATTACACTGGGATTGACCATAAGCTCAAGTCAGTGTATTTGTCGCCAGTCAAGGTTGACATTATAACAGTTAGCCAATACTAAATAAGAATGACGAGATGTCAAGAATTGGTTTGGCAATCTAAAAATCAACATCAGGGACCATACCCACCTCCAAGTGATTCACCTCACTGAACGAGACTAATTGTTTGTTCCTTTTTCCCAGTTAGACTCATATCTGCCAATACTTTTACACTTTTTTGGCAGGTTATCTCTCAATTACCTTATATTTATAAAGATATTCCAGGCTCACAACAAAAGAAAATCGCTTATTCCATGACCTGTTGCTGCTGTGTTAACACAACAATTTGCAATTTACTCACAGGTAACGGTGATGCAGGTGGTCCCCTGCTGTGACCCTGAGGGATGCATGTCGAAGATGCAAGTGTAACATCCCTCGTCCCTGAAGCTTACTCTGCTTATGATCACATTGGAGGTGTCCTTAGGGGCTGGGCCAATCTCCACATGCTGCTGTCCACTCGCACTGTCCTTATTACCCGGCTGGTAGGTCAGCAATGTCTGGTTCTCCACATCTATCCAGCGAACTTGCCTCAAAGTTTCACCCTTCTCCCTGGACACGCTACAAGTCAGGGTGAAGGGCTTATTGACAGGAGCCAGCATATACTGTGGGGTTGTTACCTTACCTGAAAGACACAAAGCAATTTTCAACTAAGACAGTAGCAGTAGTCAGCCGATAGGATTTTAGAGACACACTCACCCTGCAATAATCCAGCCATCAGAAGCATTAGTAAACCTGGCAGACAATTCCTAATGTTGACCTGGACCTTCATCTTCATCATTACTCATTTACCACCAGGGAGACAGTGGTACTGATACAAACAAAACATGTTAATAGGATGGATCATGGTGAAACATAAATCTACCCAGATTGCCTCAGTTGTCACAGAGGATAGGCTTTAATAATTGGCTTTGAATTAAAAGACAGCACTGCATAGGCAATATACAGTATGTGATAACTTGGTCCATGCCACAGACTAGGAAAAGTTTTCAAAGTTAAAATACTGAGGAACTTACCTTCTCCTGGCCAAAATGTCACTGAGATTTTTATCCCTGCAACATTTTGTCCAATCCTCATAATAATCCAGCAGCGTCTTCAAACATTCCACAAGGACTAGAAACACATTTCCCTCACCCGAGTGTTTTCTCTTTTCTGAACCAGCACTGAGCAGTAGCAGCTTAACACACTGTGATACACACAGACAGGCACTTACACACGCGGAGCCTCTGGATCCACTGTTCCACAACTCCCATTTGAATCGGACTGTAGGGGGAACGGACTCTGCAGCATAACAGACCCGTTTAAGTGAGTAAAATAAGCGCGTGTTGCGCATTTGCTCTAATAAGTCATTGGTCACCATGTTGTCTGTGTATCTTATGTATTGAAAGTAGCTGTACTAACTTTAGGCTGTTTTTGTTAAAACAAACCAGACAGTTCAGGACTTTACACATAATGTGCATGCTGTCGACCCCTACTGGAATCATATAAATACTGCAATCTAAAATGTCTAACATATTTTTTCCCATAAATGGCCGCATCATGTCCTAGCAGTTTTGTGCATGTATATTTAATGCAAACTATGAAAAATTATAAATGTGCTGAAGAAAAATAAAAGAAGTAAAAATAAATTATACGTCATAGGCCAAGGACGGAACAGTTTTCCCGGCGCGCTGTAATGACGTAACTGTAGCTGTCAGTGGAGCAACTTCGTGCTGTTAAAAAATGCGAATGTTCCTTAAAAATAGCATTTTGCAATAAAACTCCGACCATTTTGTAATTTTAGAATGATCGACTAGAATCTGATGCTATTTGAGTCAATAATCATTTCCTCAAGTCATCAAACGGCGGCAAGCAACCAAAAATATGTCTTTTTTAGTGGACTCCGTCATTATGTTCACTTCGCAGGTAAACTTATTTTTTTGCGTTTATTATTTTATTTATGTAAATAGTTTTCGCTAGCCTTCACAAGAAACTGTGATAACTTTGTGTTTCACTCCACTGTGTTGTTACACATGATTAGAGCAGTGAGAATTTGAATTTCATTTTACACACGGTGGCAACGTGAGTCAGAACAGACTCTTAGAAGACTTGCACCAGTAGTTCAAATTATAATGTTAGATTTGGCCAATTAATTTTATGTTTCATTTTATTCTAAGGTCCTGTTCTTTGGATTTGGTTGGTTGTTCTTTATGCGACAATTGTTCAAAGACTATGAGGTAATCTTTGTTGCTATGAATTTGCTATACTTGCTCATTCCTTGCAGAACTTTTGCACAAATGATAACTGTGTATCTTGGTCCTTTTCTAACAGGTGCGCCAGTATGTTGTCCAGGTGGTTTTCTCTGTCACCTTTGCTTTTTCATGTACTATGTTTGAGTTGATAATCTTTGAGATTCTGGGGGCCTTAAGTAGTAGGTAAGCCCATTTTTTTATGATGCTAATTTTGATGGTGTGCATGTGCCAGTGTATTACTACCCTGTACTTGTCACCTGATAGCTCCCGGTATTTCCACTGGAAGCTCAATCTTTATGTGATATTGCTTGTTCTGATCTTCGTGGTGCCTTTCTACATTGGTTACTTTGTTGTGAGCAACATCCGACTGTGTAAGTATTAGTTATCAGACAGTGTAATCGCCGCTCCATTGGTGCCACATTCATGTGTTCATTTCTAGCTTTGTGTCTGCAGTGCACAGACAGCGATTACTATTTGCCTGTATGGTGTGGTTTACCTTTATGTATTTCTTCTGGAAACTGGGGGACCCTTTTCCAATTCTTAGTCCAAAACATGGTATGTATCATTTGAATTGTTGACATAGTATAGATTTGTCTGTACCAAAACTTTTCTCCATTAATTGTTTTTTTATGCTTCTTCAGGAATCTTGTCCATTGAGCAACTTATTAGTCGTGTTGGAGTAATAGGAGTCACACTCATGGCTTTACTGTCGGGCTTTGGAGCTGTGAACTGTCCTTATACATACATGTCATATTTTCTCAGGTAGGATGTTCAACAGTAAATTTCCATAATGTACATTTTCAATATATATTCTGTATCTATACTGAACTTGGGGGAACTGCTTTTGTAGAAATGTAACAGACAGTGATATACTTGCTCTGGAGAGGCGGTTGCTACAAACAATGGACATGATTGTGAGCAAGAAAAAACGGTAGGCAAAAAAATTGCATATGCAAATTACAAATTGCAAGATGTAGATGTTAAAATGCAAATACTTGTTGAAGAATTGCCATGACCCGACGGCAGATATATCAGCGCGGCGAAGACCAAAACAAGCAGACTGGATTCTGGGGCATGATCAAGAGTGTGACCTCTGCACAAACAGGCAGTGAAAGTATGCAACATCAGTTACTTTTTATATTTGCTCAGTGCTTGCGTGACAAATAACATACAGTTTCTCTTTTATCAGACCTCTCTTTGATCCAGCAAGAAGTTGACGCTTTAGAGGAGCTAAGTCGCCAGCTTTTTCTAGAGACTGTCGACTTACAATCTACCAAGGTATGGCAAAACACAAGGTGTTCTGTTCATCTGACTACATTTGACATTTTGCTAGTGTATGAATAGGATAGATTTCCGAATACGTCAAATTTGGGGAATTTTGAAAAATTAAAAACCGTCAAAAGTTGCATAGATTTGATTAAGAACGTGCGACTTCATGGTGCTAAAATAGATCTGATAATTAAAAAACACTATTTGCAAAGAGAAATTGCAATGACACTTACCTTTTTTGCAATTTACGTATAGTTAAAAATGTTTAGAGACCGTTTACTGATTGTAATGTTTACTTTTTTCCCACAGGAAAGAATTGAATATTCAAAAACATTTCAGGGAAAATATTTCAACTTTCTAGGTTACTTCTTCTCCATATATTGTGTTTGGAAGATTTTTATGGTAAGAGTGCAAGTCTGATTTAAATACTCACTTACCATGTAGAACATCCATTCACATTACTAATCTTTTTGCAGGCCACCATAAACATTGTGTTTGACCGGGTTGGAAAGACTGATCCAGTAACAAGAGGCATTGAAATCACAGTGAACTATTTGGGAATCCAGTTTGACGTAAGTACCCAATAACCCATTATTATTATTATTATTATTATTATTATTGCAAATAACACCAGTATGTGACCTATAAAAATAGCAAAATCAAAGTAGTTTTTCTCCTTGCTGGTCACTTTATTTTTGTAGTGAAAGGACTGGGCAGTAGAATGGGTTTGGTTGAGTTGAGGACATTTCGCTTCTATTCACAGAAGCTGCTTCTTAGCTCTTGTGGTCAGAGTGTGACTCAAGCCAGAGCAGTCTTCTATAAGTCTCAGGGCCCGATCTTGTGCATCAAAACGGAGACGATAGCGTGACATTTTGCGCTCAGTCGGGGCGCACTTTGTGATCTTGCCACTCCAGACTTGGTGCATTTAAGTGGGTTGAGACACACACATTTTCCTCCAACCAGATCGACTCCGCGTCCAGGAGAGTGGTTGTGTGGGAGTGGGGGGTGAACATGTGCTTTTGTTTTGCTTCGCGTTCACGCCAAGCGCGGGCCGATCCGCGCCACAGCGGACGCTGCAGCTCTTTTTCTCTCGAGACGTGAACATCGTTTAGCTCACGATGGGGTAAATAAAGTTTTTAGTTTGACCTGTGAGAGCCTAAGGCTTAAGAAAGAACACAAGACAGCGCAATGTAAACGAGGAAGTGAATGTCAGCCGTGTTTCCATCAGTGCAGTCGCCTCCTCTTGTGACGCCCCCTCACAGGTGGCGGAGGCGAATGGCACATATAGCTCCGCCACTCGGAAAATAATTCGCCAAGAGCCTGTGCTGCCCTGTGCGGCGCCACAAGATCTGGCCCTCAGGCCCCTCCCAAAAGGTCCAAAACCCACCTATACAAGCTGTTTACAAGTCTTTATTATGCCCTACTGAGCCACAGGGCAGAGACGAGCCGGGTTGTTCAGGGCTTTTAGATGGTGATGCACAGCCTTTCCCTGCAAACTTCCCTGAAGAGAGGCTGCTTGGTTTTCCTGATATACTGCTCACTGCTCATACTGCTAGTGACGGGCGACGATACCTCAAAGTGTGTGTCATAATTGTGTCTCACTGTATCACACTGTGTTGGTTGGCTACTTTGTGAAGGCGTCATCTGGTGGTGAAAAAGCATTAGTGAGAATGAAAAAAGTAAACTCAACACTGACTGTACTCATTTATTCTGGTTCAGAAATGTGAACCAAATGGTCATAAATGAACTGTGTAACAGCACAGAGTGTGAAAGGAAAACTGCTTAGGATGAGCAGAAACATTTGACTTAGAAGTATGAGTGATATAACCATCGTAAAATTAAGTCACTGACCAAGATTTGACAAATAAGAAAAACGTTCGGCTTGTGACAGTGCAGCATTTATGTTTTCAATCAATCGACTGAACCATAAAAAAAAGAGCTGCTGCGTGTTGCATACAACACTAAATTGTACAAAATGACACAGTGAAAGTGTTGATCATGTGACTTTTCTTAATTTATGCACTGGTGACATTGCTTGGCCAATCGCTTTCTGTGCTTGATTCGTGTGTTGATTCCTCGGCTCTTTTAGCCCATCACTACTGCTCACTGCAGTCTTCCTGAGTCTCATGCCAGACTGCTCTGGCTTGAGTACAGTGTCACATTCTGACCACACAAGCCAATGAAGAAGCTTCTGTGAGTAAAAGCGAAACGTCCTCAACTCAACCTATCCCAGTTCAGTCAACAATTTAAGCTTCACTATAATGAATACTTCCTGGACGAGTGAGAGCCTTCACAAACATCACTTTCTTTTATTATTGCTTTTAAATCAATGTATATTACATTGTCCATCTTTTGTTTCTGTTTTTCTCTATTCAGGTTAAATTTTGGTCTCAACACATCTCTTTTATCTTGGTGGGAATAATAATCGTGACGTCCATCCGAGGCTTACTCATCACTCTGACAAAGGTAAAAGTTCTGCCTGGCGCCTGTTGTTATGGCAATGCATCTGAAAGTACGTCTGGATCATTGTGTTTACATTATGCATTATTATGTCTGTGTAGTTCTTCTATGCTATATCCAGCAGCAAGTCTTCCAATGTGATCGTACTTGTCCTTGCTCAGATCATGGTGAGTTTTCTATTTAGGATGAATAAACTCACCCGACCTAAACACACGTTTTTTGTCTATTTTTCAGGGCATGTATTTTGTGTCATCTGTTTTGCTAATGCGGATGAGTATGCCTCTGGAATACCGCTCCATTGTGACAGAAGTACTTGGAGAGCTGCAGTTCAACTTCTACCATCGTTGGTTTGATGTCATCTTCCTGGTCAGCGCCTTGTCCAGTATCCTCTTCCTGTATTTGGCCCACAAACAGTCTCCAGAGAAACACATGGCTCTATGAGCTCAAGCTGCTCTCAAGATGAATTAATCTAAATGAAACTCTTAAAGACTGAGCAACGTCTCTTTCCGGATAGATGGCATATTACACTGGAGTCTTTTGGGAGACAACTTTCAATGCTTTTGGGACCTCTTTGGACGTTAAAATATTGACAATTAAATTCAACAAGGAAAAATGTGTACTCTTTTGTCTAATGAACCTTTTCTTTTTATATACAATCAGTCTTTCCAATTTTCGATACAGTGTACTTGTTGTATTTCAATCCAGCTACAACATAACTTCCTGTCTAATATGCAGACCCATACTCAACAAACTTCAATACACTGTACATTCTAAAACAAGAACCAGCAGGTCATGTCTCTTTTGGATTGTCTCACAGTAGTACAACATTGCCTACACTACATGCATGCTGAGTACCTACTCACTACACTGGATGATCACGCAACAAAAAGTCGGCACCTGATCATAACCCGTTTTGTAACTGTTATGGTCATGGGTTGCTGCATTTGAATATCCTGAATGAGCAGGTTATTCCATCAATGGATTCCTTCCCTGATGGCAAGTGTATAGTATTCCACTTTGACAATGCCAGGGCTCACCACAGAGTCCAGATCATGTGCTGGAGATGGCTTTGCACAGTCTCTCGCATCACCCTCTGGCCACACTCTCCCATGATCAATACAAGATCTTTGTGAAAAATGAATGCAACACTGGATCTTTTCACTTCGCAGAAGCTTATTGAAACAATGCCACTGCAAATACATCCTGTAATCAAAGCTAAAGATGGTCCAACCAAATATTAGAGCGTGTGTATTTGTATGTTCTGGTTTTCTTTGAAAGTGAGAAACTGTCCAAACCGGGATCAAAGACATGTTTATTTCATTTTATTTCGTAATGGCAAAGTGCTTTGGTGACAGCAGACTTGTTAATAAAGGATCTTTTGAGGGACGAGTGGTTAAAACCTCTCATCTACACTGTCCTCAGATGCAGAGGATGATTCTGACGAGCTCTGAAATAACAAAATATTTTATTACAATGCAGATATTGCCCACTTGTCTCTAATCAAATAATAATTGGGGTTGCAACTCACCCTTGATCTGGCTGGTTCTGTCTCTGGTTCCTCTGGCTGAGGTGTAGGTGGTGTTTCTGGTCGAACTTCCTTTGGTTCTGGAGTGTGGACCTGGGCATAAGACATCTCCCCAAGCAGTGCACGTGTGATGGGCACTCCCTTAGCCGTTAACTGCTCGTAGACACTCCTACTCGCTACCAGCAACTCCAGAGAACTGCCACTGCGCCGGATCAAAGTCACCACTTCTTCATGGTTGCTTTTCTCCACATTCACCCCATCAACCTCCACCACCATGTCATCATCCTCCAGCCCTGCCCTGTCCGCTGCCCCGCCTCTCACCACCTGGGATCAAAAGCATCAAATTGTAACTCCTCTGATTGATAGTGATGTTTTGGCATATGGCATTGTGCTGTCTAACCTCTTTGATGTACTGTCCACACACTCCCTGAATGCCGTTTAGGTGGAAACCATAACCTGCGGAGGTTTTTTCCATCCTACACAGTTTGGGTTTGAGGTCGATGTCTTTTTCTTGGACGGGTGATGGTGGACGGGCGACGGCGGCAGGTATAGTTACAGCTTCATTGTAGCTCGGAGGCGAAGCTAGACTCTTCATTTCCTCCCAGAAAAGCATTGGAGAGACATTCCCCTATGTCAATAGAAAAGATTGAAGTAATTAGAAGTAATTACTGAATATGAAAAAGTCTGAAAAATAGAATTCATAATCAGTTTGTCATAGTGTGAAAATCATCCCTCAATCATTCCACAGCAATTATCCTGCACACCTGCTTCGAGACAGAGACATTAACAGCTGGATTTTTTTCAGCCAATTGTAAAACTCAATTAAGTGAGAACGAATGATTATTCCCTAATTGGCAATATTCAAAAGCAGAATACATGCTATTTTGATTCATATTTAATTACCTGCCTTTGATTTTTTTTTTTTACAAACAATACTGTTTTCTCCTCTTTTATTTATCCCCTTTGAATTATGCATGTATCTATACTAGGACTTTTGGTAACGCTTATATTAAGGTGTGCTCATTAAGTATTAATAAGGTATTAGTACGCGTTAGTCATGGATAATATGCATATATAGGTGTTAATGAGCTGCTTATTAACTGTTAACATTCTAGTAGGCCATGAATAATATGCTCATTCATGGCCTATCCTAAACCTAACCTTAACCCGAACCCTAAACAGATTACTACTGCCTATTAATACCTCATTAATACTTAATGAGCACACTTTAATATAAAGTGATGTCGGAATTGTATTTATTTAACCTTTATTCATCCAGGAAAGATTTTACAAGGATGTTCAGGATAATTTCAGATATAAGACATCCAAAACATTTATATATCTTTTTCTCTGGTCTCTGGTCTGGAATTAAATTATAGAATTTTTGTTTTGAGTAGTTCTTTAAATGTATGCAATGCACTCACTTTACTGTACATTTGGTCTGTCTCTTTGTCCACCACGAGGAGGGAGCATTGGCGACCACTCATGCGTATGCAGTCCACCACCTGCTCATGAGAGAAACCATCCACCTCCTTCCCGTCCACTGCCACCAGTCTGTCCATGTCCTGCAGGCCTGCTCGCGCTGCTGGGCTGCCTCTGTCTATGTCTCTGATGAAGTGCCCTACAAGTATAAAGCAACTTTTTAAATTCACTCTTGTCGTTAATTGTTGTAAATGGACAGGTTTTTGTTGATTAAATTGTCATTATTTAGGGGCCGACCTCTGGAAATGTGTCTCCTAATATTCAATAAATGTAGCACTTCAGCATTGTAGTGATAGTACCTGGTAGCATTGGTTCTTCTTTAAGCAGAAACCCATAGCCGTCATTTCCTTTGTTCATCTCTGCTATCTTGGGCTTGTGTGGCAGGTAGTTTGTCGTTGCTAACCAGGCTCCCAGTTTCATGTGTTTGCTTTGGTAGTGCCTGTCTGTCTCCTCATCTGCCAACAGGAACATGAGGATGCCCCCTGCAGACTTGATCTTCTCCACGGCCTGATCGTGTGTGCTGCTGCCCATGGCATCTCCATTAATCTCCAACAAACGGTCATTGACTCTGACCCCTGCCCTGTCTGCGACACCTCCCGGGACCACTTCTGTCATGAACAAGCCCTGCTGGTCTGCCGGAGACACACAGGACAATGCATGGTGTGATGTATTTTTAGCTTGGAGGTGTTGGAAAAGGATAAAATAATGCAGCCACTGTTTCAAAAAAGTTTAGTTTTTATATGAAAGGTGAATACAAAGTTAAAATGACAGACTTTATAGACAGGAGCACATTTTGGTGGCATTGAGTTTGACTGTTTCATGAACAAAAGCATATATTTTCCAATGTCCAACAATAGGACAGAGAAAAGAGGGCAGTCAAAAAATGTAATGTTGAAATCACTGTTTAATTCATTGTGAGGAGCAAATGAATAACGATATAAAGTTAATTTGTACTCATTTTCAGTTATTGTAATGCCACTGTGTTAAATCACACTGTGATCAAATCTTTGATAAAATCCTTGTTTCTAATAACTTGCAGACACATCTTACCTTTAACTGAACGGAGAGAGAAGCCATAGCCTGAGCTTGACTTAACAAGGTAGCACAGTTTGGGTTTTGGAGCATGTGTAGACATGCCATTACCGACTGGTGAGGCACTAGGGTCGGCCAGGTTCACTCCCTTTGCTTTTGCCCGTTCGTATGACGCCTCATCCAATATATGGAAGGTGACAGAAGAGCCACTGCTTCTCACCATTTCCACCACCTGTGGAACGCACAGCATTCATTATACAATAACGTATATAATATATATATGCATTGTGAATCTTTTTATGTTAAAGAATTGTTTACTACCTCAGAGTGGGAAAGTCCATCAACAAACGTGCCATTGACCCTTAAGATCCGGTCACCGTCTTTCATGCCTGCCAGTTCTGCGTTTCCTCCCATTTCCAAGCAGCGCACCAGGTGACCATCCTCCCCATGCTCCACTCTCAAGTAAAAGCCAAAAGTCTGCCCTGACCTCTTGTTCAAAGAAATCACCCTTGGCTTGTACCCAGCCATGCTCTGAAAGAGAAACAGTTACAGATTGATTCTTTCCACTCCAGGCTTGAAGCGTTTCAAGCTCTGCCACATTTGCGCACAAGGACACATTTTTCAATAGTGACAGATTATCCTGTCCCTTACGCAGGTGTCACACTGTTGATAGCTCAGATACAAGTTAATCTTCCATTGGTGTTCCTGAGCTGTTAATGGTTAATGGCAGTCACAGCTGAAGAGGATGACACACGTTTTTAAAAGGCAACCTGGACTTTGAGAGCACTCACTGTCATCATATTCTGGTTTAAGACCAATAATGAAAATGTTTGTTTTCCTTTTCTTTTCTTATGAGACCGGTATGGCACACAAGAGGTATAACAATTGTCAACGAAACAGCCATGCGAAATAACATGATGTAAACTGGGAGTGTACGTGGGGAGTAAAGACAGAATAATTTGAGTGCGATTGGGGAGTGAAAAATGTGCATAACTGTAGCATGACTTGATTGCCGGAAAAATGCTTTCCTTCGTCAAGTCTTGTATACATATTATCAATTATTGTCATTATTTGTATGTGTAAATGAAAATCTACATTGTTAAAAATGTATTGTTTCCTTTTGGTGTTTGTGGGGAACACTGCCTCTAACTTGTCTTGCCTATCACTAAAACTGCGCACCTCATAACTGAAAAAGAAATACAATTTGTAATAAAAATAGGTTTCTAAACATAAAGCATAACGCTGGTAATGATTTTAAGAGCCCATCTTTTCCACGTATTATTCCAAGTACTCGCATAATTATTCTCCCTGTTTTTCAAAAGGAGAAAATGTGGAACTCAAAGTCCTCATAACTAAAGCTTTATTAAACCTTAACCTTATTTGTCTAAATGTAATGGTTATGTGTGGTTGTCTTTGTAGGTAAAAAGTCAAAAACGGCACCTTACCTGCTCCTTCCTGTGCAGCGTCCTGGTGCAAAAGAGGAGTGCACTTGCCACTGTTAGACCGTTATCTACTGTATCTCCGTCATGACCTTCTCCCAGGCCACCTCCCTGCTCTCACATGTAGGACTTTGACAAGCCAAAGGTGAGTTTAAACGCTGAGTTATTTAACAGTGTCTTGTATTTGTCTTGGGAGCTATGGCCCTTAATGCTGTACAGTGTAGTGATTGGTCAGCTCGGTCAAGTGGATGTTACATTAGGGTATAGCTCAATCACTGAAAAAACTACATAGAGGAATTATGAACGCACCCTTCATAATCTTGCACTGAACATGCCATAACATTTTAAATTATGCCATAACTTTCGCAGTAAAAACGCTGGAACACTATCAAATGTCTGGCTCAAAATAAAGATAAAGAACAAACAAACTAAAACTTCTAAAAGCATATGACAAGTTAATGCTATAGTCTTCAAACAAGCGCTTTGAATCTGCAATATATTGTTTATCGGAAAATCATTTTTATGAGTGTTGTCAATGTAAAAAGGGCATTTGCAATTTTATGATATACCTGCCATCACGAAGGGACAAAGGTCAAACTCAAGCAAAACAAATCATGTCCAAGGTGGAGCCCGGTTATATTGCAGTAATCATCTACTAATGTGTCTTTATCTTCATTCAAGATTAAAAATGTAAAAATATATTTTAATTTAGTGTATCATGTTTCTGTGGGGCAGCAGTGACCACATAAGTAGTAGCTTAATATCACTGATTTGCCAATGAAATGATCTTCCCCTTACTAATTTTTTCAATCCACATTATATTTTTCACATTTGTATAGCTACAGCAGACTGTTTCTGCAAAATGATACTGCTTTTAAGCACTTCTCCATTATACTCTGTTTATTGGGGAAGTTGCTGTTTTCAGATGTGCATTGACTGCGCCATCATCAAAACGCTCCATCTTTTTGGCACACTGTTATTATTTACAGCACATTACATTCATGCTGCTGATGCATAACAAAAGCTAATAACGGAACAATTGACTAGGTGTCTTCTGCCTTCTCGCAATATAAAATATCTGTCCAGCTGCACAGCAAGTCGATAGTTGCTGTCGCCAAACTTGTCTACAACTTTACCCTCATGTTGTTGCCACTTTACGGGCTTGTACCACATTCATATGGTAGCTTGAAATGTCACTAGTTTCCTAAAGCACGTTTTTACCCATTATTTTTTATTTATTTATTTTTTTACTTCAATCAATGTGAGGTTTCTGAGAATAATATAAATATTTTGCCAGACCGTGTGGTGGTGGTTTTACCCACAAAGACACATATTTGTATTTGCTTTGGTCTTGGATGCCCATGTCCTACTGGGAGGGGATTTTGAGAAAATCCAAGACCTTCTTGCTGTGAATTGAAACGAGTAGTTCTGCCAAATTATATGTTTTTGGCTTGGAAACATTTTAGATTTGTTCCTCATTTGAATATGTTTTAAGCTAATAATAAAAAATAATAATAGAAAAAGAAATCTTATTTGAGTTTCTTCAACCGTTTTCCATCAGGAGTTGTCACTGTCAATTATCTTCCTCCGCGTAGTCAGATTCAGCTTAGTCTTCCTGGCATCTATTGGAATTAATATGTATAAGATTCACCACTCTCTCCCTGCACATGTCTGGACTATTTGACCCTTCTGAGCATTGCAGAGACTGTACTCAATGATTCGTATTACTGTCCATCACTCCAGTACTGTATAACCCCAATCATCAGCCTCCTATGACATTGTGCCAAAGTCTCGAAGACAATGCATGTTGCCCACCAATGTTTTATACTTAACTGTACCCAAACATGATTGGCATATTTAATACACTGGACTGGACAGCCTCATCATTTGTGCTGTATGGAGCAGCTGTCAGGTATCCCTCATATCCCACCTGTGAATTACTCAAACAGTAACGGCTGAGGTGTCCGGAGGAGCTGGGGGAATGAGGTGCATGGCCCATCATTGCCTTGGCAGCTCTCCTCCAGTGAGTCTCAGAGGTCTAATTGGGTGTTTAGGGGCAGGTCATGTGCAGTGGCTCTTACCCCAGATAAACAAGCTGTCTGAGGATGCTAATCACGTTAAATGGAGAGAGACCAGTGCTCCCTGTCGAGTGCAGTAATCACAAACTGGCATGACGTGTTGATTGCAGAGGCACAGTGCTGATGAAGACACAAAGGGGAAAAAATGATTTGGGGGTTGGCACTTCAGATCTTAAGGCTGTATACAGTATGAAAGTGCCTGGGATTGCAGGGAGGCCCAGAGCCTTGCCTGGTCAGCACTCCAATTTCAGTTTATTATTAATTTTATTAATTAAGTATTAATAAATACTTAATAGCAATTATTTTCATGTTTTGATACATTTGTGGGGGCCACAGTTTTGGACTGGGGTGGCACGGCTCGACTACAGTGGGGGTTTCAAGGGGAAAAAGTTCACTGATTTAGATGAAAGTACTCTATCTGTACCATTGATCAGTACACACAAGGCCTGAAGTTCCCTATAGCGCCACATGGGGGCAGCCGTGGGTTTGTATAGTCACTACAGGACACACACTTGACTGTGAGCGGGCACGAGTCAAGTGCCATTAAGTCATTTAGTTTAAAAGCCAGAGTAGTGACATCGCTGCTGCTGTTAAGTGGGGCCGAAAATGTCAAGGATTGACCTAAAAGTTCTGTCACACACATTTACAAAGAGCTTAACTCAAGACTCATAAAGGGCAGGTTGACAAATTTGCTGTGGTTTAATGTAAAGTGCACTAGGAGGATTTTTTCATTTTCTTTTTTTTTCCAACCCCTTGTGATGATGTTCCTCCTAACAAAAAGGAAAATAAATGTGTGTTTATCGACTCTCTGCTACTAAGAGAATTCCCCATACTTATTTAAATGTAAGCAAAAATAAGACCATGGATTTCAGTTGTGCAGATTGTAGATTTTTCCTCATCCATTTTGTGAAATTGATGATCATGATGATCATTATGTTGGTGATCGGATGATCACCGAAACATTTGATCAAAAATTAAAACCTGTCCAGTTAACTCCGTGTCTTAACGTCCAGATTTGTTATCGAGTAGACTAGCCTACAAAAAAGACGACGTCATAATTGCAAATATTTTCAGAATGATTCATTCACAACCATCCTGCCCGATTCGACCGGTGAGCGAGTTTTCCTCTCTCTCGTGGCAGACCCTCCTACCATTCTTTTTCACTCAAGCAGCCCACGCACCGCTATATGAGTTTGGAGCGCGCTTCGCTCAGCGCTCAGTCGCTTTCCTCATCTGGCACACGCGCATCACCGTGCGTCAACATCCAACTACCTACAACCGCTCCATTTGAGGGACCGAACGGCGCAACAACATTTCAGTTTAGTTTGTAAAGTTTGGACGAACAATGGCTGTTCCGCAACTTTTCGCATGAACTGAAGTAAGAGTCTACTATTTCAAGTTACCTAATCGATTCAACCATGGACAGCGCTTTAGCTCGTAATGTGACTTTTTCTGCACCTGAATGCGTTGGAGTTCATGCTGATGCGCAGCACAATGCAACCTCTTGGAACTTGGAAACATCCAACATCAGCTGCAGCAACGTGACCGTGCTGAGAGCGCAGTACGTCAAGCACCGAGGTAGGACGCACATATCTAACAGCTTCACAACCCATTACGCACATTGAAAGAAAGTATTTCAGAGCATTTGCAACAATTACAATGTTTCACTCTTTTCGCTTTCTCATATATCCCTGAGGCAACAACAGGAGCCGTGTGTGGTCTGTGATAAGTGAACATTTCCCCAAAGAAAAGAGCCGTTAATGTGAGCAATTTTTTCAGTGAATCCCAGCAGAGCCAGTGACAGAGGGGTCAGAAAGACACCGGGGCAACTCATCTGTGTCCACTGAAGCAGTTTGACTGGCTTTAGAGTGTAGGTTCTGGTGGTGATTTATGGAATTAATGCAAGAGAACATGTAGACAGAAGTATAGGCTACTGCAACAAAAACATAGCACTTTGATTTGGGCAGTTTAATATTTTAACATCTTGAATAGATTTGCAAAAATGTTCATGTTTTAGCTGTGGAATCACCAGTTAAGAAAATGAAAATAAAGTGAAAACCTCCTCATGGCGTATACAGAAACATTATACTAGTTATTATGAAAATTTGTCAGTTTCTTTATTTTTACTTTCTGCAAGTTTCTGTTTTGGAAGTATTCAAATTGACCAAATTACCTTGGCATGTGCTACACTTAACGTGCAGCAGAAAATGAACCTCTTTTCTATGACAGTGTCCTGTTTTATCTTGTGGATCCCTTTACGTAGCCCTGTGAATTGACCATCTCTGACCTCTCTGTCAGTATCATTACAGCGGTGATCACTCGGCCCATCCATCTCATCGACTGGCCCTCATTTATAAAAGAGATTGAGTTGTGTCATATTTGTCACTTGAGTGCATCATTGATTTTCAGCTCTTCGCCTTCGAGCTACAAGTGCACTCTGTGGGGTATGGAGATATTTACTGTCTAACGCATTTTATCTCTTTCAAAGTGTGGTGATTTTTTGTGTGTGTGGTCAATACAGTATTGACAGTGGAAGAAGCAGCGAACAGAGGACAAACATAATATCCCAGACTGTAGCCAGCTGATCTAACGCTAAAGCGGTGTCCTCTGACCCCTTCCCTCAGTTGGCTTTCCCGGTCAGACCTAATCTGAGCACGATCTGTCAGGGTATCCCGCTGTTCAAAAGATACACGCTTTTCCACACTGATTGAACAGAGGACAACAATGCAATGCCCTCAACACCATTTCCCGTGATGGCAATAACTGTGTGGTGCAGTGGTTGCATGTGTAGTACTCTATTCACATGAACGGAAAAGCCTGTGTCAGACCACACATATATGAACAAATGTACACACATGTGAAGAGGAAGGTTGTTGTTGTAGCTGTCTTATACTGTTAACTCACTGTCCATTGTGCATTACATTGACTTTGGGGAATGTAAGAGTGAATGTACTTCGTGTCTACCGTATATGCACCTCCTTAAGCGACAGCTCTGTGAGAAAACCACACCTTAACTTGTGGGCTGAGGATGACAGAGCGGTTTGTCTTTGTACAGTTCTTGACTCTTTTTGTCATTTCGTTTTTGCCAAAGCAAATCATCAGCTTCTTCCACCACTTGGACGTTTGCATATTATTTGGCATTGATTTTGATGATGAATGGCCTCTCTCACAAACCCTGATATTCATTCAGGCTTGGCGCAAGCAGAAAAAGAAAAATCTTGGCAAGTGGCTTCCTGTCGCTGCAGCACTTGACCATCCAAATTTGACCACTGGTTTACCCTGAATAGATTGTCAAATGTCACCAACTCAATTTGGACCTCTGAATATGCAAGTTTTGACCTATACATCACATTATGTCTTTGTAGTAATGACTATTCATTTTTTTGTACTTTTCTGCTTTGAGGAGACTTTCTCGTTTTTGAAAGGCTCTGTTGAGTTTTTGATTGGAGTCCCACTTGACCTGTGTTTTATATGACTCAATAGCCCTCATTGGCAGGTAAATGAATACCTTGCCTTCTTTTTACAATGGGAGTGATGTTAATAGGCTTCAGACTAGTGGCATTTTGCCGTGTTGGACAGCGGGGGCTTATTAATTTGCAGCCGACGAAGAGAAAACAAAGGAGGGTTATCAGTCAGCCCCAGGAACCAATGACAACTAATCCCCTGCCTCAGCACCGTTTGCACCTTCAGAAAACAAGGAAATAATACCAGAAAGAATAAGCCTGGTGCTCATTTTCAATTCTCCTGTTAGTGTTTTTCCATATCTCGCTCGTTCACACCTTCTCATGTCACCAAGTGCCCGTGGAGAGGTTTTTAATACATGCCATTTTATGCCAGCAAAAGCAAGTGAGATTTTTTTGACAGTGGTGGCGAAAGCGAGCAGTTGGCGGCTGTCTGTCAAAGAAGAGTGCGCTTGATTGTGTGTTTCTGTCACAAGGGCGATGGGCTTAGTCGCAAGGCTTATGTGACATTTACCATGCTGGATTTGCCACTCGCCTTGACATTTAGCAGTACACGAGGCCCTATAGGAGGAAGATGTTTCTAGTGTGAAAGACGGAGCAACGTTAAGGTAAAAGTCACTCTATGCATATATAATGAAAACTACAATAGATGTACATACATGTATATAAAACAAATATTGTTCCTGCACGAGTAGAATAACAAATGCACTATGGACCAATATTGGGAATATTTCACAATGTTTGTGAAAAGTAAACTTGAAATAAAAAGTGAAATCATAATTTGTTTTAAAACGTGAAATAATGCTTTGTATGACCCCTGCCATTATCAGTCTGTATATTGAAATGTCTGGCTTTGTTAAGTAGCCTGTCAGAGCCAATAGATAGTCAAGTGAGATTGAATCACATTGAGCAGCCTTGCATTTATCTCTTCAGATAAGAAGCAATCATCTTGATGGTCTATACCAGACTCTTATCTTTGAGGGCTGCAACATATCCTTACCTGCAATATGAATTCTTTGTTTTTAAATTCACTAACACATTTCCAGTCAATCCAATCCAGTCAATTCCAGTTGGTGTAACGTGGTGATAACGGGTCAAACCAAGGTATGCTACTACATACTTTATATACAAACACACTTTTCAAAACTAAATATGTAATGAATTTGGGATGTGATTAATTCAATCAGAAGCAAATGCTGCTCAAAAAGTGTGTCCTCTCCCTGAACGATTCAAGCCGGAGTGATCCCAGATTGATATCAGTGCTAATGTTACTGGCACTGTAAAATCAATCTGCCAGTTTAGCTGCAATAGCCAATTAAAACCTTTTTTAGTGGAGGGCCACACAGGTGGTGATTTGTTTTGGCTCATCATAAGAAAATGGAAGCTTTGTTTCAGGTCAGAAATATATTATTGAAATAGCACCGTTGGTGGTTTTACAGTTTAGTCCCTACTCCACCACTCCTTTACTTAGATAATGATGACATGATGCCGTAACTTGTTACTCTTCCTATTGCTGGGCCATGGAAACCCATGATCTATGCAGAATGTCTCAATGGGGCTGGGTTCTTGATTCAGTGTATATGTGTGACATAAACTAGCCGTTGTTATTGATTATAATCTGGGCTTGGTATAGGCACAAAGGGAGAAAAAAAAAAGTCTTTGAGCACATGCAAGGCAAATAAATATGACCAAGTCTTGACAACAATAACAGAGGATGATGGAAATGTCCCACAAACATAACATTTAAGAGTTTCCTTATCTAAGCTCCAATACATTCAGTCTCAAGGAGGTTATACAACAGAAGGTCTTGCGGCAGCATGAATCCTTTGTGCAAATCTCTGTACATTATGAGGTGTAGGATTTTCTGTGGATACCTCAGAACTGTACATTTCAGCTTTTGCACATCTCTAAATTTTATTCTTTGTGTTTGTTTTAAAGAAGCAAATAAAACATAAAATAACCAATAAAAATAATTAATCATAAAAGAGTGATGCAATATTGCCCTGTTATTGCATACACATAAATCCATGAATTAAAAGTAGCAGACATAAACTGATTAATTCAGAGTCATAGTCCCTTTATTGTCATTGTACAAATGCACAAAATTAAAAAAGCAGCTCCACAGTTGTCTCAAGTCAACCTTTGCAATCAAGAAAAATAAAAAGTAAATAGTTATTCATAATGATAAAAAACACATAATGATAAAAAAAAAAAACACTCAAAAACATCCTCCCAGCCTATTACAACCTTAAAAATCTTCTGTGTCCTCATTTTAGTATTTCATTTTCAGATAAACCAAAATAATAGAACACAGCAAATCTTTTGAAATCAATTGCTTTAGGTAGAGCCCCCTTTTTCCATGCAGGTATCACATATAATAATAATGATAGTAATAATAATGCATTGGTTTTATATAGCGCTTTTCTGGACACTCAAAGACGCTTTACATTGCACTATTCATTCACTCCATACTCGGTGGTGGTAAGCTACTATTGTAGCCACAGTTGCCCCGGGGTAGACTGACAGAAGCGAGGCAACCAGTCTGCGCCATCGGCCCTTCCGACCACCACCAACCACTCACTCCCTCACTACATTCGCCAGGCTTCCTGGTGTTACCAAACGGTCTCTCATCCAAGTACCGACCAGGCCCTTCCCTGCTTAGCTTCCAAGGTCTGACGGGATTGGGCATAGCAAAAGGCGGTATGGCCACACATATAAAGTATGCGCATTTCTAAATCTTGTTATTTACTTGTCATTGTTCTGGGTCTTGGCTGGGTCGCGGAGGCAGCAGTCTCAGCAGAGATGCCCAGACTTCCATTTCCACGCACACCACCACCTGTTCTGGGGGGACCCCAAGGCGACACCAGGCCAGCTCAGGGACATAGTCCCTTCAGTGTGTCCCAATAGGACATGCTCGGAACACCTCCAGAGAAAGTCCTGATTTGATGAAGCCAACAGAACAACAATGTCTGCAAACAGCAGAGATGAGATCCTGAGGTTCCCAAACCAGACACCCTCTGGCCCTTGGCTGTACCTAGAAATTCTGTCCATAAAGGTAATGAATTGAACCGGTGACAAAGAGCAGCCCTGGCAGAGATACAGGGAACAGGTCTGACTTATTGCCGGCAATGCGAACCAAGCTCCTGCTCGGACAGCCCTTAGCAGAGGGCCCCGGACCCCATTCTAAAGGAGCAACCCCCACAGGGCACTACGAGGGACACAATTGAACGGTTTCTCCAGATCCACAAAGCACATGTGGACTGGTTGGGCAAACTCCCACAAGCCTTCAAGCACCCGTTCAGAGCTGGTCCAGTGTGCCACGACCAGGACGAGAACTGCACTGTTCCTCCTGAATCCAAGGCCAACCAAAAGTCCTCCTCCATGGCTTCTCCGAACTCCTCCCGAGTTTTTGCCTCTATGACCGCACAAGCTGCAGCACGCTTGGCCTGCCGGTACCTCTCAGCTTCCTCCGGAGTCCCACAAACCAACAGGCCAGGTAGGACTCCTTCTTCAGCTTGACGGCATCCCTTACTTCCAGGCGCCACCACCGGATTTGGGGGTTGCTGCTACGACAGGCACCAGAGACCTTATGGCCACAACTGCAAGCGGCCACATCGACAATGTAGGCGGTGGGAGTTGAAGATCCTACCGACAGAGGGATTCACCATACGTTCCCAACAGACCCTCACAACACATTTCGGCCTGCCAGGTCTGACCGGCTTCCTCCCCTGCCAGCGGATCCAATCACCTCCAGATGGTGATCGTTTGACAGCTCAGCCCCTCTCTTCACCCGAGTGTCCGAGACACGCGGCTGTAGATCCAATGACACAACTACAAAGTCGATCATCGACCTCTGGCCTAGGGTGTCCTGATGCCACGTGCACTTATGGACACCTGTGTGCTCGAACATGGTGTTCGTTATGGACAAACTGTAACTAGCACAGAAGTCCAATAACAGAACACCACTCGGGTTCAGGTCGGGAAGCCGTTCTTCCTAATCACCCCTGTCCAGGTCTCACTGTCCTTGCCAGTAGAACATTGCTCAGTATTTCAATTGTATTGTGTATTTGCAGTTAGCAGTCATATACAACTTAAAACAATTACCGTTGAGTGATTTTGGCCACTATCTTGTCATTTCATATAACAGCAGGACCTCAGAAATCCAGGGTTGTGCTGTCAGTAAACAGTAGAAAATGTGCCCGAGTTAATGGTCAGACAGGGCTTATGGACACACACACACACACACACACACATGCACGCACGCACGCGCACGCACGCACGCACGCACGCACGCACGCACGCACGCACGCACGCACGCACGCACGCACACACACACATCTAATGCTCCATCTGTCTCTGTGCTCTCTGAAAATACTACTCTAAATAATTACCCAACCCCTTCAGACTGGTGCCAATACTCACCATATAATTTCTCCAATATTATGTTTAATTTTGTTTTCATCAGCTATCACAGCGCGTTAGTCATTTGGCCACTGGTGCTGGGTGACTGTCCTAATTGATTGGTGTGCGGCGATGCTGCGGTGGCAGGTGCGCAGGGCCAGAGGCGTGGAGAGCGTGTGAGGAAAACAAGCTGTTGCCTGTGACCACAGTATCAATTATTAAGTTAATGAAAGCCACTAGAGTGTGAAAAGGAGCTGTACCAAAACATTCGGAAGGCCACACACACACACACACACACGAGCAATGGTCTGGAAAAACAGGAAAAAGTAGTCTATTTTGAAAGATACATACATTCAGATTTTTTATGTATAGATTGGATTTTATTTTATTATTGAGTAACAGTATATGCAAGAAATGCTATATATAATCTATACAGTGGGGAAAAACGTATTTGAGCTGTTTCAGACTGTATGGCACTGTTGGCTTTTTTTTTCATGTTAATGGAGGACTTGTGTGTCATTCACTGCCCTATTGTAGATTTAAGATGATTGATTAATCTGAACATATGCTGACTCTGAGGATTAGCCCTTTCTTTGAAGTGTAATCCTTTTAATGATATTACATACCACATACATGTACTACAACTGGCCTCTGGGTTTCTCTGGTTAAGCTCAAGGAAGCATCGCTGCATTTGCTCTAAAACTTGAGACTCAGAAAAGATTCACCACTCTACCTATCCTGATACCACAGTGCAAAAAAATTACATTCACATTGTATACATTGATGTATGATGATTGATCTATGCCGTCTTTTTTTTAATTTTTTTTTTTTTTTTACAATTCTTACAGTACTAGTGTATTTTAATGAACAATATGTAATAGAATTTTCAGCAACATAATGTTTCGTACTTGCAAGTGCAAAAGTTAAGATCTTTTTATGTCCTGTTTTGCCAGTGTTTCAGAAGTTACCATCTGCAATATTCACGCCATAAAATTCATCAAATATTGTTACCTTTTCAATCAGTATCTAGTTTAGTATCAATGAGTATTATGTTATGAGCGTTATTTTTTTCTTTTGTCATAAAAAGTGGGACTTCATGTCTTGAACGTGTATGCCGAAACTCAGTGTAAGATATCCTCGCTGTAAAATTCAGACAGTCGCTCATTCTCAAGCTGCTAATAGACAGAAAAATGATGGAGTGTTTTGTGACTCAGTGCCGTTGACATAAAGCCTACAGTGTCGACGTCAGACTGTTTCGTTGGAAGGTGTCTTGTGAAACCCCATCTCAGTTGACACGTTGTGATGGCTTATTTTTATTCACAGCTGTGACGACTCGGAGCTTCATGAACCGTTTCTCTACATCAACCACCTTCATTTGCTGACAATAATGCTGTCCTCCATGCTTGGGGCTGGAAAATGTGAACTATATTTTGATCTACAAGGCCCTCGAGAAAACTGTCCGTTACTCAGTGCTTAAAAATGAACTGCAAAATGATCAGAATTGTTAATAGTAAAAATTGACACATGTACAAATCAATTTTAATGTGGTGCAGGCATAAATATTCAGCGTGTCTCCATTCCGAAGCGCCGGGTGAGCAGTGTGTCTAAAGGGTTATGAGCTGGGGAAAGCACAGCCGCTGTAATGACAAAATGCAGGCCTGTTCTGCATTAGCTAATGGCTAATGGCACAGTTTCACAGTTTGAAAAGAAAATAACAAATATGGACATTTCTTTCTTTAATCCAAACATAAAAAGACCTCAAGATCTTCTTGTAATTTGTAAGTTTAAAATACTATGGTCAGACCTGACAATACCAGCTGTAGTATATTCATACTATGTATGTGGACAGACAGATGATGGAGTTTGCTCCAAAGATTGATGGCCTCCTGTATAGTACAATGTGAGTAGGCAAATGTCCATTCACTTTTCTCAGTTTCTTAAAGCTTCTATATTAATTGATTAATGACTTTTCATATTGACCAGTGGCATTTCCTGTGTCAGTGACAAATGGTGTGCGTGCATTCTCTAACAGCAGATAAAGATAAACAGAGGAGCATTTAGTTGAGGGTTAAATGCTCTCTCTTGAGTAGTTTGAGTTCAGAATTCCATTGAGTTTTTTGGCTTCAAAATTATACTACATCTCAAAAGAGTGCTTTAATTGAGGTTTTCTTATCAGCTGACCAACAGGTCAACACAAACTCAAAGAGTCCTGGCATTTGACACATGTCTCTGGGATCACAGTCTGTCTGATGGTGAAATTCAGAAAACGCTTACGCTGCAACCCTCATACTGACCTATTGTGTTTAGTTCTTGGCAGATCTTTTTTTAATTTCTTGTCAAAAAACATTATATGAAATAATTTTTAATAATCTATATATCAGCCCGATATATAGCTCACTCTCTACATCCTGGTCCTCTCTATAATCATACCGTTGGTCCACCTCCACAGCAAATTCTAAGCAATTTACTGTACAGTAATTGTGTTTTGGCCACTACTCTGCCACAATTCAAAGTGTCATCATCATGGCTGTACCATAAGTACAATTACTGTTAGAACATTTCATGCTGTTTGTTTTATAATGTTTCACCACAGGGCCATTTCCGAACAGTGTGATTTATACTCAGTTGTTAAACACTGGTCTGAAGGAATTCATTTTAAACATACTCAGAGTGTCTCTCTGCGCAGCCCACACCCACAAAGAAGCTAATAGACTTCGATTAGGCCGATGCCCGTGAAACATGTTTTATTAGGCGACGGATAGACCCTAATGTAACAGACTGTGTCACTTCCTGTCACCAACTAATCATAAAGGCCACCATTTCCACGCAAGCACACACTCATTTTGCAAGTTCAAAGTAGGAGACGCTGGTGCAACGGGGCCTGTCTTATTAGGGGTTAGACTGCTTTTATTTGCATAGGCGCTGGAGACAGATGGTGAGGCCACATGTCATGGAAACGGCGTATGTGTGTGAGGAAGAAGGAAGAGCAAGAATGAGGGAGTTAGTAACTTTGGCAAATCCATTAATTAAATGAAAGAAAAACACACGTAGGCAGCAGCAATAAAAGGGGACTTTATTTGCATTGTGCCTTTGTGCCTTTCTTAGACATGGTCACAAAGCGCTTTACATTCATTTACATTGGCTGATGGCTGTTTCAAAGATCACTTAATATTTGCATGCTTTGCAAATATTATATAAGTTTACAACAAAACGAAATAATCACTACATGATCACTAATTGGAGTTCAAATCCTGCAGCAAGATTAGTTACCTCATGCTGGTCCCTGTTTCAGAGGGACATAAAGTAATTTTTTTTGGAAGGTAATTTTGTGACAACCAAAACCTCTTTTACGAAGCAAGTACTATACATAACCCTCTTTAAGGCACACTTTTTTCAGACCACCTTGATACATTGACCCAATAGTAAATTTAGTACAATGTAATCTGCTATGTAACACTATAGAATAATGTGTAGTTTGGAGGTACATAATGTACCACAATAAGACCTTTAGGGTTGGAATTAGGGTCTTATTATGGTATGTACCTCCAAACTACAAACACATATTATTCCATTGTGTATGTAACAAATTATAGTACATGTTATTACACATTGTCACAGTTTACATTACGTTGTACTAAATTTGGCAGGTACAATGTATCAAGGGTAGTGTAAAATAAAGTGTTACCCTAATATATTGAAAGGTAACCTCTTTGAGTTGTTCCGCTCCTGCCTGTTCTCCACAATAGAAAGTTGTTCAGTAAAACTGGGCTGAGCGCGATGCATGCTTAGCAGCAATCCTCTGCGCCCAGCGCGGACAGTGGTCAGTGGGGTGAGTGTTGGGGAAGGTCGATAGGGTTTAAGTAGATTTTGCAGGATATGACCCACTGAAGCGACTAATGGAGAAAAGCGTTGGAATTTTCAAGTTGGAATTCTGAACATTTCTGCACTTAAATGGCCCTATTTCTTGCACTTAGTTGGCAGTTTGCTTTAAACTGATTTAACCTTTCTTGATTTGTGGTATACTGTCTATCTTGCAGTAGTTTAAAGAGCAGAGGGCGCCATAAAGGCTCATATAGGCGGTGTGTTAATATACACTGATTCCAGTCAGATGTGCCACTGGAGCAGACGTCCTTTCACTGTGGAGGCACTAAGAATTTCACAAAAGCAATTATAATTGTCAGCACAGTCACCGCACATAAGGTTTTTCTTTGATCCTTTTGCCTTAAGTGAAAAGCTTCACCTTAGTTAATTACAGCTGACACGTTAACACATTCAACTTGTTCCAGTTTTCTTTTCTTTCAGGATTTTTTGGGATATTTTGGACATTCAGCAAATTGTCAGAGCTGAGCAAAGACTGAAACTCACAAAGCGGAGTACAGAACTGTGTGTTTTTTATTGTGAAAGTTCATTGTGTTCATTGTGTCTTTGATGGTTTGGATTGGGAGTTTTCTTCTGCACTCCTTTTCAAAAGTAAATGAGATAATTTGAATAATAATCTTGCGTGTTTTTTTAAATGAACGGAAATACGATGCATGAAATGTTTGTGCCCTTTTCCTTTTCTAACTAAGAAATATCCCAAACTTCTTGCCGACTGCTCTCAGAGTCCATGTTGAAATGTTGGTGCTTCAGAGCATTATTGCACAACATTGATAAAACCTGTTCTTTTGTCCTGTGTCTTTCAGGAGACAACCACACTCTGCGAATACTCCTGTACTCGCTGATCTTTTTCCTGAGCGTTTTTGGGAACCTGCTGATAATTGTGGTGCTCACCGTGAACAAGCGCATGCGCACGGTCACCAACACCTTCCTCCTCTCCCTGGCCGTCAGTGACCTGATGATGGCTGTGGTCTGCATCCCCTTCACCCTCATCCCCAGCATCCTCAAGGACTTCATTTTCGGAGCCGCCATGTGCAAGATTGTGGCCTACCTCATGGGTAAGGAAACAAACACACACACACTCGAGATGAAATGCACAATAGCAGATGAAAGGTGCACTCTGCTGGGCAACTTAAAAAGCACTCAGTAAAATTGCATTATTTGTTCCAGAGGGGATATCAGCGACACGCGTAGCCACCCATGGAGAGTGGAGAATAAATAATAAACACTGATATAGCCTTTACACAGTACAAAAAAGTTGGTGACAAGCACCTATTTTCTAATATGCTTGTTCTGTATCAGCAGTACGATTGCAATTTCAGGAAAATATCAAATTTTTCCTGCATACTATTCTTACAATTGTGATTAGATTTGCAATGTTTATTTTTAATCATGTAAGAGGCTGGTTTGACAGGAAAATGTTTCCTCAATGGCAGAATCTCTAAAATCTTCAGGGAAATGCCATTTGTGTTTCATCAAAGTGAACGTAAGCTCCTTCATCCATGAAAAGGGAGGTCAGGCTCATGTGACTCCAGGCGCATTTGGATGGGACTTTTATGAAAACCTTTGAGGAGAAAGATTGTGAAGGATTTAGATACTGAAAGGTTGTGCTGAATATCACAGAAATCCTAGTCAAATTGTACATTGATATGCTTTGTGCGAAGTTAAAGATTTGAAAAGCAGAACGCAGGCTGGTCAGCTATGTGCTAGCTCCCGACTAACAAAGAAAACACTAAATACAGGAAATGATGGCAAAATACTTTTAGAACTTCAACCAGACAAAAAATAATAATAATAAATCTAGCAAATCTTAGACAAATCTTCAATCAAAAATTATGTGTTTGCACATAGCTGATTAACCTGGGCCGTGCTTTGAATCTATTAATATTTGAATTTTTCAAAAAGTGAATGCGAAATATGAATGGGATATTTCTTCTGGCACCTGGAGAATGGGCGCAACTGTTGAGCTCTATTATTTACAAAGTGATACATTTGCATTGGCCCCAAGCCAATACCAAATTGAGGAAATCAGGAAGGGCAGAGCACCTTCTACGTGCAAAGGAATGCAGTACCTCCATTTAAAAAAAAAACACACACTTTTAGGTGGTCATACCGCCTATGCTATGCCCAATCCCGTCAGACCTTGGAAGCTAAGCAGGGAAGGGCCTGGTCGGTACTTGGATGGGAGACCGTTTAGTAACACCAGGAAGCCTAGCGAATGTAGTGAGTGAGTGAGTGGTTGGTGGTGGTCGGAGGGGCCGATGGCGCAGACTGGTTGCCTCGCTTCCGTCAGTCTACCCCAGGGCAGCTGTGGCTACAATAGTAGCTTACCACCACCGGGTATGGAGTGAATGAATAATGCAATGTAAAGCGTCTTTGAGTGTCCAGAAAAGCGCTATATAAAACCGATGCATTATTATTATTATTATTATTAGGTAATAATCTGCCCTCGCTGTCAAATAGTGTACAGACCTTTTGGGAAATGCGTCCTCTCCATTTGGCTCATTCTTCAGTGCCAGATGGGACAACCTGTCAGCACTCACTCTCAGCCCACTGGAGTTCAATTAGAAGACACAAGATCAAAGAGAGCCTCCACCAAAGCCACAGTGTTTCTGTAGCCATGTGATGTGATTGTAATTCCCTGTTCAGGTACAGCGACTATTGATCTATGTGCTCTTAAATTCAACAAAGCAACAATCAGCAGGCTAACAAGACCACAGCGATCTATTCACCTACACTGAAAAGCCATAGATTACCGCTGTGGCTTTCCTGGTGTCAGGCAAAAGGGCATTTTTGGGACGGGATCAGTTTGTGTATTCATTCAAGTGTTACAAATAGTTGTAGCTGTGCTACTCCATGCTATGCCAGATGGTTATTGATTCAAACATGCTGTTCTCTCTCTACATTTAGAGTAAGTCCAACTGTACTGTATTAAAAGTATATTTTTAGCACTTTTAGTTTATATAATTTTTATCTTTCCATTTCGGGCCTGATTCACTAAATCAGGTGCTAGAAACTGCATCATTATTGGCACACAGTATTTAAACTATGTAGCATTTATTGCAAATGCTTAGTAAACCAGACTCTTAGTTTGCATGGGAGCGTGCTCTTTGGCACTACTGGAGCTTGGTGTTTTCTCAATGCAGCGTTCCTCCCTTTGTTTTTCGGAGTTGTCTCCGGGCATCCAGCTACCTCCCTTGTCCAACAAATGCCTCACCTAAGGCTCACAGCAATTTGCGTGAGCCGTCGGTATTAGTATTTGTGTGTGTCCTTTTTGTTCAATTTGTCCTGTTTTCTTTCTACTTGTTTCAATCTTTTTTTACATATCAGGCAGCTACAGTAGGGAGGGGAAGGGAATATTATTTGTATTTTGTCAAAGGACACAATGGTTCAGTATGCAGAAAAAAGTATAGCTTTTCGGGGGTCAAGAATCAGCTCAGAGTGACAGACAGGTAAGACCTGAGGGACAGTCAGGGCTGTTATTTGATCTTCTTCTTGCGGTGTAACATACACACAGTGGCGGCTGGGCTCCAGACATGAATGAGAGGTAAAGAGTAATTTCCTGCACATCTCAGCAGATGGATGTGGCAGATCACATCAGTGCCTGCACCAACATGATTTCCTCTGCACACGCCACTGATAAGACAGCCTTGCCTCCAACTATATTCATTTGCACAATGTCTCAGGAGAGGGGCACATTTTTATACTGTTCTGATTACAGATATCATGCTCACGTCAACATGTTTTGTTATTGGATCTATTTTAATCCTAGACCTATAATAACTTTTATTTATCTTATCATAGATTTTTTTTAAATGATCTTTGTGCATTTATTCTGTTACAGGCATATCTGTCAGTATCTCCACATTTAGCCTGGTTGCCATAGCGATTGAACGCTACAGTGCCATCTGTAACCCCCTGAAGTCACGGGTGTGGCAAACACGTTCCCATGCTTACAGAGTCATCGCCACGACCTGGGTGCTGGCCTTCATCATCATGATCCCCTACCCAGTGGTCAGCCACCTGCAGAGAGTGCAGCGGCTGGACAACTCTACTGCTCATCTGTGCCGCCACAAGTGGCCTCTGGCCACAGCCGAGCAGACCTGGTCAGTTCACTCTCAGTACTTTTGATTATACCTTGGGCTTCAGTCGGCAAGTTTTCACCTTCCCAGTCCCTTTCCAGCAAATTGGAGCTTGCTTTCTTGATGTAGAAATGTCTGTTTATAGGACATGTCATGAATCTTGTGATGTCCTTGTCCCCCTTGTGCTCCACTGTGGAGGGCCTTTGCCTGAAATAAATACATACATTAAATAATAGTAAAAAAATCAATAAACATCATCAAACACACACGGTAGTTCGATCTCTGCTGAAGATGAATACAATTGTGATGGTATAGAGACATTCATTTGCCTACCATAAAATAAATACAGTATGATCATATTAATGCTAATCGTTTATTTTGGATGTTGTGCTGTAGTGTTGTATACGTAGCCTGTGATGACATACATTTGTTATTCTATAGGGACTGTATGCGCTCAAGTTATTAACAGCTCCGTGCGTCTCACTATCTGATTAAGATGCAAACGAATTTGCTCAGGATTAGCGAGCCAAACACAGTTTGCCCTTATGACCAAATGACCTTTGTCTGCATGATTTATTAGGAAGGCCTGATTGAAGATGCCCTATTTGTGTTTGATGTCCAAAAAAGCAGCATAATGTAAATCCATGTTGTCCGTTCAAATCCTAATCCCAATGGTAAAACAGATTTATTTGAACCTGTGTTTTCTTTGCATTCAAAATGAAACACGCTTTAGGTAAAATCCCTCCGATGGTCCATAGATGAAGTGATTTAATGTCTTCTGCATTGTATTTGATCATTTCTCTCTTCTCTTGATGTCTGTGCAGGTACATTTTGCTGCTGCTCGCGCTGTTCGCCATCCCGGGAGTGGTGATGATTGTGGCCTATGGGCTCATCTCCAGGGAGCTGTACCGAGGCATTCAGTTTGAGATGGGACACAAGAAGGACTCTTCGGGTAAGACCATGAATACTGCATGAACACACTCAGTAACAGTTGGATAGCTGTAAACCAAGACTGACATCCCTGGAGAAAGTCACATTTCATTTCACTTTTCTCCTCAAAAACAAGAAGGCTGACAACTGTTCTCTGCTGTAACTTTGGTTTAAGACTGTGTTTTATTCTTTTGGAGATGTCTGTGGCATAACATATACCACACACATCTACAAAATAATACATTAATTCAAATGATTTGACTTCAAAATTTTAATAGTAACATTATTATGCTCTGTGAGGGGGAAAAAGTAACCAATTCATTTTCTTTGCAATACATAAATTATTAAGGGAGAAAGAAAGCATCAACTCGAAAATAAGAAAACAACTTACAAGGGCAAAATGAGGGGGAAAAAAATACCAAAAACTTAACAGCACACCTCCTGTCCTGCCCATTTATTGAATTTTCCTTCCTGCTTTCAGTTTCTTTCCTGTAAATGTTGTGCTGAAACTCTCAAGGGGCAAAGCGGGGGGAGTGCAATTTTATCAATACTCCACCTAAGTCAGCAAGAATTTGAAAGGATGTCAACAAATAGTCAGAGAGAGCAGTGCTAGATAAATATATTTAGACATTCATAACCTCCAGAAGACTCTGGTCAAAACAAAGTGACTGAAGAATGTGGAGGCTATTTTATCAGCGACCTGTCCTCACCTGAGCTCACGCGCTCCTTTATTTGAACTCTGCTGTGACAAATAATCACAGTGTGCATGTGCTTTGGCCTACTTGGTAGCTTCTTTTGAATTCATATTCATAAAAAGTATACAGTATTATGTAACATTTGGGGGGTTCACAGCTTAATGTCAACATAATGTGTAACTAAAGGGGCTAGATGCAAGTTGGCCATTTTATACTCACTACCGCCACCTCAGGTCATACTTGTAACTGCACCTTCTATAATAAGCTCGTGCATGACACCAATTCGGATTCGAAGTAACCACTTTTTGAGTGACAGTGCAGGATTTTAGAGGCAGTATGAACCCAGACCTATTCCCCACTAGCTCTGTGGTGAACACGAGTGATCGCGATGTCGTCACATCCGTTGGCCGTGGTAGGCATTTTACATTTTCATATTTGATAAACATTTTATTAAAATCCTATAATCAGCAAAAACAATGTCCATAAACAGGGCACTGCTTCTCTTGCGCTGTAACAGATCTATTATTTTAGAAAACCGAGTTAGAGGCCTGTATGCATCACCTGTTGCCTACCATTCACCAAAACATCCGGCGAAAATTGCGGAAGTAAACAATAACAGCGATCGCTCGTATAGGTCTGGGTTCATACTACACTTTAGGTCATAGCTTGAACATGTAGGGGGAGCAAAATACTTAATTTTAACATTTTTAAGCCAACCATCTTGTCTTGCATTTTGATGTAAGAAATAATATATAAAGTCCCTCCTTCCCGGATCTCAGCAACTATCCAGTCTAGTATCCTTCCGCGTTGACCAATGAGACGAGCTCTTCCTGTGAACCAGCCTGCCAGGTCCAATCAGGAGGGAGGGGGAGGAGCTTGATCGTTTACTTTTGCAAGTTCTGTTCCTGCTCTCCTCATTTTGTAAACTAAGAGGGGCTTTCTGGTTCAAGAGGGGAGGAATAAAATTGTTTACCTTCAAATTTTACTCTATCTCTCCTCACTATGCAAACTTACAGACTATCACTTTAAGTTATTCTTGTGATTGTCCTTTGAGCTGCTCCCATTTGAATTCATAAGGACATTTTTTACTTGGGTGATTAGCTAGTTTTCGCCAGCCACTCTCAGTGTAGCATTACTTCTCCATAGTAAATTCAGTTCTATGTGCAAAGGCGCTATAATTTAAGCTGCAGATGAGAACACAAGCACACTTTTCACTCTCTGTTAATGCCATTCCTCATTTGAAAGCTAAGAACCTCCAAAGTTTAGTCAATAAGATTGCAGGCTGCACTAGCTCTAATTAGGACCAGATTGTGAACAGTTGCTGGGATTGTGGAAATAGGAGAGAGTCCTTTTGTGTTAATTTCAAAACTGGTTCCTCCGCAGATGTGAAAAACGGCCTCACCTCAACAATGTCAACGGGCAGCGACGATGGCGACGGTTGCTATGTGTCCCAGCGACCCGCCTCCATGGAGATGTCCAACATGGGCAACAAGTCCGTGAAATTCGACCGCCCACGCAGCAACACCTCCGGCGCCAAACTGGAGGCCAAGAAGCGCGTGATCCGCATGTTGGTGGTCATTGTCGTCATGTTTTTCATCTGCTGGATGCCCCTTTACTGCGTCAACACTTGGAGAGCGTTCGACAACATCTCGGCCCTGCACGCGCTCTCCGGCGCCCCGATCGGCTTCATCCACCTGCTCTCGTACACCTCCGCGTGCGTCAACCCCATCATCTACTGCTTCATGAACACGCGGTTTCGTAAAGCCCTCATGGTCACCTTTTCCTGCTGTTCGTCGTCATGCCGACACCGCCGTGGCCAGTCGCTACGGGAACACGAGGAGGACGCCATTGCCACCGGAGCATCCATGTCCAAGTTTAGCTACACCACAGTCAGCACTATGGGTCCCTGCTGAGGACAGCTGCGTATGAAACTTCACGCAGAACTCTGTTGCGATTAGTTTGTGCAGTGATGTCGGAGTGAAAAAGTTATAGTAGCATTAGAGGCTTAAAGTGGCTGAGATTACTTGTTAAATATCTCTGTAGCAACTTGACAAAAAGCACAGCCATTGTAACGTTGCTTACTTATGTTGTGTCGGCGAGGTCTGTTTAGTGCACAGCATGAACGCAGGCAGTCTCATCATTTTAAATACATAATGGAACATAATCAAAGCTGAATTGCTACTTTTTCTTAATGTATTTATAGTTCTAGCAGTAACCTAAATAGAAATTGCCTTGTGGATGAAGTGCCTGCTTTGTGATGTGCGATCAGAATCATCAGTAGCAAACATTGTAATTAGGTTTGAAGATTGGGTGAATGTAAACAGTTTCTGGTCAGATGGTTGGCATTTCCTTGAGTGAGGTCGAGGTTGCCACAAAGAGAGACATGTTGGACGGTTGGAGTTATTTCATGAATGGCTGTAAAAAAAAAAAAAAAAAGCTCTTAAACAATTTTGACATCAGTGTTAATTTTGTCAACTAAATATTTTGCAATTGTTTTTTTTAAATGCTATATTTTTTCTGACCGGACCTGAACTAAAACCAGACGCAGAGTAATTTTTGATTGCGAAAACATGACCCAGGTCTCTAGATACTTATGGTGACGATAAAAAACGAAATAAAAACAAAAAGAAAAGGGTTAAGACATCTAAACCTACGATGACAGACTTTGAAAGAGCCCAGTTTTATTCATAAAACATAAAAAGCAACACATTTTCAAGATTGTAACTAAAAGTGCATTGAACTCATATTGACATTAATCCGAAGCCCCTTTAATTACACTTTTACTTTGAGTATATTCATATCATCATTAGGGAGTGTGTCCAGAGAAACAAGAAAATACATCACAAAGTTTAATAAAGGGATCGAAGATTTTATATGTCTAATTTATTGTGTACCATAAAGATGTAAGTATTTTCCGTGCGAGTGCAATCAAAGCCTGGATAATGCTTTTGTTGCGACCTTTACCATCACATATTAAAGAGCTTTTTATTCCCTAATGCGAGAAAAACAAGATTTACATAGAAGCTGATTATGTCGATCACATAATTTGCAAACATTATGCTACAGTTCAGTTCAGTCACTTCTTATGAGGTTAAAACAATGCTTAGGCTGCATACAGCTGTTATTGGTATCATTGTTGCTTCAATTGAGAGTGAGGCATTATGAAGTGGACGTATCATGCACAATATTGTGGCCTATAAACCCTCTGTTGGACGCCTCAGTATTGATATTCCACGTTTTTTATTTTTTATTTAGATAATTGTGGATGGAAAAGCCACATGTTGGTACACACTTGTCTCTTAGGGATACTGTGTGGTGCTTAGGAGCGCCTTCCAGTGGCAGCAGGGGGAATAACCAATGTGAACACCAAATATAAGCTATTATTATCAGCTAACGGCATGCTAACATATTACTTGTGCTGGGATGAACACAGATTGAGGGCACTGCAGGACCAGTTCACGGGCTTTGATGATGTGGATACTTACAAATTGTATCTATTGCGCAACAAAATTCAGAGGGAAAAAATCCTTTCTATAGTAAAAACAACTGAAGTACACAGGAACACTCAGACCTCTGTGAATGCAAGATGTTTTTGATGAGTAAAAAACCTTGAATGAAGAATGGTGAAAACCTCAAAAGTAGTACATTTATCAGGTTAGCAGCTGAGGTCGGTGCTGAAGAATCCTGTGTCTCTTTGTCCTGATGCCTCCTCCAAAACTAATTGTGTTGCAGCCTTCGCCCGCCGGGCACAGCGCAGCAGCATATTTCATTGAACATGCCAAACTCAGTGCTGTCAGTCTCAGCACTCAGAGATGGACGACCTTCTCTTAGTCCTTTCCCTGGGACATCCATCATCCCGCCCGTTTGCAAGAATTTTGAATTATGGCTGTGTGACCAAAACAAGGGGGGGGGGGGAGCTTTTAAGGCTTCAGTTGTCTGTGCAGAATGGATATCAGATCTAATTTTACATCACAAAATTATACCTTACTCTCTAAATCTTCCAGACAGAAGTTTCATTTCCAACGCTTGTGTATTTTGGCGATTGTTTTTATCCCCGTCTTAATTTTAAAGTTTTATTTTTTTAGAACTTGTTGTTGTCAGAATAAGGTGGAGGTTTTTTTTATGTGGTCTACATCTTTCTGTGGACTTTTGTTAGTACGTTGTGTTCCCTCACAGCGTCTAACACAGGACATGAACTGAAGCTACATTTTATTGAATCTTTTGGTTCATTATATATACTGTGGTATAGCATATTCCTGTCCATGCTGCTCAACTGAACTTTGCAGTGAGACTATTGGACACTAAAATATTAGTAAGTAAATAATATGTCCACAATATACAACATTAGCCGAAAAGCACATTCCCCGCAGAACTATGACACAATTATTTGACATAAACTTCACAAGCACTTTGTTTTCTCTTTTTAGCTAACGCACATCTCAAATAATTTAGTTACAGCGGGACAAAAGGCTGTAAGTTACTGCATTTTTCATTATTGATACACATCGACGATGCTTTGGAACATTTCGTACTATGACACAACACACAAGTGCAAGCTTTTGAGTTGCACCAAGTTTTTTTTTTCCTTCAAGTGCAGCTTAGACACTGATTTCCCTACAGTGTGGGGGGGGGCTCTGATGACATTATGAGTCCATCCCCCCCAGTCGTGACAAACACAAATACAAAGCCTGCTCCTGCTGCAGCTAGTTATCATTACACCAGCACACAACTAATTACAACAGATGTCAGTGATTATTTCATTTCCCTGTTCACAGAAACCTTATCAACCGTATGCGCCGAAGCCAGACATATAGGAGGAGTTAGAACGGCTCAGCTGGATCATAAGTGGGATGTATAACTGCAATACTAATTATCATATGTCACCTTTTTCCTCGCGCAACATTTAACAGTCTGTGTGCAAGCTGTTAATCACCTGTTTGAAAGGCAAGTTTAGTAATATGAGGTATTGCCATTGGTGTTTAAGTCTAACAACTCTACCTAGAAATTTACAGTTAAAATGAGAAGAATTAAAGCAGAATAACCATAAAAATACACCAAACTAGTTTTAGTATAGAAATGTAAGTATTATGACAAGTGTGACTTAGATTTGGAACATGGCCTCTCTGGCTTTGAGATCCATTAGTCTGGTTCATATGAGGATAATACTTCCTCGGGGCTTGGTCCTGAAATAAAAGAAAATATCAATCGTACCAATGAGCTGCCAGTGCTGTTCCATTCGTGTAGCCTACCTGATAGAGTATACTCTCTAAACTTTGAAAATTAGATTTAAAAAATAAAGACAAGTGTGTGCACTGGCAACGAGTGAATGGGTCAATAGTAAAGACTTTCATTGCAGCTTAAATGTGTTTCCAAAGAGAAAATACAGAGACGAGCTGCCAACACATATCCAACAAATGATATCATGATTCCTTTATGATTTGATTCAGTGTAGCCAAACATAGATGGCTACTCTCATGGAGCAAAGTATTTTTTGTCATTATACTGACCGCATTATTGATTTCATTGACTCCTTCCAACAATGCTGTAATCAGTATTCCCCCAATTCATCATGGGATGTAATATTAGCCTGTAAGATTCTACAGACACAGACACATATACCTTTGAAGTTTGTTTTAAGTACCAAATCCACATAATATTCATACCATATTTTGTACTCTTTTCACAAAACCAATCCATCATATTGAGTCAACACCGCATGAGCAAGGTGACCTTTACCAAGCCAGTGGGCCTCATTTATTCTTGTATTATTATCCCACAGTGGTGTTTAAACTGTCACATTTTCTACCACAGACTTCACAAAGCCGATTGATTTGTCACAACATCATCTTTCATTTTCTGTTGCCATCTTCTATGGTGCCAATGTGAAAGAACTGGCTCTGTTACTCTACTTTTTGGTTTGTCTTGTCATTTTAAAGGGGTTTTACACAAAATCCAGAATGCTACAATGTTGTATCCTCATCAAAAACATTCAGATTCCACATTCTCCGTGTTCACCCTGCTCCTCTCTGCCCCGCACCTTCCACATCCTTTCTCTCCACTTAGGGCCTCCTTCACCGGCCCGCCACTCTGTTTCTCCCCGACAAAAATACGGATCAACTCTACGGAAGTGGAGGTAGTGGGAGTTAATATCGCTGTCATTCGGAGGCGGCCAGGTGCGGAGTGAAGCTGAGCGAACAGGCAGAGGATGTGGAATCTGGTGTAAACGTAGTCACCTAAATATAGTTCTCCTGTTTACCCCGAGTCCTTCCTTATGTAACCAGGAAGAACTCTGGCAACGCTTATCCCTCCATTGCAGAGCACTGTCAGCCAAAACATCTGCCAGAGCTTCACTGCTTCAGTCTTAAAGCAGGAAGAAAAACTAGGGGAGAATGTAAATAAGTGGTTTGAGATCAGTAGCCATTTTTCTTAGTGATCAAGATATGTTTGAATTTGCTACAAAATAACAGCACAACACATTACTCCCTCTTTAATGCCTCCTATGCTGTTGCTTTAGCGTTTTACTGTATCATCACGCTCCTCGCTGGCAAAAAACATATCGTGGTGTGTTTCATTCAATCATGTTTGAATAATATTAGATATGCTGTCTGTCACTCTCAAGAGCGACACCACCCGCTGATGTCATGAGGTGGCGCTCCTCTGTGCTCTTAAAGTTCAGTGAGGCTTTCGGTTTCTTCAGGAGGATTTGTATCAATGGGTTAAATTGTGTGTATATGTGCATTTTCTGTATTTCAAAAATTTACTTCACAGTCATTTAAAGACTCTAGCGAATCGAATCAGTAATAATAAAGTAAAGAAAATCATCTCCGAAGAAAATGACGCCTTGATGTTAATTTGTGAATGTGTATAATGAAGAAAGGCGGAGGTGATTCATCCAACTGTGGTTCTATTAGTGTTGATCTCTGGGGAGGATCTGGATTAGAACAACCATTGTGCGGTGGATGTTTGGCTCTAACCAAGCCACATACTGTACTCAGACATTGGTTAAACTCATTTGTACGTTTGACAAGCAGCACTTATACTGTCTGTGGTTACAAGCTGTGGTTACTGTTGCATATTAGCTTAGTGATGCCTTGTAAATATTGCAGTACTGTGATGAGAAGGTGACATAATGAGTACTGTTTAGTAGCAGCGTGTTGCTACAGGACGAAGGGTTAACTCCAAGTGTCAGAGTTGCCAGGCCACCATTGCCTTAAGTGTGCTGTGAATGTATGTACAAATAATATCTGTTTTGTGTGTTCGATATGTTAAAGCCTATACCTAAAAAAAAGTATTTATGTGTGTTACTGTTGTTTGAATAATGCTTTGGCGTTGGCTTTATATTGACAATTGTCTCAATAAATATGTGTAAAGTAATTCTGGAATGCTTTTAAATAATTAAAACACAGTAGATACATTGATTAGTTTGTTTTGATCCGTAAATAACAGAACAGTGCAGTCAATCTAAATCAAATAAAATCAAGTTGTTTTGTATAGCCCAATATCACAACAGGAGTCGCCCCACAGGACTGTGCCAAACATTAATGCTGGCATCCGTGGAGGAGAGTCCGTTGCAAACATATATACAAGAACAAATAAAGGGACACACTCATTAAAGTAAGCCTGACAGTGGTATGCAAAAGTTTGGGCACCCCTGTAAATGTTCATGATTCCGTTATAAATCTTTGGTTGTATGGATAAGAAATTTCAGTTAATATATCATATAGGAGACAAACACAGTGATGTTTGAGAAGTGAAATAAACTTTATATGATTTCTGGAAAGTGCATTAGAGAAGAATTATTTAAAGAAAATTAGGCATGTGTATAAGTTTAGGCACCACAAAAGATAAATTAACTCAATAGTTTGTGCATCCTCCAGAAAAAACAGCCTCTAAACACTTTCTATAGCTTCCAATTAGAGTCTGGATTCTGGTGGAAGGTATTTTGGACAATTCCTCTGTCCAGTTCAGTCAGGTTTGATGGTTTCCAAGCATGGACAGCCCACTTTAAATCACACCACACATTTTCAATAAAATTGAGGTCTGGGGACTGAGATGGCCATTCCAGAACGTTGTACTTGCTCCTCTGCCTGAATGCCTTAGTAGATTTTGAGCAGTGTTTAGGGTCGTTGTCCTTGTTGAAAGATCCAGCTCCGGCGGAACTTCAACTTTGTCACTGATTCCTGGACATTGTTCTCCAGAATCTGCTGATATTGAGTGGAACCCATGCGAACCTCAACTTTAACAAGATTCCCAGTCCCTGCACTGGCCACAGCCCCACAGCATGATGGAACCACCACCAAATGTTACTGTAGGTAGCAAGTGTATTTCTTGGAATGCTGTGTTCTTTTTCCGCCCCTTGTTTTGCCCAAATCAGTCCACAGCACCGTATTCCAAATTTAGCTGGCTTGTCAGACAACCAATGATTTGCAAAGGAAAAATCATGAAGCAGGGGTGCCCAAACCTTTGCATATCACTGTGAGTATTAGTAAACGCAAATGTGACTCATCGAATTACATCATCGAATAAAAGTATTAAATGCACTTCGGTTTTTGTTTGTTTTTTCTTTACTCCTTCCACTCTTCAAAAGAATGCCTCAAGACATGTGCAAAGCTTACTTCTTGAAGCCTGGAATGCATTTTTTGATCCTGCTTATCCTGGGTGGATGAGGCTGCACAGGTAAGCCTCCTGACACTTTCAATTTGCTGCTCCGCCAGTGGTTTTAGACGGCACAAACTGAAAAGACACAGCCAAGTTTTTTATGTGTTCCTGGAAAAACACTTGTGTGCGTGTGGCCATTGACTTACGATACGGGACGAAAAACAGAGCTCATAAATGCTGAGGCCAAGAAGTTGGGGAAGGATTTTAAAACTTCAGGTTATATGAGGGCACTGGGGGTTAGGGAAGGGGTCAGGGTTCATAAACCACTTCAGTAACAAATCTAAAAAGCATAAATCAGACAACAGTATTTGTTATGTGTTGCCTTGTCTTCTGAGTCAAGCCAGCTCTTAAAATACTGAACGGGTGCTATTTTTAAAACCTTGCAACTGATTTATTAATTTAGTGACTGATGCATCACTGACATGAAGTGAATTCAAGACCCAACTTGAACCTGACTCTTCTCTGCTGTCACTGTATTATTGTTATGCACTCCCATGCATTAGCGAGTGGCTTGGCAGAGGTGAGCTCTTAACATTAAAACATTGCCTTTTGCAAATTTCAATCACGTTGCTTGACATTTACATTTAGCCATAATGGAGAAAGAGCAAGGAGAGGTGCTCATTGAATAACAAAGCCCTTCGAGTGTGATGAATGGATACTGAAGTGGAAGTCCTAAAACAACTCTGACTATTAGCTTCTGTCCCTTCTGGAGTGTAGGAAACCACACTCAACAATATAAACCACTGGTATCACGAATAATGTGTGCTAATGAACGGCATTGTTAAAAATGTGGCTGTATTTATAGACAGAGTTAGAATCGATGGTGAGGCTGAGCAGGGGGCGGGGCCTGGAAAGGTGATTGACAGCTGTCAGCAAATTGTGAGTGACACGGTAAATGCAGGTAAGTGGTTACAGTGGTTCCCAATCTGTTCATGCCGCTACCAACCATGTTGAACAACCAGGGCCCCACATGGCCTGTGAAATCAATCGGCAAAACGTTTCAAATCGAGTAAAACAAATAATGTGTCAAAGATTTATTTTTATTATCTTGGGAAAAGGGCTGAAAAGCTACTTGAAAATAGTTGTTCTGGGGTGTACCATTTTTTCAAACAAACAAACAAACAAACAAACAAATAAATAAATAAATACTGGTGAGGCGAAGTTGGTTGTCTATTGGATAAGTCAGCTGCCAAGTGCATGTTACTGTTCCTGCGCAAGCCCCAACTCAAACAGTTTGTTGAATGTTGCTCCCCACTCTTCACCCCTTTCACTGAACTGAAGTGACTGTGTAACTTTGGATCTGAGATGGAGGAGAGGGCTCAGAAGCTGAGAGGTGGACATTTGAATTCAAGCTTACGTTTCACTTTTGTTATCAAGATCTCTGCTTATAATGGACTAAAATCAACTTACTAAACAAAATGTGTGACAGATGTCTATTCTTGCCTGCTCAGTGTATCTAATGCATGAATAATTCTGCTTATGTTTTAGCTCTTACTCAGGTGAAAACAGCGGGTACATAAATATGTCTTCGTCATCTTTTATTTCGAGTTTGCATAAAATTACTAACTGCCTTTACCTCAAATAACCTAGGTTTGACTTGAGCACAAACATTTATCTTTATATAAAGTCAGTGCCAGCAGTCCAGTTGTTTTTATAGGCCTGCTTTAATAGCAAGATGTCAATGCTGAGTTTTGCGGTGACCTCATCAAGAAGTGAGGATGGTCCTAACAAGTTCTTTTTTTTTTTTTTTTTTTTTAGATTTCAAGCTTTGATTAGAGAGGGCTGTAGAGTTCATTGTGACCTTTGTGACCCCCTTTTCTTACTAGGCATGTTTTGGAGAACAGTTATGCCCTGGCATAACCTTATGAAAGTTAGTGGAAACTCAAAGAGAGAGGAAGGGAGTTAGAGAGTCAGTTTTACAAAGCTCTGTGACATGATGATGCAGAGCCGAGGCACCTCCGAGTGGAGCTGGTGAACTTAAAGCCGAAGAGAGGGCTGTTGAAAGAACAGCAAAGCTAAAAGCTAAAAAATACATACACAAATTTGGTTTACAGCAACATGTTGCTGTAGTGCAGTGGTTCTCCAATTTTACTGCCTCCTCTTAAAGTGCGTATTTGAACTTTTAAGTACCTAGAGACCTACATGTTAATGTTTACACTATTAAATCTATATAAACAAAATGAACATGCTAAAAGTCAGTTAAATAAGAAGAATGCATTTCAGCGGTTGGTTGAGGTAAAGACAATGGTCACAGGGGCCACACCGGAAGACGAAGACAAAGGGGGAGTGTGTTCCCTCCACAGAATGAAACGTTTCATTTGTCAATTTCTGTAACTTAGCAACTAACAGCGCAATAAAATGGGGCAAATTACATCTTTTGTGTGTGAAAAAAAAAGACTGGCATAGGCTCTTTTTTCACTCATTGTGCCTGAATTGTGTTAAATGATACACAATGCACAAACTCTTTTCACATTTTCACTTAGGTTCTAGTTTCAGGCGTATAACTAAACATGCCTTGCATTGCCTTGTATAAGATAGAATGGTACAAAGATGATAGCTATACTGTAATTTCAGCTTCCTTTCTCAGGGCTCAGGGACATGATAAAGAATTAATTCTCTGTAGGAAAACATAGTAAAGTTACATCTTAAAAACCTTAAAGCAGAACTAAGTAACTTGTTTACCTTGATAAATCCTTTCCGTAGTCTCTCTGGGGGTAATACAGGTGTTAATGGGATGAGCTTTCCCTGCTCAGACCCGGAGCACCAATACACACCAATGGAATCACAAATAAGAGGCTAACGGGTAAAGCTAACTGAGGGCTAGCACCACTTAAACAGTATTTACAGCCAAGTTTGAGTGAAAAAAATTATCTTCATTGTGTAATTGGATGTACAATATGCCTCTCTCCCTTTGTCTTTTCTGTCAGTGTACTATTTACTCTCACAGACAATTAATGAGTAAAAACCATAACATGCTACGACACCTGCAGTGGCGCTTATGGCCTCTAGGGGCATTTGTTACTTAGTACTGCTTTACATAGATTGAATTATTAACCAGATTATTGACCAGATATTGTTTCGTAGGTAGGTGACCAAAATATTTAGTCAAATAAGAGAAACAATACTTTATAACAAATTTACCTACGCAGAAGTAAATGATTACCCAGGTAAGTATAAAAAAGTAGCAAAAACCACTTGAGTACTGCGTAAAAAACTCAAGTACATGTGAACAAAACATCCCTGTCTCTGAATGTTCATTGTCCCATCATGGAACAGCTATTACAGGCAATAATAAAACTGAGGAAAATAGGAAATTGAGAAAACTACTGAGTCATTAGATAAAAGCGAACATAATAACTGTAAGGTCAGGGAGACCTACCTCAATCTTTTTCCTATTTGAATGAGTGCCAACTAATGTACCAGCATACAACGCTCCGCTCACTACACAAAGCAAGCAGATTTCAAAACACTTGAAGTTTTTATAAATGTTCCCATCTGTGTTTTTTTTGTTTGCTTTTTACCTTTAAATGTTCTCGATTGCGAACAAGAGCATTTTAAAGTGTCCCAAAAAGGTAAGAGGTCATGTTAGGTGACTGGTCGGTGACTGGGCCCATCTCCTGTTTTCTGATTGCATTTTTAAGAGCCTTTCAGGAGAAATGGTCCCTCTGCAGAGACATGGAAATACATGAGTGTTTCTATGCGACTCTTGCTGGCCTGATGGAGAAGACCCCTCTATTTCCCGAGAACCACTTTAAAATCCATTTTCAGTCCAGAATATAGAATAAACTATCTAAAATTCTTAATTTTTTTAAAGCTTTTTCTCCATTGCAAAACTCAACTCGTCCGTTTATATGTCTTTGATGAAAACGTGTCTTTCTAAATGTCATCCCTGCTGAGAGGAATAGGAACAGCTGCTAACACAGGCTTAGCACCTGATGTACAAACCTTAATTTCCGATGATTCACAGCACGTTCCATAGCACCTCGTGTACAGCACAAGCACTAAATCAGCATGTGCACGGGTCACAGGAAGAATACGATCGCTGTAAGGTTCATATCAGCACAAATGTACACCCGATACAGGCTCTCAAGCAGTCATCTGTGTGATTGAAAAATGCTTTGTTGTTGTATTAGAAAAAAGCCATTCATTTGTTGCAACAAACATAATGATTTGTTTGCAATATTTCTGCTTGACTTAAAGTTCACCTTCCAATGGAAAGTTATACCTAGTGTACATTTTCTAACCGTTTACTGGCACCATGATAAAAAATATGCTCCCTTTCTGGAAACAACTGTGATAAGCACTTTTTGCTCAGTGTGACGCCGTGATTTGCAGAGAGAAACTGGGGTGCTGAGCAAAAAATAGCTCTTGTCCCAAGAGTATTATTGGAGAAAATGTCTCCAATAATGACCAGAGCTAGACAGGTTTCAAGTTGTATTTTCAATGTTCTTCATATTCTGAAAAGTAATGTCAAAAGCTTGTTGTCAGGTTGTCAAGTTATTTCCACAGGGAACAGCCATAATGCCATTGCACCAGTAGAAGAGCAGTGATTTCCTGGCTTATTATCCCCAAAAATCAATAGTCTCATTCCACTTCGGGGTTACACCATGGCTGCATTGTGACACCTGTATATTATTTACATGTCAACTGAATTATCCAGTGGTTTGCCTGCTTCACAAGAAGGTCTGATTACACGATAAATGCAAAGCAGTAATCTATGATGTTGCACTGCTGTCAGATAAATAGACTTCTCTGAGCTTTTAACTGTGGCATAATGTTGAGAATAATGAGAAATGATTTGCACTTGACATTTCTGTTTGCCCCATCAGAGTTGAAAAAGCTGACCATTTTAGATTAGGCCAGGAAGAACGATTTTGTCACTTTACCCATCAAATTATGCAGTAAGCAAAATGTAATTGATCTGTTAGAGTCACACTGCTATTAGCTGAACAACATCCTGCACTTGCCAAGTCCTAAACAGTGACACATACTTTACAGCACTCAAACAGCGCCTAAAATTATTAATCACCTAAAGTGACACTGTGAATTATCAGGAGACATGGCTGGTATTTGATTTGTGGTATTAGAAACAGGGCTATACAAGGCATCATCCTACATTAGCCGTAGTTACCACGCTATTTATATAGGTGCATTGAGTTGCCTTGTGTACGAAATGTGCGGTCTAAATAAAGTTGCCTTGCCTATATTTAAAATAAATAAATAAATAATAACATCTACCATGTCAGTGCTGCATGTGACGTAAAGAGTGACTCATGAACTTAAAATAACAATGTAAATGTCAAAAAGGATTTTATTTTTAAAAGCCAATAAGAAGGAAAGAAGCAGGCATTTCTTTTCTGGATGCACTTATACAAACTGAGCACAAATTGCTATGATTAAGAGTAGGCTGTTATTTTAAATCAGATCTCCATTTTCTTTGAGCCATATTCTGTTGAATTCATGGTATTATTTTGCTCTTTTAGGTTTTAAAACCAACAAAACCCCGAAGGAAATAATGATTTCAAAATTGCACAAGAGAACAGATTTAATAGTTTGTGTAGGGCCAAAGACTTCATTAAAAAATACAGTCTCTTTTAAAATACCCAAATACTGGATGGGTCATTGGATGAGTCAAGGGCTCACTTTCCTGATGCTGAAAGGCTAAATATTGCCTTCCGCATTTCCTCAATGTAAAAAGTAAACAAGTATAATAATAATAATCATAATAATCATAATAATCATCATAATAATCATAGAAATAGTAATAATCATAATAATAGTAATAATAATAAACTCAGTAAGGGAAACAATAATAACATTCCATATAAGGACTCATCTGATGGGCGATCAACACATAAAATAGGTCAGCCAGCTCTTTCTATTTGCGTTATATAGGTGTTGTCTTGACAATGTGTGCACTCCACCTTGCGAAGAAGATGTGTGAATGAGCTCTGTATTGGGTGTTTCCACTGGCAGGCCCAACCCAGCCCAGTGCCTGATCTATACCTGGTTAGACAAGTGTCTCCACTGCCCAGGACTGATCCTGGCTGACCAGGTATATGTTTTCGGACCTTAGGCTGTGGCCAAAGCATGCTGAACTGAGGCTAACGTGACGTGAAGAGACTGCTGGTCTCCGATTGGCAAACGAGACAGAAGACTGCCCTCACTAACAAGCAGATCATATGGATTTAATATTTCACAACATCAAACCGCTGTTGAAAAAGGTGATTTTGCATGTTGCTTACCTTCATGTTGTCTTTTAGGTGCTTCTTTCTTCTACTTGCCTTGGCACCTCTGAATAATTCCATAAAGACAGCATTTGTCGGCATTGTTCTCACAAAATCTTGTATCGCTGTTCTGTTTTTCCTTCAGTAATGTGTATTACAGCATGCGCATCTTTGGGAGCACCACCCACAGCAACAGCGGGCCTTGTGTGCAGTGGAAGCCTTCGCCTGTATTGGGTAGAGTAGATATGTGACAAGGCGAGTTCTTAGACCGAGGCATGCAGGATATAAGCGTGTTATGTGGAATGTAGGGTATGAGGGTTTATTAATCAATTAATTTGTATATTAATTAATTAATAGGTTGTAGATTAGCCTTAAAATTTAACGGGGCACCAGTTCTAAAAGCGAACACAATAAAAGTAAGAATAGGAGGCTAAACTACAGATTTATCTGAAGGAAATGAGGTCTTGGACGTACACATGGACCCTTATTCTGGAATAATAAACACAGACATTACCAAAGCAAACTGTGGTTTATGGAGGTTTAATGATCAAAATCAATTAACAGACGGTATTAAATATTAAAGTGCAAACAGAATAACTTGGAACCCTAACAGGATGAATAATCAGATAAAATGTTCTAAAATTGTATCTGAGAGTCAGTAAGGTGGTTAGAGGTTATGTGAGTCTTATTGAGCTAGGTCTATGAGCTTACGACCGTGAGAGAAAGGCTTTCCACTCCAACTGTGGTCCGGCGTTCCAACGTCCGACGGCCTGTGGTGGTGGTTTCTCTCGGATGGCTATCTCAGCTGATGCAGGCGCGGCCCTGTCTGCAGCTCCTCTGGCCTTGGGCGCCAAGCAAGACTCAAAATCGCTGAAAGCTCAGCGATCAAAAATGTTGTTGTCTTGTAGGAAAAATGCAAATGTTCTTAAAAGAAGTAACAGATAGTTACAAATCACGTCAAACGACGGGCTCAAACTTAAAGTTCTTGTGGTCCATCTGAGACAAAGGAGAGGTCAGAGTTCAGCGGGGGATGTCATCCTGCCGTCTCTCCTTCTCCAACCCTCTCAGAAGCGCGTTTTTAAAGAAGAGCAAGGGTAAGGGGAGTTTCTGGCTATTTCTCCTTCCTTTATACCAAGGGGGCGGCCCCTTTTTCTCCGTGGATTCGACCAATCGACATTCAGTCCGTAACTCGATATGACGATCCCAAGTGGGAATGTCTTTGGGAGAGAATTCAAGAAATACATTTCTATTGCGATAAACACATTAACAACTTCACAACTTTCCAAACAACATTTCGACAGTATGTTTGTACATTGCGTCTTTGTTGACCTGGGGAAGAATTCATCATTAGAACAGATTGGTTGAGTTCATTCTCACTGTCCGTGAATTAAAGAATTGGATTATTACTCAAATCAGAAGTTTGAGATTCAGTCTTTAGTCCAATTCGAAGGTCAATAGAGAGTTCTCCTCTCTGGTTTTGAAGGTTAGGATAGATCGTCACAGTCTTTTTCTCCTGAACTGTATTCAATCTGGTAGGCCATTCACAAGAGTGAAGACGCGTCTTGAAGTGGGGGTTTTGGTTATCTCTGGAATGCGGTAACCACGGTGAAAGGCAATAGGCGAACCTTCACACGCTACAGTCCCCTCTTCGTGGCAGGCTCCACCCTACGGCGGAGGTTGGCACGCCATTTCCGTGATGTGATGGGATGGCCGTTGACTGAAGACGATGCCCGATGTTCATTGACACAGAGTCGGCTCAGGTGTTTGCTAACTGTGGCAATATTAGGCTAAATGTGTGTAGCAATAGGCAAGTGTGTTTACAGACTAGGTTTAGTCTTACGTGTTTGTTGCTGTGGCTACAATCTTAGCTAGAAGCTACATGTGTTGCATTGTGTGCAACTATGCACGACTTAAGTCCTAAGGGTTCAGGTTTGACACCTAAATTTGGAAAAGCGGTAGAAGCGCTAAATTTACTGAGGCGGTCCATTGGAAAACAAAGTCTCTAGAGTTGCTGATATCTAAGGCTGCGAGTTCACCAAGATTTCCTTTACAACAAAAGATTTTGCACAGTGGATTGAAGAGTCTTAAGCAATACTTGAGCATTGACAACGGACTGCTGATTGAATGGTATTCTGTTGTTCAGAGTTTAACTGCAATCAAACTGAAAACAAAGCCTCAATAGTTATGACAGCATGCATAGAGGATAGCAGAGGTTAGTGAAAAGTTTAAAGTAGCTCCCCCCTTTGGTTAGAGAAGGAATTGCTATTGAAAAACTTTAGTGATTGCTATTGACACTGAATAGACTGGCTAGTGTCTATTTACAAACAGGAGCTGTGTTTCCTGTTTATTTACAAGTGTGCATCTGGAGCACCAAGTTCATCTGTCCAGTGGACTAGATGTTTTGTTTCAGAGCTTGGAGGCAGTTGCGATAACTTACCTTGTTCCCTGATAACTTACCATGCCATACTGGTTTGGTAATGGCAGGTGTTAAGTGTCTCTGCTTTTGGAGATCGTTCTGTTTGTCTCCAAACATTTGGTTTGTGGGCTTTACCCATTTCTTCAGACCTGATGTCTGACATTGGCTGCAGGTTGACCTGTTAATCGTGCCTTTATCATATGCATTTGTATATGCATGTGGGCAGCAGGATTCCTTTTGCCTTATTTCTCGCATTGTCTGAGTGCCTTTGTGGGCCGACAGAGAGGATTTATGTGCTTGAGCCAGCGCTACCCCCCTGTGGTTCGGGTGCACCATGAGCATAAGAGAAGTGAGTGTGTCCGGGCCAGGCTGGATCCGTTGGCGGGACCAAAGGCCGAAAACATGAGGTAAGGATCGTTCACAAGCAGTGTCTGTGTTAGGGACGACATTGGAGAAGGCATCAGACCGAGGTGAGGCAAGGTCTGATAAGTGTGAGCAGGGAAGCTCAGAAAGGGTGGAGGAGGGGGTTGAGGTGGCCAATGAGGCAGCGTGAGGGGCCACAATAGAAGATAGGGTGGGAAGGGTGGGAAAAGGCTGAACAGAACCTGGCTGGGTGAGTTGGGGTTCTAGGCTAGCCTTTAAAGCGTTGTCATCAACGACTGCCTGCTTGGATAAGATCTTCAATGAACTTTGAAGTTCATTGTTTTGTCTGGGGTCACAAGGGTGACCTTGAGTCTTCTCTGGGTGCATTTGTGGACAGTTCAGCTCAGGTAGAACTGTGTCCTTGTACAAGAAGTTGGTTTGGGGTCTCCAGACGTTATTCTGAGACTGAGTTGGGTCAGAACCTGACTTCTTGTGTTTGTAGTCCTTATGTTTTGGGACAGGTGTATGTGTTAGAGTGGCACACTGAAAGATCTCACCATAGTTTCCTGGATGTGAGAAAGGCCAAGGTTTCAGCACCTGTGCATAGAGTATTGATTCTTTGAAATCAATAAGAGGCTCAAATCGATTGAGGAGATCCTTTCCGATAAGGAGAGGCATCATATCAAGTGGAGACACAAAGAATGGATGGACCACTGTCATCGGTCCAATTGTCAAGTGAATGTACGCCATTTCTGTGAATGCAGTTTGAATGTCTGCATATGGCTGGATTTCAAGGAAGCAAGAGTGAAGATTTATTTTTCTTCCTTTATGTTGTAGTGCTTCCTGAATTTCACTAAAAAGAGAGACTGACGTTATGCTGACGTCAGCACCTGTGTCAAGGATTGCTTCCTCTTGGAGAGCATTCTCAATAGTAGTTGGCATGTAAAATTTTCCAGCCGAACCTTTTTCAGTGAGATTACACAGAAAACGTTTGAAAGGTTGTTTAATTGACATTTTATCACAGCTCTGATGGATTAAAGAGGCTAATGAGGATAGCTCAGCTTTCCCAACATTGTCTGGAGTTTGTTCAATAAAAGTGTCATTTTCATCACTAAAATGAGTCAGATCAGTTGAGCTGTCAAGTTCACTGACTTGGTTTTGAAAGCCATGATTCTGATTTCTTTCATGTTCTCCTGACGAGAAGAATTGAGAATTTTTGTGTATTCGGAGATGCTTTGTGCTATCCCGATTTTCTCTGTTCTTTCTGTGATGGGTGTAGTGACCCCCCTGTTGGAGATGCTGCTTTGTTTGGCACTGTTTGCCATAGGTGGGGTTTTGCCTACACTCAAGTTCAGGGCTGGAGAGCAGCGTTTGCTTATGCTTCTCATTTGTCTGTTGACATTGAGCCGGTTTTACTTCACTTCTGCGTTTCTTTTCTGGAGAAGAACGCATGTTTGAACTGCTTGACTTGCAGTTTTGTGTTCTTATCTGTTGTGAGTTCTTTAACTCGAGATTAAGAACTAGGGAAGGTTCTGGATGTTTTACCATCGATTGTTTGTGTTTCATGAAAGCACGCATCGCTAGTTCACGAAGCTGGTAGCTCGTTTGAGTAGCGGGATCTGCGGTGATGCCAAGGTGGTACTTTGTTGTGGGATGAAGATTTAGAATAAAAAGTGTTTTAAAGTGGAGATCTTCCTCCATCTCAAGTTCATTTGAACTAAAGTAGGCATCACGCAGTCTGCAGTAATAAGCCTGTGGAGACTCTTGTCGAGTCTGCTTCACATTTAAGGCTGCAGTTAGGCCAGTAGTCAGGCAGTTTGAGAACTCTTTTGTGAGAGCTTGGCAAAGGCGACCATAGTCTGCCTTTGTGTGACGCGCCTGTCTATCAATGAAACTTCCCACATTTCTACTTGAAGTAAACCTGATTAGGTAAATTCTATCTTCTGTCGTAGAGTCTGGAAATCTACGCAGGTAAAAGTCAATGTCATTTAAGTAGGTGCTTGTGTCGTTAGCACCATCAGACTTGGGATCAAAGCGAATGACATGTTGTGCAATTCTGTCAAGATCTTTGATTGGAACACGATATCCACGCTCAAACTCACCAGTGGAGATCTTGACGGGATCGTTTGTTTCCTGTGAAGCATAACATTGATCAGGTGGCTCAGAGATGAGCTTGTCCAACCGCTGCAGGTGCGGTGGCTTGGGGTTCAATGTTAAGGCAGGTGGGGGAGAAAAGTCCCTGAAGAACTTGTTTGTTTTCTCCTGAAGTGTTCCCAGGGGATACACTTGAGATCTCACTCCTTGTTCAGGAGGATCTTCTTGCTCTCTTTTAAAGCTCTTTTCTTCCTCACTGATCGTGCGCTGTAGCGTCGTGTGATCTATTTTAATCTGAGCTGCTGTAAGCTGGCTCTGAATGTGAGTTAGTTTTGATTTGTCCTTTTCTTGGTTTTCTTGGAGAATCAAAATTTCCGATTTTAAATCTCTTACCTCTAGGGTGGCTTTATTGAGCAGGCACTCAGACCTGTTAAGGTTCTGAGTCGTCCTGTCTAGCTCAGCATGGGCTGTCACTAGCTCCTCTTCTCGTTCCGAGAGGGTTCTGCTAGTTTTGTCAAGTTCTGAATCTGCAAATTTCAGTTCTTGCTCTTGCTCGAAGAGTTTTTGTCCAACCTCTTGATGTTGGTTTTCTAGATGTTTAGTTTCCTTGTCATTCAAAAGCTTTGCATTCTCTTCTTGGAGAGAGGCATTTTGTGATGCAAGTTCATCATTTTGTCTCCTTGTGTCAGTCAATGCTTCTTGTGTTTGTTTAAGTTGTAAATGCATTGCAACTGCCATTTTAGCTAACAATGTCAGATTCTCCTCTTGTTTTCCTGTAAGTGATGTTATACTTACTAAAGATGTAATTATGGATTCAAGTTCAGAGGGATCTGTTCCCTGCATTTTGTCTACACAGTCAAGGACGTCTCCCTGGCCTGGTCTGTAGACAGCGGCTGTAGACAGGTTCTCTACGTTTCCTGGAGGCATGTTGCTTTATCAAAGGTCTGACAACTTTAAAGTCTGACTTGACCTTCTGTGGGTCACAATGAAACAAACCAGTTTTAATTGTGCTTAACTACAACCAGGGTTGATAGATGGAATGAAGCAAGACATGAAAGGAGAATGGGACAAAATGAATGAGAAGAAAGGACATGGACATTTTGGAGAGTGATTATTGAATTAAAATCAAATTAATTAATTAAATTCAATATCAAAATTTGACTTAACTGATTGATGACTGTCCAGCAGTCAGTCAGTTAAAATTGATTTCAAGAGGTGGATGAAAATTCACTAAGTTTTACTTAGAGAGGGTAAATTTGAATTGAGCCCTTTAGCTTAAAAATTGTAAAATTTTATGCGTTACAATTTGAGATTGCAATTTAAATTGCAAGGCTGAGCATTGGTCTAGATAAAGGCTAATAAGAGCTTGTAGTGTGGCCACAAAACAAGTCATTAAGTTAGACTCAATCAGAAAAGACCAGTTAAAGCCGAAGACAAGTGTTAGTCTTGAGAAGGAAGAACAGTACAGTAACTGTTAAAGATGGAAAAGGACAATGTTTTGGCTTTATTTTCAATAAAACAACAGTAAACTAAGGTACAACTGAATGTGTTTATAGTTTAAGTTTTATTGTCTAAGTTACTCAAGTAAAGCTTACTTACTTGGAAGAGAGCGTTGTGATCAAAGCTCACTTAAAATCACTTCTGCCTCTGTCTCCTCCTTCACGGTAGGGGGCAGTGATTGTGGCACAGCCTTCGGTAGGCGGGCTCTAAGGAAGTGATGTCATTAAGACCGGCCCACTCTGGGGAATGATTGACTCATTCTGGCGCCAAGGGCCAGGGGTGAAACATCTCCTTGACCAGAGCTGTAAGGAGGGGGGTCTCAGGGGTGTTATCTGAGCTCCTGCAGGGGAGGACAGTTTAACACCGATGCAGTTTAAAGTTACAATTTCTGGAAAACTCGCAGACAAATTATATTACTTACTGCAACATACAGGTAATTTTTAATACTGGAAAATTCGCAGCTATTAAAATTTGGTTACCTTAAGGCCTTTGAGAATTGTGCTTTTGATAGCACAAAGAGAACATGCATGTTTGAAAGTCACATTTAAAATAATGTGCTGCAACCTATAAACGGTAGCATTGAGAGAGAGTTGCGCAGAGAGTTTTGTTTTCAATGGACACCTTTAAAATGCATTTTTCTTTCTTTTTCAACAACTTTTTGATAAGATTGAACCTCAAAGTTTGCTTTGGAATGATCAGTGATCATTAATAACAGATAGAGTTTATGACGGCTCACACGGGCAGCGCCAAATAGATGTAGGGTATGAGGGTTTATTAATCAATTAATTTGTATATTAATTAATTAATAGGTTGTAGATTAGCCTTAAAATTTAACGGGGCACCAGTTCTAAAAGCGAACACAATAAAAGTAAGAATAGGAGGCTAAACTACAGATTTATCTGAAGGAAATGAGGTCTTGGACGTACACATGGACCCTTATTCTGGAATAATAAACACAGACATTACCAAAGCAAACTGTGGTTTATGGAGGTTTAATGATCAAAATCAATTAACAGACGGTATTAAATATTAAAGTGCAAACAGAATAACTTGGAACCCTAACAGGATGAATAATCAGATAAAATGTTCTAAAATTGTATCTGAGAGTCAGTAAGGTGGTTAGAGGTTATGTGAGTCTTATTGAGCTAGGTCTATGAGCTTACGACCGTGAGAGAAAGGCTTTCCACTCCAACTGTGGTCCGGCGTTCCAACGTCCGACGGCCTGTGGTGGTGGTTTCTCTCGGATGGCTATCTCAGCTGATGCAGGCGCGGCCCTGTCTGCAGCTCCTCTGGCCTTGGGCGCCAAGCAAGACTCAAAATCGCTGAAAGCTCAGCGATCAAAAATGTTGTTGTCTTGTAGGAAAAATGCAAATGTTCTTAAAAGAAGTAACAGATAGTTACAAATCACGTCAAACGACGGGCTCAAACTTAAAGTTCTTGTGGTCCATCTGAGACAAAGGAGAGGTCAGAGTTCAGCGGGGGATGTCATCCTGCCGTCTCTCCTTCTCCAACCCTCTCAGAAGCGCGTTTTTAAAGAAGAGCAAGGGTAAGGGGAGTTTCTGGCTATTTCTCCTTCCTTTATACCAAGGGGGCGGCCCCTTTTTCTCCGTGGATTCGACCAATCGACATTCAGTCCGTAACTCGATATGACGATCCCAAGTGGGAATGTCTTTGGGAGAGAATTCAAGAAATACATTTCTATTGCGATAAACACATTAACAACTTCACAACTTTCCAAACAACATTTCGACAGTATGTTTGTACATTGCGTCTTTGTTGACCTGGGGAAGAATTCATCATTAGAACAGATTGGTTGAGTTCATTCTCACTGTCCGTGAATTAAAGAATTGGATTATTACTCAAATCAGAAGTTTGAGATTCAGTCTTTAGTCCAATTCGAAGGTCAATAGAGAGTTCTCCTCTCTGGTTTTGAAGGTTAGGATAGATCGTCACAGTCTTTTTCTCCTGAACTGTATTCAATCTGGTAGGCCATTCACAAGAGTGAAGACGCGTCTTGAAGTGGGGGTTTTGGTTATCTCTGGAATGCGGTAACCACGGTGAAAGGCAATAGGCGAACCTTCACACGCTACAGGAACCACGGCTTATAGCCTATTGGGCCGATGTCTGATATATAGGGCATTAGGTGATAGAGCCTGTGTCCCTATACAACTAGTCCAAAAAAAAAAAGAGAGAAACATATGAGCACCTTGCCCTCAAAGCCGTTGTGTTAAAAGCAGGAAAAATCGATAGCTTGCAAAACCAAGTAGAGAGCATATTTGTTGCCCAAATTGTGATGGCTTGATGGGTTAGAACTCTAAAATGGCTGTTTTTCTGGTTTGGAGAGGGAATGGCCGGTAAGTGATTGCACCATAACCTCCCAGCAAGAAAGGTCTTTGATTCATTTTTCCGTCGACAACCTTTCTGTGTAGTTGGTGTGTTCTCCTTATGTTTGGATAGATTTTCTCTGTGCCTTCAGTTTCTCTTAGTCAACCTAATGCATGCACAGCCACCCGGTACCCTGCAGATAAACATGAAAAGGAATATACTATGGGCACTGAACAGCCACCTACTGCTGACTGCCCCATAGCGGCATTGTGTGTCAAATCCACAAGACAAACAAATTCCTATATAATCTTTATTCAAGCCTTTCAAACATTTTTTCTATAGCATTGACAATGATGGAAGTCAGGCAAAAGTAATGTTTCCTTCTGCTGGCACAAAGGCCTTCTTTCTTTTTCGCAAAAACAATTTGAGATTTGAAATGATCAGAATGAGTGAAACTGTCTTACTTGAAAAACACTGATGACAAATTTGCTCTTAAGGAGACGGAGAGAATGGACTCTGTACAGAAGCAACACGTGGATTCCGACAGCACCTTTTGGCAGCCACAGGTCTTCTGCCCTATTCAGTCCCGGAATTGGATGTGTCTCATGCCAATAAATATTTCAAGATTACAAAGTGAACACTGAGTGCTGGGTGGACAGTCACTGGCCACTTCAAACATTTCTCTAGAGGAGGACTCCTGTGTTGAAAGCGGTGGGTGTTGTGGTCCTAAAGCTATACTGGCTAACACTTAATAAAATGCTTAACACCAAGCTTTGAATCAGCACGGATCTGTAGGGGTGCTAAAGGGTACATTGCATTTTCATCTGGAATTTTTTGTCATCACATTGCATTTTAGTGAATGATTGATCGTTGGCAATTGGAAAGTTCCATTTTAAGTGGGGCCCATCCGAATTATTTCTCAGACATACATGAATGAAACAAAACACAACTTCAATTCTGTTTTTCACAAGGTATCAGCTTGATAAAAGTCAATTTGGTTTCATACAGTATGAGCACTACAAAGACCCAGTATGTAGTATTGTATTCTCTGCCCAGAAGGTGCTGGAAGATGAAGCACCGGTCAAAGCAAGAAGACCGTCAGCAGTGAATTTCTTACGTTGTTATTAACCAGCACTCCTGTCCAAGGCTCCACTGCTCATCAGGCCTGCATTAACCTTTGTGGCCGCTCTCGCCTCATTTGCATGTCCCTCAGCCTTTGTGCCCGAACATGCCAGTGTGACGGTGGGTGTTGGAACAGCCACACAGCGGGGGTCGAACACTGAGGTAATCAAATCTATCAGCGGCAATTACCAGCCTCCCCTGAGCGCACGCAGCCAAGGCTCAAGGGAAATAAAACTCAAATTCACCTTGGTACACATTATAGACAGCTTTTGAACTTTTGGGTTCTTAAATATACTTTGTGGATTGTTTGATTTACAGGGAAAAAAAATGTGTACAGTATTGCTCTCTACTTTAGTGTGATGAAACTGTTATTTGGCCCCATGTTTTTCAAAAGGACCCACAATCCAACTATTATTTTTGGAGTTACCAATTACATGGCAAAACATGTTATTATGTGCGAATAATGTCTTATGAAATGAGTTGTAATAAACACAGAGCACATTTATTTGTGGCCTGTGTGTCCTTCAGTAGCCCCTTTAACAAATTTAAATGGGTGTTTTGTCTTCTTTTTTGTTGTGGAGGAAAACTTCAGTATCCCAGGTAATCTCCCATGGAGAATTAGCCCAAGCATTGTGTCAACAATGGCCGGCCTTGAGACCTCTCATCTCTTGCTGATGGAAAAGCCTGACTCTAATGCCATGGACTTTGATATGGACCAGATAGGCTTCAAAGTCTGAGGAAAAAAAAGAAAGGAGCTTGACACAGACAGCGACCCATCCTTGACAGCGGCCGCCCACCAGAGGCTTAGTCAGCTGGAATCCCCTGTCGACGCACGGGGCTGCCTTGGCTTAGCGCTGCGCTCCGGCTTTGGGCCATGACTGTAAGAAACAGGATCAGTCTGGAGGCTTTACATGTGCCGGCATCACACAGTTCATTGAGTGTGTGTGGTCTGAGCACTCGTGACAGCAACATTTGGCTGTACCTTCGACCAAATCCTCATACGTGTAAACTGTGCCGGCACAGAACTGCCAATGAGATTATGAGTCGTAAGACATTACGACTACATTGTTAAGCATTATTCAACCCGAAAAGACTCACAGAAACGGAATGACAGTATGAGTGTTTTATTAACGAACATGAATTATTATTGGGGCTCAGACCCCGGCGGAAGACTGAACGAACGATATGGAATGCATGGCTTTGACGAGTGATAGCCATGATCTTCCCCGGAGCCTGGACCCTGGTGGTGGTGGAAGAGACCTGGGTTGGCCACTTGATGAGCGGATCCGAGGAGGAGCCAGGCGGAGAAAGGGGTGGAGGAGGGTCGTAGCACGGCTGGCAAGCGGCTGAGTGATTGACCAGGAAGCTTAAAAAGGGGATCTTGAGCGATGACGGGCTGCTGAGGGGATGAGCAGCTGCGGTGATTGGCTGTTGTGAAGGTGCGGCTTGATCGGAGTCCGTGATTGGATGATTGGAGTGTGCTGCCGGTGATGAGGTGATGAATGAATGCAGCTGGTAGGTCTTCCAGGTTGAATTTGCGCATAAGCTTCATATTACATCGGTACCTGCTCCTGATCTTCAACAAAAATAAAGTTGTACCTTTGGCCTTTTGCGGTGAAATACTGATATTCTTTTTTTTTTTGGAAGGATCACTAAAATAATTGCATTAACCACATTCTGATGAAATGAGGGTCGTGTCCCTACGCCTTCAGGTTTGGGACAGGGCTCTCACCGTTGTTTCGGCCTACAAGCTCAAAACTGGTGCAGAGTATCCGGCCTTCTTGGAGTCCCTGGGAGGGAGGATCTTCAGCTGCTCTTGGGTGGTTTGCAGCCGAGTGTGAAGCAGAGCAAAAGTACAATTTCTCTTGATTTATGTACGTATGTAAATTTCTCAGCCAATGAAACAAGGCGCATTAAGTTGCCTTCTTTACGAAATGCGCGGTATAAAGAAAGTTGCCTTGCCTATTTTTGCACTTTCTAAACCGTAATAGATGCTGTTGTTACTATGTGGAAAATCTCCTTAGAGCCAGAAGCCAAGAGTTAATTTATGCTCCAGTGTGGAATTGACTGTCGCCTTTTGGCTCCGGGCGGAGTATAAACATTGCACTGGGAGTAGGGGCTGCTGAATAAAAGGCAGCTCTGGAGAGATTTGGAGCCTACAGCACGAGGCCCTCTGACCAGGGCTGATGAAAACACACAATTAATCCCAGCTCTTTTCGCTTGAAAGCCAAGAAAATCCTCTTTTACATTCACTGGGCTGTCTCTCTATCGGCAGGTGACACACAGCGCAGGTCCGGGGCAGATGTGGTATGATTTAAGAGATTATCTGTCAACAATATCATAGACTTTACTACATAAATCGTACTCTTTTTTTTGGGGTCATGCACGGCAGTGGTGGAAGAATTAGCATTAGCCACAAAATGCTACAATTTGAGATCAGGCAGATTTACACAAAAGGAAACTGGCTTTGCAATACGAGATTAAACAAGCTTTTTCTTTCCACTCCTTTTTGTGAAAAATTGACCATCTCGGTTGAAAATATTGCATTATTTGAGACGTTTATTATAGTCAAGTGTGTCCTTTGTCACTTGCTCAAAATATAAATAAAATAAACCATTGCTGACTTTGTAAAGGATATCGCAGAGATCGTCGACTGGACTGGGTTGGATGAGTTGAGGACAATTCGCTTTTTCTTACGCTCAAGCCAGATGAAAAGAGACACCTCTTGCACCAGAGTACATCTCACATATGTTAGAGATACATGAACCATCTCGGGCTCTGAGAACCTCAGAGGGGCGTTTCCTGCTGGTCCCAGAGTCAAGACTAAACACGGTGAGGCTGCATATCAGTTTTGCGCAGCTAAAATCTGGAACAGACTTCCAGAAGTTGTGAGACAGGCTTCCAGGCTGAAAGCAGTTCTGTGCATATGATAACTGAGTATTTTATCTGGACTCCTCACTTTTAATGTAATTCATGATGATATTGATGTCTTATGAATTGATTTTTATCTGCCTTCTTGTAATTTTATGTAACAGTGAAGCATTTAACTTTGTCAGCTTTTCAACATGCCGATATAGTGCACCTTAAACTGAACTAAAAGTGGATATACAGTCCATATTTGTAGATGTCTTTATTGTTAAACTAATATAGCCCTACAAAATGCTGATGCTCCGGCTGGTACCAATAAAGGGAATAGTAACATTCGTGAGAGCATTAGTTTAGAAGGTATTTTACTACACAGTACCATCAAATGTGGTCTGTGGTTTATTGTTTGTTTAAGGGTCTATTAACTGGACACATGTTTGAGATTTAGCCAAGATCAAAGCAGTCTGGATGCTCTAAGTACAGGCTGTATTAGGACTATGCACTGGACTCAAGAACATGCTTCTTTTTGTGGAGCTAGTGTGCCCTCTGCAAAGTCTTGTTCTTGGCAGCTTCTCCAAACACAAACCCATGCTTTTTGCTTGTGTTGCTTCATATACTGTTCAACCTTGGATGTATAAATAGTATCAGAAATAGCACAGGGTGAGAGGGCGCATTCGGTGTTATGATTGACAAGTAATCAGCTGATCTTTTTATTGACCCCTGGTGAGAAGAGTAATCATCTTAGTGGGAGGTGAGATTTACTAATTTCATGCCTAATCTTAGCATAACTAAGATGATCATGTTGCAATGCAGAAACATTTCTCTGTGGTTCGAGAGATTCACTCCAAAATAGAAGCTAGAGATGTTAGGTTATGTAAACGAATAAACATAGGTAGAGTGGTCAGTGGTCAGCAATGGTCAGCAATTCTCCTTGTGGGGCTTAGAAGTTGCGCTGGAGAGGAAATGGAGAAGCACAGGTGGCTAACAAGGAAGGAAAAAATAGAAGAAAAATCTGTCCGTGGCAATAAAGCACCTTAACCTTTGTATTATTCTTTGATTTGTGATACACTCTATTGGCTGTGCAGTTTTCCCATGTAAAATATGCAATATTTTGCTTCTGTATAGATTAAAAAATATATCTAATTTACTAATATTACTAAGCAACATTTTCTATGTTTGGACCACTGCAATTAGTTCAAGCGCCATTGTTGTTACAGCCTGCAGCAAAAATGTTTCCTTTCCTTGTCCAGGCTTGAATTGAGATTTCCATTAAGTGATTGGAGCGTCACAACCCAAAAAAACATGAACCAAATATATACGCTGTTTGGCTTTACAGAGCGATGGAAGCCACTCAGTGCGATTAAACATCAGCCGTGTTTGGTCTTACTCAACTCTGCCCTCCTTGTGCTTTTTGTATTAGATTTTCTTTGCATTATGGAAATGGATGCATATTTACAATAGCTTTGAGTAACTGAGCAATGTCACACATGACGTATTGGATGTTGTAGGGTTAGCAGCAGTTAAATATTTTGTTGGCAGTAGCAACCATTATGGTAACAAGATTACCATGTCAGGATGATGCACAACATGCACTCAGCACACAACTCTTATGTGGATATGGTTTTGAATACATTTCAGTACACAGTCTGCGGAAGAATAGTGATTTGTCCAATGCAACAGTAACAGAAAAACCAATGACACAATTGAGTTCATGTGCTTCTGAAAAAAAATGCATGATTCATTCAGCTCATGCTCATATTCATACAGAACAAGAACAGAACATTTCTTGAATCACAGTGTTAAGAACAGGCGTGAGGCTCAGTATTGTAAGTACATCTTTCGACTGAGAAAAAAAGGTAAGATAATGGTGTTTTTGGCTTTCAATCGTGTTGTTACCTTATCAAAAACATACTTACCTTGAGGTGTTTTCTTTCATTAACAAACAAACCCATCTATTTCTCAAGATCTCAAAACACTCATGGTTACAGAAATGTTACAGATCATGTCCCCCTTGCTTCAAAACATGTGCTAATAGGCTAAAGTGTTGGAAAGTATTTCACTTTTACCTTTTGCTTTGTTTTCCTTTAGAGCCGAGCCTAAGGTGAAAGTGTGACCTTTGCCAACAATTTAATTGCCTGATTCGTGCTGACAGTGGGAGCGGGTTAATATCCTCTTCTGCCTGCGCCTCACAAACAAAAAGACGCGTACATGGGCCTCTAAAGACTGTAACTCTGATGCATTACCGTGCGTGACGGCACAACAATTTGATCTGTCATTGTTCCTATAACGCTAGTTTGCAGAGTTTTAGTCAAGTCACCCTGAAGTCCTCAGTATTCGAATCTCAGTCCAAGTAAAACCAAGTCTATACATTTTGAGTCCAAATACAAGTCTAGGCCATTTAAAGGAACAGGCCATCGTTTTTTCATATCTCCCTGGAGTCATGTCACGTCCCAGCCTGCTTCAGAATATCCACCATCACCCCTGTTCCCAAAAAAACACGGATCACAAGACTTAATGACTACAGGCCAGTGGCACTGACGTCTGTGGACATGAAGTCTTTTGAGCGCTTGGTCCTGCCACACATCAAGGACATCGCCGCCCCTCCTGGACCCACTGCAGTTCGCCTACAGAGCCAATAGGTCTGACTCTCCAGGGTGAGAGTCAGACCTAGGGTCTCCAGATTCTCACCCTGGAGAATCTGGACTCCTCTGGAACCTACACCAGGATTCTGTTGGAGGACTTCAGCTCTGCCTTCAACACCACCCTCCCTGGACTGTTACAAGACAAGCTCTACCAGCCCAGCGTGCCCGACTCCCTCTGCAGGTGGATCACTGACTTCCTGACGGACTGGAGATAGCATGTGCGGCTGGGGAAGCTCGTCTTGGACACTCGGACTACAAACACCAGAACTCCTCAGGGCTGTGTACTTTCCCCCTCACCCAGGACCTCAAATGGGAGCCAACCATCAGCTCCCTCATCATAAAGGCCCAGCAGAAGATGTTCTCCCTGAGGCAGCTGAGGAAACTTAAAGGGGCTAAATGCAAGATGGCCATTTTATACTCACTACTGCCACCTTAGGTCATACATGTAACTGCACCTTCTATATTAAGTTCGTGCATGGCGGTAATTCTGACCCGAAGTAACAACTTTTTGAGTAACAGTGCAGGATTTTAGAGGCAGTTGTGGTGAAGAGGTCTGGGCTAATTCTACACCTTGGGACAGTGCTGGAACATGTAGGGGGAGGAAAATACATAATTTAAAGATGTTTAAACTCTGTATAGTCCCTTTAAGCTGCCGACAAAGATGCTGGTGCAGTTCTACATCCATCATCGAGTCCATCCTCTCCTCCTCCATCACCGTGTGGTACCCCGGTGCTACAGACCTGGACAAGCATCGACTGCAACGCATTGTGCGTGCTGCTGAGAGGGTAATTGGCTGTGAGCTCCCATCTCCCCAGGACCTGTTCACCTCCAGGACCCAGAGGCGCGTGGGTCGGATCACAGCTGACCCTTCTCACCCTGAACACGGACTATTCACCCTCTCCTACGGTCCATCCAGACCCATACCTCAGACCACTTGATCAGTTTTTTCCCTTCCTCCATCAGAGTCATGAACGATAACAAGATCCAATAACTCTATATCAGACTCATGAACATCTGCATGCACTATCTGCTATGTCCACACTTAGATCCATTGCACTTAATGCACCTGCACATCTGTGAATACAATACCGCTGTTGTTCTATGTCAAATTGTTGTTGTCCTATCATTTTTTTTTTTTTTTTTTTTTTTTTATTGTGATATTCTTTATGCATGCCCTTATAGTCTTAGTTTTAAAGTTTTCATAGCTTTTTTTTGTCTAAATTCTGTGTTATACAATTTTGATTCTGATTCTGATACTGAGATATGTTCTTACCTGAGCTTATACAATTTGTGTGTGCGCTCAGTCACGCAAAAAGACCAAAGATGTTGTTAGCATTTAGCCTCTCCTCCTCTCCTCTATGGAGGACGGGGGTGAAGTTACCAAGCTCTTCCACGTTTTCCCTATTTAAATACAGTTACAAGAGTAGTTACATGATCCAAGCACAGTTATTACGCCTTACAGCCCCTTTTTTTTCAAGCATATGTCGGAGGTCTGTGGTGCCAAGGATTTGAGTGCTAAATTAGTCAACCCCGAGTCCTGTAGAATGAACCTCATGTTGAGTCTTAGTCTGTATAGTGATCAGTTTTACCCCTTTTCATCAGTGAGACATGCAAAAAGGTGATAGTAGCGCTCATGAGATGGTCCCTCTACCGCTAGATGGCAGACACTGCTAAGACAGTGATTTTGTGACCTTTTTTGAAGACCTACAACTGTAACTTTTCAACTAAATAGCAGGCACACCGATAAATGGGTGAGTCAGGGTGTTAAAATCTTACATTCAAAGAGGTCAGGATGAGCAAGGAAGGTTAGGATAAATGGATTAAGATTATCAAATGTTTCTCATGCACTATGAAGAAAGCCCAGCTGAGACGGAAATGGATGCAGGTGATACAGTGTGAATCAGAGGAAAAAAACACTGTGCATACAAGTGTCTTTTTTTCCGAACAGGAGTAAACAAAACATTTCACATCTCTGTTTCTATATTGCCAAGAATAAAAATTACCATCCTCGTAATTAACAGCCTTAATACTGGTTTCTGTTTTGATAAATTAAATAAATATAAACTACTAAAGTAAAATGGCAGATGATGTGTGAATACCATGTGATTTCCGTGTTTACAATTTTGGTCTTACTGTATTGCCCCCCTGCTATTGCTGTCCTGTAAAGTAAAGGGCCTTTCTGCCAGATAAACGTGTTGACAGGCTACACAAATGAATACTTTTACTTCAGTATTTTCAGAATGCTTCCTTCACCTCTTATAAGCTGCAGGTATAGCGGCCTGCTGTGTTTGCATTTGTGAGTGGGTCGGCCGGTGGCAGATGGCATCAGGCACAGATGAAGCCAGGCGAGATTCAACTCCGCTCTGTCTAATCACTGCTGCGCGTCATGTGACCTGCCAACATGACTGCACTGTAGATATGCTTCATATGTCTTTCACGACACCTATGTCATGCACCACATGTCTACGGAAATTCAACATTTTTTTCAAAGGCATTTTATTAAAGTAGGAATCATTACGCACAATTCCTGCAAAAACAAACAAACAAAAAGAGCCAGATGTTTGTATTTACCCAACTTTTATTAAATCCCCGGCCCATTCCCATCTGCGTGCATGGCCTTTGACCTGCGCGCTGAAAACATCCTCTTGTCTTGTTGCCCCAGTTTGGCCCTAATCACACAATTAAATGTAGTGGCACTTGAAACACGTGGCTCACCAACCGCTGGTGAAATGATGCTGATGGAATGTGACTCAGTGGTGATGATATCCTTATCATCTCCGGAGGCACCCAGCGCAATACTAAGAGGCATCATGTTTGCAGAAATATCTAAATGGTAAGCTTTGTGCATGGATGAGTGATCAAATGTAGTGTCAAAAGATAAGAAACAGACTTAAAAGTGTTAGGTGTCTATCAAAGGAGACAGCTGCAGTGATACCATAGCAACAGTTTGAGATTTTTCTATTGGATGGTTAAAGGCAAAATGGCTATAGGTAAAATGAAACAGGCATACGGGAGGATTACACACCACTTCTCCTTTTTATCACTATGCTCCCAACTCCCCGTCAAAACAATCGCACAACACGGCTTGCACTTGGAGTAGGATCACTGCACCTCCTACTCAAAAGGAGCCAGCTGATGTGGCTCATGACATCTGTTCCCGGGCGCCTCCTGAACCCCTTCGTGCATGAGGATTCCCCTGGGAAGATCCAGGTCACCTTGGACAGTGAACATCTCTCATCCCGCCCGCAAATACTTCATGGTTTCTCTGGAGAGCCATGGAAGTGTGAGGGGAAACCCGGGCCCCAGAAAAAAAAAAGAAAAAACGAACATGGGTGGGTACAAGTTTGTTTTGTATATTTGAAACCACACTGTCATTGCTATTGTGACCACTTCTACTTTAGGCCACCTTCCATTCATTTGTTGTAATTTTTTTCGAGAGATTTCAAGTGAGACATCGGAGAGAAGCAGATGACAGTGAGAAAACAACATAGTCAACTCAATAGCTTTTTATTCAGGGGGTCTTAAGGTGCATCTTTAAGTATGACCGGCATCTAGAGTCGGAGCGGCTCTATGAAGCGCTGCCATGGCGACGAAGTGATGGCCAACACTCAGGTGAGGAATGTGCTACTGCGGAGAGTAATCACAGTGTAGCAAATCAGTGCACACTGCATCAGAAATGTAACAAATGTTGAGAAATAAATCATAGTCTGCATGTGCATAACTCAATGATGAGCCTCCATACCCAACATTATGTGTATTTTCCCAAAAATTTGAAGTAGCACCACAGAGGTAAACCAACAGCATGACATTGTTTGCACATCACCAGGAGATTGTGCTGTCTTTTGGTCAATGTTGATTACTTTGTCCCCGTAATCAGACGAACCGCAGGAAACACAGAGTGAGCGGCTGACACCATGTTGTGAGGGCTTCACTTGTATTGTCCCTGGTCCATTAGCCCCTCAAATTGGCCGTTCCAAAATGATATCCCCAATTACAGACGTCTTACGTATATTTAAGCGTCTCCTCCCATGGCAGAAGAATTGGCGGCTTTAAGCGGCTTTCGTTTGGAATCGCATTGTTAATGAAACACCCGAAATGTGAGATGTGGGATTTTTTACTGGGGTGTGAATTTGAAGCATGAAGGAAGAGTGTGAAGTCATATGAATCATAAGGAGTTTCACAAAAATAGGCAACTGTTTTGGAATTATTTCTTTATTCCTATCATGAATTTAGCTTCTTTCGTTTGTTTTTCTTTCATTAAAACAGAACCCTCTGAGAAAATAATCTTCTGAATGTCAAAACAAATAACTCAAAGTTGACGCTGATTTGGCCTCTTCTTCAACGCTGTTATATCTGGACTTTGTTAAAACCTCTTGGATGACTTTGTCCAGAGAGTTATGGCCTGTATCTCACAATATTGGTCATAGCTCTCAGTTATAAGCATCGGTTCTCCAGTTGTCATCTTTACGGGGTTGTTGTGTTGCGAACTATTTGAAAATGGTTCTCTCCAAACTATTTTTTGAGTATTGTTTGTTTCTAATCCTTTATACTGGTAGTTAGAAGCGCATAAAAAAAACACAATTAGAAAGTGATGAAAAAGCCAAAACAGAACCGTGAAAAAGCTACGAAAGAGCGTCAAAAAGCATGCCGGAAAGGAAACAATAACACAATAAAAAAAAGCAACAAAAACAAGACAAAAAAAGAGACAAACACATGCCAAAAATGTGGCGATAACTCAACAAATAAATCACGATCTGTTTTGTAGGGCTTAGCTTTCAAATGAGGCTTTATTCTGGCTCCAGTCTAGAGGCTTGCAGATTTAAGTACTGGAGAAAATGTGCTCAGTTCAGGCGGGGGGGTAAGAGGTTTTATCTCCCGTTAACTTCCCTTTATTGAAGACATTATGCTGTGAACCCATTAAAATGCAGTCTTGATGAGTGTGTGGTCTGAATGGCAGGTGGGGCACTGGAGCGCACTATTGGCAGGCTAGTTGAGGATTAGTCAACCGAGCACTTCATCCCTGCATCAAGCTGAAATAGAAAAAAAAGGGCTTTAATCCTGAGTTGGAGGGGCCAGTGGCAGCGCATTGTCTTGTCCTGAAATTCTGCTGCAGACTCAGGGGATATTGGTTTAGTATATAGCCTATAAAGCCTTATTGTAGCAACATGTGTGAGGGGAAGAAAAACAGCTGTAGTAGGTGCAATGAATCCATTTCACACATGAACTGAACTGGCACTGATGGGAGTTGCAGTCGATCGTCTTTATGCCACAATCTCATCAAAAAGGCTTTAAATACCAACTTGTGAATGTTGACCTAATAGGAAAAGGTCTCGGGCATCTATTTTAGAGGGGGAGACGTCCCCCCTTTAGCAAACACATCAGTGGCATGGCATTTTATTTTTGCTTAATCCTATTTAGTGCAGATATGGATTGTCATAAAGCTGGTGCAGAGATGACCACCCCGTCACCCCCGTGCTCATTCATGTTCTGGGCAAATGAGCTCAAAGCATTTTCTCTCTCTCTCTCTCTCCCTCTCTCTCTCTCTCTCTCTCTCTCTCTCTCTCTCTCTCTCTCTCTCTCTCTCTCTCTGTGAGTTATTTTTAGCCCCTGGTCGATACATTGCACAAGGCTGCCATCTTCTGGTGTAAAGTATAAACTGGCTAATTCACTACACAACATTTTGTTATTTTATTTCACATTTGGCCTAACTATTCATTCAAGAAACATAGTCAATGGCCTAAAGCTGGTTTGTTTAGCAACCTATGAAAAAAATAAAAAAAAATAAACTTACATTTAAGCTCTTAATGTAAGTTGAAGAGGTTGAATGTAACCTCTTAAATGTGCACATTTTCTCCAGTTCAGCATTACCCAGATCTAAATGCTTATTGACTGGAACCTACAGCCTCGTTTGAAAGCTAAGACCTAGAAAACTGATCTAAACGTTTTTGTTGCATTGTCGCCGCATTTAAGTCACATCTGTATCGTGTTTTTGTAGTTTTTTTTGCCATGTTTTTCATTGTCTTTTGTTGCCTTTTTGTTGTGTTTTTGTTGATTTTTCACTGCTTTTTTGTTGGGGTTTTTTCATGCTTTTGTTGCATTTTTGTCATGTTTTTGTAGGGGTTTTTTGCCTTGTTTTTGAAATTTTTTTTGCTTTTTCAATACATTTAAAAAAAAAATTGTCGTGTTTTTGTTGCTTGTTTGTCGTGTTTTTAACGGGGGGGGGGGGGGGGTTCAGTTTTTTCTTGCCTTTTCCATTGCTTTTCTGAAACTTTTTTGCCGTGTTTTTGACACTTTTTGTTACTTTTTTGTTGCTTTTTTTCTCTCGAGTTTTCGTTACTTTTTTGTCACATTTTAATGTATTATTGTTGCTTTTCCAGTGCGTTTTCATCTTTATTTTGATGCTTTTTTTTTTTTAAAGAAGATTTACTTTTGGGTAAAGCCAAACTGGAGAAAATGTTGCAGTTGCAGTTTCATTGAGAACAAGATAGATGGTCCTCCTGGTCAGGACGACTCCGTTGAAAAGGGGACCCTCAGAGTGACGATCCTTGTTCTATGAAGGACACATGAAAAATTTGGATAAAATATTACATACATTGAGGATTCAAAATGTGGTGTTTCACTGAGCTCATACTTTGTGCATGTGTTAGACGATGACACACACAAAAACCCACCAGTTTATATAGGTCTGTATTTATTTTCATCAGAACACAATTGTAATCATTGTAGCTGTAATCTTAAATACTCTTGAAAAGATCATGACTCGTGAGACTGTTTTATAAATCATTTCATCAAAGTCATTTGTAAAAAAATTAAAGAAGTTACTCGAACTAAAGCATCTATCATATTACAATATACTGGTTGTATAATAGTAATCATAATAATCTCAATGATACCTCTATATGCTTTAAACCTTTTTTTTCATTTAAATATCACATCTCTGTCTCTTTTATCACACGCACACACACACGCAGAGCCACAACCCTCCACAATAAGGCTGTGAATCTGAGTTTACAAGTCTATTGGTTAAAACCTCACCACATTCTCTTTTAACATTGAGGAAAAAATCCGGACGAAAAGGTCAAACGAAACAAAATAAGGGGATTGAGATTAGAAGAAGAGGGGAAAGAAAGTAACCTAAAAACACACTGAAAACCTGGGACGCAAAAAGACGGACATTGTTCAGCATACAAGGGAACATATTTACAACCAAAAAGAGGAACGGGCTTCTGCATAGATCCACAGGAGAGAACTGTGAGGTGGTGAGAAGGCTGAAGGGGGCGGGAGGTGGGGTGGGGTGGGGGGGGTCATCCACAAACATTTGGTGCTGGGGATCATAGCACAGAAGGGTCTAGGGTGCAGGGCAAATCATCAGTTTGTGTGACCTGTATGGAATGGCACTATACCAATGTCTTTCAGCAACCAGAATCGACGCTCGAACCTCGTTGTATATTTGGAGGGGGGGGGGAAAAAAAGATCTAAAAGAGCGGGAATTATGAATGATAAAAGAGCTGTGCTGAATATGCAGGATGTCATATGGCCAGCAGCTTTTGATGATGGCTCTGACGCGACGAGGATGGATACTACTAGCAAGGCGGGATGAGGGCACATGTCTGTTACCGGGGACAACCATCACATGTGTTTTTGAAGACGGGTTTGCGTGACATTCCTGGCATTGCGCTCTTCTCTTTTTGCTTTACTAACTGATCAAGATCTGTTGCTGAGTTGTCCAGCTTTGTTTTGAACTTTTAATTTGTAAATCCCAAAGACTGCCTTATTTGTTTGTTGTCTTGAAGCAGTACTAAATAACTTGTTTGCCTTAATAAATCGTTTTCGTAGTCCCTCTGGGGGTAATACAAGTGTTGATGGGATCCTGGTGTCTCTGGCCAGAAAACCACAATTGCAACTTTGGCTGCACCGGGTCGGAGCCACCAATGCACAATAATGGGATCACGAAGAGGAAGCTAACAGGCTAACGGGCAAAGCTAACTGCGGGCTAGCGCCACTTAAACAGTATTTACAGCAAATTTTGAGTGAAAAAAATGTATCTCCATTGTGTAATTGGATGTACAATATCCCTCTCTCCCTTTGTCTTTTCTGTCAGAGTAGTATTTACTCTCATGGACAATTAATAATAATAAATAAATGACACCTGCAGTGGCGCTTATGGCCTCTAGGGGCATGTGTTCCTTAGTACTGCTTTAAGTTTGGGAGCACAACCACAGCTTATATACTATTTGCCCTTTCCGGTCTCTACTCAATAAATACTTCCTACTCCCTCTCCACTGCGTACTTGCTTTCATGCCCCTCCCACTCACTCCTCTTTAAATTCTCATTCCTTCAGGCATGGGAGGGTGATAAGCCTGAGAGCTCATTGTTTCCTCTCAAGCCAGACAAAGGACAACATCTCATCACATTTGCCTACAATTGAACAATTATCGTTCATTTGTTTATTTGGTCGAGACAGAGCATGTGAATAAACACCCACGGGACTCGTGCATATAAACACACCTTGCCGGATTGTAGCTATGGGCTAATTTCCATCTGTCGTTGTCCCACAGTCTCACTCAGAAACACACTCTCATTCATGCTTTATGTGTTTTTAATGGTAGGGGAAACTGGACCACCACTCGGAAACCCAGAGGAAACCTAAGGGGAGATTATGCAAATGACTCCTGGCCTCTAATGGCAAGTGTTTTGAGTCTTTTAGCTCGACCACAATATAAATTTGAATATTTTGAGTGTTTCAGGGTTGAGAGGAGTAACACTGTTTGTCTCTGCAGGTCTGGTTACATATCATTGACACTCTTTCTGCACCCGTCCCAACAGGCTCTCCACAAAACAAAAGGCAGCAATGACAGACACAAAGATTTTCCCTCAGTCTATCTCTAAATCATTCCTCTCTAAATCCACTCACTGTCCTTTGCCGTAGCAGCAGTCGCCATACAAAAAAATAAAAAAAAACAGGTCCATCTTCTGGTTGCCAATAGCATAGCAGCGTTTGCCACTAAATGCGGTCCTTCATGATGGGCAATGGCTATGCTGAATGACAATGAGGAAAAAGGTACAATGTGCCATGCAAGCGAGGAGAGTGAAGTGAGCGGGGTCAGTCGTAGATAAAGCAGTTCCATTTTGTTTGCAATGACTAGGGAATCCTCATATCAGATGCAGGTAACATGTTGACATCAGGTTTTTTTTTTGTTTTTGTTTTTTCTTATAGATTGGACATCTCATTTCATTTCAGTCAAGAGTCATACTTTCTGTATGGGAAAACAAATCAAAACACAGCAGTGATATCTACCTGATCTTCCAGCCTTGTTCATCGAAGGAAAAAATAACTAAGAAGTCAGCCCTTAAAAGTCAAACCTATTCCTTTCTGTTCACAAGCTGGTCAACATTAAGAAAAAATATACCCAAAAATGACTGACAAGAGATTTTTCTGGTTATGCCGTAGTACATGTACACAATGACATGCTCGGCTCTGTGCTTGTTTCTGGAGGCTCCTCACATGGGGACACCTCTGGGCTGTGGGTGACTTGGTGGAAACACAAAATGAGAGATGTATAATAATAGACTGTATGTATGTGTTCAAAGTGTGGCGAGATGGCAATGGATTTACTGAATAAAGATCTTAATAAGCCCTTTACTTGATGAGTAGTACAGAACAATGGGCATGCTACTGGTTTGGCAGAATTTGCAAAGAAGATGCCGCAGCCCTCATGCTGAGTCAGTAAATGATTTAATACAATTATTTTTCTCCAAATTGGCTTTAATTATCGCTGATTGGTAATTAGTAGCATAATTGCACCCACCACTTGTGTGTCAAAGGTTTACAATAGACTCAGTAACTGCTACATTGATAAAGCCTAGAGAGACTAACAATATACTAGTACATTGTAGACTTGTGCGCTACATGCATGCTACAGGTTGTGCAGTTTCATGACCATTTCATTAATTACTTTATTTGGGTAATAGATATTGTAGGGGTGTGGTAGAGCACACACACACACCACAGACTGTTGGGGTAGTCTTTTTGGCAAAGGGACATGATACTCTCTCAAACCTGCACTTAATGTGTTTGAAATGATTTGTGCAGTGTTTAGTGATTGTGTGTCCTGTGTGACCCACTAGAAACAAGCACAAAGGGTGAGCATTAAAAAGAGAATATGATTGTGTTATTCCATAGTCAGCCAGTGCAACAGAAACTGATAATCGGAACACAGTGTAAAAAAGCGTAGTGAGAGAAATCCAGCCATGAGGAAGCCGACCTTCCCACTCCACAAAGGCTGAGGCGTTGTCCCTGTCTCCGTAGGGACTGTTCCCATCCCTCATCATGTCTGTTTGTTTACCTATTCCTTTTGATTGATTGATGTGTCTTTCGTCTCACTGCTTCCTGCATTTTCTTTGTCAGAAAATGTTGCAGAATGTTCATGGGAACACAGCACGAGCCACCCGCACAACCGTGGCTGTATTTTTCCACAGCGGTTGCCATGGTGAGGGAATCCCCCACCCGCCTCCTGGCGGCTCCATCACTCCTCATTGGCAGGGCTCTCCTCCAGAGGCGTGATGGTGGGGAGGCCCAGTCCTGTTGTATTGTGGGATGCGGTGAGGCTGGCAACAGTGTGTAGGAGGACGAGGACCAGCAGGCAGAGTTTGAGGCGGCTGTTACACAGTCTGCAGGCCGCCGCTGAGCTCAGCGAGGTTCTGTGCTGGCATGGCGGGTGAGTTCTTTTCAGGCTCCCTAAAGAGCGGTTGTCCACTTTCAAGTCCCACCGCACATCACAGCAGTAAGAGCGCAGGTCCACGCCTGACGGATAGTCCTCCAGCAGCCCTGGGGTGGAGTGTGGAGAAGGGAGGGGCACACAAATGGCACTGTCAGAATTACATCATTAAAAGATGTGTTTTAATAATGCATTGGTTTTTATATAGCGCTTTTCCGGACACTCAAATAAGTGACACAAAATTACTATAGATTAAAAGGAAATATTAGGAAAATCATTTTTATTTTTTATTTTACAGAAGCAATGAGTCTTTACTTCTTTTTTTCTCCTCAATATTATGCTCACACGTAATCTCAGGCTTATGTCATTTAGTTACACATTCACTAACATATGGATTTGTGTCACTGTGTTAATCAGTTATAGGAATGACTGCACTTCTGAGACGTCCACTGGAACAGACTGATGGAAATGTCATAGATTAAATGTTAGAACAATAAATACGTCATTACATTTTTGTTTAAAGTAACATGTGGAATCTGTTGTTGATCAGTTTGTTGCAGTAGTTGAGTAGTCTTTACTGTGGTAAACTGGAAACCATTGACTATTGTTGCTTAGGAATAATAGTTTTAAATAAAACCTTATAAAATGACCAGATCAGTACTCACTGTGTCCACCAGAGAGCAGCCTTCTCTTACAATGAAACATCAAACTCTTGTACTACCCATTCAGTGTCTGACTACTCACTCACCAAGGATAATATTTTATGTAATCTGCACTCTATTTACTTATACATTCCTTTTACATATCCATTTCTCTGCCATATGTCCTGTGGAGATCTAAGTCAAGCTAACAGTGAGATAAATGATAAAATGTTGTGTTTCTCTGTGTTTCCTGCTGAGACAGAACATCTTGTAGCTGTTAAAGTCACATGTGTCCACTGTGTTGGCGACTGCCGGCCCACTGGGGCAGGTTGACTTTGGAGGCCGGAGCAGGGTGATTTCTCTGCATTACCTGTGCATACAAAACTGGGACTGCCTCCGTGGATGAGATCGTCATTGTCAGGCAGGATGAAGGGGCACCGCTGCTGCACCTCAAAGCAGTAATGATTGCAGGGGATCCGATTGGCGCAGTGGTACTGGTTGATCTGGAAGTACTGAGAGCACAGCCACGGCTTGTACACCATCTACAGGAGGAGAAGGGAGGGAGGGAGGGAGGGAGAAGATATCGATGAGCTACAAACGGTCACACTGCCCCACGCACACACATACACACGCGTGTAACATTTATGACCTCTAAAGATATTGACCAACAGTGCAGTGACTCTCATTTGCAATTCATAATTAATGCATTCAATTGACATCAATGAATACATTCTTAGATTGGATATAAGAGCAATAATTCATGTAAATTGTTGCTGCTACTATTATACTTGAAGTCCCTAAAGTAATCTACAACAATGCCAAACGTGACCAGTTAGACAAATACATGGCTACAGTTACATAAATTAACACAAGGGCCACGAAGAAATGACATTCATCAGTTATTACGACAACTCTCCCAGTGAAGTACAATTCTTAATTTTGCATAAAAAACATATACAGAACATACATGTGCTGTGTCGACATACACAGATTAAAAGGATGTATCAGGATATAGGGCCTCATTTACTAATTATCCAGAGTGTTGTTGATTTCTGGAGATATATATTGTTTTAATTCATGCAGTCCTTATATTGGAAGAGTTTAGTGGTGCTAGGCTATTGCTAAGCTAGTGCATGTCTATGGTAACTAGCCTGCATTAAAAACCTCTTCAAAATCATCGGGTAGTCCTCCAAATGTTGCCATATCTGATTTGTAGAAAGCTCCTTTGTGAATTCCGTGTGTAGTAAAGCCGGCCGCAGGTAAACAAACTACTATAGATCCGGTAACCGAGCAGATCGCTCCGCCGCTGCATAGCTTACAACCAGGAAGCTGATGCTGCTCAAATATAAGTTATTTTCAATGCAAAATGGATATTTTCCAAAAAAATTCAGTCAACACAGACATTTATATTGGTTGTCTGGAGTGATCTGCCTCAGGTGCACTGTGCTTAGGTCAGACTGTTTTTAGTGCAGGCTACTAGTTACCATAGACATGTGCTAGCCTAGCACTAGCCTAGCACCACGAAACTCTCCAAATATAAAGACAGCATGTATTAAAAAATATATATCTCCAGAACTCAACAACACTCTGGATAACTAGGAAATAAGGCCCTATGTCAAAAATCCTGACATATCCCTTTAAGCAAATGAAATATTTATAATGTTAGCACATATGGGACGTAGGCCTATAGGATGCAACCCAGACGTAACCACGACACGCTGTATCAATCGTGTGTCGATGACCTAAGACCGGCGTCATATGACTTGCATTCAGTATAGATCCTTCAATAATCACATGTCTGTATATGACCGTTTAGTGTAGCAGCATGGCAGAATATCCCCTACATCTACATAATTAGAAGTTGTTTGGGATATAATAGGAAGCTATAAAACCAAATCTGTGAAAATATTATGAAAAGGTTAAAATAGGTTGAATAAACACTGATCTATAGCCTATGTAATTTGTCGTGTTGCAAAACTAATTTGACAATTACCTCACACCCATTTTCTCAACTTTCCAAGTGCACAAGTGTAGACATATGACTACTTAGCACCTTATTATTTTCTCCTCTTATTCGTTATGCTGCTGGTCGCTGTTGTGTGGCATTAGCACCTGCAGCAATTAGCTTCTACTTCCTGTGAGTCACTCCAGGGACCGTGAGCAAGCTAGCACCTGCTGCGAGCTAATCATCACGCCCTAAACACGGCACCCAAACGACAGATAACATCGCATGTGTGTATAAATGTATGGTGGCTGCCAAGATATAGAGGAAGTGCACTGTGCATAATATACTCTAATTCAGAAGTAACCTTTAGCAGTAGATAGGCCTATAAATGCCATATCCTCAAATAAAAACATTATTTCCCCAGTCAGAAGCTCCACACACAATGATTTTAACTATTTAGATATTTGTTGCTATGCTGCATGATACTCTATGAGACAAAATAGCGATATATGATCTTGAGTATTGTGATATTATAGCAATATTGTAAATTTCAACACAGCATGTTCTAACAAATTGTGTCAAAACAAGAAAATCAGGACATAAACAAGAATAAAATGGAAGAATATTATGGAAATTATTATCTTACCATGTGTTTTTGTTTTAGGCTGGCTTAACAAAAAATGTGCAAATCTGGGTCCAATGGAAGATCTAAATGATTATGCTAAATAATTTAGCTTCTTGCAATGTACTGAGTCACCTAATATGGCAATAACAATAATTTGGCAATGTATATTGGGGGAATGCGTTCCCCCAAACGGGGGATCAAATTAAGCACTGGGTGGACATAGTTATTTTTGTAATATTAAATGTATATAAGCAAACTTATATACATTTGCTCATGTACATTATGTATATAATTTATATAAGACAGTGGTGGGAAACATCCAACTGACCCAAAATGTTAGTGTAGAGCTCAGGGCTGAATATAGTTTAATGACGATTCAGTTAAAATATGGTTCATAAAATTCCTTCATTCACAATTGACAAAAGTGACACTGTGGGTCAGAAAACCCTTTCATAAAGAAAAAAAAAAAATAACACCAAATGATGCCTTCATAATAAATCATAATGAAGTGAGCTGCATTACCGGCGTTGACTTTCATAATGCACTCAGTAAATATTGCTGTAGGATGAAATGAACTGACAGCAGCATCATGTCAAACCCTCCCATGCCGCGTTTACACAGCCCACTGCACATGCACCAGCACCGCGAGTACACCCCCCGCCCCCTTATGTGCACTGTAAATGACTGTGTGCTAATAATCTGATTTCTCATGCCAGATATGGTCGCTTCCTGAGGACAGAGCACACACAATGACCTTCTGTCTAATCTCCCATCGCAGAGTGAATGTCAGCGTTACAAATCTGGTCACGTGATCTGGTCACATGATCTTACTGTAGTTTACCCACACACACTACAGATATAATAGTCGTTTTTTTGGTGATGGCTAGCATTTTGTGACACATTGTTCTTGTAAGGCACAGGTACAGGCACAGGTGTACAACACTGAATATCCTGTAGATAAGCAACGGATTGCATTTACATGATATCGACTGTGTCAGCACCAACAGGTAAGACAAAGTCCTGTGGATGTGTATGTGTATCTATTAGCCTTTTGATTCATTCATCACAACCGTAGGTAACAATCAGGAAGTCAAGGTCATTCAAGATTAAATGTGGGGGAAAAACTGCAATAATGAAGTTCGCACTCGTACATTTGCTGTACAAAATGCTTTGGAAAGGTATTCTCAACAGGGTCAACCTGCAATGATACAGTGCATCCGGAAAATATTCAACTCCCACCACTTTTTCCACATTTTATTATGTTACAGCCTTATTACAAAACATACAATAAACCCATTATGTCAAAAAATATATGTTTTTTCACTTTGTCATAATGGGGTATCGTTGTTGAGATGTTTCTACATCTTGCCTGGAGTCCACCTGTGGTAAATTCAAGTGATTTGACTTGATTTGGAAAGGCACTGTCTATATAAGGTCTCACAGCTGACAGTGCACGTCAGAGCAGAAACCAAGCCATGAAGTCAAAGGAATTGTCTTTGGACCTCCGAGACAGGTTTGTATCGAGGCACAGGTCTGGGGAAGGGCACAGGAAAATGCTGGCTGTCCAAACGGAGCAGCCTTGATCAGGGAGGTGACCAAGAACCTGATCAAGAACCAGTCTGACAGAGCGCCAGCGTTATTCAGAAGAAACGGGAGAAACTTCCAGAAGGTCAACCACCAATCAGGCCTTTATGGTCAAGTGGCCAGACGGAAAGCTCTCCTCAGTAGAGGGCACATGACAGCCCGCTTGGAGTTTGCCAAAAGAGTCTCTTGTATGATGAAACCGAGATAGAACTATTTGGCCTGAATGTCAAGGATCACGAGGAAACCAAGCACCTGGCTAATACCATCCCTACGGTGAAGCATCATCATACTGTCATGGGGATGTTATTAAAAGACAGAAACTGGGAAACTTGTCTAGAAATACAGATGAATGCAGCAATCCTTGATGAAAACCTGCTCCAGAGCGCTCAGGACCTCAGACTGGAGTGACAGTTCACCTTCCAACATGTAAGCTGTGCTAAGACACTCCTTCGTTGTCTAAGCACAGCCAAGACAACGAAGGAGTGGCAGGACAAGTCTGTGAATGTCCTTGAGTGGCCCAGCCAGAGCCCACACTTGAACCCGATTGATCATCGAAAGACATGAAAATAGCTGCTCTCCATCTAACCTGACAGAGCTGGAGAGGATCTGCAGAGAAGAATGTGAAAAACACCCCAAATGCAGGTGTGCCAAGCTTGTAGCATCATACCAAAGAAGACTCTGTAATCACGGCCAAAGGTGCTTCACCAATGTACTGAATAAATAATAAATAACAATTATTGGGAATTGTGTGTAGATTGATGAGAAAGGATCGTAATTTTGTGTGTAATTTGTACTTAATTTGAAACCGCACGTAGCAAAATCAATGGTTAAGACTTCTTGAAGGCACAACTATTGTAAAGGAAGGACACAAAATATATTCCTCTTACACCTTTTTCATTTGACACGGACAATGCACAATATCATGTCTGCATTAAAAGAGACAAAATAACAACAGCAAAACACCAGCAGAAGGATCCACTCAACGACAATTATCCAAGCAACAGCAACACACAGCAAATATAATATTCTTAGTAGTTTAGTATAGATCACTTGCGGATTATTCTTTATTCACAATTAAGTATCTTCTTTCAATTCTTTGTCCGTGCTCGGCTAGATCCTGGCTCGCACATGCCTCTTGCACTCCCCCCATAGCTACGTGCACCCAATGGGATTTCTGCTCTTTCAATTCCTCCGTCCACCCAACACCGGCCATTCATCATCTTTCTGTCCGACCAGGGACCTTCACAATATTCTTTTACAACTTCTGCTTTTCTCGAGTAAAAAATTACCCCTGGCTCGACTGTCTCTCTGGAGGTCAGACATTTCTCTCCTTGCCCTTGTCTTAGCCTGAGTCGATGCCTTATCTCCTTTACAAATTGTTTTTGCATTGACTCAGCAGACATTTGGCCCTTCCCCACTTTTACCCATGAGTTTGTTGGTTTTTTCAGTTGAGCCTCAGCTGTCCTCCTGAATTAGATTATCTCATTACGATTAGTCCGGTGGAGGTTTAATTGACAGACGGCCAGGCCCTGCCCTGTAGCGTATACGGTTCAAAGTGGCCCCATGGCCCCTGCATTGTCATTTCCTTGTCTTTAATGTTTTATCTCGACTTGTGTTCGCAGGGTAAGAAAGCGGCGACAGAGACGGAGCGAGGCGGCGTCGGGGCACTCTACTCATTTGTCACAGGCACGCTCCAGAGTACAGCAAATGGACACGTAAATGCATGCGCAGGCTCATGAATGATCTCGTCAAGAGCAATCCGCTTCCTCTCCAAGCGCCTTTCTGCTGTTTGTTGCGGCGACGTGGGAGCTAAACAGGGGGATTGATATGGGTTTGAATCTCCGAAATGCGAGTCAAACAAAGCAAGAGAAAAAAGGTAGAGAAAAGCAGGAAAACACTTGAGGAAATTGCTGACGTTGTGTTACATGCATTGGGTAAATGCTCTCTCATTGTGCAATAATATGTCCTGATTTCCCTACTGACTGTAATCCAAATGAGTTGCTTTAATGCTGTGGAAGAATAAAACGGCCATACCACCTAGCAATAAGTAACAAGTGGCTTTCCGTGCCCCACAGCATGGATTCATGATTTGTTTAGTGTATTTTCTCTCTCATTCGCCAGCAGATTTAAAATAGGAACAATGTTTTATTTATGGTTCCCATTCTTTTCTGCCTTTTTGCAATCCCCAGGCTTTCTCTTTAACAGACTGCCTTAACCTTTCGATACCAGCAGGAGAAGTCGTTGCTCGTAGTGACACTGACTCACACAAATGAATAAATCAGATGCTACATGAAGAAATTAGTGAGTATTTCACGCATCAAAATCATTACGTAAGAGGCAGGATCTTTCTACCTCTCCTGAATGAGGTGAGCAGCCAGTGACGCAATATCCAGGTGGAGGTCAAATATAGAGACTGTTCACCCAAACCCTAATATGAGCAGTAGCAGGAAGGGGCAGAGGCGGTGGAAGGAAGCAGCGAGAGCCCCATTGGGAGTTCAACTACAGGATGCAGTTGGAAGGTCAAAAAGCAGAGGTCACTACGAATATAACCTAGTGGGGAGAAGAAAAAAAAACCAGTATTGCTATAACCACGTGAAAAAACAAACTGCATGCATGGCTTAGCACAGCCCTGAGTCGATGCGCTTAATCAGGCATGAAGGGAAACAAACCGGAGTTAAACACAAATAAACAATCTATGCCAACATGTAGGTTATTGTTAAAGGGATATTTCAGGATTTTTGACATAGGGCCTCATTTCCTAGTTGTCCAGAGTGTTGATTTCTGGAGATATACTTTTTACTTCATGCAGTCCTTATATTTGAAGAGTTTAGTGGTGCTAGGCTAGTGCTAGGCTAGCGCATGTCTATGGTAACTAGTTTCCTGCATTAGAAACCTCTTCAAAATCATCGATTAGTCCTCCAAACGTTGCCATATCTCATTTGTAGAAAGCTCCTTTGTGAATTTCACATGAAGTAAAGCCAGCTGCAGGTAAACAAACTACTGTAGATCCGGTAACCTAGCAGATCACTCCGCCGCTGCGTAGCTTACATCCAGGAAGCTTACGCTGCTCAAATATACGTTTTTATTTTTTTTAATGCAGGCTACTAGTTATCATAGACATGCGCTAGCCTAGCACTAGCCTATATATATATATATATATATATATATATATATATATATATATATATATATATATATATATATATATATACACACACACAGAAATCAACACTCTAGATAACTAGGAAATTAGGCCATATGTCAAAAATCCTGAAATATCCCCTTAAGGCATAATCCGATAGTTGATCATGGCACACACACATAAAAACAAAAATCTAGCCAAGTTTGATTTTTATCAAAGCTCTTGTTCACTTTGTAGTTTCATAATGCCCTTATCAGGTAACTAATCTGCCTATCTGCTTCAGTCAGTCAGTTCATTCACTGTGATGAATTTGCTTGTCACTCACTTGCTGCAGGAGAAGAAGGTAAAAGTAAAAAGCCTGTGTCTGTGTTTGAAAACCGCATCAGCATCGAGTCATGACGTGACGATAACTCGTGTCCAATAAAGGAAGTTATCGCCGCATAGGCAGCATTTATTGACAATGACATTTTAGGACAAAGAAGATTCCAATTTCAACTCTAACCTTCATGAGTTTAATCAACAATGACTTTACAGGATCTTGTCCACCTTTCTTTGAATCGACATGGAACAACTACAGGTGAAGAAACATGGCATTGCTAATAAATGCAGAAACACAGACGTGACCTCCCAGAAGCCTCTCTGACAGGCAAGTCTTGTGTGTGATGTGTGTGCGCAGAAAAGTACAAGGGCTACGATGATCTGAATGACAAAAAGGCGCCGCTACAGGGAGATGTGAAAAATGAATGAACCAAAGATACGGTCATGACAGGAGGTAAATTATTAATAGGAGAATACTTTGGCCTGATACAGAGTGAGAGAGTGTGTGTGTGTGTGCGGGCTCCCGGGATATGAGAGGCGCTGCGGTGCTGAGGCCTGGACTGTAAAAGTGCAACATCAGCACAAAAACAAAAGTAACATTGCACATATTTTCGAGAAGTTATCTATAAGTAAATCATGGAAAATGCAACGTGAAGTACAATGTTTACAATCATCAGAATGCTTTTTTAAATAGAGTGGTTCCATTTCCCTGTAGTTTAGACTTCTACACAGACATGTCCTGTGTGGTCTTTGGATTAGTTTAACAATTCCTACTTCAGTCTTCCCTGAAATGTTTACTCGGTCCACTGTGAGCTACATAGAAATCATTGCAAATTGCACTATAGAGAAATACATTTCATAGTTTTTACCTAAAATAAGTATGAAGTAAATAATGCAAAGTAAAGCGTACATTTAAGCTACTCACCTGAAAAATGATAATACTTGGCAGATTTAGAACATATGCATTTGATATGCACATATACTTGCTTACTATAATTGCAAAACAATCACTTTCCGTGAATCGGAGAGCTTTGATGCTAAAGATGGATTTGCGCTTCTCTCCCTGGGCAGTGCTCAAACTATTAATAGTAACAGCGCTCCTGATCAGTTTACATGGAGCCCAGCTGTAGCAGATGATGTTTCCAGGCAGACGGCTTTGTTTTTATTCTAGAGGAGACTGCAGAAGGACAAAAAGACCTCTGAACGGCAACAAAAAAAAAGGAGACTGTAGATAAGAAATGAACACAGACCCAAAAGCAAAGGCGGACATTTTTGGAGACGGCTCATCCATGCAGTTTGCACCAAACATTTGCCCCCCCCCCCCCCCCATACAAAAAAGCCTTGTGTTGATTAATCAAGGTTATGTGGATGCAATTCATGTGCTCTGTCACGCTGACACTTACACTGATAATTAATTTGACAAAGATAATTATCGGCAAGCTGGGCCTTCTGCGAGTGAGAGTGATGAATCAACACCCAGTGCAGTCAGTGGGCCTGCTGTTAGATGTGGCAGGACATGTTCCCTGCACAAGCATGGACCAACAGCTAATATATTCCACTGCTGTGTCTTCACTCTTCAAAAATATCCCAAACTTTTATTATTTTGTGCTTTGAAAACACATCCACAGCCTGTATGCATCCTGAAGCCTATGTCAATAACATACTGTAGGTAAGGAAGGCCATCTCATTTATAGTTTATTTCATGTGAATATATGTACATGGTATTTAGGCCGGCACACATAAATTGCAATTATTTAGGTAATATAAAATGCTCTGAAGACAACAATCTCATTGTTGCATTTGATAAGCAGTTCATATCTCTCAAAGTGCATCAACATCGTAATTGCCATGCTTATAACAGAACCGCAATAAGGCATTTATTCCCATGCAGCTCTCATAGTACTAGACACTAACAGACATTTCTTAATAATAAGAGTCAAATAGTAATACTGAGTATGGTTATGGTATGGCTGATTCAGTCCCGAGCCATCCTCAGTAACAGCAGTTTATTTTTTTGTACAAATGCATATAAAAAGGCACCAGAAGTGCAGACTAAATGATTTCCAAATATGCCTCTTGAGTCTCTTGAGTTCAAAGTGTCAATGTAATTAGAATCAGCACTATACAAGTCTCACCTCTCTCTGATTGAATGCTGTGTTAATCATGTCTGTTTGTGCACGCATATGATTGGCAGGAACAAAACTTCAGCAGAGCAAACTCACACAGCAAACCAGGGCATATCCAGAGAGATAAAGAAGTTAGTACATGCAACTGTGTCATTGTGGACATTAATTATATATAACACAGGTTGAGAAAAGGGGGGTTGTTTTCTGCAATTCGACTGTTTGGAACTAGATGTAATGTTCCACCTTACAAAAAAAAAACATATCTGGAGCTGTGTTTCATTTCACTTATGCAAGTTCCTGTACTTCTGATTTTTGGAAGTTGTTTAATTGCATGTTATCTCAGAAATGCATCGATTAAGGCCGAAATATCAGCTCATGAAAGCGCACTGTGCCATTCGTCTTGTGTGTGTCTTTCAGTTTCAAGTTTTCAATCACCCCATTAGCAACGGTGATTATGCCTGATTACAATACACCGCCCATTAACACTGCTGCATGGCTTTTAAAACTTTTAACAAGAACTACAGCAGATTCACAACATGCATAAGCCTTTGCTGTCATTGACATATTTCAACATTTGTATTTCTATGTTTTCATACAACAGGCGACAAAATACACAGGTTAAACTTGACAGCCTTTTACAAACATGTCAAACACCAGGTGGCTCAAGGGCACACCGATGTGCTCGTCGTGTGTTTAAATGCAAAATACTGATATACCACAAACAGGAGACACAGCCGTCGACAGCACCCAGAGCCACGTGCGCCGTCTGTAAAGGGCTTAACAGACAGGATGAACACTTGGCCAAATATCCCCCAATTACTCTTTGCTCTAAAATCATCCCGGGCCTATTACAAACACCATAACAGTTTAGAGTGTCATGGCCAAATCCTTCTCTGTGTCATCTCCCATTGCTCTCCTTGACACTGCCCCTCTGCAGCGCTCATGCAGGGGGATGAAAAATAGCCTAGAAGCAGACTTTGGTGCAAGGTTGCCGGCAGAGACATCACAGATATATAGACTATAACCTTCACACACACATACACACACTTTGCTCGCTTCTTGCCTCACCGGGCTATTGCTCTAACCTGCTCTCCTTCTGTCTCGTGTGCTCCCAAACACACAGATGCTGCATGTGTAAAAAGCACATTGGTGTTGGAGTGTACCTACCCGCCATGTCAGCAGATCTTTGGAGCATTAATAGCTTGTTGCCACTGGCCTGTTATCACCGCGTCCCCATAGGTGCACCAGGCAAACTCAGGGCTGCCTTTTTGCAAGAGGTCACTGCACTGGGGAATGAGTTCTGTGGTTCTGGGATGGTATGTTTACAGCTATGCAAGTCCTGAAATTCAGACCCAAGTCTAACTTTGAGTCGGATTTAATAATCGTAAAACAGGACAATTTTGTTAAAAGTTGGACTGATGTTGTACATATGGCTTATTGAAAGTCTAAATGTTGTTGAGCAGCACTCAAGAAAGCAGGAAAAGTGATTTGTTTAGATTTAGTTTCTTGCATTGTGTTGAAGGGACAGACTGGTAAACACAATTAAAGACAGATGCAAAATGCACAGCTGGCAATCCAACTTTCCCTTCCTAAATGACAAACTTGTTTTTAAGAAACAATAGCCTCATGTATTTAAAACATTTGGGGGAAAAAAGTAAAACTACTTTTGCTCATGGGAAATGTCTGCTGCAGTTTACACTGTTGATTTTAAGGCAGTTTTTTGTTTTGTTTTGTTAACAGCCCAGTTATTTCCGATCGCTATTTTAAGGGTTTCACCACAAATAAGAATAATCTTGCTACATACAGTACCGGCAGCAAAGCAAGAGCCATATCGATATTACAGAGCAAATACAATGGCACAGAATCCATGTATCATTCGTTCTGATTTTGAAATTGAAAACAAAGACGAATTACCTAGAAAGTTCTGCTATGAGATGTTTAAATAGAAATACAAAATTTGAAAGCACACACTGTGGTATAGTTCTATTATATAGAAAAAAACAGTGTTCACGGACATGGCATTGCTTCCTTGCGCTGTAACAGATCAGTAATTTTATAAAACAGCGTTAGATAGTTCAGCTGTTGCCTATACCATTCACCAAAACACCCGGCAAAAATCATGGCTGCGATCGCTCGTATACAGGAAGATAATGTATATGTTTTCCTTTGGAGTCCAATGGCCAGTGCTGCTCAAAACCACACTTTCTGGAAACACTTTTGGAGTTCTCAGGAAAAGCCATAGCGAGTGTGGCACCAGCTCTGCCTCAGGTCATGACCGAGCCTGATCCAGACACGCTGAGGAGCTGGGACGTCAAGGCTTACCGAGGGAAAACCATGAACAGCCTGTGTAACATCACCAAAATGTTGGCTTGCGATGGAATATCAACACGTTAAACGGGCATTCGAGCATCTTCCAGAGAAAACAGAGTACATACATAAAAGTTTACAATAAACATCATAATCAGTAGGACAGAAACACTCACTGAATGACATGTTGGATTTGCAGCAACAGCAGAAAGTGGCGTTTATGAAAAAACTGAAGAAACAAAAAAACATTACAGGGAAAAAGGCTAAAGAGCTTAAAACTAGAAAAAAGCAAAAATAGAAACTCTGAGTGAGTCTGCATCCTGGAAAAACTTAGAATCGTCCCATGGATTCTACCCCTAGATTAGAATCTAATGACACTAACTCAAGAGACTGCAAAAATCACCCAATTCTCCATCAGTGTCCCTCAGTTCACTAGTTAAAGCATGACATGACTTTTTATACTATTCCAAACATATCATGACATTATTCATGTTACAGATTACAATATGTTTATTCATTGCTCCAGGTTTGCTGCAGTTGAGCTTAGCTTTCCCAACCATATTTAGTCAAAAACAATGCTGATATATGATGACATCACAATCTGGACACATGTCGGGACACGTCTAACAAAAGTTACCATGCCCTGAGCTGATGACCTTCGACACACATTCCTCCTTGGTTCGTCGCTCTGGATTTACGCGATATAGTGCAGATTCTCAACAACAGTTTTCCTATAAACTCTTCAAAATAGTGGCCTTTGGCTTTGTTGGAAAGACAAAAAGTATATATAGTCACCAGAAATGGTTTTGACTTCACAGAATGTTGTAAACCATTTCAGGGATGACCTTCTGGAGCTCATTGAGAAAATTCCAAGAAGGGTGGCAATTTTGAAGAATTATAAAATCTAAAACATATGTTGAGTTATTTCACCCACATGTTCATTCATAGTTTAGTGTCTTCAATGAGAATCACACAACGTAAACAGTGTTAAAAATGAAGTAAAGCTGATACATAAGAGGTTATAACCGTTACTGCACATTCAGAGGTAGATGTTCCATCTCCATCACCAGCATTCATTGGGCAGGCTCTTTTATTAGTGAAACAGAAATGGTCAATACAGTTAAATAAGCTGATTTCAGAAGACATTGAGCAGCTTATCGCCTCACGGTTGCCTGGCCTGCCAGACACTCCTCCTTTCTGTTCAAAAGAAGAACCGTCTGGACAGCTCCTCGCAGCCTATCATTTCGGGACTTCATTCCAAGACGCGGAAGCCGTCACCACATTCTACCAAAACAATAGAGATGGCGTGCGCGGCGAGTGACGATGTTTTCTTCTGCTCTTTCGTCTGTTTTAAATCATTTGGAAAAAACGTAATCCCGAAAACAAGCACAGAAGCAGCAACAGCATTCGAAGCGTTCCTCGTAAATAATAAGGACGTTTTTGGAAAGGCTTCCTGACACTTGTTGCTGCGACGTATCTAGCGTTGCTCTGATTGGTTGATGTCATCTGTCAATCACGCCCACCGGGAAATCGTTGAGATTATGCTTGCTCCCAGACTATATGTCTTTGAAATATCTATGAAAAAGCATGTAGTTTGGCAGGCCAGGCAAGCCTCACGGAGAAGTGCAGCTTTAGCAATAACTCCAGGGCTGAGACACATGGCCCCTGGAACTATGGACCAAAGACACTGGTCTAACACCAATAACAAGATAATGGATAATATGAATGATCAAGCCAAAGTCGTATGCACGGGCCATTGGCCTACAACATGCATGGCAAGTTCTACAGCTCTTTCTGCATCTGTGCATATCACAGTGCACAGGTCACAGGCTTCCTTTTTATGGAGGTTTTATGGCCACAAGAATGCAAATGTTACTGAGCTATGTTCTAGTGAGAGATAGAAGGTGTAACCAATGAAGCTATCAGAACAAGGGGTTCTAATAGTTTCATTGGGTCCCACCGTAACGCCGTCTTAGAAACAACACGTTTCTCCTCTGTGTTCATGTAATTATGTATTTTATTTATACAATTTTTCAATAACATAAAAAGTATAAACACAAAACCACTAAAACATAGGAACAATATAGTGTAGACGGAAGGTGTTTGTTGCCTGTGTCTGTGTTGCAAACGGAAACCTCATCATTATTGTGTTATTACCACGTAGTTAACGACACACCGAACAAGAAAAAGTAAAAGGGCTCGTTGTTGTTGGCAAATATGAAAGCTATACTTAGCTAAATAAACCAGTGGATTTGAGGCAAACGTATGTTTGAGCCTCTATAAGGACTTTTGGTGCAACTGAATTCAGATCTCACATCAACACATCTCGCAGCACCAGCTACACATATCTGTGCAAAAACGTTTTCTAAATCATGGCCGGCGCTATAGCTGTGGGCTCAGCTTGTTCTAAATAAGATGGTAAAAAACAACAGCAATGACACATCATTATATATTAGTTATATATTCAAGTATGTTGCTTTATTGACACTATGAAAGCATAGTCACTGGCTCATGGATATGATCAACATAAAACAGTATGTTGATCTTTACTCCACAGTCCAATCAAAGGAGATTTTCAGAGCATCACACGACAGAAAAAAGTGTTAATTGAAATCTTAGGTCGCAGTAGTCCAGTGCATCATAACCAACACTGGCCATTTGTAAACCCCATTTAAGCACTGTCTAAACCCCATCACTTATACTTTGTGACTGGCTGGTGTCTGTGGCAGGCCCATGTCACTTTCAGCCACCCTATTTGTCAAAGCACATTTAGACTAATAGAGTGAAATTAACCAAGCTGTAACCTTCGGGAATGATGAATGAAGCTAAAGGGGGAGTGCCAGAAATGAACGGACACTCAAGGCCATCTCCAAAATACAAATGCTGCTCATAAGCATGCAAATGCAGAACATCTGCAAATCTGCTGCTGTGCATCGTGTACTATGGAGTTATAGGCAAAGCAACCAAATATGACATAGAAGGATGGGGATTACAAATAATGCAATGAGTAATGAGTCTAAGAAGTGAATATTAGGATGAAGGACAGAGTGTAAGAACTGGTGAGTGGTATTTTAATATGTATGAATAATCAAATAATAAGGCCATAAAATGTATAACCTTGTCATTGAGGACATTCGGAAATACGTGTTTTACTTTAGCAGGTAATTTTTTAGTCTCAAATTGTTCTAAAGTCAGTGTCAGTGCAACAAAGCAAACTGAAATTACATAATCTGCCTCATTAATATTAATTGATATTCGGGTGTATTAACTGACAAGATATGCTCTCATAATATGTGTTGATTTGTTCATCAAAGGTAATTATTTAAAATGCTTTGAATTAATCTGCTATTACATAATAGAAATAGAATTAAAACATCAGTAAATCACTTCATGATTACACTTAGCACTTTGACATTTATTAAACATGACATTCAGATGAATGTGTTTGCAGAGGGAGGGGTTACACAGCACTGTAAACTCTGCTGCACTTCATTTGCAACATCTAATTCGAGCAAATATCAATTTAACTGTGTCAAACAAGCCTGCACTTACAACAGAGGTGCTAATCAGTGTATTGCAACATGAACATATCCACACACATATACCTGCCATACAGTCTGTGAGGTCGTAGACATGTAGATTTTACATCAGTTAATAAAGGTAAAACAACTCAGGAAATTTCTATCAATGTTGTCAATGACCAAGCTTAACTTTGATGTCATTTTCAATTATGTTACCAGCATTAGCAAACAACTTGAATAAGAAAACGTTAGTATATGTATATAGTTGTAGTACCCCCTTGGTGTCATGTAGTCAAAAGTAAAAAGAAATGATGAAAAGTCATATTCCAAATGTTTGAACGTCTCTGCAGAAATGGGTCTTTCCTCCAGTCCTAAGCCAGAGGTTTTGTTAAAGCCAGGTACTGGACTAGCTCTGATGGGAGGCTCTCCGCAGCAACATGAGTGTAAAATGGTCTCCAGCTAGCGCATACATTTTTAACTTTCTCCCTGGGATGCCAAGGTGTTGTTTGGTCTCACATCATCAACATGGATCTTCTGTGTGCTGCGACGTCTGGAGACTTGATACAACTCACCCATCTCAACGCTCATACTTTTTCGCTTTCCACTCACATTCATGTGAAACCTCCAACATTTAGTGAGGATAGAACAAATGAAAACCAGAAAAGTTACTGATATCCTCAAAAAAATGCAACTTTTTGTATGCAACAATCACAACCCAGTCATTATTGTGCTTTATTAATAGAGAAACCGAGTTTAGAACAATGCCTCCATGCAAGAATAGCAAGTCATACAAATTTAAAATGATTGTAACAGATTTGGTCAACACACAGCTCTGTGCTTAATGCTATAAATAGATCATGTTATTTAAAGTGACAGAGACAAAAATAAAGGATATTTTCTAATGCTCAAGTAAAATGTGGAAATGTGGCTACAGCTTTAATCCAGTTCTGTGGGGAGCTTGAGTCATCATGAAACCTGGGCTTAAAACCCTTCATAAAAATAAGCTTTGTGCCACCGGCAAACAGCCCAACAGTGCAGTCTCTACATGGGGTTGACTGAGGCTAATCCCAAACTCATCATATCCTCAACCTACTCACCCAAACATACACTACCTCATCTCTGTACACAATCTATGAAAGCACCGGTCTTACCAAAAACCTGGAGTCATCACTTTTGGTTTGTTCATGAGCAAAAATGCTTAGTAAATGAGGCCCAAAGTGTATTGTCAGAATGGATGCACTCCTGACTACCACTCGAATAAAAACAAAATTACAGAATCATGCCGAATGCAACAACAATGGCAGAAAAATTCAAGAGGGTTGAAGAGGAGCATGCTGGTCAATGAGGGCCTGCCTGTTTCCATCTTACAAGTTGGTGGAAAAGTGGGCCAGGATCAGGCGCAGTTTGAGATGAGGGGCCAAATTTAGAAAAAGGAATGACAGAATCCACTGGGGTCACAGCGTCGAGACATAGATGCTTTGGTGAACCCAATTAGGCTAAAAAGTACAGTGTCGGGTGCTGATGAATTCAACCGGGCCACATTCCTTCCATCTTACTGTCAAGGAAGGAAGGGAAGGAAGCAAGGAGAGAACGGAGGGATAAATTGGCCTCTCTGCCGTGCACATACCCACTTCCTGGTCAACCGTGTGCAAGATAGACTCTGATGTTCTCATTCCTGTCTTAATCATTAGCTTGGAATGCGGCTACAGCACTGGCAATGCTCAGGCCCTGATTAGCTGCACACACGAGCATACGAATATAAAAGTACAAACATAGACATGGATGTGGCAGGATTAGCATGTGGCAGGATTAGCATGCTAACCCATACACGGGATTGAGGTAAACCAGGTATTGTAATGGACAATGAGAAAACAATTTTTGAAATCTGTACAGCGCATTACTGATAACTAAGCAAAAACATACTAACTGAACCACCCCAGACACATACTATCAAGTTTGCAGCGCAGTGGCGCAGCTGTTAGCACCACCTGGACGGGACCTTTCTGTATGGAGTTTGCACGTTCTCCCCGTGTCTGCATAGGTTAGTGGTAAAAACATGTGCAAAAGTTTGATCCTCCAGCCAGGTGTTTCTAACCACCAGCTTGGCTCCACATCATGGAGATGGGTCCCCGATTTGTCTGCGATGCATGCAGGTTGTTTATATAGCTATTGTATATTGGTTATTGTGTCTAATTCTAAACTCTATTTTTCCCATTTTTGCATTGCTATTGTTCATTTTTACAAGCAGTTATTGCCTTTGGTTCAAAGGCCCTCACCCTTCAGATTTAATGTGTAATGTATTGTCATACAATTTTCTTTAGTCTTGGTAAAAGTAGCCTTTCACATACTCTTTATACATGGTAGGCCAGTTTAGTGTACATTAACTGCTTTGGCAGCGTCTAGTTCAAAGTTTAGAGTGTAAGTAAGTGAAGGCATTACATGTGTATTGTTATTTAGTGCCACCATTTTGATTTTTCAAACTCTGATATTAAAGAATCTGCTGGAGTGTCGGGGTAGGAATTCCAAGTCGTAAGGTTGTTCCATTTCACATATACAGATAAGAACTCTTACAATGCCACTCCCGAGGAGACGTGTATCACAGCATTAATGCAGGATTCTTTTTATGTCATGCAGAAATGCAACATGGTGAAAGGGGAGCATATGGATGCAACAAGGGCAGTCTGAAGAGCACTTATGCAAAGGGGAATGAGGTAAAAAGGAGAAACGGGTGGGGGTGTGGGTGGGGTTGATAAGTCACAGCAACACGAAAGCTAATGCCACGACAAAATGCCATGTCAAGAATTCTTTTAGCAAACATTTCAATATTTCAACAGGGGTAATTACGAGCTTTTTACTTATTCATCTAATGGGAATCGCAGAACAAGTAGACTTCTATACGGGAATGTAGCAGAGAGAAGTAGCCTTGAACGATAATGAAAGTTAGCTAGTTTCACCAGGATGCTGCAAACCCTACAAGCAATACTTCCTTTAGGGATTAGAATGGTTTGACCGAATGTAATTATTGCACTTTTTTTTGACAATCAGCTATTAGTCTTCAAGTGTCATGCTCAGGTTGCCCATCTGATTCGGATGAACAAGTGCCCTGAAGTAATTAAGCTAAAAACAATAGCTGTTATCTAATCCTATATTATTTGTGGTGAGGCAGATTGACAGTTGAAATGATCATTTAAAGTTGTCTTGACTTTAAAACATAAAGGAACAGCACTCAACACATAAGCAGTTTGAGTTTGTAAAGGAAACTTTCTGAATAAGCAGGATCACTCAAACATGCATGAAAGAACTCCGTAAAAATTTTTTATGAGAGATATCTATAGAGTGCAGTGTTGCTATGCGTTTGTCCTCTGTGCTTTATAATCTCAGCTAAATTACACAGCCTCCCTCCTCCTTCCTACCTGACAGCTCATTACGACTCAAGGACCACTCCAGCTATGTATAGTTAATATGTAACTCAACACATTGCACACATTTACAGTCAAACCAAAAGGAAACAGTGGTGGGGGTGTACTTTATATGTGTAGGCCTTCTGAAACACTTCTTATATTTTATTATCTAGCTTATTAAAACATAAATTAGACATTCAACTTTTTAATAATAATGAAGTGAATGACAGATTTGTAGTTTCAGTGGTTTTATATCTCGCTAGTTGTTTTCATTCTACATTTATGTTATTCATAAACCACATGTGTGTTTTTGTAATAAGTAAGGAATAAACAAAGAGCTGTGCATAACACTGTTTAAAGGATCTTTATCATGCAAAATTGACTTTTAGGAGCATTTTGCATGATAACCCCCAGAGTGGTTTTTGGCAATCCTCCTGAATCCTGCTCTCTGAGCAGCTGCTCCGCCCTCTCCTGGAAAACGACTGAGTTGTGACACTCTAGTGTCAAACAGGAAGAGCCCAACGTCTGTAATGTAATGCCTTAAGGCCTGCTTTTGATTTATAAAACAGCTTTTTCAAAACAAACACACCCCATGAGCGTCTAAAAAGATGTCACGTTTGCGCTGGAAGTTGTGAAGAGGGAGCTCTTTCTAACCTACTCATTACCTACGATAATATCAAGAAGAAAAGCATGTTTGGCTGAGAGGACAGACTTTATTCAACCTTCCTAAAGAAGAGGCCACTCGCCAAAAGTTGGAATTTCTTTCCGGGATATAAGCCAAAATAGTGTTTTTCTGTGACTGTCTCTTGCTGGATGCTTGGTGAACCTTCGCCAGAATCAAAGTGGATTCACTTTTATAACCAACGTGAGTCCCATAATGTGATGGAGCGGTGAGTTGATCAAAACGCATGTTAGCTTCAGTGCCATTTATGAAGCTGTGCTGCAGATGTCAACTCCTTATAACTGCATTGTGAAGTAACTTCACTTATTACTGTGATATTTATATTTATTTTACTGCTAATAAGGCATGGGCAGACTACTTAGTTAACTGAATTGAAGCGTTGCGTCTTTCGGGTTTGCAAAATACCCCCAGAAAATACTTATATTTCTCACCAAAAATAGTACTCCATAGTGGTAGAGGTACAATATATCATATAAATGCCTATAGTTTACTGTGGGATGGCTAAAATAGAATGATACAGATCCTTCAAAAGCATGACGCGGAGCACCACAGCATGCAGCGGATTGGTGTTATTCCGTGAAGTATAGTATAGTATTGTGCAAGCCTTTCTGTGTTTTTCTCCCCGTGTCTGCATGTGCACCGGTTTCCCTCATCAAAAGTGAAACCGAAACTACTTGCACTGCCTTGGCGATCTACTGGTGGATTGCAATCTACAGGCTGAGCACGCCAGCGCTATGAGATTCCCTTCCCCCTCAAAATGTCTGATCCACTGATACTATATTTATTGTACAATGCACATCAGTGTAAAATGGCACAAAATAAAAATAACCAGGAATAAGATCCCACACTTTTATGTTTCATCGTTAGACTGCATAATTTTCTCAAGGTATATTTCTGAGGCATCTGTATGACCTTGAATATTACACGGGTTACATTTGGATTTGGACATCAGCCAGGTTTATTTACTGTCGTGCCCATAATGGTGCAATTCTATTCCCTTTATATACCATTACCAACAGTCTTACAAACATAAACAGAGATTTATTACATTCAGTTTGGTATGTGAGTCTGCTGACCCGGAGAATATGTTTTATGAAAGTGAATATTTGTTGGATATTTCTGCAAAGTCACAATCCCCAATGAGAATGCTCTGTTCCATTATGTAAATGAGAGTGGGAGAGTTACTCCAGGGACGAGTGAAAGCAGGACACACTGTCACAAAAAGCTTGCACTTACATACAGACAAACCTTCGGTACTGTTGCCATGGCACTATATGAACGCGCTTTACCATTTAGTCGGATTAGGATGAGATCATTTTTGTAATTAAGTCCTATAAATATAACACACATACACAGAACAATAGTAAAATTCAGAAAAATAGATTGCAGTAAAACCTTTTATTTTTTACCACAGATTTTCAACAAAATTCAAATATTAATAGTTTAAAGTCATGACTGAGGCTGATGAGCTATGTGGCAACAACAGACCATAGCACTATTATTAAAAAAATAACAAATACGTCAAGCAAAATACAGCAAAATGCTTGAATAACCATTTGGTATATGATTTTTTTTAGTCATGAGTTACCACATTCTGTACTGTAGCTGAGTAGCTTCCATCATTCTTTTTGAATAAAAGTATATGTATACACAGTATCAGCACGAGTTTGCAGGTGGCTGTCACCGTCAAGCTCCATCGAGTAGTGAATAATAATGCTTGTGCTTCACAGCACGAAGGTCCTGGGTTCAATTTCCACCTGGATGGGTACTGGGTACTCCGGTTTCCCCTACCACTAAAAACATGTCATGGCCCCAGAAATGAGAAACTGAATCTCAGTGGGACTTTCCTGGCTAAGTAAAAGATAACAAGAACAAAAAATCTATAATGTAACAGGTGCAAACAGCATTTTGTGTATAAAAGAGAAACACTAGGTGTTGCACTGACCTATTTTGATAATTAAGTTTAAAGAAGAACTAAGTAACTTGCTTCCCCTGCCTCCGGGTTGGAAGCGTAATACACACTAACAAAATCACGAAGAAGAAGCTGACAGGCTAACGGGCAAAGCTAACTGCGGGGCGCTAACAGAGGGCTAGCTCCATTTAAACAGTATTTACACCCAAGTTTGAGTCAATAAAATGATCTCCATTGTGTCATTGAATTGTGGCACAACGTACAATATCCCTCTCTCCCTTTGTCTTTTCTGTCAGCGTAGTATTTACTTTCACAGGCAATTAATGAGTAAAAAAAAACGCAACATGCTGCGACGCCTGCAGTGGCACTTATGGCCTCTAGGGGCATGAGTTACTTAGTTCTGCTTTAAAGTTGCCCAAACAGTGATATAGTATAAAAAATATGACAACTAAAATTAACTAAATGAAAAAAATGAAAATAAAATTGGTACATAGGGTGGCATAACAACGCTAGCAACAGGTGCGAAACATGTTTCCAACTCGTACCCGTCTCTTACTAACATGATACCCCACTTCAGCTCTCCTCCTCTCCTCCCCTGTACGGCTATCTCCACACCGGTGTCGCCACTCATATTCCATTACATTTGCATTTAAATTGAAAACCGAGTCAGTAATTCCTTAATTCCCTCAATATCCACAATCCCAGATGACCCCTCTCTCCAGTGTCCTCCACTACCACACACATGTACAGGGACAGAACCATCTTATCCTCCACGATAACGGCCACAAAAGGGTGTTCATGCACATGAAGTCATCCCAGAGCCAAAAGAGGACATGCAAAGATCGGCATTACCATCAGGGTGAATACAATGAGAAGGCCACTGCTGTGAGCTCTGCCATTGTTTGGTAATGTCTCCATTATAAGACAGTGGAGGTGGTATGAACTGAAATGACCTGCGAAATATACAGCAGGATCCCAAGAAAAAAAACACATTCAATATCAGATATCAGATACAACATCATTCAAAAATTTAGCACTTAAATCTCGTTCCTGGTATACTATACAGTATTTTTAATGATGCTGCATAGTGAAAAATGAAATTATGAAAAATAGAATATGTGAACTGGAGAGGCGCAGGACTCAATTTTCATCAAGGAGAAGTTTGATTAGTGGCCAACACAGAAGTAAGTGGAAACAGTTAAAATGATAGAAATGAAAGATAAATATATTAATCATGCAAAAATGCTAATGGCTGTCCCTCATTATTAAACATGCATTTTCCAATCAAGATAACTGAACTGATTTTTTTTGCGTAAAGACCCTCTGAAAACATTTGATCTACACCGGTGGTTCTCAAACGGTGTTGGGACTCACCATTCCCCTAGAACAGCAGAAGGCAACTACTATCTCAAGAGCCACAAGAGCACTAGTCGACATGATTTTAGACGAATCAGCTAGACGTGTGTTAAGCTCCCTTCCTCTCTCTCTCTGCCTAGTTTTAATGTTAATGTCAAGGCGGAACCCCCTTTACCGTGCTTCGATGGGACAATAAACGGTGATACACGTTACTAACTAGTGGCTCGTTGTTTTTGCTGGTTAGCGTTCACTTTTAGTTCTCCACATGTAGTTTTGCCCGCGTCATATTCACCCAATATGAGTGAGCTGAAGCCGGGACTGTCTCTCCATCGTCACTGCGCACCACGGCCCATCGTGTGCACAGCTTTTAACTTTTTCTCTCACACGGACTCATTCACATGGAAACAACTACGATCCAACACTCAGCGACCGAAAGCTTGTTACTTCAGACCTTGGATTTGCAATGAAGATGATCCGAACAGTACAAAGGAGTATAGATGAGGCCAGGAGGAGAGTGGAGCTACGAGACAAACGGAGGAGAGAGGACGCGGATCGGCCATGTTTCTGGAGGTGCAGGTAAACACTGAGCTTTGCCTAAAAATTATGTTAAAACTTGGGAAATGAAAATAAGCCACTATATTGCATGTTTAACTCAGAAAAGAAACTTGCTTACATGTAAGCCTAGATTTTTATGACGGATTTGGACATGGACTTAATGTACTTGATGTAAGTGAGGCGTTCCTCTGCTGTTAATATGATGACGTCATCACACCTGATCGACTCCACTTCGACTATTTTTACAAATAAGTCAACCTTGAAACATCATGCTCTAGTCCCTACCATAGTCTTGTATTTACAGACTCTCATTGCTCACTCTTCCCCATTTACATTAACTACTCAATCTCCTCCTCCTCCTTCAGAAAAAAGGACAAAAATGCGGGAAACGCTGCATCAACAAGATTCCACAGTGCTCCACGGCCTGTCAATCAAAGTCCAAAGTCTTTAAAAATAAATATAACAAAAACCAGTGTGGTTAAAAATATTTCACTCTTCTCAGAGTTGTCACGGTAATAAACTGTTGTTTTTGACACGTGTAAAGTCCCCATTGGTTTCCATGTTTCTGGAGTCGCCGATTGTCACTAGGGGGTTATATTGGAGCAATATCAGTACCCCGCCATGAGGACCAAAAAGAAGTGCTGTCCCCCCCTATTGGTCCCTCCCTACCCACCAGTTGAAAACCACAGATCTACATTTGTGTGTAATTACACAGATACTTAACCATTATGATCTGTCTTTCTTTATCTTGAGGTTAAGGTGCTTTATTTGTCATTAGACAACTGTACAATGAAATTGTTCCTCTGCATTGTACCCACCGTCTAATAACGCTGGGGCAACCCGTAAGAAGCAGTGAGCTGCCGCTTGCAGGGCCTGGGGACCCATCTCCGCATGTCAGTCAGGCTGATGGTCAGAATCACCAAGCTGGAGGATTAAACTATTGTGCATGTTTTTGGGTGATGGGACCGGAGCACCCGTAGGAAACGCAACACTGATAGGCCCACACGGTGCAGGAATTGAACTCGGGACCTTGACTCTTGATTTAAATGTGTCTGCCTGGCTGTGTTTGCCTTTGTTTGTGACATCTGACCTTCTCTTGGCCATTCATTTCTTTTGTATCATGACATTATTAACAGCACAGGACCTGAACATACTGTATGTGGCTTTACAAACACACAGATTCATTGCCTGTAGGACAGCATGGTCTCAGTCTTTGACACAGTGAAAATGTATTTATGTCAAAATGAGATCCCAGTACACCACTGACTGTGTGCAATGCTAAATGTCATCAGCAATGCAACTAAAGTAGTCACACAATTTTCTTCAGTGGCTTGTGTGCCTGTAAGCTTTTCCATAGAAATGCTGGGGCTGCCTTAAGTAAAGTGTGTGATCGTATCACTTCTTAATACTGCTGCTGAAAGGTTGACTCTCTGGGGTACTGATCAATGCCCAATCGCTTAATGTTGCTTAGGAGCTTGTATGTGTTTAGCCTGTTTGCACACCGTCAATGAGTGTGTTCTCCGACACCTGAATTAGGGGCTTCCCTAATCAGTTTTCTGGTCTGTCAGGCTGGGACTTGCTTGAGAGTGTTGCCGAGCAGCGGAGGAAATGAAGAATAAGTATGGCTTGACCCATTTTCACAGGATAAAATTCGTTTGATAATAAGATAGGGCCGTGATTTGTGCCGAACATGCACAAGGGGCCGATAGCATATCAGGACATTACAGTATTTACACTGGCTCAGAGTCGCCTCACAACACTTCCTCTTGTGAGTGCTATAGATAAGACCAAGTGCATAGATCTCGCTGGTTTTCTTGTATTACTGACCATGCGTGATTGGCTCAATTAATTCATAGTTAAAAGTAAGGTTTATTGCTTATTGCATTGTGTAAAATGCCACAGAGAATTAATATTACGTTACTCGCTTTCAGAGTACAGAGCAAATTCTAAAATGTAAAGATGAGTGCACAATCTACACACTTGGACCTGGTCCGTAGACTCTGCAATCTCATTGAAGAAATGTGTGATGAGTGTGTGGGATCACCGGCGATGCGAAGGGATCTGCGGGTGTGACGGATGGAGTAAATGCAGGGAAGTTCAGGAACCATGCTACTGATATTTCTTAAGGTACAGCTGCCATATTCAAATTTCAACATTAGAGCAGTTAGTCAAATAAATTGACCAGTGTATCTCACCTCGACAGGTTTGATTGCATTGGTGCACTCCAAGCCTTGCACCTAGAGCCAGTTGGTACGAGCCCTATCCACCTGCGACCCCTAATGCCAAACCGACAGGATGTTCGAATGGAATAAACCAAACATTTGTGAGTCAGAATATCAAAGAGAATACGTAGTTATTCTCAATTGATCGTGAGAAATTATAATCAATTCAGTTTGTCCAATTGTATTACTTCCATTATCATTTGTTATGAATACTGATTATTCCAACATTGCTTTACCTATTCATGTTACAAGAATTCCCACTTCAGCTAAGATTAACGCTGCAATAGTCTCACCACGACACACCTCCAACAAGATCCATAAAGAGATGAACAACTTTCACTTGTTGGATGCAGTGGGATAACATTGTGTTGTGTGTAATCTCAGATGTTTTTTGTTTTTTTTATCTGCCACTTTAGATTTAAGGTTAGGTAGAGGGTTAGAATTAGGGCTGGCAATTGCAAAGGGTACTGATTGGAGAGCTTACAGCCTTAATGCCAGTGTGATACCTCATTTGAAAGCCAAGGCCTTCTAGTTTCCAAACATTATCCTTCACAACATACTGTAATGCCTATATACGTTTGATGTGGAATGTCGCTCTTACCATATCAAATGCTGCAAATTGTAAAGTCTATATCACCGATTGACTGTATTGTTGAAAATGTAATTGTAATAGAAAAATGTAACTCAAAATCAAGTACACACTCGCGGTTGTGTGTACCTGTATGAAAAAGGTATACTTGAACTTTGCATAACTTATGGTAACTTTATGTAATGTGAATTGTTACAGTTGTAATTAGTTGAGTTCCCAATGGAAATCCAAATGTGAATGTACGAGTACAGTAATTACTGAATATAGGGGTACTCCTTTTGAGCTTCCATTACTGTGTAATGATGTGACATCTGTAACTAAATGAAGCTCAAATAAACTAAACTATGTGTAAGATTTGTGTTAATGAAACAGAACTTACATCACATTTTCCGTCCCTAACCATAACCTCAACTCCGGACTTTAAACCTAACGGCAAGTAACAGGTGAAGTGGCAGACATTGTTGCGCCCCTCTGTTCCTCACCTGAAATGTTGCGGTCCATTCTTCCAAACAAACTAATTTGAGTGATTCAACTGCACTAATGTGACTCATCGCGGCACAGTTGTTGAGCCAGCAGGATGTCTGTGATCGGGCCCACTAGAGACAGTGTCCCTTTGCTCTTTTCTCACAGCTTCCTAACTCTCCCCTCCACTGGGGCGTGTCCTGTGTTTTCTAGTGCGCTCCCTCCATCACGGCTCCATCTGTCTTTCAATTCTCTGGTACCTCTTCCTCCAGGGATGAGGTCAGAGTTCAACGTGTTGTTTGATTTCAAAATGTGCCACTTTTTTGGTTGTTGGCTAGGGAGGTTTTCAAAGGAGAAATAGAGTGGGGGAGAGTGGTGTCCTGGGCACTACGCTTTGAAACACAAACGTGTGTTTAAGTGTATGCTACATATGAGATACAGCCATAATGTAGATTGTACTATTGTATGTGGAAAGTATACCATACCATACCATACCAACTTTATTTATAAAGCACTTTAAAAACTGTACAGTTGGCCAAAGTGCCGCACACAGAAACAGATACATATATTTACAGTAAAAAATATGAGGTAAGAAATACAACAACAGCAGCAATCTCAATTTGCATTAAACGCCAGAGAAAAAAGGTGAGTTTTTAGGAGAGATTTAAAAACAGGAAGGGACTGGGCCTGTCTAATCTCTAATGGCAGCTGGTTCCACAGCCGTGGGCCAGCAACAGAGAAGGCCCGATCTCCCCGAAGTTTGCGCTTGGTTTTTGGGACAACCAGTTGCAGCTGATCCGCTGACCTGAGAGCACGAGAGGGAGCGTAAGGCTGAATCAGGTCAGACAGATAGGAGGGGGCGAGGCCATTCAGACTTTTAAAAGTAAAGAGAAGAATTTTGAAATCAACTCTAAATCTGACTGGGAGCCAATGGAGAGAAGCTAAAACCGGTGAGATATGGTCATGTTTCCGTGTCCCTGTTAAAAGCCGAGCTGCAGCGTTCTGAACGAGCTGCAGTCGAGAGAGCGCCCTCTGGCTCACGCCAGCATAAAGGCCGTTACAATAATCCAACCTGGTCGTTACAAAGGCATGTATTACAGTCTCAAAATGCTGCCTTGATAAAATGGACTTCAATTTCGCCAGTTTTCTCAAGTGGAAAAAACTGGACTTAACGACTGCGTTTATTTGTTTCTCAAATTTGAGTTCGGGATCCACTCTTACGCCCAAATTGGAAACAACCGGCTTGACGAAATCAGACAAAAAGCCAAGGTCAGGAGGGGTGCAATTAGGGCCACTAGGGTCAAAAACCATGACTTCAGTTTTGTCAGTTTCAGTATAAACAATAATAATAATAATTCTATTCTGTATACTTTATACTATTTGCAAAGGAAATGTATTTGTAGAATATATACATACAAAATGAATAACTATCTAGGCAAGGCAAGGCAAGTTTATTTGTAGAGCACAATTCTCAATTACAGTAAGAGGCATGAGTGTAGATAAAATAAAATACTTTCAGTTATATGCATTTTTAAGTCTTGTTTTGACTCGCTCTGTCTTGAGCACTATTTTTTAAGTCTTGTTTTGACTCGCTCTGTCATGAGCACTATTTCGCTCTGTCTTGAGTACTATTTTTTCTTGCTCGTTCACACAGTTACCTAACTTCTGTTTTGTCGCTCCTTCTCCTCCGGACATCAACATAAAATTAATTAATTACAGTAAAAGGCAAGAGTGTGGATAAAATACATTCAGTCATATGCAATAAGAACTGTTTTCAGCCTGGATTTGAACATTGTCAGAGTTGAGGCCTGTCTCACATCCTCGTGAAGACTGTTCCAGATTTTAGCTGCATGAAACTGAAACGCAGCCGTGTTTATTATTGACTCTGGGAACCACCAGGAGACCCCTTCCTGAGGTTCTCAGGGCCCGAGATGGTTCATACGGCTCTAACATGTCAGAGATGTACTTTGGTGCTAAACCATGAAAAGACTTGTACACAAGCAGAGCTGTTTTAAAGTCTATTCTCTCTAGGTCTGGTTTTGACACTATTCCTCTGATTTTAGCAATGTTTTTCAGATGGTAAAAAGCTGCTGATGTTATTGCTTTGATGTGGCTGTTTAAGTTCAGGTCTGAGTCCATGATTACTCCTAGATTTCTAACCTGAGAGAGAGACTCAAGGTGACTGATAACACTTTCTCTTTGTGTCTGTGGGCCAAAAACAATTATCTCAGTTTTCTACATCTACATTCTTCATCTACAGTATGCTAATTATTTATTTATTTGATCAGGACAACGCACATGAATAATCATATACAACTGTACACAAATTGTAAATGTGCCACATTCTAGCAAGACTGCAAATTTACATCTGTAACTATAACATTAATAAAGTGAAGCGGGCGTGTAAGTTGTCATATGCACAGCTAAATATAACCCTTTTTAGCCTGGTTTTGAACATTGTCGGTGTAGAGGCCTGTCTCACATCTTGAGGAAGACTGTTTCAGATTTTAGCAGCATAAAACTGAAACAAATGGTAAATGGACTCAACTTATATAACATGTTCTACCTTTCTCAGGCCCAAAGCGCTTTACAGTAAGGAACCAGTCACCCATTCCCTCTCTCATTCATACACCAGTGTACACAGACACTGGAGTCAAGGAGGGTGAAGTGTCTTGTCCAAGGACACAACGACAGTGTGCACCTTCAGGAGCTGGGAATCGAACCCGCAACCTTCCGATCACAAGATGACCCGCTCTACCAAATGTGCAACCGTCGCCCCAAACAGCATTTACAATGTTTAGTCCTGACTCTGAGAACAACTCCCTGAAGAGATCAGTTCATATGATAGAGAAAGTCTACTCTAAGTCAACAGTATAAATATACATCAGTGTTCAACAGCCTTTTGCATCTTAAGTGCTCATCCCCGAGTGTATTTACTGTGTATGTCAGTACAGCTGCACTGGGGATAAATTATTAACCAGGACTAAATTAAGTCTAAATGACTTAATTTAGACTTAAATTAAGTCATTATGTTGGAGGTTCGCAGCAAAAGCCTACCCCCTTGCAGATGCCTGATAAACTCTCGTTGAATGGTTCAAACTCTGCTGAAAACAGACATCTCCAGAGCCTCTCTTTCACCAGGTGAGCGTTGGATAAGAAGAGTAAATAAGGTTGAGTGGTAAGTGATAAATAAACCCAGGGGTGTATTTAGCTGACACACGCGCTCCTCTCTGCACCTCCGAACATAACAGCACTGTGATGCCCATTCATTTTCCCAGTGTGAGATTCTGCAGAAGCTCTTAAGAAATGTTTGCTACTGTAGCTGGCTATCACTCTCCTGACTCACATAGCAACCTCACAGGCCAGAACATTCAGGATCCTGACTGCACGCTCAGAACAATAAAACCGTTATTGGTTTTACATAGAGGTCGGTGTATTCATTCTTTATTTATTATGGGGATTTATCTGCAGCTATGGTCAGCATGAGCTGTAGCCATAACATCCAATATAATGTACTAAATGATTGATACTGCACTGATGCGGTAATTTGTCATAATCTCACAAGACTTTTTACAGCGTAAGACCAGTCACAAATGAATCTTTGGCTTTCAATCACTGTGAGATGTGCTTCAGATTTCCTGCGTTATCTGTATCACTGATTTATCTTTTAATTATGGGTGTATTTTGTTGTATCAAGCCCACTTCGCATCTTGTTATAACTATTTGACTCATTCTTAATTTGCTTTGAGAGAAGAAAGTCCAACTCTATTGAGGGGCCACTGTCTCATGGAGTCAATAAAAACCAATAAGCATCAAGCATCCCTTAAACTAAAAGATCAACAAACCAAATTTGTCAATGTTGGAAAAACACATACCATAAAGACAAGTGACGCATCTTGAAGCATTATGCACAAATTGGAGCTGGGAATTCCAACGGCTGACCTCTGGATCTGTGTACAAATGCTGTAACCAGTGGGGTCACACAACTATTTTGGTTGCTTGGACAAAATTCCACTAACAAATCTGTAAAATGGTCCAACACAAACATAAAGACAAAATTGACATCCACACTGGCTGCAATCACTGTTTGCTTGAGTGCCCTGCTCCCGTTCTGATGTATGCCTTGTCTTCTTAGCACTGAGTGTGAATGGGGATAATAAGTCTGATGTGCTAGAGAATGAGAGGGAGGCTGGGAGGAGGGGCGGGTGGGGTGGGGGGGTAGAATAGCAGGACGGAAGCGCCTCTCTCGGAATGCACAATGGAGGAAAGCAATGAGATGGGAATGTCAATATGGCCAGGGAACGACGCTCTGAATACCAAAAGACTCCCGCCAAGTCAAGTCGCACTCCACAGACGAGCTCAGGTGAGGAGACCGTGCGGGTACTGTTCAAATGACTAGCAAGGTCAAGCCACAATTTTCAAGTCATCAAAAAAAAAAAAAGAGGAAGGATCAGAAGTGATATGACGACGAAGCATGTGAGTGACTGAGCAGAGAGGGAGGACAGATGGTGACTCATACTCCACTCTAGAGTGCCAGAACTACATTTCCCATGAGGCCACTCGAGATGCTGGTTGTCACCAGCAATGTTCCAACTCTTTCTCAATTATTGGAGTGTGGCCTCGCGAAGAAAGGTCAGAAGTCACAGCAGGAGATGGTGAGTGACCGGATGCCATACGTGTCACACAGGATGAGTACAAAAACATGAGAATTATTGAGTAATTATTGAGAATTGAGTAATTTTACAACAGTGTTTATTGTACCGTGTGTTGGTTTTGAATGTTTTTTATTAACTTCAATCAATCAATTCAACCAACTTAAAATACATTTCTCCTCTTAAGCTACTACAATTGTAAGATACAGCAACACAAATGATAGATGATAGTGATCTATTTTGAGGATTAAAATACTGTATATATTTGTTAACATTTCCTGCTTTACTTAGCTACAGCTCAAGCACTGCCTTTAAATGTTTAAATGCCGCTTCTACTCAGGTCTGGTTGAGCAGAGAGAGCAAGAACGACCTAGTTGGAGGATTAGCCTATTGTGCATATTTTGGGCTGATTGGGGAGACTGGAGCACCTTGAAACCCATCCAGACAGGAAAGGAGGAAGGAGGAGGAACTCCATACAAAAAGTCCCACGCAGTCCAGAAATCAAACACAGGTCTGGATTTTTATTATTTCTGTATTTGTTTGTTTATTTGGTCGGGACAGTGCATGTTAATGAACATACACGGATACTTGCATGTAAACACGGCACGTCAGATTGTAGCATGAGGCTTATTTCCATCCGTTGTCCCACACTCACACTCTCAAACACACACTCTTTCATCCTGGCCTATTGTACATGTTTTTAGTGGTAGGGGAAACTGGAGTACAACACAGACACGGGGAGGGCATACAAACTCCATACATAGAAAGGCCCTGTCCAGGTGGGAATTGAACCCGGGTCTTTTTGCTTTGAGGTAAGATAACAATGAACAAGCTTTGTGTCACCTTGAAGAAGAAAGACAGACACAAGAAACACATGACATACCTGTACGGTTTAAGAAATATCAAGGCAACATTTAACCCCTCGTCCTTAACGTCCTTTTATCCCTCAGTATAAATCATTGACTTGGTTGTGTTAACTGATGAACCAGTCCTGACGTGTTGGACAATAGAAAGAGCGCAGGAGGCTAAAAGGTTTTTCCAGTGACCTTGTAACGCCCTGCGGCTATTGCTCTCACATCTTTTACATTTCCCTTAAGGCTAGGGCAGGATTGATGCAGCAGCATGTGTGTGTGTGTGTGTGTGTGTGTGCGTGCGTGCGCATGTGTGAGTGTGCATTGTGTCAAATATACCGGGGCAGACACATCTCGGGGCTGTCAAAGCTCTGGTTGAATAATATGAGAGCCTGAAAAAGACATGGCATTGACAGCCCCTAACTCAGTCGAAGGGATATCCTCAATCGGCTGAATGCATGAGGAGCTATTTTCGGTTGGGGTATACCCATCGCCGTTATTGGTGATGATTTCGATTCATTTTTTTCACAATTCAGCCCGTTTCCACACGATTAAGCCATAATGTCCGAAGGGGAAGAGCAAGCATTCGCAAATGACCCGCCGTGATCAAAGTGGTTACTATGACAACAGCAAGACCCAGTTCCATCAATACCACAAAAAAGTGATGACACGTGAAAGAAGCAATTTTCCATCGCTTTAGTTACTTACAGTGTAAGTTGAAAAGGTACTTTTAAAAAACAAATCAGTATGGTCTTTAAAATGCAGCTCGACCAGTGGGACAAACAATATAAAAGCCTGAGGAGTTTCTTAAAGCAATACTAAGTAACTTGTTTACCTTAATAAATCCTTTCCATAGTCCTTCTGGGGGGGTGTTAATGGGTTGTAAAAGGTTCATATTGTCTTCTTAGGTTAAGCCTATTACAGTTTTGTTCTTTTAGTAAGACAGAAGGTTTAATTTACCTGCTTTACTAGTTTCGATCACTTCCTGTGATCTTCCTCAGAAGCGTCACCTGGTGGTGGAGGTGACGTGGAGGTTTTCTTCTTCACCACCAGGTGACGCTTCTGAGGAAGATCACAGGAAGTGATCGAAACTAGCAAAGCAGGTAAATTAAACCTTCTGTCTTACTAAAAGAACAAAAATGTAATAGGGTTAATGGGATTATTGGGGGTGTCTGGCCAGAAAACCACAATTGCAACTTGACTGCCACCGGGTCGGAGTCACCAATACACACTAATGGAATCACGAAGAAGAAGCTAGCAGGCTAGCGGCCAACGCTAACAGTGGGCTAGCACCACTTAAACAGTATTTACATCCAAGTTTGAGTGAAAAAAAAAAGATCTCCATTGTGTAATTGGATGTACAATATCCCTCTCTCCCTTTGTCTTTTCTGTCAGCGTAGTATTCACTCTCATGGACAATTAATAAGTTAAAAAAACGCAACATGCTGTGGCCAAGGGATCTTCATCTTTCTTAAAGGTACGGTAAGTAAGATTTTTCTAAATATTTAATAAACACAACCTTTTTGTGTCCACAGAAATGATATTAGCATCACTAATCACTTACTGGTTTTGTTATGCTAATGTATTTACAATTACAAAATATTTTTCATGTTGTAAAAGTTGTTTTTCTGTTGTTTCTCGAGTTAATTATCCAATCAGAAAGCAGAGCAAGGCCTACTTATGGCTGCCAGATCCTTTGGCTAAAACCAGTGTGAAAATAAAGAAGAAGAAGAACTTTATTTATATAGTGCCTCTCACAGACATAGTCACAAAGCACTTTACATGAGGCAATTGTACATTCACCCCATACTAGGTGGTGGTCTGTTTCCCCTGGGGGAGACTGACAGAAACGCTGTCGCAACTGCACACATCTGCACACATCTGCACACATCTGCATCAACGGTCCCTCTAACAACCACCATGCATTCACACACATCATTCATCCTAGCCTATTGTACATGTTTTAAATGGTAGGGGAAACCGGAGCACCAAGAGGAAACCTACGCAGACACGGACCTTCTAGCTGTGAAACGCTGCGCTACCATGAAAACCATCAAACATCAAAGAACTCTCTAAAACTTCCACAATCCCCGCGCCTGATCCCAATCAGAGCCTAATCCATGTTTAGTCAAACGTGTGCATGTGCTCCCAGTGACCCCTGTTCAGCTGGAGTTGAACTGTCTTTTTTTTTTTACTACTAGAGCGCATCCAACAAACGTTTCTACAGTTTCATATAAAGGTGGAAGATCGGACAGAATTCTACTGTAGATTTGCTTTTTATGTGAAAATGCAGATGTTTTGACCTATTTTATGGTTTATATCTCTGAAGCTCTCCACACATGACACAAAAACTGGCATAGCCTTTCAAGTCTACTCTTTCAGCAAAAGTAAACTGAGGTGATTTGAGTTTTTTTTTCAATAAAGTTGACCTTATACAGTCACAAAGAAGCAAACGTAAATATGACTTCAAATTTGGCCATGAGTTTGGCTACTTTTATAGCTGTACGAACTGCGGCACAATCCTACACCAATATCATTTAAAATGCATGTCTTAATCCTAGACATCCGATCTCTACAAAAATAACCTATAGACAGTCTAGTAACAAATACAATTAATTAACACTTCCAAAGACATTTCCCCTGTCATCATGTGATTTAGAATAGGAGTTGAAAATAGAGATTTTGGCTATCCAGACAATAACAGCAGTGTGTGTTTGTCAGATCTGCCAAGGCAAATACAACAGATCTCCGGTGAGCAAATAAAATAGCACAAAGAATGGCAGATTGTCCAACATCTTCCAAGTTCTCAACTGCTCAAGAAAATAAAAGTTTCTGCCTGTTTGATCTTAAAACAAATATTATGAGCTTTTCAAAACAGCAATGATTCTTACTTATGCTTATGGGCTTTGTTGACAGTGTGCTATGGAGAGCCGGTAGCTTTCACATCAGCTGGTGACTAATGCTGTGTGGTGTGAACCTGCCTGAATTAAAAGTATTCTTCTAACAGTATCTTCAGACTTACACTATATTCCCATAAACTACAAATGGATGATAAAAAAGAATGGAATATTAGTCCTTGATTTGCTGTACTTAGTGCCTTGAAGCGTAAAGCCAAACAATGCTGGCCCTTTACCAACACTCACATACTTCAAATGCACGTTCATGCGAAGTGTGTAGTGAGTAGTGTCCATTCTCAAGTCTGTTTCTTCAATGTAGCACCTAACACCTGTGTTAAATGGAAAGTGATGCATTAACAGTTAAACACATTTTTTATTAAATATGTGAAATGTTCAGGTATTACAGATACCTGAGCAGATAACAGAACACATCTGCATGTGGCCAGTTGATGGTAACTTTCTAATTATATAAGTTAAGCAAGTACACAGCTAAAAGACATTTGTTTTTATGCTGTTGAATTATTTTACCCAAGTGTCCCAATTCTACCCCAGCGCCCCTGGGCACTACTGCCCTTAGAGCACTTTCAGAAAATGGGTATTGGGACAGGGCCTACATTTCCTTACGAGACTCTAACAATATATTGTACTGAAAGTAACAGATAAGAAAAACATATACAGGATTTTATAGTTTAGCAAAATAAGGCTTGTTGTTGATTTGATTGGGTAGTAGGATAAACAATGAAAACAGACAAAAAATATTTTCAAAATATGAAAAAATGTGTAATGTAATAATGTGCATCTAATGCATATTTGTGCAACCGTTCTGCATAATTTGGCAGTTAATGAATAGACAAACAGCATCAAAAGCTTAGGACTAATATGAAGTGCTGGCTCACAATCAGTCACAGAAGTAGTGAGAAATCTAAACAAACCACTGCTCACTGAGGCCTGAATATTTGACTAGTGAACAAGAGGATATCATTATTATATATAAAGTCATCAATACATAGTTTTCCTCAACATCCCCTGAAGGACAGTAACCCTGGCAACACACTGTAACCAACAGCCACATAACTGATAGATATGTTTTTAGCTGCTGTGTGGAATGTACCTTTGTTTTTGTTTTTCTCAAAGTAAAAAGGTGACAGTCACCAAATGATAATAGTCATCTTTTCTTTTTTTTTGAGAATATATCAAAACAAAGCCCACACTTCCAAGCAAGTGTTACCACGCGCTTGCTCGTTTTTACCATTTTAATTGAGCAAAATGACATACATTTTGCATTAGAAGACTTCGCTGTGTGTTGGGTACGGAAAATATTGGCAGTCATTGCTTAGTTACTGATTACTCACTGGACAGAATCTGGTCCTATGGGAGAGAGGAGTACAGTGTACGCAACACATCACTCGTCACCGATGGATGAGGAGGGGACATTCATGAAGATGTGATCAACTCAACTCAACGTGATACACTGTCAAAACATGCACAAACAACCGACTAAAATCAAAAACTATCTCTGACAAATCGTGTTCATTCAAAGTCAGTGAAAAACGGAACGTATTTCTCAAAGAATAAAAACAATCAGCAACCCATCTATGTCCAGCTCTTCTATTCAACATTACAGCATTGGTGTTTAAAGTGTATGTGAAACTTAATCATTCATGCCCCTTCGTTTTGATACATTTGTTTTTGCCTTAAACTGTACAGGTATCGTCATATAATTAGAATATCATGAAAAAATGCATTTACTTCTGTCATTCAACTTAAGGGACTATACGGAGCTTAAAAATGTTAACCCCCCCACCTAGTGTTCCAACAATATCCTAAAGTGTAGAATGAGCCCAGACCTGTTCACCACAACTGCCTCTAAAATCCTGCACTGTCACTCAAAAATGTGTCACTTCGGGTCCGAATTGCTGTCATGCACAAGCTTAATATAGAAGGTGCAGTTACACGTATGACCTGATGTGGCAGTAGTGAGTACAAAATGGCAAACTTGCATCTAGTACCTTTAAACTGTGAAACTAATATATGACAGACTCATTACTTGCAAAGTGAGATATGTAGCCTTTATTTGTCATCATTTTGATTATTATGGCTCACAGCTGGTAAAAACCTCAAAGTAAAAATCTCAGAAAATTAGAATATTTTAAAAATGGACTGTAAGCCATAATCATCGAAATGATAACAAACAAAGGCTTGACATATTTCACTTTGCATGTCATGAGTCTACATCATATACTAGTTTCACATTTTAAGTTGAATAACAGAAGTAAACGCACTTTTTCATGATATTCTAATTATATGACGAGAACCTGTATGCGCCATATGGACTGAAAGGGTCTGGTGCTGTCACCGGGCTAAAAAGCTCCACTTAACATCACTTAAAGTCAGGGCAAAAATGATGGGGACATTTGATTTATTCTTGTCACACTTAGACTGGCGGATAATGCAGACTATTTTAACAAGCCCTTTCTCAGATGTTCTAAGTGCCATTAACCATCACAGGGGAAAGAATGTGCATCCTGCTGCTGCTGAAGTGAAGGTGCACTGCCACCATGAAAATTTGATTTGGCGGAAAATTATGGTAGTCTTGATGCTATTAGGACTTCCTCCCTAATAGGCAGAACTAACCACGCAGACCAGACCTTTCACCTTCATCTCTATTTCCTTCCTCTGATCACTTTTAGCAAATAAAGCTGAACTGGAACACAAATTGAAAGATGCTCTTTCCCTGCTGTCCCACTATCACATTTTGAACCCATAAAATGTATCATTATCCTTGATTATCAGCCTTGTTTACAGAAAATAAAGACTTTCTGTGAGTCTTTTCCTACTAAACCAAAGTGAGAGTTTTGGCAAAATATAACAAAATATAGCAAAGCTTACCAAATATGGCTTGAGGCTGTGGTTGTGTATTACGATAACGAATGCTAAAATGTTCAAGCGTATCATGCTAATCTTAGAAGATCTAACGACACTGTGACGGAGGAACCCTCAAGTGCACACAGGTGCTTCCAGCTCTAACTGATTGAATTTACGGCGCTGTGAGCCTGCTGAGCGCAGCCCAAAGAGCAGCCGTGGCGTGTGTTTAGAGGTCCCCCGGGACTATTAAATCAAAGCAGAGTGGATCAGGAAGTCATCGCCATAGCGACGGCCGGAGGAAGGACCCTGATTTACAGTGTCCTCATCAGAGCGGCTACAGTGCTGCCCAGAATCATGATCCATCATGCCCTGCACATGCACATATGAGGCCAGTAATGCATGCTCATTTTGGGCTGATGGGACGAAGGCAGGGGGCATAAACTGTTCTCCATGGCTTCCCCTCACTGCCCAATCAATGTGTTTGAGCGCAAGATTTTACAACCCATTTCCTTTTCTAGTTTACGATTATTATTCTTTATGGTTCCTACACAACTTCAGAAAAAAATCTTCAATAGTGCTTTAGAGGTGATACTTACAGTCTGTGTGAAAGTGTAGGGCGCCCAGGGGAAAGGAGGTAAGAGAAAACAGCTGGTAAAACACTACATAGAAAGCTACAGTCCAGAACAATGTGTGCTTTTTGGATATTGCACACCACTGTTACTTTAACAACACTTAAGTATCAATGATCCATTCAGCTCAGGGCTGATGATCAAAACTCCAATCACAAGGTCGCCATACTGTCCCCAAACTGCAGTCACAAAGCCATACAAAACCAGATCTACTTAAAGGGAGATATTTTTTTTGGTCATTTCTATAATTTGTTGAACATAATAATGCGCAGCAGCACAACTCAAAATAGCCTCCTTAGCAAAGTATTTTCCGTCCAGCTCCAGCCCCGAGACGCTGTGCTCTGGTAATTGGAAATAATGATGGTCGGGTCAGGAAATTGGCCTCAGGTGTTTCAAAGGGTAGAGACAAAATTATTGTGACTGAGTTTAAGGACTTTAGCATTCGAATCGGTGGGCAAAACATTAATTTAAACGGGACAATTTTGTGACAATTTTGGCTTTTGAATCATGGATGCTCCCTCTACCATAGTTCCCAAAGCACTTGGGGACTAACATCATTAAACCATTAACTGTTTGGTGCTTTAAAATCATTATGAACGCTAATTACATTTTCCAGAAGCGGGTCCAGAGTTGTTGGTTGAGTGATTTTGGGGGTCGCAGCCTAAAGGTTTGGGAAGCCCTCCTTAAACTCACCTGTACCTGCAAGCAATAGGCATTCTTTAACTATTTACATTAGACAAAATAACTAAGTGTGTCCAACTGTGCAAACAATAGTTGAACTTCTACACACAACACAATCACATACAGCTTCATATAGTCATTGTAGCACCAAGAATCAAACACAGGAGTACACCCTGCAGGTGGGTGTCCTCGCGGGCTGCTTCAACAGGACAGGAGGTGCTCAGTGGGAGGTGAGAAATAACTGGTGCAATGCAGGTGAGTGGAGACGAGAAATGGCGGGACGGCAGAGAGAGAGGTGGAGGTGGAGAGGGGGGGGGCGGGCCTCTGCAGTATTGTGCTGTGGGATGGCATCAATCCTGGGCCTACTTAGCTGCCATGGCTGCCCTAAGACTCCAATGGGACGTCCAGCATAGCGGAACCAGAGGGACGAGTGCACGCCCCACGGCATTAACTACACTGTGCAATAACATTACTCACTCTTCAGACTGACCCAGCCTCGTCATCAGCATTATTCAATTTTATGCAGCCCTGTTTTGAAAGTGTGTCATCAAGTGTAATACAACGACAGGCCAATTCTTTTTTTCCATCATTGTATTTGGAGTCTCACAACAACCGCTGCCAATTACTTCAGATTACAGATAACGGTAGTAGATGCATATACATGTTAAGATTGAGCACAACATCGCTCTGTAAGCCAAAAAAACAAGAAAAACTGTATTGTCAGGTCAGGTCCGCCTCCTTTAACACCGTTTGTCTGAAACTGTCATTATAATTCATTGATTTAATTTTTTTTTTTTTTTAAACAAATAGTGTCTTTGATCTAAGGCTATGTGTCACATGTTGAGCAGCTGAACCCATGGTGATGTGTTAAGACGGGCTCATTATCCATTTATGTGTCTCTCTCACTGCGAGCGGGTCCCTGTCCCCCAGCGTTGTTTGGTTCCCTCCCATTAGCATGTTGACAGACAGAGGCTGCTCCATGCTGGGGAGACGGAGAGAGCAACACCCGATTTGTGAAACACTGACTGCGTGAAGAGGGTGAAGAGTCTTTACTGCGGCAGTCACACACCGTATGCATTTTTGTAGAACAGTATTTGTCAAATGCAACAGGCTTATTGTTGTTTTGTTGCTGCCGAACAGATTTTGTAAAATATTTGTGTTTTATCTGTTTAATATTTGCAGTTAAAAACATGAATTTATAGCCACAAATCCAGGCAAAGAGGGTGACAAGTTTAAAACATATTAGATTCAAGTATTATATTCAATGCATTTTTCCCATCCTTTAATGTCGCTGGGGCAGCCCGTTAGGAGCGGTGGGCAGCCACAGTGCAGCCCATGGGAACCCATCTCCAGACGCTGAACTTGTTTTGGTGAGGAGTGTCTAGCTGGAGGATTTAACCTATTGTGTATGATTGACCCCTGTGGAGTCCCCCAGGGGTCAATCTTGGGACCCCTCTTATTCAACTTGTACATGCTTCCATTGGGTCAGCTAATAAACAGCAACAATGTGTTGTACCACAACTATGCAGATGACACTCAAATCTACGTGTCACTGACGGCTGGTGAACATGGGCCTGTAGATATTCTCTGTCACTGCATCCAACAGATCAGTTTGTGGATGCAAAACAACTTTCTCCAGCTAAATGCAGACAAAACTGAGATCATTGTTTTTGGCCCACAGGCACAAAGACAAAGTGTTATCAGACACCTTATTCATGTGCGTTGTCCTGATCAAATAAATAATTAGCATACTGTAGATGAAGAATGTAGATGTAGAAAACTGAGATAATTGTTTTTGGCCCACAGACACAAAGACAAAGTGTTGTCAGTCACCTTGAGTCTCTCTCTCTAAAACCAAAAAATCAGGTTAGAAATCTAGGAGTAATCATGGACTCAGACCTGAACTTAAACAGCCACATCAAAGCAATGACATCAGCAGCTTTTTACCATCTGAAAAACATTGCTAAGATCAGAGGAATAGTGTCAAAACCAGACCTAGAGAGACTTATCCAGGCATTTGTCTCCAGCAGGTTAGACTATTGTAACGGCCTGCTCACTGGCCTCTCTAAACGAGCTATCAGACAGCTGCAGTACATCCAGAACGCTGCTGCTCGAGTCCTGACAAGAACCAGGAAATACGACCATATTAGTCCAGTGCTCCGGTCTCTGCACTGGCTTCCTGTCACTCAGAGAATAGACTTTAAAACAGCTCTGCTTGTGTACAAGTCTTTTCATGGTTTAGCACCAAAGTACATCTCTGACATGTTACAGCCGTATGAACCATCTCGGGCCCTGAGAACTTCAGGAAGGGGTCTCCTGGTGGTTCCCAGAGTCAATAATAAACACGGTGAGGCTGCGTTTCAGTTTCATGCAGCTAAAATCTGGAACAGTCTTCATGAGGATGTGAGACAGGCCTCAACTCTGACAATGTTCAAATCCAGGCTGAAAACAGTTCTTTTTGCCCATGCATATGACTGAAAGTATTTTATCTGCACTCTTGCCTTTTACTGTAATTGATTACTTTTATGTTGATGTTTTTCTTGATTCTATTTGCTTTCTTGTATTTATGCAACTGTGAAGCACTTTGAATTGCCTTGTGTATGAATTGTGCTCTACAAATAAACTTGCCTTGCCTTGCCTTGCCTTGCCTTGCCAAGGGCAGATGGGGAAAATGTAAGCACCCATGAGACCCAGACCCGTGGAGAATACATTCTCCATGTTCTCACTGCCGTACCAGGGATTGAGTCTGGTGACTACATTTCCAGAGCGTAACAGGGGGTGGAGTAAACCAATCAGTGAAGGGCGGGCGTCTGCCGTTAATGTGGTGTTATTAGCGGTGCTGTGTTAATATTCGCACTGGATTATGAATCACAAAATTCACCTACTGTCGAAGTGTTTTTGTTAATTTACCGCCTATTGGGAAAAAGCTCTCTCTCCACGCCATCCGTAGATTGTTATTGACTGGACTTCCACATCCCATGTGTGATGCTAAATAAACACATCTGATTCTCCGTTTGAGTTTTCTACCTTCGCTAATAAAGGCACAGGTCTCAGACTGCTTTCCCACTGTATAAGAACAGCCACAGTACCTTTCTTTCTACCAAACTATTAAATCCATGCATATCAAAAATGAAGTGGCTTTTGAAGTCTGAACATTGGTAGACATTATTAAGAAGTACCTTTGAAAATACTCCGTTGGGAGCAACACATTAATTATGATGCTAGAATTCATCATCTGTCTGATTTAAGGCAGAAATAGTCAACATTTCAAACATTTGAATGAACAGCAGCTCCAAAACTAAAAATAAAAACAACATTTCATGGCGGTCCAGACATTTTAAATAGTCAAAGTCCTAAAAAAGGGAAGACCTGCTCCAGAAATGTAACATATATATCAGGGGCGAAAATGTCCTCACCCAACTCTCGTCATGCATTGTGGTCGACAGTGACCTGTCTACAGTGACCATTGATACGCACTACTTTTGCGAGATGCTTTGTGGAAAAGTTTGAGTGCATATTTATACATAAACCTTCTCTGTGGCATTCGGGCACCACTACAAAATGACATGACCATGACAAAAGTCAGCTTACTCAAACATGTGAATTACACGTACCACATCTCACTGTGAGTTCAAAGTCAGCCAGAATGTCATTTTACAGCATATTTAAAAGAGCCTGACCGATACATCAGCCGGCTGATATGAAGGTATTTTCAATATCAGCCGATAAAAAGGCTGATATCTCCGAAACCGATAAAAAAAAGGCTGATATCTCCGGCATCGAAAGTGATAGAGAATTTTCCGGAGCGGAAAAACATCACAGTGAAAATCGGTCACAAGTTTGTACACCTATTTTCTATATTTGTTGTAGACTTTTTTTTTTAAATATGGCCAAAAATATCGTCATCGGCCGATGATTGAAACCTTTACTATAACAATAAATGTTTAACAATAGGCTATTTGAAAGAAGAAGAAAAAATGCAACCAATTAAATTACTTAAACGATCGGCCATGCCAACCCCTCTATATCGGTATCAGACCCCAAAAAGGGTTAATATTCGGTTGGGCCCTAAAATTGACCCTTTCCAGTGGAAAAAAGTGCACAATTTATGGCCATGGGTGTCAATATGCGACGCTAAAGTGCTCAGACATGCATGACTTCCTCTCCTCATACACCACAGTCACTCTACTATTGCTCTACCTCACCTCTGTATTAGAGGCTCACTCAAAATCACACCTTCAGTTCAACGCACTGCCACTCTGTGTCTCCCACACAGCACAAAACTCAAGCTTCCCCCCCCCCCCCCTTTTCTCTTCAAATCCTCACGCATCATTACCTCCAACAATGCCCCATAAACATTGCAGAAAAATGTCTATTAAATGGCAACATAAACGCCTTTGGACATGTTTGAATAGCAAAATGGTGGGAGACATGACACCTGTAACATTTGATGGATCTGATAGTACAGACGTTTTGGCATTTACAGCTTCTTTTACATCTGCTTTGCGTAATGGCGCGGTAATTGCTTTGTTTCGACTTGACAGGACATTTAGGGCTGCGAGGCAGTGTTTGGCGTGCGGTGAGGAGGGGAGCCGGGGAACAGAGGTGCGTGCTGAGGATGAAGGATGGATCACTGCCTCACAAAGTTACAGCACTGAGTGGACTTCTGACGGGGCTTTAATGAATGACCGTCATTAGCCCAGCAGGCCTTTGTCACTGTTCACTGTCTGCTACTGTATGTGTGTCAGACTTCACTGTTTTCAAAGGCAATGTAAAGCATGACGTCAACCGAGGCCAAAGCAATGAAATAATTGGAGTAGCTACCACATGAATGTACAGTAAAACATACATCGATTCAACTTTTTTTGTTTTGTTTGGAGTTTAAGTATCTGCCACCCAATAGTAGTAACTTGTTTACCTTATTTTCTCCATTGTGAGATCAATAAAGGCTTATCTTATCTTAACTTATCTAATCTTATCTTAATAAATCCTTTCCGTAGTCCCTCTGGGGGTAATACAAGTGTTAATGGGATGATTGGGGGTCTTTCATCTCCCCCTGGTGTCTCTGGCCAGACACACTAATAGAATCACGAAGAAGCTAACAGGCTAACGAGCAAAGCTAGGCTAGCGCCACTTAAACAGTGTTTACAGCCAAGTTTGTGTGAAAAAAATGATCTCCATTGTGTCATTGGATGTACAATGTCCCTCTCTCCCTTTGTCTTTTCTGTCAGCGTAGTATTTACTCTCACGGACAATTAATGAGTAAAAGAAACGCAACATGATACGACACCTGCAGTGGCGTTTATGGCCTCTCGGGGCATGAATGACTTAGTTCTGCTTCAAGTTGCTGAAAGTGGTATCGGTTTTGCTATCAGATATTTGTAATTGATGTCCATTGCAGTATTAATCTGGATCTGCATTTATATCCGATCCGTGCCTATAGTTTCTATGTTTTTATGCTACTCAACAACTGTAAATGATCATGCCGTTTTATTCTGTCAATTGATTTAAAGATTAACAAACTAATGTACAGGTTGGGCCCTAGTGGTCAAATTCTGAATCTCTAAATGGCGTTTGCGTCCCCCATCATACGTATTTTATTATTAAAAGTTAAAAAGCAAGACAGACATAGTAAACAAACACAAGTCCAGTCAAGCTATTGTCTATCTTTTTTTATTTAAAGTGAGAACCGATTTTCCTTCGCCCTACATGCATTAACCTGTCCTTTAGCCCTGACATATAGTTACAGAAGCCACAAGTCAGTAATAGTCCATTGAAAGCATTGAAAGGTAAGGAACAGAGTGCCAGCTCATCACTATCTGTCCTGGAATCTCCCACGTTGCTGCAGCCCTGCATCCCAACAATGGAAAACTCACATGATGAGAAATTATACCTAAACAAAACGTGAAGGTTTATTGGTGGTGAGGGTTTATTTTCTGATGCCCCTGAGGCTACACCATGTCATCAAGACAATTAGTAGTCTTGAGTCATCTCAGGCTCGAACCGTCAGTGTAGGAGTGAACGCAGCTAAAAACAGCAGCAGCAACACCCAAACGTGAGAGCGAAAGCTAACGTCAAGCGCTAATGCTCTCATGTCGAGCTAATTTGGCTTTGTAAAACATTGCAGGTAGGGAGAAGAGTAGGTGAGTGGGTATCCACATTTGCATCGCTTCGAAGTCGAAGCACATAGCAGCAGCACTAACGGAGTGGGCACTGAACAGAGGTGACTGACTTGTACCACACCACAAAATGTTAGAGCAGCAAATACCAGCAATGAAACACAAAGTAAGTGTTATATGCATGCAGGCAAGCAACATGTCAACACAATGCAATATGGAAATGTACTACTAATACTAATACTACTACTATAAGAAAATACAGTAACTTGGCCTCAAAACAACCCAGTATGTGCACAGAATGTCAGAATCACCATACCTTTCTGATTTAAGTGTTAAAGCATGCATTTGAAGCATCAGAAGGTAAACATTGTGCATTTTTGTGCATTTATGACTTGTACACAACACAATGCAAACAGTGATAGAATTTCCTGAAGCATCAATCACATAAAACCTTTGCTTTGACAAAAAACATACAAAACTATTGATTACAGAATTTAAATACGTTTTACCATCCAGTGTTGTAAAGCTAGAGAAGTTGTGGGATGACCCCTCCCTTTGCCATCTTAGGGTGAAAAAAACACACACTTGCTGGTACAAAATTGTGAAATGGAAAACTAAACAAAATGAAAAAGAAATAGGAACACTCGATAGAGGAAAAACAGAGCTTTAACATCCGTTTCCCTAAAATAGCCGTATAGACAAGTTGTGAAAATAAAGACCACCTTCAATCCATCTGTAAATATTGCCAATACTGTCTGTTTTTATCAGGCACACGCACAGCACGCTCTTCCATTGTGCTGCTCCCTGAAGCCCCAGGTGATTGGTGGCATTTCTTTTGGTTTTCTCTCGGAGGAAGCCAAAACCTCCTACTGCGCTGTTAATACCGCCCTTTCTGTCCCGGATTCTCCTCGCCTCCTTGCCCTCACTTTGCCTATACCTCCGAGCACAAAACTCTGGGCAAACAGACAAGACAAGCGAGCATTGACAGGCACATTTGACTCAGGATTGACTTTAGTTACGGGCGCTTTTGAAAATGCTACACTCCAGAGCGAGATACCACCAGGGAATGACAGAGCTTATTTTGGGTCATTATGCACAAACACACACACACACACACAATGAATCTCTAACTGGTGAATTAATATAGCATAGAAATGAACTGTTTTTCTTCGGTGTGTGATGAAACGAAGCATTTGAAAGACAACCTCATGTATTTACACCTTATGTCAACACACAAAACCGCTGTACAATGTAATACATTTTCTTGGCGTATACTTGGCTCACTTAAATCTAACCCTTGCCTCATGTCTTTAATGCAACTGGTCTAAATGCAGGTGAGGACAATGAAGATTCCATTCAAATACTGAAATACTATCCAAGAAAACCATCAAAGTAGAACTATTATGGTAATTCTGCTCATCGCTCTGGATCCACCGTAGATAATAATTACATGGCAGATTTGATACTGTCAGTTACAATGTAAGATAATTAGAACTCATTTCACATAATACAAAGTGTCAGATGGTCGGAGATAAAGGAATGGATATGTGCACTGGTTCTGCGTTACGGGGCACATCTTTAAATCCTCCGTTTACAGTACAGGACAGGAAGGGGCGAGTCGGAGGACAGCTAGTGCGAGTGTGTGAGAGGGTGGGCGGGGTCGGAGGGTGGGCCGGTAGTGTAAGTGATGACTGCGCCGGCCATAGTGACACCCAGGAGCCTAGAGCTACAACAGGCGTGCTCAAATGTAGCACAGTCTAATTAACTAATGAAATATTAAGCACCTCTTCATTCTCCATCCATGGCCTGCCTCCTGCACTCTCCCATCCACTTCCTTATTAGCCTCCGCTGCAGCGCCATTTCTCTCCATATTATGTGCTTCTATAGCATTAAGGTGAGGTTGAAATAAAGGTTCTATATTAGGCTTTACTCAGGCCTTTCAAACTATACTTTGGACACCTTGACCTGGGTATTTCTTTATCTTTACTTCTTATGACCACATCTCATGTATAATATAATTTATCCCAATCCACTGCGTTTTCATCCTCGTTTTCAACGCTATTTGGATGCTTTTTACTTTTAAGCTTTAAGTTTTGGATTTTGGAGAAAATGTTCTCAGCTCAGGTGGGGGTTAAGACATTGGGCCCGATCTTGTGCATCAAAACGGAGACGATAGCGTGACATCACTTTGTGATCTTGCCACTCCAGACTTAGCACATTTAAGTGGGTGGAGACACACATTTTCCTCCAACCAGATCGACTCCGCGTCCAGGAGAGTGGTTGTGTGGGGGTGAACATGTGCTTTTGTTTTGCTTCGCGTTCACGCCAAGCGCGGGCCGATCCGCGCCACAGCGGACGCTGTAGCACTTTTTCTCTCGAGACGTGAACATCGTTTAGCTCACGATGGGGTAAATAAAGTTTTTAGTTTGACCTGTGAGAGCCTAAGGCTTAAGAAAGAACACAAAACAGCGCAATGTAAACGAGGAAGTGAATGTCAGCCGTGTTTCCATCAGTGCAGTCACCTCCTCTTGTGATGCCCCGTCACAAGTGGCGGAGGCGAATGGCACATATAGCGCCGCCACTCGGAAAATAATTTGCCAAGAGCTTGCGCCGCCCCGTGCGCCGCCACAAGATCTGGCCCATTAAGTTTCAGGGAAATACTTCTAGAACAAAATTAGGATGAATGCTAGATATTACTGTTAAAAAAAACGGTGAGCATCTGGTACACAGTGGAAAATGATGGACGTGATCTGAACGAGCCTGATGTAGGTGTCTGGACTCAAAAACATAGATGCGCTTTATAAATTACAGCACTGTGATGCACATTGGATTCATGGGCACACGCGTTAAGAAAGGATGTGGAATAAAAAAACGGATTGCTGAAACGTGAGTGAAACACATCACTCAGGGCACTTTTATTGAAAAATATAATAATAATTTTCATGGTGAAAAGCACAAAAAAGCTTTTTTTACCATAGCCCTCTGGCCCTTTAAACTACCTGTTTCATAAGCGTCTTGTGCTTTAAGGTTTGTTCTCCACAGGCGCCGTATACAGCTGTGTTATTGGCAGCTCTGCTTGATATCTATCAATAAAGTTGCAGAAGAGGCCACAAGGTACGGCGCCCCCTGCTGTTCTCCCTGGTGTCCAGTCTATATTAAGGTGGGTTTCCGAGCCGGCAGAGGGAGTGTGTGGTGGTGGTGGGCACACAGCAAGGAAGGGAAATTTAGCTAAACAGCAAAATGAGCAACCAGGACCTTCTAGGGACAACTTTAAAGGTTGTTCAGCAAAAAAAAAAAAATTACAACCTGTTTTTATTGCTGTTATAATGGCTTTTTTTTTTACATTTCATTGTGTGCCGTGCCCCATTATGTTTCATGACTTAAAGCAGTACTAAGTAACTCATGCCCCAAGAGGCCATAAGCGCCACTGCAGGTGTCGTAGCGTGTTATGTTTTTTTTTACTCATTAATTGTCCGTGAGTAAATACTACGCTGACAGAAAAGACAAAGGGAGAGAGGGACATTGTACATCCAATTACACAATGGAGATTTTTGTCACTCAAACTTGGATGTAAATACTGTGGCATTAGCCCGCAGTTAGCTTTGCCCATTAGCCTGTTAGCTTCTTCTTCGTGATTCTATTAGTGTGTATTGCACCTCCGGGTCGGAGCAGAGAAAGTTGCAAGTGTGGTTTTCTGGCCACAGACACCAGGGGGAAATAAAAGACCCCCCAATCATCACATTAACACTCGTATTACCCCCAGAGGGACTACGGAAAGGATTTATTAAAGTAAACAATTACTTAGTAATGCTTTGAAATAATAAACATTTCTTCTTTACTGTCTCTTTCACAGATAACCTGCTTTGAAATGCCCCATTGCTTTCTTCGTACAAGGCCAGCTCATTCTACATTCTCGCTCAACAACACTTTTCATCAGTTGATAATAGGGCAATAAGGACAAAAAACATAATCACATATTTTATCGTCTCCTTTTGATCAATCGGATGATTACTTATTGAGTTTTTACATACGTACAACACAGTCCTTACGTACAAGCTTCACTCCAAATACTGGTCTTTTATATTTCACCTGCAGCCCAAACTAAGATCATTGGCGCTGCTGACAAAGCTTCTTGGATGAGAGGCGAAACATCCAACACTAAAACCACAGAAGAACAGATGATGGCTCAAGTGTCTTTATCTGCTTGTGTCCTAAACTTATATTTATCTAAGTTCAGCAGAGGAACTTTGCCACTCTTGTGAAGATACACTATATTCAGTTGACTTTAACAGTCGCATGAAAGAAAGCTAAAGTTTAATAAACGCTCACGGCCAAGCATGCGGACTGTCACTTCTGTTTTTGACAACTATATGTATTAGTTGACGTATTGTGTTATAAATGATGGGCTTATTCCCCTGTAACTATGATACTATTATTGTAATTATGTGTTGCGTGGAGATGATTGGCAGAACCCTCCCGGTGAACAATGGTGGTCAGTCTTTCCCTCAGATCCTTGCTTTTCCATTATGCATTCACGTGGGGCGCCGAGCACTGCAGGCAAAAGCTGAGGACAGTTTATATTAGGTGACACCGCTGCTGGCCTCTTCTCACCACAGCCGTTCAAACATTCAGCACTCGAAATCTCATATGGTTTCAGAACTTGAGAGAAAATGAGTAAAAATGCACCACAGATGCTACAAAATGAAAATTAAAACAACAACAAAAAAAGACATTAAAGCGAGGATACAATATAATCTTGGCAGCTCCCTGTGTAAAGACCAACCCTATGCATCCCATGGAGAGCACCTGCAGTGGACAAACTGGTCTATTCAACAGAGGGGCTGATAAGGCTGTCTTCAGAGAGGCCAGCGCACACAGGACAAAGGCTGCTCAGGTGTTCACTGATACTGAATCTGGGCTCTGTGTTTCCGCTTCAGCTGGACATCAGGTGGATAAGCCCGGGGAAACCCTACAGACGCTATAGGGGAGATGTGTGACCAGCTGCCCACACACCTGTAATCCCTGACATGGGCCTTAGGCAATAATAATGCGAGGGAAATATACAGAGTCAAAGGTGGAAGCCCGATTTTTAGCATCAATTTAAGCGACAGTTGTATGTTTTAGTAGTTTTCGATCTTTCATTGGTAAAAGTACTATTAGAGCATCAACATTACGTCACATTAACGACGTTAACAACGACGTTGTTTTGAGCACGAAACGGAGAGATATCCCTAGTGTTAAACCCTGCTGCAAATACTTCTGTAGTTGAAGCGAGGAAGAAATGCAAGCAAAAGGGCTACATTAATGTCTTATATGATACACAAGTCAATATAACTTGTAGACCTTTATATCAAAAGAAAAGTCTCCTCAAAGAGCTCAGCTTTGCATAAACACATGCAGTGCAATCAGAGGCGGATCTAGAAGAAAAATCATGGTGTGGAAAGCAGGGTCAGGGATCACTTCTGGGGTGGCAACACGTTTTACAATGTGTAATGTTTACAGCGGGAGTATGCGAGCTCTGCTTGAACGTTTAGGTAAAATTTATTGTGAAAGGGGGGCTTTCACCCCCTCCTTTCACTGTGTATGTGGGAATGGTCAATTCTATTGTTTTTGTATTGTTTGGCTATATGGTCTAGTTTAGTTGATTATTGTTTTGATTGGTTTGCTTACGTTAAGTGCTGTCAGCTCAGCAGGCCGATTAGTGGTGACGCCTGGGGTAGCTGGGCTGCAGCACTGGAGTTGCTTTAGAGGGGGGATGGAATGTTTCATTTGTTGTTTATGGTTTCTTTAGATTCAAGTAATCAATTATATTGCTTTAATATGATTTGATTATTGTTTGTGTTTTTCGTTATTGCTTATTGCGTATATTGGTTGTTTTGGTTTGGTTGTTTTGAGACCAACTTCTCACCTCCCTTTCCTGAAGGCCAGTGGGCCGTTCCAGGTGGGTGAGGTGGGGCACTCCTACTAATACTCCGTGTGTAGAATTGTTTGAGAAGGGCAGTTTGCTGTGAGGCCGATCCGATATGCATTGCGATACAGTAAGTAATTAAAACAAATAATATGTTTACCTTAAAATGTGTAAAAAGTCATGTGTCCAAAGTTTATAAACCAAATGCCATTTGACATTTACTGAAGTGTTAAAATTGAAAAGTGCATTAACACAAAATGTAACAAAGTGCTGTAACTGTTACCGGACACACTTGGTATTGCAGCACAAAGTATTGCGATCCAAGTCCGATCCAATATTGCTGGGGTGGCAAGACCTTTACTAGGGGTGGCTTTACTAGGTTTTGTTTCAGTTCTCTTATAATTGCAAAAGTAATGTTAAAAAATTATGTAAAATAAAAGAAACGAAAGAACCAACCATGTGCTGATCATAAAAAGAGTGGTGCGCACTGAATGGGTGCTGCTGCCGGATGCTCTCTCATCGAATGCAATTTCTCCATCTGTGAGATCAATAAAGTACCATCTTATCTTATCTTATCTTAGCAGCTAATATTACAAGGATTACAAACCCTGTGCAGCACACTATAGTTTCACTGTCAGAGCTTAGTTATGAGACTTGCCATTAACAATTTCATTTAGAATTAAAAATTAACCAAAAGAACTGATATCCAACATAGAGAAAGTGAATGTTCAGCCAAAGTTCCTGTATGCAAGAATTAAGTGTTCCATCTTGAATGCATTAACCTTTATTAATTAAGGCAAAGTTTTCAGAGGTCCATTTATAGTCTAAAACATTTATAATCCAGGGAAAAATGAGCAATTCAGCTCTTCATTAAAAAGTTTCACACTTGATAATAACATCTGGTTTCGGCAAACAGGTTGTGTGTTTTTTTTTGCATGACATTCTTTAGGGAACACTTTGGATTATGTCCCCTATTCAACATTCAACATGTCTTAACCTCAGTGAATCTACATTGAATTATTCACTGGTTTTGTGTGAAGAGATTATTGTTTGATAGACTGGTTGCTTAGAAAGACTCTTGCAACCAATAGCCCCGGAGTGAAATAGGATAAAATGATTACAAAATATTAATAAAAGTGTTATAATGTAATGTGGGGGATAGTTTTCATTCACCAGGCTGTCAGAAAGCTGAACCTCCTCCTTTCCCTGCCCTCTCTTCTGCCTCCACCTGCATAGACAAACTCTCTCCTCTCTTGCCTTTTGGGGCTTCACAATTTTAGGAGGAAAATAATAGCAACTTTTGTGTTTTTTCCATTTAAATGTTGACTTTGATCAACTGACACACAAGAAGAACAGTAACCAGAAGCAACACTATTTATTTCATTCAGCCCACTGTGGCGCACAGTGGGACTGACCTTGAGGTTCCTGGCGTATGTTCCTGTGGTCGGCCATTGTTCCCAGTTCAATTCCCACATTCTGAGCTCCAGTTCTGTTTCATCCTTCGCCTCCCGGCCCCACAGCTACAAAATCACTGCTGGGACCTCAGAGATCTATTGTCAGATATGGGAAATTAAGGGCATCTGGAAATGGTATATAGCAGTGTTGTTATTAAGCGGTTTTAAGCTTATGTAATAAAGGTGGTGTGCACTAGAGATGATTCAAACACATGTATCGAGATGTTTAATTCAGGTAATGTTTTAAGCATCTCAAGGTGTAAGGCTAGCGAAAATAACATTTTTAATTTATACAATAGCTTTTAGCTGGTTCTACTTAAATGATTTGTGTTTTATTAAGGCGAGACACTGCAGGTGAATCGGGGAAAATATTTCATTTAAACATGTCAATTTGAAACTTGTTGTAGATTACTGGCATAAATATTGCAAGTGTTTAGTCCTTTTATGTTTCTATATAAAAACAAGTCCTAAAAATACCCCAAATTCCTTTTTTGGTGGCGAAATGTAAATAACATTTGAGCAATAGGTTTAAATTTATGGTTTTATTTTGTTGACAATGACATAACACTTACAAAGACTTTTTCAGAGGGGATTTTGGATATTTTGTTTAGTTCTAAAATATAATATTGTGTTTGTTTTACATTCAAAACTCAAAAAACTGGAATTAGAAATTAAAAAATCCCTCTGGAAAAATCTTCAAAATGTTGTTCAGTCCAAGGCTGGAAAGTTTGACGTCTCTTGGTTCTATTGACGTGGAAATATTGTCGCACCATTGTGACAAAAATGCATTTTGAGAAAATGGCTCTTGAAATTACAATTTCTCAAATAAATCTATGGAGAAACATAAATCAGTGCAATATATAAACGTGTTATTGTGTGGATATTAGTTGTTTCCACGTGAAGGCGTTGAGTTTTCCCTGTAGTGTCTCCCCCTTACATGAAGAAAACTTAGCTACTTAGTTACCATGAAACGTATATACTGTACATTACAGTATGTCACATGATCAGATATTCATACTTGCACATCATGAATCGATGCATTTCTGTTACATATTAAACAGACACATGACAGCTCTGCTAAATCGCAGGCAGTATGAGCATGTGTGCTCAAATGGTTTACACATCTGCTGTGTCAAATTTGACGTGTGTTGTTCTTCACTACATGTGCTAAAATGACACATCTCCGTTGGAACTTGAACAGAATGCATGGGAGGCAAGATTCTTCACACTTTGCCCAAACCGGATACAACATGTACATCCACGTCTCTTGTGTTACCAAATAGAGAAATAGGAAGTGACCTTTTTTTTCAAGGGGAAACTTAGCAAAATTAGGATCACAATGCATTCATTGTTTTTGGAATACAAAATATAGTTGCAATGTTTTGAGTGACTATGTATGTATCACTACAGATTTCTCAAAAGCTCGGGTTATGTGGATATTGCTGAACATAGAGGAATGAAGAATGGTCTTTATATCTTTCAGTCACAAATGTCACAAACCAGACCCCTCTACATTAAGCCATCATTTGTCCACGATATCCCTCACAGCACATTTGGAGTTCAGTGTATATGCAAATCGCAGACCCAGTTTCTGGAGTGAAAATCTCAAGTGGAGTTGCAGCCAAGTCCCAGTGCAGCTGTAGCCTGTTCCCTCCCCGCGCTGGGGCATCTCAGTCTGCCCCCTCAGCTTCCTCAGCCCGTGACCCTCCCGATGAATGCTTCTCTTACGCGTTTCCTCCGTCAAAACTCCCCCCGCTCTGTTGTTCATGCTGCCGCAGAAAAGCTGCAGATCTGCGTCACCAAGGACACAAGAGACAAGTCTGATGGCTCTCTCAATCCATCTCAATTTACCTCCGATGCTACAACAAATATATCTGAGCTTTAGCTGCCATCTTTAAGCAGATATCATAGCTCAATTATCACTATATGTTAGCTAGATAGAAGTAAAACAGGGCGGGCCAGACTGCAGACTCTCCTCATATCCCTATCCTCCCTTGACCCACTTGCTCCGGATCCTTTTTACTTAATATGCTCGCTACGAATAACTTGTGGAAACAGTTGTCAAAGGGTCAATACATTTTTTTTTTTAAAGTCTGTTGGATTAGCGTGCAGATAAGAGGGTGATCAAATCTACTGGCAGCATTGTAACTCTGTATTCTTTGAGAAGAAGAAAAAAAATAGTATAAACAATCTCCACAACGTCTTTCACGGATTTTCAGTTACCATAGCAACCCGGCTCATCCCGTCTTTATTATCTGTGTCCTCTTTGCTCGCTCATTCGGCCTTAGTTCAGCAGAAGTTTATCAAAGAGCGTCTATAGGGCTGTTAACTTAACTTAATGAAAAATGCAGCGCAGCGGTGGGACATGATTCATCTTGTCGCCTAAATCATGCAGCATCATTTATTATTCCTCAGTGTTATTAAGTAACAGGCTGGGGCCGCTGCGTTTTCATGCATGGCTAAAAATATTGATTTTTCCATTTGCGGCGGAATGTGACGTCTTTGTCGAGGGCTGCAATCTTTTCACCCCATCGATGTTATGCACGTTGTACCAGTATAAATGTGTAAAGGAAGGTTTTCCTTGTCCTTCATATACAAACACAAGGGTTCTCAACTGCTGTAGCTCAACGCCACAAATGTAATGACAATCCGTGATCCTAAAATAAACATTTATGATGATGACATTATGCCATTTGTACTTGTTTATTCTATCAACGATACAGTGTCCTCAAAGATCATTGAGCGTAATATATTTGTTTTTAAAAAGGTAAAATGGTCCTGTGACCCACTTTTGCTCCCGACCCACCAATTGATAACCACTGAATTAACACATGGTGTATTGAGGAGTTCCCAAAGTGGGTGATTTCAAGATAGCAAAAAAAAATAATTAGATGGTACTTTATATGTAATTCTTACTTGAAAATGCTTTATATTTGAGAATAGAGATTACATTTAGTGCAACCTCTAAAGAAAAGTAGATTAAAAATGTCTTGCTAACAGTTGAGATTTTGATGTTGCAGATTTGTGTTTGACAGAGCTAACTGTAAACATTTGGTCTTAGTCTCCTCAAAAGCGAACAGCACAATACTAACAAACGAATGAATATTATGTATAGACAGTCACGGTCCAGTTTTATTGTTAGTATAATGTACGTAATGTAATATGTAATGGACTTCTTTGGTGGGGGAAACCCCTCAGATCAATAGCATACAAACCGTGTTCTGTGTTGTGTCGGTTTGTTGACTACATAATTCAAAGGACACATTTCAATTAACATGGAACAAGTATGGAGAAACAAAGTATATCACATAAATGCCAAGCCCGGTCATTAGAGAAAGTCGATACGGAAACCACGTTTGCGTCTGTTGGAATCAGCCATATGAGTCTTTTACCACTGAACAAGAAAATCTACTCTGTAAAACTCCCGGATGCACACTGTATCTTTACCACTGCCAGTGAGTGGAGAAAGCTAAATGCTTTTAGCTGGGGCTTTGACATGGGCACTGGTTCAGTGAGTGTGTGGTTGGTGTCGTGGTAGTGACATGGGTGCTGAGCTACAGTGCTAATGAGAACTTTAATGTCACCCACACAGAGACTCGGAGAGCACAGATTAGAGCTGTGATTACACCAGGGACACAAATGCACACACAAACCTCTGATAGTACATGCACACAGACATGTAAATTACACGGCAGACGCATGGACGAATCAGAGTCATGCATCAACAAACAAACAGAAGGAGCACAGAGGAAGTCTGCCTTGTATGCGACAAACAGCTGATGGGACAAGCAGGTTGGTGGACAATGCTGGATAAACCTAACTGGAGCGAGAGAAGGAGGGAGTCTGGATGTCTTATGCAGCAGACGTTTATTTACCACGGGACCCAAAGACATGAACGTAAAACAGCATTAAAACGGCTTGGAGCGAAAGAATGTGGATAATAAGACAGATAGTACACCCAATATGATAAATGGATGATTTAATCTATTCATTATCATACAGTATTTCTCTATAAGGGACATTTATAAGGGCTGCTCAATATATCGCCAAATGTTCATGTCTGAGCAATATTTTGTGACGTAATATCCAGCACCTTCTTTTTTCTCCTTTTTAAATAAAGAAAAGCAGCAGTAGCCGTCTCTAAAATGAAGGAAATGTACATTGAGGAAGACTCCCCCAAACAGGGCTCCACTGCTCATAGATAAGAGAACCCAGAAGAGACAGTGCTGGGAGTTTTTAGACAACACACTTTCTAATCCCGGGGACCGATCGCGGGACATTCTGGTTGTGAAGCATGAAGCACCATGCCACCCAATATTCAACACATTCATCAAACTTTTTTTTTTCCCTACAATGGAGAATGAGGTGATCCATAGATTTTGTTCAAACTCAATTGTTAAATGAATGTTGGGAGACAATGGTTCTCAGTGACAGTGGGTCAGCCCAGACGAGCAGACTCTGCTGGTACAGTCAGTCTGGTAACTCTGTATCAGTTGGATTGGAGTGAAAAAGCGAGGAGCAAATCAGTCAGAACATGACGTTGCCCCAAGAGGGAGCTCATATGAGTGACACGACTTCTGTGTGTAAGCAAACGCAATAAGCGAACTCAACAGACGGGGAGGAAGAGCAGAGCTAATGTAATGTTAATTCAATATGACATCCTTTCTGCAGAGGAAACTCTTGCTCGTCCTATTTTGATTGTTTTAGAGACATGCAGCGCATAAAAATGACATGAATATGACTGTCGTCCGGCACTTTTGGCCTGACCAGAAGAAATATGTCGTGTCGTTTTTCTATAAAATATAAGCATGAGTGAGAGCAGACAAACAAATTTCTGTTTTTTGCAGTGAAATCATTGAGTGAGCGCTTTGGTTGCTGCAGTGGGCATGTCTTTTGGATGACGTCAATTGTACAGTAGATCAATAGCTGGACTCAAGTCAGTTTTCAAAGGCAATCTGTTTGCTTACTGTGCGTCTTGATTACTTTTTCCCCCCTTTTTTCCCCCCACATTAAACACACCGAAAGGTTATATTTTGTTTCTGTTATCAGCGCTGGTCTCTTTAAACCTGACAGGGCAACCGCGTGACCGTGAAGGAACTATGACAGAGAGAGAGGCTGAGTCGAGCTGTCAGCAGCAGTCCCTCTGTCCACTGCGCAGGAAATGAGCGCCATATTCCCCTATTAATCAATCTCCATCATTTCCTATGCTACAGTTGTGCTCGTGGCATCTGCGCGGCTTGACTGGAAGCATCAATTTTGAATGGGGAGGGGTCTGTAGGTCAAGGCCCCACTGTACAAGCACACACCTCACGCATAGAATATTCTACAGCGGCACTTTCTGTTCTCAGCATGAAAGCAACGCCATCATTCTCTCTTAATGTATTGTTGTTGTTTTATTTATTTCTCCTTCCAAGCTTTACATCTTCCTCTATTCGGACAGGCCCGCCTCCCAATCACTCTTGTCCAATACCTCAGCCCTGGTTCAAATGGGAAAATCAATGAGTCGGTTTGTGAAAGTCGAGCTCATTGTCCTATATTGTTTTCGCTTGCTGGACCATTTTTTTTCTTCTTCGACATGCTTCGTTTCATTTTAATGCATTTATCAACCCGGTTGTCCTTGAAACTTTTGCAACAAACACTAAACATAATCTTTTCACAATGGGTTACCTGGTTAAATAAGGGTCATATAAAATACAAATCAAAAATAAGTTAGGGGTAAGATTACATAACTGCAGGGATGAACTGGAAAGACATCTGTGCCCAAATGCTGCCATGCGTAACAGAGTGTGGAGCAGAAAAGCACGTATTGGGGGAAGTCTAAACTACTCACGAGACAACAGAACTAAACAATTGACGAGAAGATAGTTTGTGACAATTGCACAAAGTTTTCGACCTAAACGGCACAAACAAACTCGACAGTCCAATAAACAAACATACTTTACATGGAAATCACCAGTAGAAGGTCCAAGTTTAGAATAGATTTTGAATCGACTGAACCAAAGAGAAAACAGGGCAGGAGGTCTGTTACAACCTCAGCATTATGGGTTCTTGAAAACCGTCCACCCAGGATTCACTTCCAACACTTCCATATCTCAGTAGTTGCCGAAGGACTAACCAAAGTGGCACTACAGAGAAAGCTGTGTTAAAAAAAAATGATGTCACTATCGGTGCTCGGTGCAGTCCTGAGTGTCCTTTGCCGACCAGTCAAATTTGATTTCCTGTTACCTCCTCGCCCGAGAAAGATGTGTGTTGTCCAGACATGCACTCAATAAGTGTATGCTGTGGCGACCTGGATGTACATGTGTTTCTGTGCTGATACCTTTGTCCGCCGTTCCTTTGGACACTTTCTTCTTTCACACCGGCAAAATTGTTATCATAGTAGTTACTTGTCACAGAAATGCCGCCCCACTTTGTCACCTCCTCTGCCTCGTATCTGGCTCGGTCTAGGCCTAATCCTTCTTTGCTGTGGGCTCTTAGCCGGATAAGCTTCTCTGTATGCCGCTTTATGATAATGGTTACACCAACAAAATGCTTTCATTTCTCATCTGCAACTACAGAAACCTAGACTTTTCCACCAGAAATTTGCTCTCAAGAATGTATTGTGTCCAACAGGCTTTATTTTTTTCATTTTATTATAACACACTTAGCAAACTGATTCAGGCAAAACTTGAGCCCACAATGCTAACGAAAGTGTGGTATACTTATTGTCTTAAATGGGGCTCATACATGAGCAACAGGAAAGATCTGTTGATCTTCTAGAATAAAAGAATAATCAGAAATGGGTTGTGAATGCACCTGTAAAGCAGAGCAGCAGCTTATATTGGTGTTAAGGTGATGTACTAAATCTGTGGCTGTGGACAAACAGCTGTAACTTCACATAAAAAGAGAGGTGTGTGCCTGTGTAGTCTAGAGGTTAGTAAGGCACATGCACACCAGATACTCTTACAGCTCAATGTTGAGGCTTTGAGTCCTGGCTCCGGATAATTTGCTGAATGTCTGTCCTTGCATTGTCCGTTTGGACTGTCAAACAGCACAGCCAACCAGGACACTGTCCAACAAAGCCAACGGGGACAAAAAGGAAGAGTGACTGGAATATGATTGTTAATATTTCAAACTACTGTATATTGGTATATTCTATCGAACTCATTGTTTGGAAACCACATTAAGTTAATTTAGCTATATCATTATTTGGGTTATATCATCCACACCTGATCATATAAATCTACTTGAGAATGACAGACACAATGAAGTGTGTCCGGAGCCAACGAATAGACTGTGTGCTAAAGATTTACCCAACTGCCCCATCCACCATTGATGCTTTCACATACACTGAATCCATGACAAAGTGGTTCCCAATGAGACCTTCATCCTCAGGCCAAACACCGTTGTGCTGGCATCAAATACCGTTCAAGCCCTCCTGTTCGAACCCTTAATTTGTCAGAATTACATTCCGCTGAGGAAACTCTCCAGGCCGGACCACAAAAGGATTCACATGCTTGAGGCTCTTCCTCAGCGGCACTACGCTTTGGTTGCTAGGTGCCGATGGAGTAATGATGTGAATAATCAGTCTTTCTGCCTCATAATGAACGTGGTGAGGGCAAAACAAACTCATCTGCATGCTTTGCACGGTTGCACAACTCTGGAACAAAATATCAAATTGCAATTATTCTCACATGTATTGTTAGTGCAATTAGATTTGCGATTTATGTAAGGGAATCATTCAGGCAAGTTTCAGTTCACAGCAGGTTTGCAAGGTCGCTGCTTGAGATGGCTTTTTGAGTGATTCTGTGGGCAAAAAGGTTTTGACACAGCTTTTTTTGTTAAGTGTATAATTATACTTTATACTTATATGACTAATATTAAAACAAATCGCTATTTTGAATGAACAAGGCAATCAGTGAGAAAGGCACATTGCAGGAGAAATTATGGGCGGGTTTAGCTACTGATACTTGGCAACCTTGGTATATCAACAATAACATCTGAGAAGAGCGTGAAATATGAACTATAAAAAGAATCAGATTTTTTTTTTTTTTTTTTAACTACACATTACACATTAGATCTCATTGAGACAGAACATTTTCTTTGTGAAGATAACACAATAACATCTGTAAATTCAACCATTAATAGAGATTTCGATTCTTCATTATTCTTGCTTTTTCCCCTCATGGGCTTCCTCAAAAGGGTTGGAGTGCACGCGATAACTATGTAAAACCCGTGTTGTGCAAAGTGACTGTAGCTTGTCATTAGGATTTGCTGCAAATGGCAAAAGAAACATGGTACATCCACTTCTCCGTTCATATAATTACCGTGTGAGCAGAGAAGGCAGAGCAAGACATTTACTTCAAAGTGCGGCCATGTTTTCACACTCAGCAACGTGAAAGATTTCTTAATGTTAATCTCAGAAAGTAGTAAGATTTATTGAATTAGCAACAAAGAGCAAAAGCCAGTGTACAATTCGTGCCAGACCCAAAATAGCAGGTGCTATACTGTAGTTTTCAGTCAGTACAGTCAATGTTATTTTTACTATCCTTTTTTTGCTACAAGGGACAATGCATGACCAAGAGAGACGCCTCCAAACAAACACCACAACAATCCCGGCTCTTGTGGCCCTGCACTGTAGCATGCACTCAACACTCACTCATCCATTGACAGAAACACCATAACCTGATTAAAATGCAAAGGATTAGTGGGGCCAGGTGCTCAAATGAATTGTTTGTGAGAAAATATAGTAAGCACAGGGTGGGGGGGGGGGGATGCACTGATGCTACTCACACATCTCTGGGTGGTTCCCTCTGAATCAAAGCGTTCATTCGTCATTCATGCCTCGCCCTGTTACGTGCGCCAGCCTCTTTGGACCGTCGCACCATACAGTTACATTATGTGCAGCCTGTATTGTGTTGTTCAAAGCAGGGCGTGCTGTGAGCGTCTGATGGTGACTCAGTAATGTGAGAATGTCACATGAGTCTAAGAACTGTGCTAGTGATGCTCAGTCTTTGAGCAATAAAGCGCAATATACAGCTAATGGTGTTGCGGTCAAACTTTGTCCTTCAAAATAACCCCTACTGCAGTTTACTGAGGATGTAACTGTACTGCCGGTGCAATCATGATGATAAAGTGCAATAGTGTTCATAAGCTCTTGATTTAAAGGAAGTAAACAGCGTCCTGTGATCCTTCAAGTTTCAGAGGAGTCAACATGGAGAAAAAAAATCTTTTGGCAATGTTGATTACACCAAAACCTCAAGAGGGGATTTCTATAGAAAAGTAGTATTTCTAATGCAGCAAATCTGTCCACAACACTCCACTGTCTGGTACACTGGTGTAGGAATGAGGGCGTGAATGGGTGACTGGCTCCTTAAGCTGTAAAGCGCTTTGGGCCTAATGAAGGTAGAAAAGTTGAGACCATTAACCATTATCATGAACCTACCACACCAAATAAGACCAGCACATTCTCTGATGTACTGTGTGTCTTTGAATATTGAAGCAGCTTAGTGGAAAAGCTAAAGATTTGAGCTACAATAATAACTAGGGATGTAACAATGCATCGTGCCACGGTGCAAAAATCTGACGATATGCATCATACGAAAGTGACGGTGCAAGTTTTAGTCTATATTTCATAATATAGGCCACCGTTTTTACATACTGAGATATGTTCTTACCTTAGCTTTGACGAGTTCTTTAGGACCTGTCTGATCTTCACCCGTGCCTTCAGTCACATAAACACAGCGCAGACGGCGTTAGCATTTAGCCTCTCCCTCTCTCCACTATAGCTCCAAAACAGGTCAAGATAGAAGCTACCAAGCTCTTCCACGTTTTCTCTATTTAAATATGGTTACGTGAAGTGTTCCACTACAAAGTATAATTACACAAAATGAAACAATGTGGATTTTCTAAGCGGATAAAAGGGGGAACTATATGTAAGGCGTAATAATACCAGGAGTAGTTTGGCATCCGCACAGTAAAGTGAAGATTACTGCGCAGTAAAGTGAAGATTACTGCATGGATTTCGAACTACTCCTGGTATTATTACGCCTTACAATATAGTTCCCCCTTTTATCCGCTTAGAAAATCCACATTGTTTAATTTTGTGTAACTATACTTTGTAGTGGAACACTTCACGTAACCATATTTAAATAGGGAAAACGTGGAAGAGCTTGGTAGCTTCTATCTTGACCTGTTTTGGAGCTATAGTGGAGAGGGGGAGAGGCTAAATGCTAACGCCGTCTGCGCTGTGTTTACGTGACTGAAGGCACGGGTGAAGACCAGACAGGTCCTAAAGAACTCGTCAAAGCTAAGGTAAGAACATATCTCAGTATGTAAAAACTGTGGCCTATTCCTTAAACTAGGTGGTGCCACTCATGTATGTATCCGCGCACTTAAACACAAAGTGCATGTGTGTCATCATCACTTACGCTAAACTCAAGGCTGTAGACACTCCATACCTGTATTGTTACATCCTCCAAAAACACATGAAATCGTGCATCTCCGAGTCCTGCAAACAACCAGGCTGCGGCGAGTGAAGATCCAGCGCCAGACAAATGCGTAAGATGGAAAGCGAAACTGAAACTGATCACTTAACAAGCGCATGGCCTGCACTGCGCTGCTATTTTTTATTGGCTATTATTATTATTTTCACTTTAGCTACAGTTTTTTTTTTTCTTCCTGTTGTGAGCTTTTATTAAAAAGCAACCCATGAAAATTTAGAAAGCTTTGCCTATTTTATTCTGAGACTATAAATACTTCCAAAGGGGGGACATTTGGCTATTTTATTTCTATATATATATTTTTTTTAATATTGTACTTGCACCGTGAAGCACCGAATCGTGGGCCCTGCACCGTGAACCGAACCGAGAGATAGCTGAACCATTACAGCCCTAATAATAAGTGTAAATTAGACAAAGCATAATAGTATTTTGCGATCAAATAATGTTGATTTGGTCCTATTTCGCAATGACTGAATACCAATTTTGCAATTTTAAGCAGAGATTACAGATGACTTTGACTACCTATGTACCCGTGCATATTCTTACACTTTTGCAGCTCTTTAGTAACACCATTAACACATGTCTGCTGGCCTTCACGTTCATGCAAAATCAACTACGGTCTCATTTAGTATTTATGACCAGTCTAGTGCACATACGCATGGGAAGCAAAACATGCATTTTAAAATGTTCCAGCCCACATTCAAAGTCACGTTAGTCTAAAAATAAGGATGGCAATGAGCAAGCAAGGCAGCCCACATGGAAGCAGCGACAGCTAATGCCACAGCCGAATGAAATTTCTCTGGAATGACCCGCTGAAATCAATAGGAGCCTGTCTATCCAAGGCATCTATGTGACAAGAAGAAGTGAGGCTAATTTTAAAGCAATTTGGAGTCACTTTGCCGGCTCTATACAAAAACAGACATGTCACGGAATGCAGATGTGTGCTGCTAAAGCTGCATCATAGCTGTAAATGTTTTCTTATGAGATTCCTGTACCTCATCTCTTATAAAGCATTTATTACATAATGCTGTAATTGAGGTAGGATTCGGCTTTTTTCAGCAGCCTAAAAAAGCCCCATGCGTGGAAGGCGAAGCTGCTCTATTTGAAGTAGGAAGTTTGCGCAACGAAATAATGCTGTAAGCCCATTTAGATAAATTCCTCAAGACGAGATAGTTGCAGCAAGAGGTGACACAATAATGCAGCTTCTATAGCATCATCGTGTCAGGCCAACAAAAACAATAATAAATGCTTAACTCTTTTCAAGCAATGCATCCACTTCTGACTTTGCAATGGTAATATGTTGGAAAAAAGAACATAACATCAAACAAACCTCCAATGGTTTCAAAAGGAGAAAAAAATGCAATAATGTGTAGGAACGTACTGTATATCCTTAATGTTATTGATCTTGTTAACAATCCCGGAGAGAATGTCTGTCTTTTTAACACCTGCATTAGTAATGTTTGCCCTGTGGCTACAGTGACCTCTCATTTGTGCTGGACTGAATGCAAATCCCAACACTACACAATAGCTAATAGGGCTGAGGTAGACCACATAAATGTCGTCTTCTCTCACACACTGACATAGACTAGTAGCGTTATCAAACATCTGAAACACTTCAGAAATGACTTGTTTTGTTATTACTCTCCATGAAACACCAAGGGATTGAAAACAAGCATTATTAGAACAGATTCGGAGATGCTACAGTGCTTTTGATTAAATATGTTTTTTTCTCTGATCATCTGTTCCAGTTATAATTTTCCCTTTTTTTCTTTCAACAATGCTAGCTACTTTTTAAAGTTGAAGTTATTCAAGATGCAACAATTTGCAATGTGCAAACTGCTTTTGAAACGCTAAGCTACTTCTTTATGTTTAATACCATTGACAGAATCCAAATAGAGGGCTGTGAATTGTTCATTTGTGTGCTGTTCAAAGGAAAAATATGACAATCAATAGCCACCTCTTCCCCCAAGCCTGTTCTCTCCATTCGCTCTGTCACTGAAAATCAAACATAACACATCACCCACTCGTCAAGTCATTCAGCGAGATCAGACAAAGACAAGAGTGACGGCTTTACTGTAATTTCACATTATACCAAATGTATGCCGCACGTGTTGCTACGTAGCACACGATGAAATCTGCTGTGATGACGATCAACAACAGCACTCAAAGACGGCAAAGACGCGGGAAACTAAAAGTCTATACAAGCCAGCACTGATCACCAGCTTTGAGCCTATTATGCATGTTATGAGAGGATGGGGAAATCAGAGCACCCAAAGGTAACCCACCCAGACATGGTTGGGGAGAACATGCAAACTCCACCAAACTCATGCCAATCACTATTAACACTGGTGCAAGTTATCATTATGTCTTTTTAAGCAAAAAAAGGGAAATCTTTTAGTGATCCAGGGGCTCTATTGGTATTAGCATGTTGCCTTTACTTTCCATCACGGTGGCCTTTGTAATGCTCCAGGAGCAATTGTTTTTTCAGGTTTCTGGTAGATTTTCTCATTGAAATCACAGAAAGGCCTCTTGCTATCTCAGCCTGTTAATAGAAATACGTACATTTTGAAGCCAGGCCCAATACTTACTGCATGTTAGGATCGAACGCCACTTTTCCTTTTTATTTCTATGAGATTTTTGAATAAAATGTATGCGTAATCCCTAACCCAGTAAAAACCTACCACAAACCATAAGAACAATTGCTCCTGGGGCATTACAGAGGCTCCAGGAGCTCCAGGAGGGTGGAATTCGTTCTGAACAATGTTGAAGCCTTGTTGTTCCTCCTTTGCTCCATAGGCATTTGCTATTGTCAATTCACAACAGTTTCGTCCTGCTTTTACCAGTGTAGAGCAGACACAGCTATCACAAATATGTCCTGTTGGAAACCTTATTGTTTGGCTTCAAACACACATACTTCCTGTCATTGGTCATAATCTTGTTGCTGTTTGGAGTTCCAAAAAAAAAGGGTACTTTTTTTAAGAAACATTGCTATTGCATTTCAATTAAAATAACACAGAACTTTGAATAGGTTATAGTCATGCACTTTCACCTGATCATCACTGATCTCTTAACCCCTCATACTGCGCCCCGGTCACTGTTGTGGCCCCAACAAGCTCAGGAACAACCTGCCACTACAAATAAGAACTTGATCCTCCTTAACCCAGTTTATGACACTTTTAAAAACATATTTATTCAAACTTGTGTCCGGCTCCTTCTGAAATTATTATGTTTAATTTAATTAATATGTTTGTTTTTTAACCATTTTCTTGAGATTCTTAACAGTGTTTTGAAATGCTGTTATACTGTTTTTATTGTGTGATTTTAACTGAGCACTTGGTGCGATTGTTATGGTTTGTTGAAATGTGCTATAAAAATAAAATGATGTGACTCTACTAAAATATACTTGGTGACACTAAGTATGGCATGGGGCATGCTTAAAAATGAGAGTGGGTGATGACAGGAGCCATTGCTGTCTTACTGTTGCGCACATTTCCAGGGAGAGTGGCCGGTGCACATTAGTTGTTGGAACTCACATTTATTTATTTATTTATTTGATAGGGACATGTGTGAACAATAAACATGTACCACACAACAACATTTATAGCCAAGGCTAATTTGTCTCCATTATCTCTGGACTGGATAGAGTTGAAAACAGACCACTGTGTACAAAAACTGGCTGTAGGTGAGGGAAATGGAGCGATCTGTACGTTAGGTGTCAAGCATTTGTCCAATTTGTTTGATGGAAAGTCAACACTTTTACTGCAAACTATCAGCAGCGTTTAGGATCCAACTTTCTGTCACATTCACAATAATTACGATACTTGCATCAAGTAAAAGGCACCATGGACCTTCTCAATGGCAAACTAAGTTTTCCCAACCTGGCAGTGGCATGCATTTCTTTTTTAGATTTGGAGTTGTAGCACACCACAAACACAAGTAATTTACCCATTAAACCAAGAAAAACAACAAACTATTGCACTTACTGGAGAAACCATGACTCACTCACAACAGAGGAAAGGAAACAAATTGTCCAATAGTCAAACGTAATTTCCTGCATTAAGTTTTCAGTAGACTATACTTCCCGAAGCTCCTTACACAAGCGCGAGTGAGGGCGTCTTATCACTTGGTTCTACAGCTGTAGTGCAAATATTGGTCATCCTAATCTAATCAGCCCTGCTTTATGTGATCTTTCCACGCTTCGTTTAACTCTGACTTCCATCCATACATGTTATGTCGTTAGAGCGGCCTGATTACACAGATGCAGGATGGGCGGGGAATCGAGCTATGTGACAACAACTGGGGTTATCGTTGTAATCATTGATGCGATAAACTTAGTATGTTGAGGGTTTAAATAAGGAGTCTCAGAATGGCATAAAACCTAATATATTGACCGAAATGTTTACAGATTTTGCTTAAGAAGTTCTTAATCATTTGGTGAACAAGTCGCCTCTTCAAACTTAAGTAGAAATGTAGACAGAGACCACAATTGTTACTTATTACACTAAGTCCAAAGCTGAGATTAAACAAACAATAGATAAACCAGATTTAAGAGGATCTTGTAAACCTAAATCAGATCCACCAAAGATCCAATCCAAGACTTTACCAGGCCTGAACTATACATCTATAGGTCGATAAACCAGGACTAAACTGGAATCTAAAACACGATGCTTCTGGGGCAAACTCAATCTATTCCGGGACTAAACTAAACCAGGACAGGATTAAAACTGGTCTAAACGAGGACTAATAGGACATTTGCAATATGCAGAAATGTACAGCCCTGAAGTGATGAGAAGGTGATTGAATAAAACTAAAGGGGCCAAAGAACAATATCTCAGTGGACAAAGCTGTAATTGAAAGGTGGGGGAAAAACAGACCACAACCTAGATCAGAATCTATCACTCCAGTGGGAAAAGAGAAGTGCGCGCCCACGCTTTTCCGAGACTCCTATAGGGAAAGCGCGCCTTGCGAGCAGGCTGAAGAGGAGGTGATGTGGACGGCCATATTCAAGACGGAGATGGGAAGACAAGACGGAACAGAGATGGAGGCGAAGACGACGTGAAAAGCTGGACCAGCGAGGACAGTGACAAATCGAGGCCGCGAGCATGAGATCAACATGTTGGAAGTCAGCAGCCCTGGAGACACAGCCACCAGAGAAGCAGGGAATTATGGGAGTGTAAATTAAATTACACCGGAAGGGACAGTCAGGTCTGGACCTGCTGGAAACACTGCACATGGGGCTTGGTGTACTGAGAGTGCGAGGAGGACTAATGGATGGAGTTAAATAAGAAGGGTTTGAAATTGTGCTTGTCAGAACCTAAACCACACCAGATGAAACTAAAACAGGAACTTCATAACTGAATTTCATTCACGTTTGCAAAACATGTTTCAGTCTCAGTCAGAAGACCTCAGTGATTTTGCCATTTCGACATTGATATCGCATCACCTAATATTGCGATAAAGATATTTTCGCTCAGACATAGGAGTGCTCCTGCCCCATATGTTGGATCGATTGCCCCATTGAAATAAACAGTGCTTTCAAAAAGTTTCTACGCTGAATCCAACTTATTGCCTATAATTGCTGGAAGGAGTAACAATTATTGTTTTTTAATGTCTCTTTTCTTTTTATCGTCCGACTGAGAGCTTTCTCAAGGAGCAGTTTGGTGATGCTGGCTTGGGGTGCTGTGTCTCCGCAAAGGTCACTTCAACATTCAGGCCGATTAGCAATTCAGATTTTGCTAAAGGGGGCTAAGAAGCTGCGATGGCCTTGCTTGTTTTATTACATTAGCCTAGAGTGGAAGTCCGCTATCATTGAGAGCTATGGAAATGAAGATTTACAAACAATTCATGCTTATGGCTACGGAGTTAGATAAATAAGGAATTGCCAGTGCTCTCCTCTGTGCATACGAAGAGCAGTCTCAACCTGCTTGGCCTTGCATTACATCACATGGAAGCTACTATATCACCAAAGGGGCATTTGTTTTGTTTTTTGACCTGCTCCATCCTTGGCTTCTGTGTGCTGCTATTGTTATGCTAAAGACCACATTTCTTCCTCCCCATTAACCACTGTGTCAAAAGCCCTGCCACCTCATGAAAAGATTTCACAGCCAAAGTTCCCCCACAGTGCAGGGCCTGGCAAAGTAGTGAAATGCGTAATGTATTTTCAGCACCATGGACAGCACCACACACGCAATCGGACGTCCGCCACAGTCCACTGCACAGCAAATCACACACACATGTATAATGCATCAGGACGCACCGCGCAAAGTGGTGTTATGATGTTGGAGAAGGGTTGTTTACAAATGCATACCTCATTCTCATGGCAAATTTGTCAATAAGATAACAATAAAAAATAAAAATAAAAAGCCTTGTTTTGTCCAACACTGTGGAAGTATATGCAGATTAACAAAGCATTCAAATACAAAATAGCAACAAGCAAAAGTACTCTGAAGACAAGCAATGATATGTACATTAGACCATAAGCTGCAGTATATGCAATTTCTTTTTATGTTATTTCTGTGATAGTGTGGATTTATTGGCACAAGAGACTTGCTACACCACTATTTTTTTTGTTTGCCATAACAAGCAAGCTGCGGACAAAACAAAAGCCTGAATTAGTCGTATGAATCACCAGTGTGTTGTAACTAAATGGTTGTACTCAGCAATTGTCTAATAGTGTCACTGAGGGGAAGCTGGTCCTCTATCTCCTCATGCCAAATGTCAACTCTCCACTCACAAAGCAGTAGAGTAAGATCAGCGTTGGAGAAAGACAGAGAGGGGGATGGGGCAGTCCAGTGGTGTGGCTTTCATTTGAATATTGGCAAAAGCATGACTCTAGACCTCCTAGAACAGGGGTTGTAAAGGCAAGTTGTCTGTTCTATGGATGGGTGAGCATTATTTGTTTTCTCATCCATTTAAATCAGGCTGGTGGTCTAAACTGCCGTCAATAAAACAAACATGACCAGTCAATAGTAACAATCAGTGTGCATTACGACACAGACGACATAACTTTAAGATGTCAGCAACAAAAACAGGTATTTTTTCACACTGTAATGTAGTTTAAAATGTCAGTGTCTGCGGATACGTTCATAGGGGTCTTCCCTAGGTATGTATGCTTTATAACTTAGTACAGCGGGACACAAAGTCAAAGGATGCAGTGGGTTGCCTCTGTAAACGAAATACTATCATGCTGTTAAACGTGCCTATACGGTTGCTATAACAACCTTGCGCGCACCCGTGCCAGGGCACTTGTAAGCTCACTGTGCGTGCGTGTAGGTGACCTCCATAGTTAGTCCTACCGTGCATTCCTCCATGCAGGTCCTGACCGAGTACACATCCGTCTCGTATTTTCTGATGAGGGTCTCAAACTCCCTATAGTTGTCCTCTGCCTGCTGGTCCAGCAGCTGGAAAGCCTGCACACACTCCGTGCATCCCTGCTCGTCCAGGCTCGTGCAATTTGTATTGTTCACACTCGTAAACCCGTTAAACAAATCCAAAAGTGAGTAAGAATTACAAAAAGAAAGGTACAAATCGCTCAGATTTACGTAGGCAAACTGTGTTCCGTTGTCCCCTCTGTTGGAGAGGCCCCGGCAGACGGTCTTGGCGTCCGTGAAAGTATAGCAGTCTTTGGACACACTGTCCGGGCGACAGGTGTCCATTCGCCGCAGAGGTTTGGTAGAATTCTCTAGAAAAATAGTGTTGGGGTGCTCTCCGGCGAGTCGGTAGGGGTGGGGTGTCGTTTCAGGGTTAAGTGGGGAGTACTCGCCCATGTCCGTGACAGTGAGCCCCTCGTCCCAGCGCTTGTCCCGGGTCCGCGTTAATTTGGCCTCGGCGCAGAACCACAAGTGATCAGAAAGCAGGACTGTGATGAAGAGTAGAGAGGCCAGCGACAGGCGCCATCTCTGGGCCCGCTCCGATTCGGTAAATGGCTTCTCGTTCTCTCGGGGTGCGAACCAGTATTTTAAACCTTCATCATGCTGCCGACGCATCCAAGCACCCCTGGTCATATTTTAGGAAAGCGCTGCCCTGGCCGACTCCACCACGGGGGCTGCTCTGCCACAATACTCATTGACTTTGGGGGAGGTGGACTCCACTCGCTTCTCCTCCTGTAAACGGTCCAATTAGCGCGCCTGCACAGATTAAGCTTCGCGCTGCCGCATCCCGGTTCTCCATGGCTCTCCTGGGGGAAACGGTGTCCTCTTTGACCGCATGCCCCCTTGTTCCTACAGGGGTCCGCTGTCCTGTGTGGTCGGGGAAGACCAGCTGTTGCGGTGCTGCTGATGCTGCGCGCCGTTTGTGTTGCAGATCGACTTAAAGGAAAGCGACGAGCCACTGTGAAGCACGCAGCCTGGTTTCTCTGTCCCGTCGCTGGAGGGGAAGCTTCGAATTTGTTCTCCCGGTGGCCATTGTCATCTTTGACCGTGGTTAAGTTGCCGCCATGTTCGTCTTGAAACACTTTTTCGGAGAGCTGGGTCTGTTTGCGTCATCTCCATCTCTGCGATAGCTCCATCGTTGCGCAGTGGCAGAGCAGCTTATTACCTATACCTTATGCACACAGGCACACATACGCACACACACACAACGGGCACACCGAGAGGAGAGAGAGAGTGCCCGGACACAGAGGTGCACTAGCGGTTTTGACAGTGTTCTGACTGAGGACGAGGACGCGCGGGGTTTGAGAGACACTTCTGACGACATCTCTCTTTTGGTGCAGGATAAACGAGACTTCATTCAGAGGAAAACACTGCAGCTCCTGCTGGCAGTATTTTCTGATCTGATAGCAGCAATGTTGGCAATGTCAGACGATGCCATATCAATATTTTTTGGGGGATTCATTCAACTCAAGTGGAACCGATCCCATTTCTTTGGAGTTTTGTATTTCTTTCTTTATTTTTTTTAATTTATTTTTTCAGCCTACTGGGCTCCCGCTTGTTGCATGTTGAAAGCCTATTGCCACTTTAGAGATGGGTCATTCAGCTGATAGCGACCAGAGTTTGCGAGATGCGAGATGAATGTCCCTCAGCCTACTGAGAGACTCTCTTTGAATGCATTTCTTTCTTTTTTTTATGAGGGAATGGCTATAGGCTATAATAATGATTGATATATTTTTTGAGTGAATCACATGATATGTACCAAATGTCAACACAACAATTCAGCTTTAACAGAGTAAAACTGTAAATGTTCAACTAGATTAACTTTGTGTGTCAATTGCGCTCTACAAGCAAACGTGGCTCAGCTTGTATTGTGGACAGTTATTGCTACATGTTTGCTATAGTTTGACGGCGTTGAAAAAGTAACACTTCTGGTCGATTTTCCATCCACATAATAGAATATTTAAGTGAAAGCAATTACCCACCGCCGCAATAAGCCGTCGTCATGTTCAATGTGCAAGCTACAAGTTTCAATATGTAATGACACCTTGACATCTGACATAACAGATGACATAACAGATGTCAAGGCAATGTGCCACGCTGGAGTCTGGGGTGC